>NW_024424341.1:28125504-28163034 GCF_017311325.1 Ursus maritimus
GGGGGGGGGGGGGCGGGGTCCCCGGCGCGGTGCCGGAAACAGGCAGCCTCCTGAGGGGCAGGAACTAGCGGGCGGGGGCTTCGGGGCTAGGACAGACCTGAAGCCGACGCGTCTCCGCTGGGCGCTACTGCTCGGAGAAAATTCTCAGTTGTCTGGATTTCCTTAGATCGCCGGTGCTTCCCCCAACCCATCCCCAGACAGGCCCGAAACTTTGACAGAGAGCATAGGCGGAGCCGGCGGCGGCCAGACCACCTGAGTCTCTGTGGCAAGCCCTGTTACTGTGAAGCATTGGTGGTTCAGTGGTAGAATTCTCGCCTGCCACGCGGGAGGCCCGGGTTCGATTCCCGGCCAATGCAGAGACCTGTCTTTTCTTCTTCTTTCTACCCCCTCCCTTGCATTTTCCCCTAAAATGCTTTTTTTAAGCAGCCGGGAATGAATGATACAGGAATGATACTTCACTGACCGCTTAGCACAGACGCGAGAGTTGCCCAAGTTGAGACAGGGCAGGATGGGTTTGGGAGTTAGGTGTCAGGCCTCATGCACCCTACAGCGGTGCCTGCTGCCAGCAAAGGGTCCCTCTGGGCCTGAAGAAGCGGGGCCCCCCCGCTTCCCACCCTCACTCTACCCCACCCCACCCCTCAGTCATCAGCCAGGGCTGAAGCCTGTGCCCTGAACCTGGGGTCTTGCC
Organism: Ursus maritimus; assembly: GCF_017311325.1. Taxonomy (NCBI): domain Eukaryota; kingdom Metazoa; phylum Chordata; class Mammalia; order Carnivora; family Ursidae; genus Ursus; species Ursus maritimus. The sequence goes on from NW_024424341.1 coordinate 28,126,193, forward strand.
ATAGCCACAGCTGCCCACCCACTGCTGCCCCAGACCCAGGCAGGTCCAGCGACCCCCCCCCGCCCCCCCACAAGAGGCTTCATCCTCCCTACTGGAGTCCCCTGGGGATGTGTGGCTTCAGAGGGCCTCTCCTGCCCCAGGCCTTGAATGCTGGGTCCCCTTTGAATGGAGTCTGAGCCCCTGTGGGGTTAATCCCTGCGGATTATCGCCCAGCGCCTGGGGGTGGGGGGCAGAGCCTGCTGGGAAGGTGGTGGGAGGATATGAAATCTGAAGGTGACTGGAAGTAAAGAGTTGACGAAGGGGTTAATGGAGCCTCAAAAGTGGCCAGGGTCAAAAAAAGCACATGAGAGAACTATGGGAGAGAACCCCTTACTTCCCCCTATTGGACAGATAATTACAAAAACCTGGAGTCTCACACAAGAGACACAAGGCAAAGCAACCTGCCCGAGCGTGCAGCTCTGCGTCCCTGAAGAAACGCAAAGCTAACCGTGCGTTACCCAGGAGCGGACACCTGCTCGTCAGCCCAAAACACAAGCCGTGGCGAAGCCACCCACACTGTCCCACTCACAGGGTGACACACACCCTCAGGCGGGTGCTGGCAGGGAGGAATCAGGCCTCATCTGTGTCAAGGTCAAGCCGGAGGGGCAGAGACTTCTGGGAGCAGCCCCCAGCCCAGCCCTGCCGTCTCCCTTCCGGGAAGACGAGGCAAGGGGAAACCCAAAAGCAACCAGAACCTTCAGCACCGGGCGTTTACACAGCGTGGTTCCTAAGAGCGAACACCCGCCCCACTGCCTCTCCACCGCAAGGCAGGAAGCACCCGAATGCCCCCAGGACGACCAGGAGCTGAGTGAGGCCACCACAGATGCCCGGCTCAGGGGACACCTCTCCTATGCCTGTGAAAATGGCACGTTGGTTGCAGAATTTGGTGAGCTCCTTTCTGAAAATGTTTCAAGAGTTCCTCCCATTTTCTTTAAGCTTCCCAAGTGAGGGGCAGGATTTTGTCCAGGCAAGCTCCCATTTGCTACTTGCCAAACTTCTCTAGCTGGAAGAAGCCCCCAGGAGCCAGGCAGGTGGGGCTCCCCGCGAAGGACCCATGCGCCCTGGCTCCCGGTGGGAGGAGGGGCACCCTGCCTGTCAGCAGGATGGTGCTGGCGACATCCGTGACGAGGGCCCTGGGAATGAATGGGGTCCTCTCCCTCAGTTTACGGACAAAACCTGAGGCCAAGGGAGAAGAGATTTCTGGGTGCCACAGTGAGTAGCCTGAACTGGCCTCCTGGGGACCTTGTTCCATCTCAGGGGAACCCAGAGCCTCAGACAAGCCAGCCACCAGCCTCCCTCCCCTGCAGGCTGCGGGTAAGCCTGGACAGACTCACCAGGAGATGGCTGGGCCCTGATGCCTCTTCTGACCCGGCTGGCCAGGGCCTGGCCTGGGTTCTCCAGCCATGTCGACGTCTGAAGAGAGAACAAGAGAGCAGGGCAGAGCCTGAGAGGAGGGAGGGAGGGGTGCAGAGGACGGGCCCAAGTGCACACGGGCCCCATCGCTTCCAGGCTGGCCCTTCCCTGCTCCTCTGCTCCGAGGCAGTGGGTGTTGGTCCGTAAGAGGCAGTGGGCAGAGCACCACCCCGGTCAGTGGGCAGCCCCAAACCCACGATGGGAATCAACCCCATTGCCCGTGGCCTGGAACTGGGGGTGGTACCGTCAGAAGGCAGAAGGGAAAATATCCGTGATCTCTGCGTCCTGTGAGAAGACTCCTAGCCTGGCCAGAGACAATTCTCGAATGTCCTCCTACTGCCCGTCTGCCTGCCCACTTGCCTGCCTGCTGCTGGCCTACGCGCCCCAGCTGCCTGCAGGCTAAGCCCTGGGGGGCTGGCTGTGGCGGAGCTGGCCAGGGCAGCTCGAAGGGAGAAGCAGAGCCAGCAGCTGGCCCCGGGCTGGGAATGGACACCCCACTGCCCTCTCTCAGTGGGGGGGAGGCAAGAGTCTGCCGAACCCGAACCCACGCAGGGGAGGGCTGAGACATCCAGCGAGGCGGCGGCTGTGCACCTGTCACAGCAGATCTGCTCATTTCTGGGCTCCTCTCCTTTGGTGTTCAGCACTCGAGAGGCAGTGCTGCGCCTGTGGCAGAGAGAGGGGGTCCTGCTCACCGTGTACCCCCACCCGGTGCTCAGGGTCTGGCACTCAGCAGGTGCCCGATGATGTCTGCGGAATGAATACATGGATGGAAATCCATGAAATCAATTCTGTTTTCTGTTTGGGGTTTGGATCAGACCCCACAAGTGAAACTTGTGACTTCAGGGCCCCTCCCTGACCCCAACCCCTTTCTTCCTCAATCTGTGAGCATCTTCCGGGGTCCACTGTGGCTGCCAAGACGGTAAGGCCTGTGAGCCTTCTCCTTTTCCCGTTCTCAAGACTTCATACCGCACAGCGCCAAGAGCACTCACTCAGCACCTGCTTGCTTGCAGGGAGGAACAGGAGACCGGTGAGAGCGCCCCCCCGAGGCACTGACGATCCAGACTGAGTGTTTAATTGGGAGGAAGTTGGCAATTCATCACCTTGGCCTCTCTCTCCCATTCGTGGTCCTGTTTCACCCCCTCAAGGACACATCACACAAATGCCCGTGAGCCAAGGTAAACGCCACACTTCTGTCTTGTCTGGATTTCTGCCTCTTTTCCTTGGGTGTATCTTTATACCTGTGGTCACTTTCACATTTGCAATACCCAGAGGAGACAGAAAATCACACCCATGTCTACCACACAGGGCATGGCACTTAGAAATGCCTGCTGTGCCCAAGATAGAGCACAGAGCATTAAAATAAGCTTGCATTCTCTTCGGGTTGAACATCATCTCCTAAAAATGGGAATACAGAGTGAGGTGTGATTGCCCAGAAAGGAGAGAATGCAGAAACCTGCATCATCCTCCTGGGGCCTCCATCACAGGACCCAGCTTTGGGTCAAGCGGGAAAAACCATTCGATCGCCCCCCAGATTGCCAGTCGAGGGCTAATTAAATGCCAAGGGGGCTGGTGGAGTATCTGGGAAGTTCACCATCAATGGCAAACCTCGTCCACATGTGTAATGGGCATCTTCCTGGGCATCTGCCACCTGCAGCCCAGAGCAGACAAGCCTGGAGTCATGGCTGGGCCCCACCCCAACGCAGGGGCTATATTAATCAAGATTCTCCAGAGAAACAGAACCAATAGGAGCTATATACAGAAAGAGATTTATTGTAAGGAATTGGCTCACACGATTATGGAGGCTGACACATCTCAAGATCTGCAGTCAGCAAACTAGAGACCCCCGAGAGCCAGCGGCATAGCTTCAGTCCAAAGACCAGCAGGTCTGAGACCTAGGAAGAGCCAAAGTTTCAATTCAAGTCTGAAGGCAGGGAAAAAAACCAAAAACAGATGTCCCAGCTCAATGGAAGTGAGGCAGAAAGAGTTTCCTCTTGCTCTTGGGAAGGTAAACCTTTTTGTTCCATGCAAGCCTTCAACTGATTGGATGAGGCCCACCCACATTGGGGAGGCAGTCTGCTTTACTTAGCCCCTTCAAATGTTGATCTCATCCAAAAACACTCTCACAGACTCACCCAAAATAGTGTTTGGCCAAATCTCTTGCCACCTTGTGGCCCAAATTGAAACATAAAATTAACTATCACAGGGAGGCCAAGCACTGGGAAACAGGTGGAGGTCTTTGCTTGATATTCATCTCTCTCCAAGGGACACACCCTCTTGCATTCCCCCAGGCTGTGAATGTCTGATTCATGGAACACAGGTGGAATAGTGCATGAACAGGAGTCATAATGAATGACAGCAGATGACACAAGGACAGGGGAACGTCAGCAGTCAGGTGGGAAGAAAGCAGAAGACAGAAACAGACCAAGTGGATGGAAGGACTAGAATAAGGACAAAGGAGGGAAGCAGAAGAGGGTGGACATATTGGACAGCTGGTCTCCAGAGCTCCCTGAGCTCACTCCCAGATGTGTCCATCCTGAATTCTCAGATGGGTGCAAAGTAGTTCACTGATTTTCATAGAGCTCCTGGGAAGAAAGGAAAGGGTGGCTGTATCATCCCCAGTACTACAATATTGGAACCAGCAGCCAGAAATGATTGAATTCCAACCATCTGCCGGACGTCATGCTACAGACTTCACATCCATCATCCCAACCCTCACGGCGGCCTTGCAAGGCAGACACTCTCGGTGCCCCCGCCTGACAGAAAGGCGACTGTGTCTGGGGTCCGGTGGAGTGCAAGCTGAGAGGAGCAGTGCGTTCTCAGTTCCCTGCCTTGCACCCACCACACTGTTCCAAGAGGTCAGAGGACTTACTTGAAGGTACCCAGTGGGATCAGCTGGAAGCAGTCTGCTTCTGGGAGCACCTTCAGGCTGTCCTGTCTTGGCACTGGACTGCTCCATGACCCGCTCCACCCAAGGGGATGAGGACCCTGGTGAGGGCTTGGGCTGACAAGGGCCACCCCGCAGGCCGGGGTCCTGGATGTACCAGGTGGCTTGTTGCAGTGGGCTCCAGTCATTCTTTTGGCCCCTCCACAGCTGAGCCCCCTTCCTGTGTTACAGGGACCCCCTGTCTTGGAGACAGGAACTACCTCCCAGGAAAGAAGCCGAAAACCCCCCTTTCCACCTCCCTTTCCCGGCCTTCCTTGCCCCTAGGGCCTGGGCACATAACGCGGCCCCTCCCGACAGACCCATGCCCCTGACTTTGACTTCCAGCTGTCAGTGTGAAGAAGCCCATCTCAGCAGCTGATGGTGGCAGCGGATCCAGCTCCGTCCCACGTTGGTGACACTGACTGTGACGTCTGCGCCTGACAGGGGCGGGGAGGTGTCTTCCAGACCTGATCCTCCAACCTTTCCAAGAGCTCCTGGGAACTAACCAGAACCTTCGGCAAATTCCTTTCCTGCTCAGAGTCGCCAGCATCAGTTTCTGTTGCTTAAAACAAGAACCTTGATTGATGCAAAATAGGACTTGGCGTGGAAGGAGCCAGAAATCCAGGGGGAAACGGGGGTGATCTAAGGCTGGGAAGTGGCCAGAGGACAGTGAAAATCCAGCTAGTATTAAGGGACAGGATACTGGCAGCTCATGGCGTGCCATGGTGAGACACTTAATCCTTGTCCCTCAGAACAAAGTGCCCCTTCAAGGCAAGGCTTTGGGGATCTGGCGGCTTCTGACATAGAAGAGTATAAAGATTACCCCGAGGTCAAGGGCTGTAGGTCATAGGGTTTTGCTAATAGCACCACACGGCTCAAAGGAAAGAAAGACCAGCTCAGAGCCCAAATTCTCTGCTCAAAGCATGCTTAGAAAACCAGGAAAATTTTCTTCTTGCAGCTATAAGAACGTGAGAGTAAGAAAACCAATCTTACAGCTTGATCAATGGCTAGAAAGTGACACCATCAGGTGGCCCCACACCCTTGCATGGTCTCTAACTGGGAAAGAATGGAGACTGGGGGGCAGAGGTCATCAGAATGGGGCTCTTTGGGAAGGTGGGAGACTTAGGATAGCCATACCCCCCACACGCACACCCTGACGGAGCCTCCCTTGCCAGCAGCAGCTACCTCTTGGTCGTTCTGAACATCCTGGAAGCAGAAACTTGCTGGCTACTTGCCAAACCCATTCCCCTTCCCTGGACTCATGTCTAGGCGGAGTTTCTTTCTTTTCTTCCTTCCTTCCTTCCTTTCTTTTTAAAGATTTTATTTATTTATTTGACAGAGAGACAGCCAGCAAGAGAGGGAACACAAGCAGGGGGAGTGGGAGAGGAAGAAGCAGGCTCCCAGTGGAGGAGCCTGATGCAGGGCTCCATCCCAGAACGCCGAGATCACGCCCTGAGCCAACGGCAGACGCTTAATGACTGCGCCACCCAGGCACCCCACTGGCGGAGTTTCTTGCCATCGCTCATGGTTAGTGTGCTACGGGGCTGAGGGGAGGGCTGAGGGGCGGCCAGCAGCCAGTGTGTCCTTGAACAGTACACCCCCTAATGACCTTGTGGTGAAGGAGTCCCCTTGTGTGACCTATCCCATCGCCCCTTGTTTTCTCCCACCGAAATAACAAGTCAGGCCCCAGGAGGCCGATGACTTCAAATCCAGAAGGAGGATATTGAATCACCATAAGACCCGAGAGATTGTGCTAATCTGTGTGGGCAAAAACCTAGCAGAGTGATCAGGGGACGGCTTCGGAGGCTGGAGGACTGGGGAAGGAAGAATTCGAAATGGGGTTGAATGTATCGATGCTTAGGATTGCGTGGGGCCTGAGTAGCTGGGATGGTTCTGATTGTTTGCTGGGATGATTGTTTGAAACCTGGGCTTAATTGTAGCCACATAACCTTAGTTAATAGCGAAGAAGAAGAAGAAAAATGAGCCTAAGATTTACTGAGCATTTACTAGCCACCAGGCGCAGTTTTAAACACTTCATACTTATTTCCCAAATTTACTTAATTAGCAAGTGAGGTTTAGATGGTGTTCTCTGGATGAAGGAATCGAACAAATAAGGGCATGAGCTCAGCTGAGCTGGCGTTCATCCGTGTTTACCGGTCTCAGGCTCTGGTCCAGACACTTTAGCGTACCAACTCAGTTTATTATTCTCATTTTCTTAATTAAAAAATTTTTATTTATTTATTTGAATGAGAGAAAGAGAGTAGGAGCGGAACAGAGGGAGAAGCAGGCTCCCCACTGAGCAGGGAGCCCAACGTAGGGCTTGATCCCAGGACCCCGAGATCATGAGAAGGTAGACACTTAACCCCGTGAACCACCCAGGTGCCCCTATTGTCATTTTACAGGAGAGCTTGAGGCAGAGAGCTGTATGAGGGCGACCTGGGGCTGAGGGGTTTCCCAGCATGTGGGGCATGGAGTACAAAGACCCAGATAGTTCCAGGCAGACTGAGGTGACTGGTCTCCTGATTAAGTAACTTGCCCAAAGGAACACCGGAAATGGCAGAGCCTGTCCTGAAGCTCAGGTGGTCTGACTTTAGGCTCAAACTCTTCCTCTCTGCCCATGGTTCTCGCACCAGAGCCTGAGTCTGAAGTAGCTGGAGATCTTGTTAAAAAACAACAAAACCAGGGGCTCCTTGGTGGCACAGCGGTTAATTGTCTGCCTTCGGCTCAGGCCGTGATCCCGGCGTTACGGGATCGAGTCCCACATCAGGCTCTTCTGCTATGAGCCTGCTTCTTCCTCTCCTACTCCCTCTGCTTGTATCCCCTCTCTCACTGGCTGTCTCTCTCTGTCGAATAAATAAATACAATCTTTAAAAAAAAAAAAACAAAACGAAAAAAAAAACCCAAGCCCTGGCCTCGCCCTACCCATTCAGTCAGTTGAGAGCAGCTGAGCATTTGCTTTTCTACCAAGTTCACAGGTGACGCCAGTGCTGCTGGGGCTGCGGACTGCCTTGGAGAACGTCTGCGTTCGGCTCCCTGGCCCCCGGACAAGAAGGCGGGACGGACTTTTCAGGTAGGACCTGGCCACTGCCCCCTGCTCTCACAAACCCTACGATGTCACGTGGGGGCGCGGGGGGAAGGCCTCTGAGCCAGAGTATGCCTGACAGCAGTGGCTCGAGTACGTGCCTGGCCTGACTGTGCAGCAGAATTTGGGGCCTGGCTCTCTGACTCTCCCCAGGACCCTGTGACCAGGCCTTCCCCCTCCACCCCCCGCGTGACATGAAGGTAACCCATTTGGTGGCATTGAGTACGTTCACCGTGTTGTGAGACCTCCACTGCTACGTTCCAAAACATTTTTGTTCCAAGATAAAACCCAGACCCATTGAGCTCTTAGTCCCCATGCTCCCGCGACCCCTGGCGACCCCCAGGGTGTGTTTTGTTTCTGTGGATTTACTTATTCTGAGTATTTGATCTGAATGGAATCGTACCACGTGTGACCTTTTGTGACTGGCTTCTTTCACTTAAAATAACGTTCTCAAGGTTCATCCAGCTCGTAGACTGTATCCGTTCTTTGTTCCTTTTAATGGCTGAATAATATTCTATGGCACGTCCACTCATCCACTGGTGGGCGTTTGGGTGGTTTCCACCTTTTTGCTGTTGGGAATGATGCTGCTGTGAACTTTGTGCGTAAGGACTTGAGTACTTGTTCTCAATTCTCGGGTACAGGCCTAGGAGCAGAATTGCTGGGTCAAATGGTAGCTGTGCTGAACTTTTTGGGGACCCACCCAACTGTTTTCCAGAGCGGCTGTGCCATTTCATGTTCCCACCTGCAGCTGGTGAGGGTTCCAGCTGGTCCAAGTCCTCGTCAACATTGTTACTGTGTGTTTCTTTGATGACAGCTGTCCTACTGGGCGTGGAGTGATGTCTCGGTGTGGTTTTGATGTGGATTTCCTAACGGCTAGTGATGTGATTGTTGGCCATTTGTGTAGCTTCTGTGGAGAGCTATCTATGCTCATTTTTAGGTCATTGTCTTTTTGATAAATTCCTGTTCTGCCATGATTAGAGCTGTTTCTACGTTTCTACCGGTTGCAACCACAATAAAAATTGTGGCTGTTACGTTTGTCCTGGTTCCGGGGTCCTGGGCCACACTCCCACCTCCAACCAGCAAAACAACTCCACACATCACAGTGTGCCAATGGGCCGGGGTGCTTTCCAGACCCTGATGAGGGCACCTCCTGGCCTCACCTGCGCACACGGGCCCCTCTCACCACTGTAGGGAGCGGAGGGAGCCGGGGCCACGACACATCCCCCGCACAGATAATCACAAAGAAAGTGGGAGGAACACACAGGAGCAGGCATAAGGAACACAGGCGGAGGGTGTGAGCAGAAGCATGGAGCGGACAGAGCCAGGAGGGGGGAGAGGAGCTGGAGCGGGAAGTTAGGCATGCAAAGAGTTTCTGAATCTGTGCATCCCTCAGGGGCTAAGACCGGAGAACTTCCAGAAGGTGGTCTGGGTCACGTGGGTGAGCAGGGAAGGGCCTGGGGTGGGTCATGGGCAGCCGGCAGTGAAGCCCGTCAGGCTCCCTTTGGTCTTCCCGGGATCACCCTGGGTCGGCGGACCCCCTTCAAGACAAGCAGTCGCAAGTCCGGCTGATTCATAACTTAGTTTAATCCTTTGTGGGATGCACCCTGGGCAGTGAGGAACCTCCATCTGCCCCAGAGGCTCCGGCGACCACGGAGGAGAGTGGTCTCTTCGGACGGCTGGCCCTGCCTCCGGTTCGGGCGCCTGACACCCATCTTCTCCACAGCAGGCTGAGGGGCCCCAGCTCCCCACCCCCTATAGCAGACTCCCTCTGGGCCGGACTTGTACCCCCTGCCTCCCTCCTGCAGGGTCTCTCTGAGACCTCTGTGGATGTTGGCTGGTGGTCCTGGCCTGGCCCTTGTTCCAGACAGGCGGGCAGCTGGGCGAGCGTGGCTGCGCATCCGGGTGCTGGCAGGGGAGAGGCACGGCCGAGTCTCAGGGCCCCAGGTCCCACCGGGAAATGTGCTCCTCAGCTGGAAAGGAAGCCAGACAGGGCGAGGGTCAGTGGCAGCCCAGGCGGTCCTAGGATGGGGACCTTTCTGCGGTTGGTCCTGAAATGCCTACGTTCCCACGTGGAGCTCCAGACCTTTCCAGCAGGGGCTGCTGGGGGCCGGTTCTGGGCCAGGTTTCACCTCTGCTCCCCGCCATAGTTCTCTGGGCTCTAGGGAATCAGGGAACACTGGTGACCCCAACAAATCCCTAACTTGCAGCTTTGGTGACAGGAGGAAAGGGACGTTGGAGAAATCCCAGGCCAGGCTGGCATCCCAGTTCCGCAGCCATGTGGACGTGCTGTGAGATGCTGGGCTTCTCTCTCCTCCCTGGGCCTCGGGGGCCGCAGGAGCCACAGACCCCGCGTGCTCAGACGCTCCCCGGGCCTGTGACCTGGATCTCCGCGCACCTGCAACGGGCCAGCAGGGACCGGCAGAGGGGAGCTGTGAGGGGCCCTCACCAAACTGGCAGATGTAGCGGTTTCGGGTTTTACAGCGCTGGTCGTTCCAGTTGAAGGCGGCTGAGGCCTGCAGCTCCACGCAGTTGCCGAACCTGCCAGGCCCACAAGTTGGGGGCTGAGTATGGGGGAGTGAAAGTAGGAGCCCAGGAGGGGCTTAGCTTACGCTTCAGCAGGCCCCCTGTGCTGAAGAGCCCCGTCCCACCCCCGAGCTCCCACGCCTGCTCCTCGGGCCTCTGCAGCTCTTCTCAGCAAAGGGGAGGCTCTCAGCACAGCCCCTGCCTGGGCAGCAGCTCCCCCTGCTCAGTGCCAGCACTAAGCCCCAGCCCACCGGTGGGGGACGGGGGGCTGTACCTGGAACACACAGGCCCACGTCTTCCCTGCCAGCAGGGAGAAGGTGTGCCTGGGAGCCCAACCAGTCCCACGTCCTCTAGGTGACAGGGCGGGGGCATGGGCCTGGCTGCCATCAACCAGCTTGAGGAAGTGCGGGGCAGACTTTTGGAGCCCCTGGTGGTCCACACAGTCTGACTTCCTCTACCCCTGCCCCTCCTGCACTGGGCATTCCTGGGCTTTGAAGACCAGGACAAAAGACCACATAACCAGAAGGCCCTCAGTAGAGGCTGGCGGGAGAGGGGATTGCTCAAGACCACCAGAATCAGTGTGTGGATACAGGCAGAGGAGTGTGGTGGGGGGCGGGGTGGATGGCTAACAGAGGCCAATGGATGAAGCCTTCTGGAGTCCCCTGTCCTGTAGGTGAGCCCTGGAGGCCGGCCTGTGCGTCAGCTCAGCACTGTGCTGCACCAGCTGTGCCCGCACTGCCTGGGCTCCTGGGCACCAGGGGAGGCCCTGGCCCTCAGGGGGCTCAGCCAGGCAGCAGGCTGGGCGGAGTTTCTTCAGTGGCTTCTGAAGGCTCAGCAACAGGGCTCAGGTGAGAGAGCGAGCCCAGGGGATGGAGGGCACCCCGGACTCACCCCTGGTTGTCAGGCTGTCCAAAGGCGAAACTGGTGAAGGACTGATGCTCCCCCGTGGTCCAGCGGAAGGAGTCCTTGGTGGTCTTGTAGGTGAGCCCTGGGCCACGGCAGCTGAGGTTAGTCCACAGCCCTGGGGCCCCACACAGAGCCCTGGGCTCCCTGAGAGGAGCGCCCCGAGCTTGGAGCCTGCTGCCTCATGCCCTTTCTGCTGCCAGGCCTTAACCCCTTCCTAGCTCTTCCAGCCCCCAGTGGCTCTCCCTCTCCCTCCCTTCCCTGCTCTCCCCAGAGAAGAAGGTTGCCAGCCCTATTCTGGGCCCCCAGCCCTCACCACAACCTTACTGTCTGCTGGTGGGTTTTCACAGATTCCTGCACTCCCAACCAGCCAGGCACTCACCAATCCAGAAATTTCTGGTCTCAAAGTCGTTGTCGGTCACCTCGTTGGTGGTCTCCAGACGGCCCAGGTAGAAGGCGAGGATGTCCTGCACTTTCTGGCTCTCAATCTGGGCTAGCACCCCACCTTTTCCCTGTAACCCCCACTCCAGGTCACACTGGCAGGGCCCCAGAGCTCAGGCCATCCCTTCCTGCCCATTGTGCCACCTCGCCACGGCCAGGGACGTCATCTCCCCCACCCCACAGTCTCCTGCTTCTTAGAGTAGGGGTCCCACTTTCTCTCCCCAGCCCGCATCTCCTCTCTCTGGGCACGGGGGCCCAGACTGGCAGGGCCCTGCCCTTGGGAGGCTTTGTTTCATCTGTTCAGTGTCCTGAATACATTCGAATTGGTCACCAACATTAATACATTGAGAGATGCCAATGAAAATCTGAATTTCTGATTCTCTTGAAAAATCCCAAGTTCTGGCCTCCCTGAACTCCGCTACCTGCCTGGCAGCCAGCAGCTAGAGCTGAATCAGGACGGCTCCTTAGAGGGGGGTTGGGCGGGGCCTCCCCCCTGGGTCCCTCAGCTCATTCAATGACCTCCTGGCTTCCATGGGCCTCTGAGTTTGTGACCCCTGCTTTATACTAATGACCAGAGTCAGGTCAGGAGAAATTGAAGGAACCATCTCTTAGTCCAATAAGACCTTCACTCGAGACCCTGGGGGTCCCTGGGAAGGCAGGGGTCCACCGTCACCTGGCATTTCATCTTGGCTCCATAGTACGTGTCTGCCTCCGAAGACACCAGGAAGCAGTCTCCGTCAATCCGCAGGTCACAAGTGTGGAAGGGAAAGTGCACCTTGGCTGCAGACAGGGGAGTCTGCGTGTGGGGACCTCAGACACATGATGCTTTCCACCCTACCGGGGAGCTAAGCTCAGGGAGCCCTTTCTTCTGGCCACTGTCTCCAAGCTGGAGAGTGGATGGGAGTCAGAGGCCGGCTGGGGAATGGGTAACATCCAGTTGGCTCTCTTAAAAAAACAAAAAGGGTTTGTAGCATTTGCCAGTTTCTGTGGTGTGAATACCGCCGCCGTGGTCGGTTTCAAGCTACCAACGCAATGTGACTGAGCAGGGAGTCGGGAAGAGATGCGCCCAGTGGGCTCCTGTGAACTGGTCTGAGCCGGATCCAGCACCCCGCTTGGGACTCCCAGGGGGTGGCCTGGCTCATCGGGGGACATCAGGGCAGGACTCACTGGCACACTGGGGTCCCCCATAGCCGACATCGCAGACACAGGAACACTCCTCTTCCCGGAACCGGCCATGCACGCACTGCACGCTGCACCGCACTGTGGGGGGGGGGGCGGGGGGGAGGAGCTCAGCCTGCAGCCCCTGGACCCCGTGCTGCCCCTCACAGGCCTCGGAGTGTGGGGGAATGGCCAATTGTGATGAGCAAGACCCTCAAGGATGGAACCCCATCAGGGCTTGGTGTATGGTTTGATCTCCATGAGAAGCAAATTGGGGCTTGGGGGGTGACGTGCCTGTGGTCAAGAGCTGGGAGGGGGACAGTGGGACCGGAGTCTACTTCTAGATCTTGATAATGTCCTCCTCCCATCATCCCAGGACCTAAGGGCCAAATCTGATGCCACTTTGAATCCCCTACACGGCTCAGGGCCCGGCAGGTCCTCCGGCTGTTGGTTGAATGACTGTATGCGTTGTTCAGATCAGCGAGTACCTGGTCGGTACCCACACGCTCCCTCAGGACCCTCTCCAAACACTCCCAGTGAGCGCCGCACGGCCCTGGGACACCCCGCGCAGGAACGTATGTCCCCCCTCACCCCCTGCGCCGCCTTCGGGGCCCTGGCCCAGACTTCACTTACTGGGCCCCTGGGCAGTTGGGACCTGGAGCTCCAGGCGCCCCTCACCTTGGCAGTATCTGCCTGTGTAGCCGGGGGGACAATGGCAGTGGCAGGTGCTGACGTTCAGATGTCCGTGGTTCCGGCAGCTCATGCGACATGGGTTCCTGGGGACCTCTGGTCAGATAAGGATGAACTCTGAGAGGGGGCCTCCTTCAGGCAGGCCAGCTGGGTGCCTCCCTGGGTGCCAAGGGCCAGGGCTTTGAGGACAGTCCCACCGAATGCTGCCCCCCTCCACAAGGGTCACCACATTGAGCTCTCTTGTACCCGCTGCTCCAGCAGGAGGCAGGCAGGGTGGGGCACTTACCACAGAGCCCCCCTGCGTGGTCCCAGGCTTTGAAGCAGCCAGAGACCCTGGCCGTGCAGAGGGAACACCAGGAGCCCTTCTTATAGGGGGCGATTGTCTTCCCGTTTACCTCCCAGTTGCCTCTGTGAGAGCAAGCACCAGAGGGCTGCAAGGGCCCGGCCTCGGGCAAGACAGGGATGGCCTTGCTGCCTGCCCCACCGGCCCCTTCAGCTCCTACTGGCCCGCTCAGGGCGTCAGGGAGCTGGGGAGACAGGGAGATGTCCTCGGAAAGGAAAGATGGCCTCCAAATGAATACCAGTGCTCCATTCTCCCACCGGGCAAAGCCGAATGGTACTGCCACGGAGCGGTGTCTGAAAAGCCACATTCTGCTTGGCTGCAATCTCGGGGGCTGCGCACTGCCGCACCCTCTCCCTTTCTTCCTTCCCTCTCCCCGTGAGGGGGCAGACCCAGGGGTAAAGGCCTTCGAGTGGGTGGTTGAGCGTTCTACCCCCGGTGGATGGCAGGGTAGCTGCAGGGGTGGCGGCTTACCCGGGAGAGTAGGCGCAGACGAAGGCTTCCAGCTCGGCCTGGGCCCCAGAGCACCGGTGCCACCCACAGCCCAGCTGGCTCGAGGTGGCCCACACGAGCTGCAGGAGACATGGTGGCTCAGAGACCCTATCATGGGCCACTGCACTCCCAGTGTGGGGCCCAACAACACGGATGATGCTTGCCTGGGGAGGGGGGACACAGCCTCTGCCCCATATGAGGCAGGCAGACCTCCCTCGGGGCCTCGGGAGCCGCAGCTGTGCTGGGCAGAGCTACGAGGACAGGTGGGAATAGCCTGGGAAGGCTTTCTGGGTGGGAAGAGGGGAGAGGTTTGGATCAGCAGATACCAGAAGAAAGGAGAGAGTCACGGGTGGGTGGCGAGCGGCAAAAGAAAGTCTCAGACCTCGAAGGTCTTGCGACAGATTGCACTCATGGCTACAACCCTTCCCTCCTCCCTACAGCCCGCTCTTAAACGTGCCTTTGCAGTTCTTTGCAACAAGAGCAGGACTCTCTTTTCCAGCCTTGAATCCGGCTGACCCCGTAGCTTGCACTGGCCAACAGAGTGCAGCACAAGTGATATGGAGCCAGGAGGGCCTGGGTGGCTCCGTCGCTTAACCGTCCCACTCTTGGTTTTGGCTCAGGTCGTGATCTCAGGGTTGTGAGATTCAGCCCCGCGTCGGGCTCCTGGCTCAGCGAGGAGGGTTCTTGGGATTCTCTGCCCCTCCCCATTGGGTGCGTGCGTGCGTGTGTGTGCGCGCGCACACGCAAGTGCAGGAATACTCTCTCACTCTCTAAAATAAATAAAGTCTTAAAAAAATGATAGTGAGCTGGTTTTGAACCTCAGCCTCAGGAGACCCCACAAGCAGAGGCGAGCCCGCTCCCAGCCCACACAGCGGCTGATCACACTTGCACGTGGGCCCTGCAAAGACCAGAAGAACCTCCCCGCTGGGCCCAGCCCAAATTGCCAACCTACAGAATCATAGGATGCTAAACTTCACGGTAGTGTGTCATGCAACAAAAGCTAACAGGTGTTGATCTCTGATGGTATTCAACACTTAGATTCAAATCTTAAAATCAGTGACAGCTTGGAAACAGCACAGTCAATACAGGGGAATAGTTAAGCAAACTCCGTAACGCTCAATATGACAGCTATAAAGTAGGGAGACACGGACAGATGTACCCAATAATTAGAGAGCATACATTGTTTTTAGGAATGCATGAAACTTTTGCAAATATTGACCCCTCACTTAACCACAAAGCAAGATTCAACAAAAACCAAAGGAACAGTATCTCGTGGGCTGCATTCTATAAATTCAATGCAATAAAATGTCAAGTAAATAACTTAGAAGTAAGGAAAGTTTGGGGCACCTGGGTGGCTCAGTTGGTTAAACATCTGACTTAATTTCAGCTCAGGTCATGATCTCATGGTCCTGGGATCAAGCCCCATGTCAGGCTCTGCGCTCAGCAGGGAGTCTGCTGGAGATTTTCTCTCTCTCTCTGTCTGTCCGCCCTGCTCGCTCACTCTCTCTCTCTCTCAAATAATAAATAAATCTTAAAAACAAACAAACAAAAGAAGTAAAGGGACATCTGGATGGCTCAGTCGGTTAAGCGTCTGCCTTCAGCTCAGGTCATGATCCCAGAGTCCTGGGATTAAATATAAAAAAAAATAATAGAGTAAACTGAATAAAGTAAAAGAAAGTAAATAATGGGGGTGCCCCATTAAAAAGACATAAACTTAAAAAGTAAATAATAAAAATAAGAGCAGAATTTTTTTTTTAAAAAGAGGATAAAAACAAGTAAAAACTGATTTGTTAAAATAGACACACCTCTGGAAAGACTGGTAAAGAATGAAAGAGAGACGGCACAAATAAACAAAGCTGCAAAGTTTAAAAGGACCTAGCTACAGACACAGAAAAGATTTTTTAAATCCCTGTTTAAGCCTAGATTTTTTTCAAAGATTTTATTTATTTATTTATTTATTTATTTATTTATTTATTTGAGAGACAGGGAGAGCAAGCGAGCAGGGGAAGGGCAGAGGGAGAGAAGAATCCGGAGCAGACCCTGTGCTGAGCCCGGAGCTCAACGCGGGGCTTGAGCTCACAACCCCGAGATCATGACCTGAGCCGAAACCAAGAATCAGACGCTTAACTGACGTTCTGCTCTTATTTTTTTATTTACTTTCTTTTTATTTTTAGGTTTTTTTTTTTTTAAAGATTTTATTTATTTATTCGACAGAGACAGAGACAGCCAGCGAGAGAGGGAACCCAAGCAGGGGGAGTGGGAGAGGGAGAAGCAGGCTCATAGCAGAAGAGCCTGATGTGGGGCTCGATCCCAGATCGCCGGGATCACGCCCTGAGCCGAAGGCAGATGCCTAACCGCTGTGCCATCCAGGCGCCCCTATTTTTAGGTTTTATATATTTTTCTTAGTAATCTCTATACTGAACGTGGGGCTCGAACTCATGACCATGAGATCAAGAGTCACATGCTCCACTGACTGACTAAGTGAACCAGGCACCCCCATTATTTACTTTCTCCTACTTTATTCAGTTTATTCTATTATTTTTTATATATTCTTGATACGGGTTCTTAGCTCATTCATTTTTAAGTCTTTTTCCATTTTTGCTGTATTCATTTAAAGCTATTTCCCTCTAAACTTCATTAGCTGCATTCTGTGAGTTTTGCTCTTCAGTGATTTTATTGTCATTCAGGCTTACGTGTTTCCTCTTTTCCATCACGAGGTCTTTGATTTTAAAGCATATATTTAAATTTCCTATGTTTTCTCCTTTCCTTCCTTTTTTTTTAAGATTTATTTATTATCTGAGAGAGAGCAGGGGGAGGGGCAGAGGGAGAGAGAAAATCTCCAGCAGACTCCCTGCTGAGCGTAGAGCCTGACATGGGGCTCCATCCCAAGACCGTGAGATCATGACCTGAGCCGAAATTAAATCAGATGCTTAACCGACTGAGCCACCCAGGTGCCCTCCTGTTTGATGCTAGCTTTAAATCTCTCTTCAATACTGAACAATCCTGACCAATACATTGGAAAACATAAAATGGACAATTTCTTAGAAAATAGACCTTGGCAAAATGGTCTCAAGAAGAAGTAGAACATCTGAAGTGATCTCTGACCATTTCTAAAAGTCGAGCCAGCAGTTCAAAATCCACACATACGTATGCATGTACCCACAAAACAAACAACCCCCAAAGAGAGCAAGGCCCAAAGAGTTTTACGGGAGAGTTATAGCAAATATTATAGAAACTCTTCCAGGAAATAGAAAATGAGACAAAACTTCCAACTCATTTTATGAGGTCGGTGCAGCATTGCTCTCACCCAGGTAAGGGCAGCATGAGGAAGGAAATCAGAGCTCAATTTCACTATCAAATAATAATTAGCAAACCAGGTCTAGCAATGGATTAAAAACAATGGCAGCACACACCCTGCATCACGTTATTTCACATCACGTGACATGCCAGCTTGGCGGATACTCAAAACACTTAACCAGCAGGCATGGGGACTTGCCAGTCAGAACAGATGCTGGGCTGGAGCGGGATCCTAGAGACCCGCTACTGTGCCGGGCATTCCCTCTCTGGTTCTAGATCATGGGACAGATCCTAGGTATCCCAGGGAAGAGACTAGGCCAGGTGCATTCTGGGAACTTGGGGTAGCAACTGTTTACTAATATGTAAGTATTTTAGCATTTGAATAACTGTTATAGCCCGTGGTGCATAGATGAATCACAGCCCTGTAAGTAGGAAGGCAAGGAAAAGTTAAAATTTAAAAATATATATTAATTACGATATTGAGATTATGTTTTCTAAAAAGAGCCAATTTTAGAGATATATACTAATTTATGGATAAAATTATGTGATGTCTGAAATTTGCTTAAGAATAATAGGAGAGGAGGGGCACCTTTTGGGGCAGGTTGTGATCTTCGGGTCATGGGATTGGGCCCCGTGTCAGGCTCTAAGCTCAGCAGTGAGTCTGCTTGGGATTCTCTCCCTCTGCCTCCTGCCTCCCCCCAGCTCATGCACACGCTCTTGTGATCTCTCTATCTAGGATAAATACTTTTTTTTTTTTAAGAAAAGAATAATAGGAGAGGAGAGGAAAAGGATATAGATGAAACAGCATGAGCCATGAGACCATGAGTTAATAGTTGTTGGAGCTGGGTGATGGGTGATACTACTCTGACTGCTTTGTATGTGTTTGAAATGTTCTATAATAGAACGTTTTAAATATCTAACCAGGAAGATCTAGTATCGTGTAGCAACTTTGTACGTACATCCCAAAATTATTAATGTATTGCATCACTTTAATAGTTAAGGAAAAATCATATGATTATTTCAATAGATGTAGAAAAAGCATTTGATAAAACACAAGACCTATTCATGGTGTAAAAAAATCCCAAACAGGGGCACCTGGCTGGCTCAGTGGGTAGAGTGTGAGACTCTTGCTCTCAGGAGTCATGGGTTTGAGCCCCTTTGAGCCCCAAGTTGGGTATAGAGATGACTTAGAAACAAAATCTTTAAAAATCAATCAATCAATCAATCTTAACAAACTTAGACTAGAAAGAAATGTCTGTAACCTGATAAAGGCTGTTTATTAAAAAGTTCATATGAGAGAATCGGGAGCCAAGCATAGACAACACATTTTTGAACAATAATAATGATAATATGGGGAATTTTCATTTCAAAACTTTCTATAAAGCCATAGTAATTAAAACATGATGTGTGCACGGATAAACAAAAAAAGCAATAGAACAGAATCAAGAACTCAGCAATAGACCTATGGGCAGATGTGAGATTGGTTATGACTAAGGTGGCATTGTGAGTCAGCGGGGGAAGGATTCAATACTCAATGGAAGGTGCCCATTTGTGTTTTTTTTTTTTAAGATTTTATTTATTTATTTGAGAGAGAGCACAAGCAGGAGGAATGGCAGAGGAAGAGGGAGAAGCAGGCTCTCTGCTAAGCAGGAAGCCCAGTGTGGGGCTCGATCCCAGGACTCTGGGATTATGGCCTGAGCCAAAGGCAGATGCTTAACTGACTGAGCCACCCAGGTGCCCCAGAAGGTGACCATTTGGAAAGAGATCAAATTAAATCCTATGTCACACCCTGCATGGAATTTCCAGGTGGCTTAATGATGTCAATACGAAAAAGAAAAACATTTAAACTTTGGAAGAAAATATATTTCTGATGTCAGAGTAGAAATGGATTTCATTCTTTGGTGGGGGAGGGGCAGAGAGAGGGAGAGAGAGAATCCTGAGCAGGCCTGGGGCTTGATTTCACAACCCTGAGATCATGACCTGAGCTGAAATCAAGAGTCAGACACTTAACTGACTGCGCTACCCAGGCACCCCTAGAAAATGATGTCTTAAACATGATACTACAAATGAATCGATTATACATTTTAAAAATTGAGAAAATGGATTAATTAATATTAAAATCTTCTAAAAGATTTATTTTATAAAATATAACATAAACAATGAAAAATTACGAACCATATACTAGGAAAAACTTTTATCAACATGACCAACAAAGAGTAGAAAGAATATAGAAAGGATGCTTAAAAATTAATAAGAAAAAGATGTACCATGTTATAAAAATGGGCAAGGGGTATGAACAGGTAATTAACAGATCAGGAAATATGCTCCATTTCAAATTAACTGTAAATTAAGGAGGCATTTCATGGTATTGAGTAGACCAAAATCCAGGAGCCTGGCAATACTGGGGAAGTGAGGACTGACTCGTGGGCAGTCGGAACAGTCGCTTTAGCAATAGTTCCTAAGGTCGTAGTTGCATGCTATGACCCAGCCATTCACCTTCCAAGTGCATCCTAGAGAAACGCTGGACACGTGTGCATGAGAGGACCTGCACTAGGATTTGTGCATTGTGAAATGACTTTAAATAGTAAAAATGTAGAAATCACTCAGATGCCTGTAAATTGTAATTTATTCATAGTGAATCACCCATATATATCTGGATCCATGGAAGTAAATCTTAGAAAAATGGTCAGGGATGGTGCACGAGACGCACGGAGCAATCACAGAGGATTTAATAACAAACAACCCACTTACAAACACGGGAAAGGTATCGAAACGCTTAGATGTGTAGTAAAGGTAGTCGAACCTACTTCGGCTCTGCCTGTGTTTTTCAGGGCTGTACCCTAGCAGCTAAACAGCACGAGGTGTGGAGAACAAAACAGAGGAAACGTGCTTGGGAGTGATGCACATGGACTTCAGAAAAGTCACCTCTGGGGAGGGACAGAGGAAAGGGCAGGAGTAGGGCTTCAGTTTTGATTAGTTGTTTGTTTTAAATATCTTATTTATTTATTTATTTATTTATTTGAGAGAGAGAGTGCGAGAGAGAGGGAGCACTGAGGCAGAGCCAGGAGCTTGATGCAGGACTCGATCCCAGGACCCTGGGATCATGACCTGAGCCAAAGGCAGACGCTTAACCAACTGAGCCACCCAGGTGCCCCCAGTTGTTGGTTTTTCTTAAGAGATGGGAACAAATATAGTTAAACATTTTCTAAAT
Organism: Ursus maritimus; assembly: GCF_017311325.1. Lineage (NCBI taxonomy): Eukaryota > Metazoa > Chordata > Mammalia > Carnivora > Ursidae > Ursus > Ursus maritimus. The sequence continues at coordinate 28,146,705 of NW_024424341.1, forward strand.
GTAGATAGTGGATAAAAGGGCGTCCATTACTAGATTTATGTTTGAAATAGTTTATACTTAGAAAAAAGGAAAACTATACAAATCGGAGGAAAAGCAGCCACCAATCTGAAGACGAATGGTAGCCCTTCTGAGCTGAGCCCTGGGGCCCGGCGCCCCAGCCTCACCTGAGTGTAGTGGGTGCAGGTGGCGTTGCGGGCGCACTCGGCTGCCGCATGGCTGTACCAGCGCCCCTCTGCGAACCACAGGCCCACCACGCCGACGAAAGACGCTGAACCTGCGGGCAGCAGCTGCACATTCCAGCCTACTTGCTGGGTGGCCCAAGGTGCTGATGTGGGGCTCTGGGCTGGGGCACCGCAGAGGGCCGCCCTGGCCTGAGCCCATCGGGCCAGGCTCTCGCTCCAGTCCTGGGGGCAGCACAAACAGAGGTGTCAGCAGGGACCTTTGGGCCAGGCCTTAGTGATCCCATGTCTCCCCCGGGTGCAGGGTCATGCCGAGAGCACTGGACGGGGAGTCTTGTTTCACCCACTTCCGCCCGGGGCCAGGGAAGATCAGACGGGGCCTGCAAGGAGCTCTCGGAGATGCGTTGGTAAAAGCACCAGCGAGGTCTGGGCACCTGACCCGGGACTGAGAGCTCCCATCCTCCTGACTCCTGCGTGGGTGCCCTTTGGCCCTGCCTTAGGCACCACCCCAGAGGGGGATGGGTGTTCCTGAGGGAGCAGTGCCAGCCCTGACGATGGGACGGGCTTCTATGGTCGATTTTTCTGTCTGGTAATGTGAGCCCGGGGCAGGGCCCAGGCCATTCAAACTGGTTTTGTGTTTGCCGTTAGGTACAGCTGGCCGTAGCCATTGTCAGGAAGGCTTGGTTGCTCCCATTTGGCTTTTCTTTGATGCAAAAGGCCTCAGCAGTCAGGCTGCTTTGTCCTGTCCCTGCTTCCCACCCTGGCCTTGTGTAGGAATGCCAAGGGGGAAGCAGGACCAGAGAGACTCCTGGCCTCAGGGCTTCGACCTCAGCCAGCACCATTCTGTGGGGTGGCCCTAATCTTCTCTCCCCACCCACACACCAACAGACCTCCCCTCATACCCCCACGGCCACCCAGTTGTCTCCCTTCCTCTTAAATGAGGGGCTCAGCAATCAAGACAACTTGGGTCACGCCATCACCACACCCTGGGCCAGCCCAGCCACCTCGTCCCAGCTGTGTGCCCTCTAGCAGTCCCCTAATCTCCATGAGACTCAACATCCGCATCTGTGAAATGGGGACAGTAAGGTACCTGCAGGGTAAGATTGTCGCGGGGATTCAAAGGGCACAGGGGAGAAAGTGCTGTGCTCAGGGTCTCACCCACCGTGGGCAGGGTGGCCGTTGCAATTTTGCCTCTGATGAGGATGGGAGCCAGAGCAGTGGGACTGTCTGGGGGGCCCCTTGGCAGCCCTGCACCCCCCTAAGAGCCTTAGCCTCCACTAGGTAAAAGCCCGAGAGGCCCGCAGAGGTGAGGGCGGCTGAGTGGTGGGGCTGATTTCTAAGAGTTTGGCCAGAGGCATGTGAAAAGCGTAGACACCGATGACCGATGACCGGCTGAGCGGGAGCACTCCTCCGCTCTAGGTACTTGAGCTGGGAGTTGGGAATGTGGGCAGTGGGAGCCAGGACCTGGGCCTGAGGAGGGGCACAGCTGCTGCAGAGCAGGGAAAGGGGGAGAAGCAACCCCCTCTCGCTGGCCTGCCCCACCCCCACCTCCTGGGAAACTGACCCGGGAGCTCTCAAGGTCACCACCACGGAGCCAGCCTGGAGGAGTTTAGGGGAGGCAGCCATGGGGAACCTTGCCCACCCCCACACCATCCCGCCCTCACCCCAGGGCCTGCTAGCATGTGCTGGGGCAGCATTTCTGGGCCCCAGGATGATGGGGCCAAACTTGCACGTCCTACATCAGCCCCCAGAATAGGAGCGGAGGCCTTGGAGGGGCCCCTCCTCGTCACCCAGATAAACCAGGAAGAAGCCCTGGGTCCTGGTCACACTCAAGCCGCCTCCCTCAAGCAGGATGCTTCTCCCTCCCAGCCTTCTGTCCCTCTGATCCTGCTGGGACTCCTTTGTGGAGCTCCTCTTTCCTGCAGGGCTCCTTCCATGTCTTCTGGTCTCCAGGGCAACGGGATGGGATGTGAGGAAAGGCCAAAGGACGGCCCTTCTGGGCAGCAGGCCACTGAGGAGCCCTAGCAACGAGGCACGGTCCCCCCCCCGCCCCCGTGGGCAGGGTGACTGGCTGCCCCCTTGCCCTGCCCAGGTGGAAGGGCGCCTGGCACCCGCATGGCCTCCTGAGCCCTGTTCCGGGGTGCGCCTCCAGCCACCCCCTCAGCAAGCCCCTGGGGACTCACCATCCTGTGCATGTTGGCCGCAGGGGGGTGCACGCGGCTGCGCAGACGGTTGTGCAGGGAGAGAAGCAGGAACGTCTCCTTACTGCTCAGGGCTGGGGCAGGAGACAAGGTCAGGCTCCCTGCACAGTGGGACCTGGGCTCTCCCCGGGTGACCCTGGCTGATGGGGGGTTGCCATGGCAAGCTTAGAGGGCAGCCCTGACCTTAGGGGACAAGAGCTGACGGGGCACGGGAAGATGGCAGGCCTGCGGGAGACAGAGAGCTCGGGGGTGGGAGAGAGGCAGGTGTACAGGGGCCCTTGAGCTGGGGGTTGGGCTCACAGGAGCAAAGTGGGGCCATGGGCTGGATGTGTGAAGAGGTCAGCCCTGGGGACCCCAGCTGCAGACTCTGGGCTGGTATTCCTCCTCAACCCCCAAGCCTGGGCCCACTCCCCTTCTTTCCTTCCGCTCCCCTGTCCCAGCCTCCCCCATCCATCTTGGGTCCCTGGACTACCTGAAGGGAGCTCTTCCAACCACATTAGCCTGCCTGAGCTCAGGCATGGGCACTGGCTTCCAGAAGCCCCCTGGTACCCCTCTGTAGCACCCATAGCTTCTCCACCTCGTTCCTCACCCAGGGGCCCCTTACCTCCAGGCGTCAGGGCCCGCTCCTCCTGCCGTGGGAGTAGCTGCCCCTCTGTCCAGGCCATGCCAAGGAGAGCTAGGAGCATGGGTAGGAGGCCGGGCCGGTGGCCCCCCAGCCTGGCGGACGGCTCTGGCCACGGCATGGGCCTGGTGGGCGCTCTGGAGTGGCCTGGCTCAGCCGTCCAGCTTGCTTCACAGGCTGGATGGAGCTACTCACAATCTCAAGGAGTCAGGCTGGACTGGCGGACAAAAGGGAGGCTGGTGAGTAATCGGTGTATCCAAAAAGCCTCCCGTCAACACTGGCATGAAGAGACAGCCAGCTCCAATCCTAGGGCTCCCTCCCTCCTCCAGCCGAGGGCCTGGCCAGCAGCCCTGCCCACGACAACCAGCCGAGCAGTGTGCACTGACCCTGTGGCCCCTGCTAATCATTGCAGGATGATTAGAGCCCTCGGGGAGCCCTGGGAGACCCCGCTGATTGGCCCGCAGACATTCCAGGGCTGTGGATTAGCAAATGATGGCCGTGTTCTGGCTGGGACAGTGTCCTTCGGGCCCTCCAGCAGCTTCTAGTCCCAGGCCCAGGCCCGGGGCAGGCAGGCAGGAACTGGGCAAGACCCCAGGGGAGTTCTTTCCTTTCTTGGGAAGCTCGTCCCAACCCCCAGCCATGAATTAAACATAGGCAGATGGTAACCACATACGAGGCAGGTGCCACGGGTGGGTGGGGGCCCTGGGGGGTTAGGTGTGTAGGGGAAGGGCCTGGGCTGCACCTGCAGGAGGAAAAGAGGGCCTTAGGACTCTGGGCAGTCTGTGTGGTCAGTATGGGGGGCTGGGCCCTAGCTCCGGCGGCCCCCTCATCCCCCACATGTCTGCAGGCCAGGAGAGGGCAAGGCGAGTGGAGGAGAGCATGTGATGTCCCTGGCTGACTGGAGTCCTGCTGGGAGCAGTCAGGCTCTAGACAATCAGGCGGTGTAGCAGGAGGGCAGCAAATTGCCATGATGTTTTGGGGCCTGGCTGAGGCCTACAAGATCCCACCAGAATGCAATGAAGCAGATATGCCCCGAGGCCCATGACTCTGAGAAAAGAAGAGGCTGTCCTGCAGGCCATTGCCAAATGCCCACAACCCACCTCAGGGCAGATCCAATGTTATTCACCCACCACAAAGGACAGCATTGGAAGGCAACTACTTCCTCCCTCCGGAGTTTGTGTGACCCCTGACCTCTAGGCTGGCATCCTGTCAGAGCCAGATGTCACCTACCTGGGAAACTCTGTTGAGAGGCAAGTGGGCTTGGCTTTCTGGGGAGAAACACTGATGGGAAGTGGATATTGTCACAGGTATGGGGGGAGGGGACGGGGGCAGGGCCAGGCACAAGGACCCCTAAGCTGGCCTGGGGTTGTGCGTCCCCTCCCCGCCAAGTTCCCTGGGGCCTCAGGAGTTTCTTCTCCCTCCCACGGATGGCCAGACAACTTCAGATTCATCGTGCCTGGGTCCTAGCAATGCTTAATAACGTGACCTTTCTCACAAAGCCAAAGACACCTGTGGCTTCCCCGAACGGTCACAACAATACTGGGCATGGCAGGTGCCGTGCCCATTTCGTAGATGAGGAAGCGGGGCTCGCTGTGTCTAAGGGACTTGCCTCAGGGCACCTGGTGAACGCGGGGTGTGTCCCAGCTGATCCAGGCTTTCTGTCTTCACCTTCCTGGACACCGGTGCAAATCTGCTTTCGTTTACTTCGCAGCCCTCTGAGTTCAATTCCCGCAGCCCTGCTCGATGCCAGGGAACAAAGCCCGATTCTTGCTCTCAGGCTTTGAAGATAAATGTGGCTCTTCTCCCGTGTAGCACAGTCCAGGTACTTGGGACAAGTAGTATATTTTGAGGCCTGGGGTGGGGTGACTTTTGAGGGCTCTGGCTCCCTGCACATGGAGGCCAGGGTGAGGCCCAGCTTCAGGAGCCAGCAGACGAGGAGCTGAGGGGCTAAAATGCCAGACCGCCGAAGACCTGGGTTCTAACGCGGACGCTCTGTGTGACCCTGGGATTGTCACTTCCACCCCCGGGCCTCAGGGTCCCCTGGTGTTGAGCAGGACTCCCTAAGCAAGCGTCGTTCCTTGCTTTACAGGGCACCTCGCCCTGGGCCCAGGCTTTTTACAGGAGTCTGCTGGGAGTTTGGGGCGGGTGTCAGGAATGGGCACCTCCTTTCTTGCATGGCGGATCTCCCCGTGAGCAACTTCTGTTCCGATTTCTATCACCATAGATTAGTTTTATTGTTCTGAATTTCCTATAAACCGACTCCCAGTGTACGCACACTTTAAGGCCTCGATTCCTTTGCTCTCCATGTCTGCGAGAGTCATCTGTTGTGGTCTGTTTCAGCAGGTTGTTTTTGTTTGTTTGGTTTTGGGTTTTTTAATGAAGATTTTATTTATTTATTTAAGAAAGAGCATGAGTGGGGGGCAGAGGGAGAGGGAGAAGCAGGCTCCCCACTGAGCAGGGAACCCTATGTGGGACTCAATCCCAGGGCCTTGATTCCAGGACGGGAGCTGAAGACAGATGCTTAACCGAGCCCCCCAGGCGCCCCATGTTTTTGGTTTTTTTAAAGATTTATTTATTTATTTATTAGAGAAAGAGTGTACAAGGCAGGGAGGGGCAGAGAGAGAGAGAGAGAAACTCCGAGAGACACTGTGTCCACTTCGGAGCCCACGTGGAGCTTGATCTCACGGCCCTGAGATCACGACCTGAGCTGAAACCAAGAGTCGAATTCTTCCCCGACTGTCACCCAGGTGCCCCTGTTTGTTTGTAATTGCTAGTGTTAGTTATATTTTCATTCTCCTATTGAGAGACTTTGGGGTTGTTTTAAGCTGTTATTTATTATGAATAAAGCTGCTATCAACATGATTGTACAATTTAAAATGTTCTTGTAATAAACACCTACAACACAAAGAAAAGACAAAATTACCGAAATCAGGAGGGCGACATCAAAACAACCGGTACTATAGAAATTTAAAAAGTTGTAAGGGGATATTAAGAACAACTTTATGGCGATAAAATCGATAATATAAGTACAATGAACAAATTCCTAAAAAGACAAATTACCAAAACTGACTCAAGAAGAAATAGGAAATCTTAATTAACATTCACATAATATCCATTTTAAATTGAGAAACCAAATGGAAGAGAATTTCTCAATATAATCAACGTTTCAAAATATGCTTTTTATTTATACCTGAATAGTGGCAAGATTTAAAAATGTCTAAATTGTTTATAGTAAAATCCACTTTTAAAATGCAACTCTTTACATCGTACTATCGTATTGAGATATTTTAAGGAGGATCAAAGAAAATAAACAAAGATTAAAAGTTTACACAAAAATAAATACAAAGGTTATCAGGTGGGTGATTCAGAAATACATATGCACATACGTATTTCAGAAGCCATGACATTCTAATGTCATGGTTTATTTTCATTATTCATTAGAGCCTCCTACTATAAGAATAATTCATACTATAATAATAGTATATTATTATACTGTAGTTATAATGAGTTACAATGTAATAACTCAGACTATAAGAATGTTGTTATTTGTAATTATTGTACTATTTCATATGTAAATATAATACTGTATTGCAATTGACTTCCCATTTATACTTACAGACAATATAATAAGTATCATAATTAAAGTGAAACGAAAAAGAATAGGAAATCTGAATATCACAGATATATCACAGATATCACAATAAAAGCAATTGAATGAGTAATTAAAAATCTTCCCACAAAGAGAAGTTTAGGTGCAAATAGCTTCATAGTCGAATCCAACCAAATATTTAAGGAAGGAAAAAAACCAATCACACGTAAACTTTTCTGACAGCCTTCCCAACTCATTCTATAAGGTTGGTATTATCCTGATAGCAAAGTCAGACAAAGACATCACAAGAAAATACAGCTATAAATCAACAGCCCTAATGAATATAGACACAAAAATCCTTTACAAAATATTACAAAACCTAACAACATATAAAAAGGATTCAACAGCATGACCAGGTGGGATTTATTCCGGGAATACAAGGTTGGTTGAACATTAGAAAGTCAGTTAATGTCATGCAGTATATTAATAGAACGAAAAACAAAACCCACATGATCATCTCGAAGACACAGGAAAAGTGGTAAAATCCCAAACCTGGGGGCGCCTGGGTGGCTCAGTCAGTTAGTGTCTGCCTTCAGCTCAGGTCATGATCCCAGTGTCCTGGGGTCAAGTCCCATGGGCTCCCTGCTCAGCGGGGAGTCCGCTTCTCCTTCTGCCTGGCACTCCCCCTGCTTGTGCGCGCTCTCTCTCTCCCTCCTCCCTCTCTCTCTGACAAATAAATAAATAAAAATAAAATCTTAAAAAAACCATGAACTGACAGTTATTTCACACCACTCACAAAATGAATTTCAAACGAATCCTAGACCTATGTATAAAAGCAAGAACCATAAAAGATCTAGGGGAAAAAAAGAACATAGGAGAAAATCTTAGTGATCTTGGGTCAGGCATCATTGATTTCTTTTTATTTTTTTAAAAGATTTTATTTATTTATTTGACAGAGACAGCCAGAGAGAGAGGGAACACAAGCAGGGAGAGTGGGAGAGGAAGAAGCAGGCTCCCAGCGGAGGAGCCTGATGTGGGGCTCGATCCCAGGGATCCAGGATCACGCCCTGAGCCAAAGGCAGATGCCCAACGACTGCGCCACCCAGGCGCCCCCAGGCATCGATTTCTTAGATACAACACCAAAAAGACAACTCATAAAACAAAAAATAAAGTAGATTTCATAAAAATTAAAACTTTTGGTTTTCAAAAGACACCATAATGAAGATGAAAAGAGAGGCCTCACACTGAGAGAACGTATTTTTAAATCCTCTGTCTGGTGAAGGGCTTACATGTGGTACAGAAAGAACTCTTACAACGAAATAATACAAACGACCATTCAAAACAATGGGCAAAAGAATTTAATAGATACTTCACGCAAAAAGAAGTATGAGTGGAAAAAGGCATGTGAAAAGATGCTAAACATCATTAGTCACTAAGAAAATGAAAATTAAAACCACAATGAGATACCATTACGTATCCAAGAGGAGGCTAGTCTGAGAGACAGGAGCTCCCAAGTGTTAGTGAGATTGGAAGCTGCGTATATTGCTGATGGCAACGCAAAATAGTGTGCTTCGGAAAAGAGTTTGGCAGTCTCTTAAATAGTTAAATATAGGGGCGTCTGGGTGGCTCAGTGGGTTGAGCGGCTACCTTAGGCTCAGGTCATGATCCCCGAGTTCCGGAATCGAGTCCCGCCTCCGGCCGTCCCTGCTCAGTGGGGAGTGGGCCTCTCCCTCTGACCCTCCCTGTCTCCTGATCTCTCCCTCACTCTCTCTCTCAAATAAATAAATAAAATCCTTAAAAAATAAAGTTAAATCTATACTTGCCATGAAGCCCAGAAATTTTATTCCTGATTATCTGCCCAGGAGACACGGACACATATGTCCGTACAAAGACTGGCCACAAGTGAGCGCCGCACCACGCATACCAGCCCGAAGCTGGAGACAACCCCCACGTCCCTTGGCATGTTGAACGGATAAACTGTGTGGGGCCATAAAATAGGATAGCATTCAGCATTAAAAGGGACCAAGCTTTGAAATGTACCAAACCTGAGACAGATGAATGAATGGACGAAGGGACAGACGAATAAAGATGTGACCGGGGATGTTTAGTAAAGTGATAGGATCTAGCCCTGGGTACCTGGGTGTTCGCTGCAAACTTCTTTCCACTTTGCAGTACCTTTGAAATCATAATAACATGACACGGCTCAGCTGCGACTGTTTTTATGAAGTCAAACAATGGAAATAATATTGATTTCATCCAAAAGGGAAAAGAAAAACAGAGTTGAAAAACTAGGTGGCAGGGCGCCTGGGTGACCCAGTCTGTTGGGCATCCGACTCTTGATTTCGGCTCAGGTCATGGTCTCGGGGTCAAGAGATCGAGTCCTGCGTTGGGCTCCTTGCTCAGCAGGGAGTCTGCTGGAGATTCTTTCTCTCCCACTGTCCCTCCCCTCCTCCCACTCTCCCCAAAACTAATAAATAAATCTTTAAGAAAAGCTAGGGGGCAAACGGAGGGAACGAGTATGTGTGCGATGTGAGAGCTCCCTCGCTGTCCGAGTCAGTGGCGACTCGCCGAACTTCCAGTCTGAGAAACAGCAGTTAAGGTCGGTTTAAGAGACTGACTGACCCGCAGAAGAAAGAACGACAAGAGTTCTCTGAGAATCGGAAGGCTGGGCTGGTCAGGGAACTGCTGTTTCCCATTACCAGCCTCGTGGTGTTGCTCGACTTAAAACTAGTGTCTGCGTTACTTTGATAAAAATAAACATGAGATTAAAAAAACTAGTCACCAAAAGCGCACACTTAAGCTCTTAGGAAAATAGTAAGACCCAAGGCCTTTGCATGGTTGAGGCGGACAGTGAGGCCGGAGACCAAAGTTGCCCAAGGCTGGCTCCCTTAGGTCAGGGCTGCTTCTCTGGAGGGCGGGGGGCTCCTGGGTGCTGGAGGGGCCCCCTCACCCTGCAGAGTCCCCTGCTCCTGCCTCTGCCTCGGCCGTTGCCATGGGAGTCGGCGTCTGCAGGAGCCTAGAGGCTGAATGCCCATCTTGTGCTCCTCTCGGCTCCTGGCTGGCTGAGCAGCCTCAGACCGACACCGGAATCCTGCCTGGAGGAGGAAAGCAGGGCCCAGCGAGGCAAAGAGAATGTGGGATGAGATGTGGCACCGGGTCATACGGAGAGTCTGGGCCTAACCCGTACTGAGAAGAGTATAGGGACCACACGTTTACGGAGCATTTTGAGAAGAAAAGGTGGAGCCTACAACAGGCACGTGTGTCGTCAGGCCCAGACCTCTGCACTGAGTGGATTTGGAAAGGAGAATGGGACCTTGCTTTTTCACGCACAGCACCCCAGACTTATTGCCACTGGGATTTCTCCCTCCTGTGGTTCTGCCAAACTTCCATTTGAGAAGCTACAGGAGAAGGAGAGCCGGTCACAAGTGGGGGATCTCTGCTGGGAGGAGACTTGGGCCAGGAGCCCCCGTGTCCGCACTCCCCTCCTTGGCCAGGGGTCCCAGCTGCCTTTGCTCCTCAAGGCTGGCGGGAATGGGTCCCTTGTAGTCATGGGCTGCAGAGACTGGACGCAGAGCTTCCCTGGGAGGCTGCTGTTATGTACAGGCTGGAGCCTAGGGGAGCAGAGGCTGTGCCGAGCCTCACGGGTCGCCCAGTGGAGGAGATCTAGAGCTCAGCCAGCAGAGTGGGGCCAGCGGGTCCAAGGAGGGATGGAGCGCAGACATCCAGCTGCAGGCGCAGCCCTGAAGAAGCTGGAGAGCACAGGGGCCAAGTCAGCCGAGACCACCGGACGCCCGGGGTGGCACTGCTCACATACCGTCTACATAGTTGCACAGCCTGGGCACGAAAAGATAGGGGCCTCTGGGTGGCACAGTCAGTTGGGCGGACGACCCTTGGTTTCAGCTCAGGTCGTGACCACGGGGTCCTGAGATTGAGATTCTCTCTCCCTCTCTCTCTGCGCCTCGCCCTCATGCTCTCTCTCTCTCTAAAATAAGAAATAAATAAATCTTAAAAAAAAAAAAAAAAAGCTCACTGAGCTCAGACAATTTTGCTGAGCTCCCAGGCACATCCTGGAATAAATTTACATCAAGCCCAGGTCGTTAGTAAACAGGTCATGATAAGCTCAGTTCAAAGGGAGTCCCAGCATAAGCATCTGCCTAACAGGTCCTTTGCTCCTTGAACTTCATGACTCTCATTCCCTTTGGATCACTCAGCGTTGCTAATCCCCCAGGGTCTCCAACCCCCTAAGGTGCCAGGCCATGCAGCTCCCCTTGCAACGTAATAAAAGCAGCTGTTGTGCTCTGAAATTTGTGCTCTGAACCAAGTATTTTATCCACATATTTGAGTCTTGAAAGAAAGAAAGAAAGAAAGAAAGAAAGAAAGAAAGAAAGAAAAGGGAAAAAACAGAAGAATAAAAGACAAGAGAAGAAAAGAAAAAGAAAAAAAAGGAAAGGTGTCATCACCAATTTTACAAGCGAGTAGATAGAGGCTATGATGATTAATTTTATGTGTCAACTTGGGTAGGCCAGGGTGCCCAGATGTTTCGTCAAGCACTATTCTGGATATTCTTGTGAAAGTATTTTCTTGCTGTGATTAACACTGAAACCAGTAGACTGACTAAAGCAGATCACCCGCTATACTGTGGGTGGGCCTCATGCATTCACTTCAAGGCATTAAGAAAAGGACTAAGGTCTCCAGAGGAAAAGGGAATTCTGCCCCCAGAGTCTCCTTGAACTCGAGACCTCGACATCAACGATTCCTGGGGTCTCCACCCTGCCAACCTGCCCTGCAATCTCAGACTTGCCAGCCGCCACAGTCCGGTGAGCCAAGTCCTTAAGATAAGTCTCTCTCTATACACACATCCTATATGCCTCCCCCCTTCTCTATAGTCTCTGTTAGTGACGACTACAGAGGGGGCTCGGGAAAGGTAACGTCCCAGGGTCATACACCAAGGGAGAGGCAATGCGGGCACTGGGACCCAGGCCAGGTCAGCTCCAAAGTCATGTTCTTAATCAAACAGGACAACAGCCCTTTCACCCTGGACTCTGGGGACTGAGTCAGACGATGCCCCAGATCCAAGTGTCTGAGGTCCCTAAGTCCACAGAACCCCTTCAGGCGAGGTCAGCAGGAGGGAAAGGGGAGGTCCCTCTTTTCAAGGCTGCACAAAGGAGCCTCTCCTCAGGCCCTCCTGAGTCCTGGGGGCCACATGGGGTATCACCGCTCAGGGGGAGATTTGATTAGTCTGATTTGGGTTTCTAGTTCAAGATCTGCACTCCAGACGCAGGGGTGGGAGGCCCCAAGAAACTTCAATTCGTATGTCACAGCGCCACCTACTGGTCCGTTAGAGGGCCAGCTGCAGTAACCCAAAGTCCTCTGCTCTCTGAGGCCAGGACATCATCCCATTTTGCAGATTGGCAAACAAGAGCTTTTGCTGTCCACTTTCCCCCATTCGTTCAATCATGTGTTAGATGCCAGGCACGATCTAGATGCTGGGGGTTCAGAGAAGCCAGTCCTCCGCAAAGGGATTGACAGAACGAGTAGGGGAGAAAAACCAGGAAAGACGGAGGTGGAAAGAGTAGGGGGGGCACACCAAAGGGAGGCCAGTTGTCGTGGGAAGGAAAGGCTTCCCCGAGGAGCTGCTGGTGATGGTGGGCTGAGGTCTTGAAATTTTGGAGGGGTCTGCCGGGCTGACGGGAGGGGCCCTTGGGGGATCATTTGATTCTCAATTCAGGACTCTTCCTCCAGCACAGAAGGACGGTGCCTGGACGGGCATCTTTGGGAGCAGAAGATGGGTTTGGCCGAGTGTGACATGAGAGCAGGGTGTGAGATAGGATCTGTCGCACACAGTTGGCCCCAGAGCCACTGGGGATACCTCTGCCGGTCCCACTGCGGAGACCGTGCTCTGCCAGGCTAAGGAGTCTGAACACATCTCCCCAGCATCGGGGAGTCCCGAGGAGCCCTGAAGTTAAGCCAGTGAGTAGAATGATCTGACGGCTTGGGAGAGACAACCCTGCAGAGTGAGGACGGGGTGACGTCAGAAGCAGGGACATCTTTTTAGGGATGATCTTCGAAGCAAAGGATGCCAACTCTCTGACCTCTGGCGGCGGGGGTGGGGAACGAGAGGCCAGAAGAGAGGAGACTTCCGGGGACACAGACTAGGTCGAGCTGGGTGATGAACTAGGGGCACAGGGAGAAACCAGCGAATGGGGATCTGGAGGACTCCCCGGTTTGGGGCTCAGTTGCCCATTCGTGGACCTGAAATAGAAGGAGATTTGGAAGACAGGATGAGGAGGTTGTTCCCGACGTGTTAGCCTGTGGGATTCCCGCATGTAGCTGCCGGAACATTGGTGAGATAGGTCATTAAAAAAAAAAAATTCTATCCTCTTCTCCACTGCCATTAAACCCTTGCATGGCAGTGGACCATCCCATTAGAGTCATAATGGGGAGATGCTAGTGAGGAAAGCGTGCAGTAGCGGGATGAGAATGTTTCTGTTCCCGCCATTCCACATAGACATGGTTTAGCTAGAGTCACCATTAGCATTTTTCTCAAGCTGCATTTACTGTATATGTTCAGTTTTAAAATTAACTGCACAAGGTTTATTTACTTCATAGATTATTTAAGATTCCTCTTTAAATATCCAAATATTAGGTAGGGTTTTAGTGTCTGAATTTTCTCCCATTGTGCAGTTGATGGAGTCATGGAAGGCTATGGTGTGTGTCAGCAAAACATAGGAAAGCTTGATGTGAAAAACAAAACTCAAACATCAGAACATCTCAATCAAGTACAGTGTGCTTCAGATCATCTGTGGTTTGAGATTATTTATGTCATTAAAATTACTCCTCTTCATTAGTATGGATAACTGCAAATTGCCCAAATTCTGGTGCCTGGAACTCATAGATAAGCAAGAAGACTATCAAATACTGTAAGATCACCGATAGCTGCATTCTTAAATGAAGCCAAACATTTGATATTTTCTCAGGGAATCGCTCTTGGTCTCATTTTAAAATCCAAGCAATGGTTAAATATATATAGTTTCAAAAACTAAGTTTTCTGTACTTATGATGGGTTGGAGTTATTACATATACATTTTTGCAAAAATAAGGCCATTTCTGCCAAGATAAATATTGTGTAACTCCTAAACTATTACAATGGCCCAAGTAAACTTACAACAAATAAAAAAGAAAACAACTCTTTAGAAGAGCATGATCAACTAAGGCAGACAATGCAATGCGTTCTTGATAGACATTTAATGCATACCTTATCTTAAATGGAATTATAAAGGCAAATATTTTTGCTTATATTTTAGGATAAGATCTAAGAAGCAGCTCATATGTTTGTGTTGTTTTAGTTTGCTCATGTTAGGAATGGCATAATACCACAAAGTAACAGCCTCTTGACTACTTCATTAACCATATTTATAATAGTCAGCAATAGCATCTGAGTGCTTATTTTGTTCTACTTTGGATTGTGGTTGGTTCCCTAAAAGTTTCTCTGGTCATCTTTCCATTTGAGGTCACTGTGTTATATGTCAAGTTGACTGGGCCACAAGGTGGTACCAGATATTTGGGCTAAACACTATTTCTGGGTTGGTCTGTGAGGAGTGTTTTTGGATGAGATCAAATCAGCGGGCAGCTGAGTAAAACAGACTTGCTCTCCTCAGTGTGGGTGGCTCGTCCAACATGTTGAAGGCTTGTGTTGAACAAAAAGGTACTCCAGATGGTAGAAGAGTGAAACTCTTTTTGCCTCAGTGTTCCTTGAGCTGGGACATCTTTAGTTCTTCTCCCTGCCCTTGGATCAGACTCCAGACCGGAACTTACACCGTCAATAGCCCGGATTCTCAGGCACCTTTACACTCTGACCCAAACTTTTCCATTGGCTCTCCTGAGTCTCCAATTTGCTGACTGCAGATCTTCGGACTTCCCTCAGCCTCCATAATTGCATAAGCTAATTCCTTATAATTAATCTCTTCATATATATATATATATATATACTTTTTTTTTTCCCCTATTGGTTCTGTTTCTCTGGAGAACCTAATACAGTCACCTATTTAGCTTTCTCATGAGCTCGTCAATGGGAGCTATGTGACTATAAAACACTAGCTTGAAGATTTGTACTCCCTTTCTGCAAAGTCTCTTTAAAAAAGAGCACCAAGAGGAAAAGCAAAGGAGGAGGGCCATTCTAAACATGTGCCTAGAAGCTGTCCCAGAACAGCCCCATTTAAACAGAGTGCTGCTCCGTAACACCTTCCTCTCGAGCTCATTTCATATAGCTCTATGTCTGTTGTCTCTGGCTTGGAAGTCCCAAAATGCTTTTAGCATCTGGCAGCCACTTGCTCAGTTCTCAACTACTCATGCTCAGCTGAGGACTCACTCAGTTTCTGAAGATTTGCACTCAGCCTCTGAAAGTCATCCTTGCTCTTGTTATTTTCAAAGCCCACCAGTTTGGTTGCTTCTACTGGAGCTGCTTCTGACTTCAAGGGTCTTTACTCTCATATGGGTGGCCGGGCTTTGGAGACCCTGAATTTCCATGATATATACATAAATAAGGGGGGGATTCCATGTATATATAGTCCATATAGATACATTTTTTCCCCCCACTTCAGATGTTCAAAGATCCCAGGACCCAAAAAAGGATCTTTGTCCTAGGGAGTTGGTATACTTGCTGGTTTCTTTAAGGCATTCTGGTTCTTTTTCCTGCCCAGGAAGAGATATCCAGTCAAAAACATTGTTTGCTTTCTTGAGCCAAGGAGTTCAGCAGTATTTTAGCACTTTTCTTAACCAAATGTCCTTCCCTTAACTTTAGAAGGTTGCATATTCTTATTCCTCAGAAGGATATATCAGGCATTCACAGCTGTCTCAGGAGTGAGTAAAATAGCTTAGGCTTCCAACTATATAATTTTCAAGAAATCCTGTAGTCTCTAAGTTTCAGGGTTGGACATATACAAGTTCACTGTTTATCGAATTTTAGGATACCTCATGTTTCCTAAGCATGCGTGTTAGCAAAAGATCTATTTTTCCTGCTTCCTCTAACATGTCCTCCCTTCCCTCATCCCACCTTTATTTGGGGGCACTAATGGAAGAAAACAGGGCCCCGTGACAGTAAGGGAGGGCTGGACTGGGCCTTCTCAGAAGATGGACTGAACGAGTCCATTTTCTCGGCCCAGCAACCAGGAAGGCGCAGTGACATCCGCCCAGAGCTCAGGGCCTCTAAATCCCGTCTCCGAGGTCAGGCCGGGCCGGCGGACCAGCATTTCCTGGAGCTCCCCTACAGTGTCGCCCCAGAGGAGCGAGCACCTGCAAGTCCAAACGCCCTTTCGCGCCCTGGACCAGAGCGGCTTTGAGCCGCGACCCCTCGGGGACGGAAGTGGGAACGCGCCTGGAGGGCAGAGCGAAGCGCCGCGCTCCCGACAGCACAGAAGGGCGAGCGGCCCACCGCCGACATCCCGGCTCCACCTGCAGAGGTCAACCGGGTCGGCGGCCCGCATTCCAAGACCGCCCGACCACCGCGGCCGACGCCCAGACACCCGGGCGGGGCCTCGCGAGACCCAAACAAGCCCCACGTGGCAGGGCGGGGCCGCCGCGGGACGTCACGGCGAGCGCGTGCGCGGTAGCGATCTCGCGCCGGCGTACCCTTGTGGGGGCCGTAAAGCGCGGAAGGTCGCGGTCCTCGGCTTTCCCGAACTTTTTATTCCGTCTGCCCCGCCCTTTCCCTTACCCATTCCCCGGTTCTGGCGCTAGGTCT
>NW_024424341.1:28163353-28222890 GCF_017311325.1 Ursus maritimus
CCCCCCCCCCACCGCCCGCAACTGCTGTGGCTGCTGCCGCCGGGGTGCTGCTGACCGCGGAGCCCGCGGGGGCCCGGGAGGTAAGGAAGACAGCTGCGGGGCCGCTCGGGCCTCCGCTCCGCGCGCGTCCCAGCGCCCCCCCCTTTCCGCTTTGGTCTCCCTCGGGGGTACTCCCGGCCGCCCCTCGTTTCGCGTCGCTTGCGCGAGGGTATTCGCCTCGGGGCTTCGGATGCCCGGGCCGAGAGGGGTCCGCCTCATCTCTCAGCCTGTCCGCGGCTGCGCCCGGTCCGGCCGAGGTGGTCCGGGCCTCGGAGACCCGTGCCCGGCTGCCCCGGGGCCTGCGCGCCGGCTCCTCAGGGGGCGTCCGCGGCTCATCCCGAAGTCCAGAGCGGCCGGGGCGACCTCGCTTCCGGCTCCCGGCCTCGGGCTTGCACGGCCCCTAGCGCGGGTGAGGCCGGTCTCGCCCGGTCTTCCTCCTCCACTGCGGGTGCAGTTGCTTTCCCGCCTGGAGCCGTGCGGTCCGCCTGTGCTTCACTAACTTGGAAGACTGCTGCAGAGTGCGGCAGCCAAGTTGCCGGGAAAAGCGTAGGCCCAGGGCAGTGAGCCGTCTTCGTGATGTGTGACCACTCGGGACCGATGTGAAGGACACGGAGATTAGATTCGGGCATCTTCAAGTGCATTTTGCGGGTGTGTGTAAGCGTGACGTACGAGGCTGCGGAGGGGAGCCGGGCCACGGGGCACACCTGGCCAGCGCTAGCGATTTGTAGTAGTTTCTTAAACTTGCGTGATCACCTGGTGGCACTTGTTGAGAATTACACACCCAGGCCCAGCGGGATCCTGTTGACTCTCCAGAGGCGGAGCTTCGGAGCCTGGGATGGAAATGTGCTGGGTGGCTCTTGGGCTGAGGCAGGTGTGGGAAATGTTGTTAATCATCTCCACTCACCAGACTTCCTTGTCCCCAGCGGCCCGTTTGTACACGCGCTGTGACCATACAGAGGAACAGCTCAGAGGGACTTGGAGCTGCCCTCTTGCCCTTGTTGGTGGAAACAGATGTGAGCGTACCTAGTCCCAATATTGAGGTTGCTTGGCAGATATTTTTCTTCTTAGCAGAAAAATATCGTAGGGTCAGCTTGGTTTTTAAAAAATATATAATTTATTGTAGGGGCGCCTGGCTTAGTGAGTCGGAAGAGCATGTGACTCTTGATCACGAGTTCCAGCCCCAGTGGGGTGTAGAGATTATTTAGATAAAACTTAAGATACCTAGATACACACACACACACACACAGTTTATTTTAAATCCTTTTCTTTCTTTGTTTTTGACCTCTTCAGTTTCTTCTCTACTGACTTGCCCTCCTCTGCGATCAAGCTTTGCCTGGGTTTTGCTGCCAAACCTACTTGGATACTCTGGTGCCTTCCTTTCCTTCTTCGCTTGCATCCACTTTAAATCCCTTTTTGCCCCACCACTTCAGTGACTCTTTTGAAGGTCACAAAGCACAAATCCTTTTCTTGGTTCTTACCGCCGCCTCTATGTCTTTTTTTTTAATCACCCCAGGTTTTTAACATTGTTTATTCCATCTTGAACTCTTCTGTTGTTATGTGTCTTCGCACGTTGCAATTCCTTTTATCCTGCCAGGGATGTGCCTTTGTGGTTCTGCTCACAGCTACCCTTTCTTTACTCATCTGATGCTGTTTGAAAGGTAGCAGGAGTAAAAGATTCTAGGGTAGATTCTCTGGGGCCAGCCTGGCAGGGTTGACTCCCTGGCTCTGCCACTCACTGGCATTAGAGAAGCTGGGATGAGTTACTTCTCTGGGCCTCACGTCCTCAAGTGTAGAAAAGAAATTTTAGCTATCTACCTTACAGGGTTGTGAGGCTTAAGTCAGTTGTACACCTAGAGCAGCATCTGGCAGATTGTAACGCCTATGAAAAATATTACCATTTTCTTTTTAAAATTGTTTCACGTGATTGAGATATCCCCTCAAATCTGAGGGCCAAATCTGAGGGCCTCACTTGAGCCTTGAGATCTCAGGGTCCTCGCTGAACTTTTCCCCTCTCATTTGCTCTCTATTCTCATCCATTCAGCAGCGCATATTTCCTAGCTGCCTACCCTGAACGCCTGGGAAAATCATGATCAAGGTATATAATCGGTGTCAGCTCCGAGAGCTCCATCATGACAGGAGACTAAAAAGACCTACTTACTGAGTGCTGCTGAGGTGCCAGCTGCCATGTGTTTTTTGTCTGATTGTTTGTAGCAGCCGTGTGAGGTGGGTAGTCCTAGCTCACCTGATGGGTGAGGAGCCCAAAGCACAGAGACGGAATAACGTGCTGAAGGGCATAGAGCTAACGAGAGGCGCGGAGGTTTTCACACCCACAGCTGTCTGCCTCTCTCGAAAGCCTTCATGCTCAGCTGGGCTGTTGTGCTGCTTCCTGATTGTGTAAAGAGTGACACAGTCCGGGAAGCCCTGTGCCGGAGACGTGCAGGTGTGATGGGAGAACATAGAAGAGTCACCTGACCCAGGGTTGGGGAGAGGAGGTGTGATGTCAAAGAGGCTGAGAGCTGAGGCGATTACCTTTGTTGGGGGTGGGCGGAGTGGTTAGAGGAACAGCGTGCCCAGGTCCCGGAGGTTTCAGAATCCCGTCCTGTTTGAGGCATGAATTACAAGTAGTTCAGTCTGGCTGCGGGGACGAGACCCGAGATACGCAGTGAGCAGGTAGTGAAGGGTCTTGCACTTCCTGCGTAAAGATTGCCTTTTCCTGAGGACAGCAGAAAGTCATGGATGAGTTTAAAGGGGTGTGAGACAAGCTTTTCACTTGAGCGGAAGTGCTCAGAGGCCGGTGTCAGGACTGCCGGATGTGGGGAGACCGTGCAGAAGGCCCGTCAGGAAGCTCTGCAATGTGAGCAAGGGTGGCGGCCTGGACTCAGGTCCCTGCGTGGGGATGGGGAGAGGGGATCCATCTGAGGGAAGTGTAGCTGTGGAGGCGTTAGTCCTGCCGGTTGGCTGCGAGAGGAGATGAGAAAGGGAGGAACCCAGCGTAACGCCCAGGGGTCCGATGTGCTGTCAGTGGGGACCCAGCAGCGGAGCAGGTTTGGAGAGTGAGGAGGACGGGTTTCCCTGTTGGATGTGCCCAGTTTGCCGCACGGGAGCCCAGGTGGACACGGCCGTTGTTCCGCTAGAGGTGCAGATGAGCTGGCGGGCCGCTGTGGGTGGGCCATCCGTCGCGGTAGGCAGCGAAACTCTGAGAGCGCGGCCGAGGAGAAGCCGCCCCGGGCGCCCGTGAGGGACGCGCGGACTGAGAAGGACGGGCGGGGAGAGAAGCCAGCTGGCCGTGGCCGGGTAGTAGGGAGTCAGAATAACACCGGGAAAGAGGGCGTGAGTAGCAGGAGCGATGGGCGATATGAAGTGCTGTGGAGGATGTGAGGTGGCGCCGGGTCCCCGGATATAACGTGAGCCTTCTTGGTGAGAGCAGCGCTCCTGGCTTGGCGGGACAGAAGCCCAGCCGCTGCTCGGACAGACTGGAAACGGGAAAAGGGACAGGCTATGTAGGAAGCCCTCTCCTGAAGGTATTTGTCGAGTGGAAAGCAGGTTGTGAGATCACACGGAGAGCTTCTGGCTTGACCGGCCGGCAGACTCTGCAGTCACTGAGGAATAAGGAAAGGAGGACACAGGACAGGCGGCACTCAGGTGGATGCAGGGCAGCACATGGGGCTGCTTATATGGAATGATGGGAAATCGTCGTTTTTTAAAATTTTATTTGCTTGAGAGAGGAAGAGAGAGAGAGAGCACTGTGAGTGGGGAAGGGGTAGAGGGGGAGAGAGAATCCCGATGTGGGGGCTCCGATCCTCCACACCGGACACCTGACCTGCGCCGGCCAAGAGTCGGACGCCGACCAACTGAGCCACCCAGGCGCTCTGATGGGAAATCATAATTTCTCCTATGTTTGTGTTTTTGCCAAGACCATATTCTTTATAATTTAGAATTTTTAAATGAAAATCGCACCAAGACAGTACGGAGCTTTTGTTCCATTTCTTCAGTGGGTTGGGAGGACTTGAACTATGAAAACGCCTGAGGGTCAGGGGAGAATGCACCGCGGTACGCGGGAGGAGCTGGGTTCATGGAGCTGGGTTCCCGGGAAGGAGGAGAGGGATCCGGGCACTGGTGCGGGATGACCTTTGACGCTCTGAGGGAAGGAGATGGCTGTAGGTGCAAGTGGGGTTATTGGTGGAGTTTCAGGGATGAGATGAGACGGGTTATCTGCTTTGAAGGAAGGAAGAGAGGAGGTGGGGTCCGAGGTTGGGAGAAGAGCAGTGTGTGGGTTCAGAACCCGAGTGTGGACAGACATCTGCCTGTGTCTGAACTCCGCCGTGGCCCCGGGGCTGGGAGAGAGTGCCTGGCACCTGAGCCGGGGAACTAGGCCTTTTCAAGTCTGAGCCAGCGGTAAGAGTTCTGAAGGGAGGAGGAGATGCTCACCTCCTCCTGGTGGCGAGCTCAGAAGAAGGCGGCTGGCCATGGGCGGTGGCCGCTCTCGAAGAGCTGCATCTCCACGGAGACCGAAGTGAGAGCGTGACTGGCGAGGGGCCTGGTGCTTAACTTTGGAAAGGATGTTCTGGAGGGCAAGGTGGAGAGATCTGGAGGGGAGGACAGCAGAGACGGGGAGGGGGACAGAAATCGGTCCTGTGGGGACGAGGTTGCAGGAAGAAGCTTCTGACCATTGGACAGGGACCAGGGTGTGAGGCCTGGTGACGACCGCGAGGTGGCTGAGTAATCAGCCCTGCTTGATGGGATTTGTCTTGGGACGCGGTGTAGGGACTGCTCGGTCTGCTTGAGATCCTGTGTGATGGACGGGCACCCACACCTGGCCTTGGACGAGTGGCTATTTGGGGCCGCCGTGGGTCCCGGCTGGTAGTGGCACGCCTGCCGGTGTACCGCCTGCTGGGCTGTCCTCTGAAGTCCCCTCTCCCCACGCCGGTGACCTCTGCCGTCTCCCGCAAGTCTGTGTGCGGTTTCTGAACGCCGAACAGGCTCCTCTGCTTTGCCGAGAATTCTCCCCGGTGGCCCGATCCCATACCTCTTCCCTTCTCTGCCTTATGATGGTGGTTGTCTCATAGACACGTGTGCTTGGTCACAGCCTGTGACACCCGAGGGTGCGGATAAGCCCACCTGGACTAACCCGCCCTGTTTCCGGGAAGAGGCCTGCTGGACCTTGAGTCTCCCTCTCCAGCCCGTGGCCTGTGCAGACACGGGCACGCCGTCCTCACTGCGGCTTTGGGTCCTCTCTCTTCTCTTTCAGGATCTCATTCTTTGTCACCACCTGTCCTTCCGGACCCACCTCTTCTCCCGGCCCTTCCTGCCACCAGTGAAACAGTCTCCACGGCCCACGCTTTATAGACGGAGAACCCTGCTCTGTCCCCTGTTCTTTCTCTTGCTGCTGGCTGGTTTTCCTGCTCCCTTCAGAGCAGAATGTGAAGGAGCAGCTGTCTTCCCTCATCTCCTCGCTTGAGCTTGCTCTGGTCCAGATTTCATCCCGAGCACTCCCTGGGAATGTTCTTTTGACACCAAGGCCTCTGTTGTCAAGTCCCAGCGGACTCTTCACCGTCCTGCTGCACCCCGGGCACCTCCTGTAGTGAACCGCTTTGAAACCCTTTCCTCTTGGCTTCTGTGACAGCGATGCCTGGTTCTCTTTCTGCCTCGCCACGGCTCCTTCTCTGTTTCTTGAACCACTTCCGCTTGTCTGGATGCTCTGTCAGTCTGCCCAGCACTCTGTCCTCTGTCCAGGACTTTCTTTCTCTTCCCAAGCTGTACCTGCTGGGAGCCTCAGGGTTCTTCTTGTTCCTCAGCACGCCGCTCCAGGTACCCCGTGTTCCCTAGCTTCAGGCCTGATGTCTCGCTGCTGCTTGGCCTTTCCCATGGGTGCCCGCTAGGCGTCTCGCACCTAACCCCTCAGAGTGGAATGTTTGCTTGTCTGCGCACCCGCCTGTGCCCCTTCGCAGCCTCGCCTCACTCACTCTCCTTCCAGAGCCGCCTCCCTCCCCATCCCTAGCCCTTCCACACTGTAGCTTAACCCAGAAACTCTGCCATCATTCTTATTTCTCCCCTTGCCCCATTTTAACATCCCTTTGTTGGCAAGTAAGTTCTGTCCTTTCACCTCCAGAACAATCCTGTCGTGGGTCTGACTCCACTGCCACCATCCTGGCTCAAGCCCCCATGCCCTCCTCTAGGACTATGCTGTAGTTCCAGCCCTGTTTTTCCCTCGTCCTCCAGTCCACCTCCCCCGCCGTGGAGCCTGACTGATCTTGAAAAGCATTATCAGATCATTTCATTCCCTGCTTTAGTATTTTCCTTTGCCCTCGGAGGAATCCCAGCTCATCACGATGGCATCCGCGCTGTGTGTCATTGCTTCTGCCTGCCTCTCCAGCCTCGTCTTGGGTCCTCTCCGCCTCACTCATCGTGGCTTGTGGGCACACTGGCCTCCCTTCTGTGCTCGGACTGCTCAAGGTCTGCCTCCCTCAGGGCCCTTGCATGTGCTTGTGCCTCTGTCTGGAAGACGATCCAGCTGATTCCTGGTCACCATTGGGTCCTCTTCCAATGTCACCTTCTTCCTGACCATCCTATTTTACATATGCCTTCAGTTATGCCAGCACATTGGCCTTGTTCCTTGTTTTATCTGTGTATGGCCGCCCCCACCAGAGACCCCTCGCACACACTCAAACCCCACTCACTCTCTGTGTCTCTAATGAAAGCTGCATAAAGGCAAAGGACCTCCTCCTTGCTGTCCCCTGCTGTCTCTGTAGCTGGCAAGGTGTCTGAACTGCGCAGGGCCTCAGACGCGTCTGGCGAGCACGATTAGCGCTCGTTGTTGCCTCCTCTCCTCTCTCAGTAATCCTGTGCACTGGGTGCAGTGGGATGAAGTCTGCTTGCTTCTCTCTGTCCAGTGTGAATGTCGGGATCTCCGCCTAGCCGAAAGTGGAGAGGACACCTCCGAGCTGCTGACAGACGTGATGTTTTACCGGTGCTGTCGGTGGCCCGAAGACAGAGGACCGCGCCGAGGATGGCAGAACTGGTCGCCGGGAGGAGCAGCGCTGGCCGGCGTGCCAGGCGCATTCTGTCGCTCTGCCGGCCCAGGTGGCAGGTGGTCATCTGTGGTGGTGGAATCATGGGCACATCCGTGGCCTATCACCTCTCCAAGATGGGGTGGAAGGATTATGTTCTTTGGAGCAGGGCAGGTAAGGACCAGACGGCACACGGCTTGGGGCTGCGTTGCACCCACTGTGTGGGCCTCCTCATCCCTCTCCTCCCGGTAATATCGTCCCGCCAGTAGCTACCCTGACTGGCACTAAGTAGCAGGAGAACCACAGAAAAGGCAAAACATCTTCTGTACGCAGTTTCACGATGCGCACTGCTCCGTGTTTTCTGGCTCGGAGAGAGGTGGCCACTCCAGCGCACCGAGTCTCTAGAGAGGGTGCTTCATTTTGGGGTCACGGCACACCTCACCATCTTGTCCTCTGTAGTGTGGCAACATCAGCCCTGTGGCTCAAGGGCTTCCTCTGGGAGCCGAGATGAAATTGGCTACACCCTTCCTGCCTGATCTGTTTCTTTTCTTCATTGAACTCACGTACTTGAGAGCAGTGGTAGATTTCTAGAACAAACGTGAAGGTAGTGCAGCGGTCCCCTATGCCTCACACCTGTGTGCACCTAGGAGGAACACTCTTGGTTGGGATCGCAAACGAATGGATCCGTGTGGATACCTGCCACTAGCTGAAGCTCATGCTTTGTTCAAGTTGTTTCACTTTTCCCCCTAATGTCCCTTTTCTGTTCTATTGCCTACCAGAAATTGGATGACCTTTAACACGTCTGTTGTATTTATTTCTGAAGAGGCAATACATTTACACAATTCAGATTGAAAATTGTAAAAGAGTGTACAGGGAAAGTCTGCCTCCCACCCCTGACTTCTAGCTGGAAGTTTCTCGCTGGAGGCAAGTTAAGTCTCCTGTGTATCGCTCCAGATACTCCCACGATATGAGCCAATCTGTATCGGCCAGTTTGTATGTGTGTACCTGGGTATTCGCTTCATTATTTTTTTCTCTTTATACAAGTAGTAGCGTATCTTAAACAGTGTCCCTCCCCTTGCTTTTTCATTAGGATTGTCCCATATTGTTGCGTAAAATTTGCTCTTCTCTCGTCCTTTTTATGGCTGTGTAGAGTATCCCATCGTAGAGGGGCACTCCAGACCGCTCAGTCCCCCTCTGTCGGTGAATATGTAGGTTGCTTCTCACTCTTTGATATCAGACGATGCCAGCATGAGGATCTTTGAACTAGTTGCCTCCTACAGACGCGAAGTCTACCTTATAGCACTTTGATGCATCCCGCAGGCTGGCTGCTGGCCTACGAGGTTCTGTGCCGGCATCCTGAGCACCGCCAGGCACTTGACCATTGAGCAGAAGATGGCGGACTATTCCAACAAACTCTACCACCAGAGAGCAAGAAACGGGATCCAGACAGAGCAGGTAATTTGCCGCTTCTGCGTCTGCCTGTGCCCATGACTCTGGTGCTCCGACAGGTGCGTGCCCGACGCCACGTCGCTGCGGATTTGGTAGTCAGGGCTTGAGTCTCAGTCTGGGCTCTGCCACCGCCAGGGTCTTACCTTGGGCAAGGCTGTCAGCTGCTGGCTCTCTCCCTCTTTCCCACCCAGCAGTCGAGGGATTCCCACCTTACCCCCAGATCCTTTCCAGAGCCTGTCACTCTCAGGGTAGGAAAGTCTTCCTGGCCATTTCTCTTATCTCCTCACTGAAGTCTAGTAAGTGGCCACACCTGGCTCCTGAATGAAGAAGCAGAGGACGTACTTCAGTTTAGGTGCTTGATGGTGAAATTGTGGTTGACCCGCTGCATTTCACCAGTTGCTCTGAAGGCCGTTTTTGACTAAAAAGCTTAAACGTAGGTTACCCCTTATGTGTGTCAGCAAGGGAAGAGAACCCGGGAATCGTGAGCTGAGTGCGACCGAGCAAGTAGAAGGGGAGGCCGAGCCACGGCTGGTCCCGCACGACCACAGGTTAGAAGCGTGTCTGTACAGCATGTCGTCGCTGGGACGGATCAGCCGGAAGCCCAGGGTGAGCCTCGGCCGTGGCTGAAGAAACCGCCTGGTGGCCACTGGAATCATCCTGTGGGGAGTAGGGGGCCTAGGGGAGATAGGGGCCTAGGGATGAAATTCATCCGTAGGGACGCGGGCATCCGTGCAGGTTGCTCTTCTGAAGACCTGCATAATTCAGATCACAGATAATTCCAGACTAATCCTGACAGGGTTGGTAGCTTGCTCTCGGCCAGCTGAGCGGCCCTGCTGGGGGATCACAGCGTAAGCACAGCGGATGGTTTCCTTGCTGGCCGACTCAGCCCTTATGTGACCCGTGACACAGTTTTCGTTGGGAAGGTGAGATTTGAATTATTAGAAATTTTGATGACAGACTAAGGTTTTATAGCATTTCCCTTTCGAGGATTCCTACTCTGGTGAAGTGTCACCTTGTTGTAATCCTAGAGCAAGACTGAACGCTGGGCACTAGGATTGGGTAGATGTGTGAGTGGAGAGAGGAGGTGCCAGGAGAGGAGCTAGAGGAGGGAAGGAAGAGGCCGCTCTGCCCGAGCACGTTCGCGGGGTCCCGGGCTGGCCTCGCCCTGGTCCCCGCCCCAGGAGCTGCGCCTGACTCCCCACGGTGTTCTCAGACTTGGCCAGGCTTCCTTTGAGAGGCGAGGACTCTGAGGGAAGACAGTAAGAAGAGTTCCCTGCTGCTCACCGCTGCCTCCCACCTCTGGCTTCGTTAGGAGGATGCCTGCTACTGTGCGGGCAGGCGGGAGCAAGTCCCTTTTGGTTGGATTTAATTGATGGCAACGGGTCCTCGAATCGGGTGGTAAGCAGAGTTTGAGTCAGAAGATGGTCCACCCTAAGGGGCCCCGAGCTGGAACTGCTGACTTCCGGTCCCCTGGTTCGGTCCCTAGTGCTTTGCCGGCCGAGCCCTGCATTGCTTACCTGCTTGGATGCTAGAGGAACCCGGGTCATAGGCTCTTTTCTGTAAGGTAAGTTCGTCTCACTTGAGTTCTGGGGCACCACCTGAACCCATTTTTGGGCCTGGTGTCTCCTCGATGCTTGCAGGGCCGTGAGGAAGTCAGGCAAGGGAGGGTCCGGGATTACCTCAGTCTGTCACCCCCATTGCAGTCCAGCCGTGGCCGGAAAAGGGACAAGGGGTCCCCCGAGGGGAGAATTCTGGTACCGGCAGGACACGTAGGTGCCAGTCAGCGGACTGCTTTTGAGACGTTAAATGAGGACACGTGACCTACGTACAACCTGGATTTCCTGACACTACACGCTAATCCTCAGAAGATCTGCATTTTCGTGAGGTGTCTGCTTTTGACCAGGGCCCATTTGGCTCTTCTGAGAAAGCCTCTTCCACGAGCTCTTCTGCGAGGAGAGGGTGTCCAGAAGCGTAAGGAGTGGAAGTGTGTGAATTCCCCAGAGCTGAGGCCGGTGTTTGGGTTTGTTTTTATGGCTCAGAGCCCCTGCTGAGTTCCCTCCTGCGGCGCATGCCAGACCTGGAGACTCTGGAGATCCTGAAGTTGGTGAACTGCCCTGAGACCTTCATCCCTGACATGAGGTGCATCATGGGCGAGTCTCCTACAGTCCAGGGCTACTTTGTCCTGGCGGGAATGAACTCTGCTGGCCTTTCGTTTGGTGGAGGGGCTGGGAGGTAAGTAAGTCTTCCTTGCTCAGACCCTGCTTGCTGGGGCTTCCTTCCTAGAGTGACTTGGTGTTAGTGTGGCGTGTGGTGGACGGATGTCATCTGGTATGCTGTAATGAGGAGATACACATCATTAGAGAGTTGTCCCCTTCAAAGTAGTCACTGTGGGATCTTCCGGAAGTGTCATTGTGCACGTTTCAGGAATTCTGCTTTGGCATTTTTCTTGGAGCCTGCGGGATGTACTTTTATATTCAGTGTTGGCCATTCAGTGATCTGGAAATTTAAGAAATAGGTTTGGAAGACAAGTTGATGAGATTGGTATAGACATATTAGCCTATCATCTCCCCATTCATAGATGTAATTGCTCAAAAAATAGTTGCGTAAATAATGTCCGGTGACTGAATTTTTACGTCCGTATAGTGAAGGATCACTGGGTGTTTCTCTGTTTTCTTCTCTTCCTACTGTGTAAGCAAGGATATACAGAGTCTGTTTTGCACACCATCATGGGCCCTCAGGTGGACGGGTGATATGTCCAGTGCCAGGTTCTTACCGTGTACTCAGCTGTCCGGCAGGAGGGGAGGTCAAATCCATGGACAGGGACAGTAACCTCAGATGATAATCAGAGGTGCTCTCTCCAGGCTGCCATCACCGTGTGGCATATGCCTCTAGCTTACCCTTGGTTTCCACATGGTTTTCCTTCTCTTTGGTAATAGTATAAGGTTTTATGGAAAGTAAACACCTTGCATCGGCAAATACATTTATCAAGTTACTAGAGCTGAAGAACATTTCACAAGTGGACACGGCCAGAGTAATTAAAATGTCTGTTTATTCATTTACAAACTTAGTAACATGAAAATCTTAATTGGAATCTGGCTTGATAGAAACACAGTGCACAATATTAATACCGCATTCATGGAGGCAGAAATGTTCAGTCACCCTGGGGACTAACATCACCAGAGCCCTTGCGAAAAATCCCATCCCCTAAAGTGCCTCAAATGTCTTCAGCACCACAAGCTGACGTTACCCAGGGACAGAAAGGGGCTGAGCGAACTGCACATTTATAAATGTAAGTAAGGAGTTACAGCCCTGTACAATAATTACGATGGCAATTCCTGTATCCTAAGAGTAGACCCGAGAGTGGAGTGTTAAATACACTGCTAGAAACCCCCCGATTGAAAGAAGTTGCAGAAATTTCTACCCCTCACCTGTTTGATCTGGAGAAGGGAGGCTATGGCAGGTGGATGGGAACCCTCAAACTGAAATGAAGTTTCTTTTCATCCTTCTGTCTACACCCACCATGGGACGTTCTGGTGTAAGGCACGAGAACCGGGTTTGAAGAGAGGTGCTCCCAGCTCCAGTTCTTGGTGTGCAAAGGAAATCCTGGCATAGATCTTTTGAAACAGATGCTCAAAATACCCTCCCACCCTCTTGTAATTTCTGTCCTTGAGAGACAGAAAACCGAGAAGGCAGGAAAGGTTTGCAAAGGGTAAAAATAGGTACATCTAAATATGAGAAAGAAAGCCCATGAAGAAGTGTCTAATTCTTCAAGGGATGCAGTCTCTGCTCAGAGAAGTCAAGAATCCTAGTATACGATGAATAACTAACTCTGGTGTTTAATGGACAAGAGAAGGCAAAGACATACAAAAATATTTAGTTCTCTTGAAAAATAGTGCATTTGTAGTGATGAGGGACGGCAAGTGCAAGCCCTGTGCAGATGAGGAGGGAGCCTCACAACTCAGCACCTTAAAGTGGAGGACACCGAGGTGGGGGTGCGGGGGAGGCGCTGCCAGGCAGACCCAAGGCTTGCTCGCAGCTCGCTGCAGGACACGGTTAGCGCCTGAAAACTCTCATGTCATCTACCATTTCTGCCCCTTTGTTGTACTTCTGCTGAATCCATGTGCCTGCAAATGACAATTCGTGACTCTTGAAAATGTTCCCTTTATCATGCTGATAAAAGCTGCTTCTGTCAGTGTGGGTGCAGGAGAGTGGTCAGAAGGAAATGAAAACAGTAGAAAGTTCTTCCAGTATTGTCCTAGTGATCAGATTTCTACCTTGGATACTTAAGGGGATCCTTGCCTATTATTATACTGGTCAAGCAGTTAAAAGAGACAGAAGATTGAAGCCAGTAGCTAAAAGTCAGCCAGGACACAGCCTTCTAGGGTCAGAACCAAGACTACAGGTTATAGAAGATTCCCTTTTATCTCTCTTAGGTGATAAGGGAGGGTAAAGACTCAGATGCCAGCCCACGTGTCCATCAGGCAGAGGATAAACCGAGCCAGAAAGCAAGGTGAGGGGTCCGCTCTTCCATGAAGCTAAACCACTTTTAAAAAGCTGCTGTCACTCCTGCCACATCCGCTGGGGGGCAGGGGGTGTTTGTTAACGTTTCAAACGCACTCAGACGCAGGGTAGTGGAGAAAGGTGGAGTTACTTTTCACTTGTTCTACTTTCTTAGAAGGGAAAGAGGTAAAACTGTTGGTCTGTACAAGAAGGCAGAAACCACAGACATGTCTCCTAGTGAGAAGCCAAGTGACCGGGCTTCTCCTACAGAAATGGGATAACTGAGGTTAACCACCGAGCTTAATGGTCTCTGAGCCCCTGGCCTGAATGGCATCTCTTGTATTTGGGGGTACAAGGAGGGACCCCTGCCCCCAGAGCACTGGAAATGTACTGGGAATTGTTCGGTTCTCTGTCCTGTAGCAGGTCCCGCCCATGCGGTGGCTCCAACACGGGGTGCAGGACAGGCAGTTCTTGTCCCTTGCTCTAAATTTCCAAATTTAGAGCTTTCCTGACTTGAGTGCCATTGTCATGGACAGGAAGTCTCTCGGCTGCAAGCTTCCATGTCAGACGAGTGACTGTGGCAGGAGTCACTGGGGGCTTAGCAGATATTTCAGGGACGAGGGGCCACAGGAGACTTGCAGCCCTGAGTTTTCATCTGCTTGAGACCAGTACGCTTTGTGTTTCTAGGTTCAAAAAGAGAGCAGAGCCCCTCCCTCAAGAGAGTACAAGAGGTGACGACCGGTCATTTCGGAGAAAAAAAGGAGCAGCCACCTGAAACCAAAGTCCTGCTGACCTTTTGCAAGAGTCCAGATCCCTCGGATCTCTAGGGAGAGAGGAGTGGTCACACAGGTAAATGCATGGGGCCTGACTGCCCCAGAAATGACATTCTGTCAGGTATGTGGGGAGGCAGGAAAGAGTCACCCCTTTTAGAATTAGTTAGGACCAAAGAGATAAACTACCAGATTCATACTGTTGAGATCTGAATTACCCAGGGGATTTCAAGGGTGAGTGTCAAAGTGTGGGTGTCAGGGCCCTCAATAAACAAGTGATGCTCCAGGAAATTAACATCTCGCCAGAGTCTTAAAAGTGTGACCCTTATTTATGGTTATAATTTACACATAAATCTAGAATGCCTTTTAGAGTAAACCCTAAATCTCCATTTACAAAGAGGAGCATGGCACAGAGCACGGGATACCTTTAGTGCTGTGTTGCCTGTTTCCATCTTCCTTG
This sequence comes from Ursus maritimus, assembly GCF_017311325.1. Classification (NCBI taxonomy): domain Eukaryota; kingdom Metazoa; phylum Chordata; class Mammalia; order Carnivora; family Ursidae; genus Ursus; species Ursus maritimus. The sequence continues at coordinate 28,177,579 of NW_024424341.1, forward strand.
GTCCGTTGGGCCCCTGCCACTCACACCTGCGTCAGCCCGGCGCCTGGGTCCTGCTGTCCAGCGGAGCGACACCCCTGCCCCTTCCTCTTCCCTACCCAGGGACAGCATTTCTCTGGGAACACAGTTCTACCTACCTACTCCCTTGATAAATCAACTAAGACCTCACCTCCTTAAGTAGTCAGTAATCAAGTAGGAGTTGTCTGGCTGGGGAAATGGCAAGCTGTGTCTAGAAGGACTCCATCTGATTAAATGGATAAACAGATCCCAAGACATGCCACAGCCAACAGACACACCTGACAATTTTAAGCTCCTCTAAAACAAAAGGCTCTTTAGTGTAGGGACCTATCAGAGCTCATGCTTCCAAGATACCAAGACAACAGTTTAACATCCGAAACAGCAAAGGATAACTAGTGGTCTGTGAGTGCCCAGCTCACCCCTTCGGAAACAGACCCTACCTAACAGGGTGGAGGGCCTTCCCAGAGCCCTGGCTGGCTGGAGAGCAGACTCAAAGAACGTACACTCTCCACACACAGAACTCTCAACAGACCCACGGGGGTCAGCTCTGTGTGGATCTGTTTTGGGCCAGAAGAAGCCAAACTTGGGGGGCCAGTAGCTTTCTCAAACTCAGCAAGGCCAGCAAGGTTTGGTTCCTCACCAGAACAGCACGCCTGCCCTGTTCCAAAGGGACAGCAGTGTTTGCTGGCTGAGTGGGCCTACTGCACAAGGGACAGGTGAGGGAGGACAGACTAAGTCAAATGCACCTGGAGAAGAGGAAGGGTCAAGCCGGAACAGCCGAGCTTGGAGCGGCCGAAAGCAGCAGCAGTGTTCTAACGGCAAGACACCACGTCAGTGCTGCGCACCGTCTGAGAGCAGATCCTTTCAGCTGGGAAAGCAACACAAAAGGCAACATGGTTTTTCCCTTTCAAACACTGGCTTGTTTACTCAGGCCAACAAACCCTCTTACAGAGCTGAGAGAGACAGAAAAGTTGAGGCCAGTAGCCCTGGCCTGACAGCGTACTAACCGGGCTGGTAGGGAGGCCGGAATGGTGCCAGAGACCACAGGTAACGTGCACGTGATGCCTCTCATGACTGAGGTAGATGGTCGTCCTCTTGTTAAGGTATCGGGGCCAAGCCACAGCACAGTGGAAAAGGAGAACGATCTGCCTGGCTCAGCAGCACAGGCGGGCTCGTGCACAGGGCTGATTCCAGCACAGCAACCCACCAAAATGAACAGGTCGCTCCGAGAAAAGTTAACCTCTTGGAGCTGGACTCCTGCCCTGAGGCCTGCACACCACCAGCTTCCCTCGCTTGGAGACACAACATCACAAATCCGACTGTCCCGAGTACCTACTTCCACAAGTGGAGTCTGCACCTGTCCTGCCCGTCAGACATGCTTCATGTCACCACGGGAGTCTGAGGGGTCAAGGGGGGAGAACAGCCCAGAGTGAGTAGTAGATGGGAAAGTGCAAAAGGGAGGAGGGTGGGGGGAAGGGGAAGAGAGGTTGCAACGCAAAAGGTTTAAAAGCAGGTGAAGTTTAAAATCCCATCAAGGAGCTGGGAGGCGGGGGGACAGGAGGAGGGGAGCCCTTGGTAGTGGGCAGGTGGGTAAGACAGACTGGCAGCCATTACTTCCCATGCAAGTCACTTAGCTCCACGTCATCCTTTCGGCGTTTGTGGGTGAAGAGTGAGGTGACCGGGTAGAGCTTGGCCTTGGCCTGGAACCGGTGTCCCGCGATGTCAATCTCATACTCTCCCCGGTTGATGAAATCTGCTGTCACCACCTGTTCTTCCCCAGTGTCCTCGGAAAAATTATGCACAAAGCCCAGGCAGACATGGCGCTCCAGGGTGTAGCTATAGGCACTGCTGGTGGTCTTGCCCGCATACTGCCCGTTGCGGTAAATGGGCTCTCCCCACCACGGCCAGAGGTCCAGGTCGGTGTCGTGATCGTCCAGGATGAACATGGTGAGGCGCTTGTACACCCCGTTCTGCTTCTGCTGCAGCAGGGCATCTCGGCCAATGAAATCCATCCCCTAGGAAAGAACGGCAGGGCTGAGACCGGAGGGACTGCCTTCACCGTACAAAAGACCTCAGAAAACTTCTGTTAACACAAGCATATATTTTTCTTTTCCATCTTATAAACAGATTTCAACCACAAGACCACACAGAAAAAAATATTTAGGAAAAAAATCATCCGAATGTATCACTAAAATTATTCTACAAAAACAATATTCAGATAATCTCAATAAAAAGCCCATGCATATATATCTATATTCAATGCATATAGGTTTGTATAAAAAAACCTAAGAAGGATAGAAACTTAGTGATTATGATCAGATAAAACAGGTGTTTTAATTTTCTTGATACTTTCCCCTATTTTCCAAAATTAGTATTCATTACTTTTCTATCAGAGAAAAACAGTTATCTGTAATTGCACACAGCGAAGACTACAGATTTGTGCTGACAAGGAATGACTAAGGTATTTTGTTAAGTTTAAAGAAACAAGGTGGAGCGAGCGTGTGGCATGGCCACGGCCGGCGGAGTGCAGGGGGGAGGGAGTGCGCTCGTGTGTGTGCGCGCGCTCAGAGCAGGGACACTGCTGCTGGGCCAGCTTGGAGTGCAGGTCGGTGGGGTTCAGAGGTGGGAAAGAGACTTCTCCCTAACATCCTCTTGACCTAGGACTTTTTTTGAAAATGATGTTTGAAAAGAAACAAAAAATGAGGCAGCTGAATATAAGAGGAGTACTTTGTGCAAATCTCTGTGGCATGTTAATGGAGAACCTTCCCTGGAACCACTCAGTCCGCAGGAGCGCCAAGCAGGGCACCTGGGTGCTTCAGACAGTGCAGCGTGCGGCTCTGGATCTCAGCATGGGGGGGGGGGGGGGGCCAGGGGCTCAGNCCGAGGGGGGGGGGGGGGAGCCAAGTGCTCACAACCAGTTTTCTTATTAGGACACACGCATCTTTTACTCTAAGGACATCCTCCTTGTCCTTTTCCACCCAAGGCCATCCCTGGGCCTGCCACCTTAGCCCTTCCTTTCTGAGGCACAGTCTGCTCCCGCAGCAGAGTGGGGGTGGGGGGAGGCAATGGGCTGGGCAGATACAGTACCTTCTCCAGTTTCACCCGAGATTCTCGTCCACATTCCAGGGGGGTGGTGAGGGTATTTAAATCCTGACCCCAGAAGGCAAAAAACTTCTCAATTCGAAGACTACGAAGAGCATAGTACCCAGCATTCCGGATTCCGTATTTCTGCCCAACACTCATCACCTCATTGTACACGTGCAGGGCATACTAGAGGGGGAGAGGAAAGGTCAGTAACCTTCAGAATTCAACAAGGGGGTGTGTCTGGCAGAGCCGACGGCGGACCACCTGGACTCTGACATGGCAGAAGGTTGTATGAAATTCTCAGGACGTCTCATCCTTGACACACCAAAGCACTACTGCCCAGGGGTAATGAGCCAGGGTCACCCCAAACCCAATTTAAGCTCCATGAAGGCAGTACCCGTATCTTCCCCTTCTCTATGGTGCCCAGGACAGGGAGCAATCCTCAAGTATGAAACCGAGACGCACTCCTGTCACCCAGTCCATGGCCAGGCTTGTAACTGCCTCTCAAACAGCCCGCTCACCTTCTGTTGGCTTTGCTCTCTTGCCCCACGCGCCACCCCTATGACCCACTATGCACTGCCTGTGCTACGAAATGTGTGTCACGGAGGAGCCAGGAAGGCAGTACGCCTCTACCCGTGTCCCGCACAGCCAGCCTCTCATGGCATTCTTTTCTTGGTTCCAGAAACTAAGTATCAGATACCTTAAGTAAACAAAGTTTTCCCAACGGAAAGCGAATGTTCAATCCCTCCCTAAACCCACTCTGTGGAATCTAAAGCCAGAACAGACAGCATTATTTGCTTTAAAAACTGTAAAACAAAAGACAAAACTATGAGAAATCTGAGAAATACCATAAGATCGCACTTCTAAGCAGAATCTAAAACAAGAAACGCAAACCCACAGAAAAAGAGACCAGAGTTGTGGTTCGAGAGTTGGGGAGTGCAAGCAGGGGAAGTGGAGGAAGGGGGCCGAAAGTACAGACTTCCAGTTGGGAGACAAATAAGAACTAGGGAGGGAGTGAACCACCTGATGACCTGGCAGGGACCCGGCTGTGTGACGGATGCGGAAGCTGTTAAGCGGGTGAATCCTAAGTGTCTTCATCCCAAGCAAAACACCTTTTGTGCTTTCTCTTCTACCTCTGAGAACTTAGCAGGTAGTTCTTTTGTGGCGCGTGTCAGTCCACCAGGCTGCGCGCTTAAACCTGGCCAGCGATGTGTGCCCACAAAAGCTCAATAAAAGTGGAAAAACGGAAAACACCCGGCTTCCTTGGCATTGCCGTTCTTTCCCCTGGTGGGGGCCGCTGCCCTGCTGGTTGCACTCCTCGGGCTGAGTCGGCACTTACTGAAGGCCATGGGGGTCAGGAGGACGTGAACCGCAGGAGGAGCTTCCAGGCTCCAGTGGCGCCTGTGCGGGGAGGCACCTACATGGGCACGGGGGGAGCGGGGGCTACTGACAGGGAAACGAGAATAATAAAGGGCCTCCATGCCTGGTGCCTTCCGTTCAGTGTTTTCCTGTCTCCAGCTGAATACTGCAGTTAAGAGGAAGGCCCGGGAATAAAGATTTAAAGGTGGTAATAGTCTTGGGTTAGATGAGAAAAGCAGGTCCCCAGCATGCACTCATTTTCTAAGTGCTGGGGATTTAGTGTGACCAGAACAAGAATCTGCCATCTGCCACCATGTTTCAGAAGACATTTCCCTCAAAGAGACACGTATAGTTCATGTGGGTTTGAACTCACTTCTACACGGATTTTTCCATATAGTACAGGGCCGTAAATGTATCTTCCTTAGGATTTTACTAACATTTTCTTTTCCTGAGCTTCCTAGATTGTAAGGCGACGGCACACCATACACAGAGCACACAAGATGGTGTTAATCAACTCCTTCTCTCATCAGTAAGGCTTCCAGTCAGCAGCAGGCTAGCAGCTGAGGTTTGTGAGGAGTCAGAAGTTCCGTGTGGAGCTTTGACTGAGTCAGGGGGGGGTCTGTGCCCCCACAGTTATTTAAGGGTCAACTGTGTAACCTTCTTGAGGACAAAAGCCAGCTTGAAGAAAATCCAGGCATGGCACAAATCACCTCTTGGATTCATGTAAAATCATAAAAATGGGACCAGCCCAGGATCATCAGAAGTAGAAACCAAGGCCTCAAGTAATGAAACTGCTGGAGTCACAGAGCCTCCCGCTCTTGATCGAGTTTGGCCAATTAATAACACAGACACCCAAGTGGTAAAGCTTCAGAATCCATCTCTAGCTGTACAGGCACAAGTCAGCTCCCTCTGTATCAACTCTTCCAAAATCGTGAATAATCCCTTCATCTTTATACTGTTCCATTTGTCGGACAAGCACATAAAATTGCATGGGCTGGTAAATGCATGCTTCAGTTAATAACTAAAAGAAAGCCTAACGCCAGAAGTAATGTGACTAACGTCAAGAACAAGACAAAGATGCCTAGGATCCCTATTCCTTGTCACAACTGGACAAGAGAAATTGTAGGAATAAAAGTTGCTAAGAAAAAACTATTACTGTATGTGTAAGATCGGACCCTGAAAATTCCAGGGACTTAACTAAAAAACAACTATAAGATAATTTAGTAAGGAAATAAAGAATAGGAAAAAAAAGTTTTCAAAAACCATAATCACTTTGGGTTACCTGGGTGGCTCAGTTGGTTAAACGTCTGCCTTCAGCTCAGGTCATGATCTCAGGGTCCTGGGATCGAGTCCTGCATTGGGCTCCCTGCTCAGCTTCTCCCTCTCCCTCTGCCCTTCCCCTCCACTTTTGCGCACGTGCGTGCACTCTCTCTCAATCATTTTTAAAATATCATAATCACTTAGAAGATAATGGAACAAAGACACCATTCTCATTCACAATAGCAATAACAAAATATTATAACATCTATAAGAAAACTTCAAAATACCTCTGAAAGGTCACCAAAAAAACTTGAATAAAAACTAAAAGGCATTCTTTTTAAGATTCAACATATCACGTCAGTTCTTCCTAATGTATAAATGTAACATAATCCAAAAAATGCCATCAGAGTGTTTTTAACTAGATAATTATAAAGTTCCCAAGCGGAAATAGGGAACATGAATTTTTTTTTCCAGAGTTTTCTAAGCTATGAAGGAGGATAAGCACAACCAAATATTAAAATGTATAATAAAGACTCAGTAATTAAAACAGTGTGATCCTGATCATGGGTAGACCAAGGGAACAGAATAAAAGTCCAGAAATAAATCCAAATACAGAGGGGCATTTAGGACCTGTTAAGGGTAGACTGTCAAATCAGCTGGTTCCATATGGAAAAAAAAGTTTGATCTGTATCTCATGAACTGCAGCAAGAGACACTGCAGAAGGGTGGAGCACTGAAATATTAAAAAAAAACCCAACAAACCCATACAAAAGAACAACACAACTATAAAAGCACTAGAAGAAAACTGAGAAAGTTTCATAATCCTGGAGTGGAGAAGTCCCCTCTATGCATCAAACTCTAGAAGGCACAAAAGATCAACTCAATTACATAAAAATCAAAGTGTTCTGCAACATATGAAACATTTCTCATAATAATTAAAACAAAAACAAAACCTAAGTGGCAAAACAAATGAAAAGACAAATGACAAACTAGGGGGCGCCTGGGTGGCTTAGTAGGTTAAGCCTCCAATTCTTGGTTTCAGCTCAGGTCATGATCTCAGGGTTGTGAGATCGAGTCCCACATCGGTCTCTGTGCTTAGTGCCGAGTCTGCCTGAGACTCTCTCCCTCTGCCTCTCCCCCGCTTGCGCACACACTCTAAAATAAAAATCTTTTTTTTTTTTTTAAGATTTTATTTGACAGAGAGGGAACACAAGCACGGGGGAGCTGGAGAGGGAGAAGCAGGCTCCCTGCTGAGCAGGGAGCTGGATGCGGGGCTGCACCCCAGAACGCTGGGATCATGACCTGAGCTGAAGGCAGACGCTTAACGACTGAGCCACCCAGGCGCCCCAATAAATAAAATCTTAAAAAAAAAAAAAAGACAAACTGGGAAAAAAGTTTACAACTCAACAGCAAGGACTGATTCAGACAATGCCTAGAAATGGGTAAAAAGACCAATCATTTAATACAAAAATGCACAAAGGGTATAACAGAACATTCATTCACACAACATTTATTAAGCGTTTACTATGTGCCAAATATTTCTCTAGGTGCTGGGGACATAAAAGCGACAGAAATCCTTGCCTTCAGAGAACTTATATTTAAACAAGGGTAATCTGATGAATGAAATAAAGAAAATACATTTTATCGGACAGTGATAAGCCCTATGGAGCAAAACAAGGAAAGCAGAGAGGGAGAACTAGGGGCCCGTAAGGCCTCAACCAGAAGATGCCCTGTGAACAAGACCTGAAGCACGTGGGGCTGAGAGCCTCTCTGGGGAAGGACACTCTGGGGAAGCGGAAGCACGTGCAAAGCCCCTGACGCAGGAGCAGCAGCACGGTCAAGGAGCAGGGAGGAGTGGGAGAGGCGGAGAAGGCAGGATATGGTCAGAAGAACAGGGTGGGGGACAGGCAGGCAGGACTGTCCTACAGATGAGCTTTTACTTGGAAATGGGTTCTGAAAAGTTGTTTCATCTCACACATCAAGAAAATAAAGAGTGCACCGACAATTTCGTACCTATCGGCCGAAAAAGCTGTGTTGCTACGTGCACACACGTGCCACAGGAAAACACACTCTTGTACACAGAACCTCAGAACAGCAACGGACTACAAAGCGCTACAACCATAAATGTCTATCAGTACCAGACTAATGAAGTAAATTACGACTCGACGATTTGAAGGAACACGAACCACTGTTAAAAAAATAAAGAGGAAGCTCTTCTGTTTGTACTGACTGGGAAGGAGCTCTACGATAAATTACTAAGAGATGAAGAACAGCAGTATGCTTCCGTCTGCACTTCTACAAAAGGGTCAGGAGTGCCTTTGAACTTGCTTGCATATGCATGGAAATCTCTGACATGACCTACAAAAACTAACAGTTGTATCATCAGTGGTGATTGGTGGGAACTGGTCAGGCGGCACTAAGTCCTTCCTATAGGTTTTGATTTTTAAACCATGTAAATGTATTTCCTATTCAAAAAAAGTAAATAACTTGTTCAGAATGTTGAAGTCCCTCTACTGCAGCCTACCTCAATTCCCGAGGCCCGGCCAGACCCGGCTCTCTACCCTGCCAGCGCCCAGCAGGCGTGGGAGAGCAGCCGCCTTCCGCCGTGAGGCTCACCTCTATGGGGATATAAAGCATGAACCCCGGCTCTCCTGTGTGGGTCATGCTCATCACCCGGATCCCATTGGCGTAGCCCACGCTCATCTCCTGTGGAAGCAAAGGAAGAAGCTGAGCACCCCACATCTGATAAAGTAATGAACACCTGAGGTAAACCCTTCTCGTTAGCCTTGCACTCTCTGACCCTAAAAGAGGTACATGTGAATGAAAGAAATTCATCCTCAAAGTGGTCTGTCCAGGTACCAGGGTCACCAGGAATGGAGTCCCGTCTCTACAATCTCCCTTCTCATGAGTATCACCATTTCAGAAGTGCCAGCCAAGCTGCTGGTGGGATGTGGAGGCAAAGTCTCTACAAGCATGAAATATTTCTTTTCGAAGTCCTACTAAGGCTTTATTTTAGGGGCATCAGGAGCAACGAAGACCGGGTAAATGTCTTCTCCAGGGCATTTGGCAGCCAAGTCCCGGGCACCTGCTCTGCAAAAGCGGATGCCTGCTGACCACGGAACACGGCGCACCTGCTACTCTGGGGTCAGAGACTGGGCTTCTGATGCTCAAAATGTGTTTACGGCAGCTCAGTTACCTGATGGGCCTCTGACATCATCGCTGTTCCTGTCATGGGAAGTGGGAGGCCCAGATGGCCCTGCAGCAAATCATTCCCACAGGGAGCCCAACAGGACACACTACTCTGCAGGCTCCCCGCACGTGGCTCACTCGTTCGGGAAGCAAACTGTGCAGGGAAGGGTCTGCTGATGGCTACCGGGGAGAGTTTTCTGTTGCTTTCACTCCGCCGTGGAGAAAAAGGAAAACTGTACAGTCAGTAGGTGACCCCAGCTTGGGTGCGAACTTCCAGGAGCCTCCGTCAGTGACTGTCCCGCAGCTGTTTGCTACAGCTGTTATGGGTTACCGAACCACTGGTCTGTGTGACCTCTCTCGTTAGGATTCAGTCACCATTTTTTTTACTCAGTTACTAGTTGCTACTGTTGCCAAATCGAAGAAACTTACAAAGCTGTTCAGGGATCCACCCAAACCACTGCTCCCCAGGAGACACCACATACACAGAAGTTACCCTGTGAAGGGAAAGGGGGAGCACTGCACAGAGGGAGGGGACCTGACCTTAACTGGCACTTTTTGGCATCTGTGTCACCCTTTAACTTACAAAATTTAAGCCACTGCTACACAAAGCAATAAATACATAGGATTGATACTCAGAAAAGTTAAATCGACTTCAAAGATATCCTAGTGCTTATTGAATAAGGAGACCTGGAAATGTGAAAAATAAAGAAGTGAATTTACTCATTTTGTTTGCTTAATGAAAACCACAACACCCTTTGTGGGCATTAATGTTGTAGTAAGAACATGTAACTGCCATCCCTGTAAAAGAAATATTCCCTACCCATTTCAAAACTAAAACTTTACTAGCACCCACCTTGCAAAACAGACTCGGGAAGTGGTCTGGAGTCATAGGGGCATAGGACAGCTCGGACAGCACATCCACAGCTCGAGGACCTATCAGATTGAGGGCTGAACGGAAAAGAACAAGACATGCCAGTCCAGCTAACAGATGAGCCAAAGAAAAAAGTCTGTTTTGGACTTGCTCCCTTACCGCCAGGCCTGGGTGCTGAGACCATGACGGCAACCCTCCGCTCAAGCCACGCAAGGACGGATACAGAGCGCCTCAGTGCCGGCAAACACCCCTCTCCCGACAGGCCTGCGAAGTGCAGCCGCTCACTGCTGGCACGAGCGCGCCTGGCGAGCGCACTTCTTCCCGGCACACGGGAGACAACGTCCCACAGCCTCTTTGCGGTGACACTGGGATCGCAAGACCACGTCCTGGCTGACGATAGGAGCCCACTTCCAGGCCTGGCCACAAACTTGCCGCACAGTTCCCATTCCCTCCCTCTTTCCAGAGCTGCTATGTGCCAGGAAGAGCCCAATCCCCAGTCTGCACCTGCAGAGAGCCCTCAGGAGAGCTGCCCAGCCACCTGGGATTCCATCCTGTGACAGCAGCTTGTGGTCACTACACATCAACTGCTCTCACGGGCCAGAAAACTCGGTTCTATAGTCTGCCAGTCTGGTAGCCAGAAGGAAAACGTGGCTGCTGCTATGATGAACTGACAGTGAGGGCCTGCTGGGGGCTAGGGGCAGGTGTCAGTTAAGTGCGGGGTGGGCAGGCATTAAACCTAAAGTGAGGAGGTTGAAGTGGGGGGCTGCTCCCCCACAGGACTGCTGAGGAGGGCACAATCAGGAAAGTAAGTTGTCCTCAAGAATTATTCACTCAGGGGCGCCTGGGTGGCACAGTGGTTAAGCATCTGCCTTTGGCTCAGGGCGTGATCCTGGCGTTATGGGATCGAGCCCCACATCAGGCTCCTCTGCTATGGGCCTGCTTCTTCCTCTCCCACTCCCCTGCTTGTGTTCCCTCTCTCGCTGGCTGTCTCTATCTCTGTTGAATAAATAAATAAAATCTTTAAAAAAAAAAAAAAAAGAATTATTCACTCAAAAAAAGCTAAGGGGGAATTTTGAAGAAAATAATACTTAGGCATTAAATTAAAAAATACTTTTTGGGGCACCTGAGTGGTGCAGTTGGTCGGGCATCCGTCTCTCAATTTCATCTCAGGTCACAACCTCAGGGTCGTGACGGGGCTCAGTGCTCAGCATGGAGCCTCTCACTGTGACCCCCATTTCTGAATGTCAAAGAGACAGAAGGCAAATGGAGAAGACAAATCTGGACAGGCTGGCCTTTTCCTGTGCAGCTGACCCCAGAGGGCCCGCTTACCGGTGTACTTCCAGGTGACGTCCTCCAGAAGCAGATTGCTGTCTTCTGGCATGTGTTTCTTAAGCCAGGCCCAACAGTGGACCTGCTGGTCGGTGGGGGAAATCATGAAGAAACTGAAAGGGAGATGGACAGTAATCAAAGCCAAGCAGCAGAGAAAGGGTCAGGAAGCAGGCAGGTTAACTTGTTTCAAAGCAACCAATGAGCAGAAGACTGGCAAATGGTCTCCTAGCTTTCAGAGAGGGCCAGCAGCACCTAATTACCACATAAGGACAAAACAGAAGATCTGGGCTTCCTGTCGGTGCCAAGACGGCATACAGATCTACTGCAAGTGAACACCTCCACCCCCAGGATGACTGCTCTGTCCACATTCAGTTTTACATCATCTGGGGTGTTTCTTCTGCTTTCTTCGTTCGTGATTTGCATTTGTACTGCACTGTCAACGAACAGGCCAGCAGTGACTGAAATCCCTCTGTTCTCGGTATAATCAGGTTTCCCGGAGTGGAGGGCTGGGTGCTCGGTTCTGCCGCATGGCGTCGGGGGAGGCGGGGCCCGGGGGGCGGCCGCGGGCCTCACCTGCGCTTGCTCAGGCGCGCGATGCTGCAGTCGTTCTCATAGCCCCCGCCCTGGTTGAGCATGCCGGTGTGCACGATGTGGCCCACGGGCACATCCAAGTCGTTGGAGAAGAGGTACTGTAGGATTTCCAGTGCCTGGTCCCCGGTGGACTGCAGGGTTAGGGAACAAAACAGCGTGAGCACAAGAGCGTGTGGTTGGGTGACACCGGCTGACGGGCGGCTCAACTTGCTGAGGAAACTCCCTTCTTCAGTCCCCGGGCAACACTGTCTGTGCATTTACTCCATCGAAAGACACTCCAGAGAAAGCTAGCTCTTGATTCAAATGGTAAGTAGGCCTCTGCAAGCTGATTAAAACCCAGCAACAAAGAGTAAAAATTTACAAAAATGCTACAGTACAGATAAAACACCAAAATATACCAGAGTTCTTACAGAAGCAATTTTAAAGTGACAGATGAACAACAGGGTGCATTCAATGAATATGCAAAGGTTCCTACTCTCTTCTTTTGGGTCCCAAGCACTTACTGTTATCTCAAACTTTGTGAAAGAGGACATGTCAATGACACACACAGCTTCCTTACAGCACTTGACTTCAGACTCCACGATGTCAAACCAGTCAGGCTTATAGAAAGTCTTGCTCTGCTCTAATGCCAGGAGGTCTGTGGACCAGAAAACAACAAAAGGAAGAAAAGGAAATTTATATCGTGGACCCTCCATGTATAGCATAGTAGAGTGTGACAGGTTTTTCTTATTTATTCTTCTAGGAACACATTCTAGCTATAATACATTTTAAATGGGTTTTATTGGTTCCAGGCAAAAAAGAACAAAAATGAGAATGGGCCTTCCTACCCTTGTCCGGTGGCACAAAGTACTTTGGCCTCTCAAATCCATGTTTCTCCATCCACCTGGCTCCTTGTGCATCCAGCCGGTCATAGAGAGGAGACGTGCGTAACTGCCTCCCGGTCTGGAAGTCCCAACGGGGAACCTTCAGATCGTAGAGCAGAGCTGGAACAGATAAGCACAGTGTCTGCCAGCCAAACCACAGGACGGAGAGCGCAGCATCCACTAGATTCACAAGAGCACGCTCTCCAGGCTAACGGGGCCTAATGTGCAAACGGTGCCCAGTGTAACGGGCCGGCTCCACAGAAAGAGTAATGCTGCAAGAGCTGCTATCATCCCTCCACAGTTACACAGCTGTGAGTCACTGAACAACTCCAGGTCTCTGTTCACAATCATCGTTTCGAATCAATAGGCAGAAACAACGGCAGGAAGGTTAGACTTCCACAGCAGGGAGGAAGGCTGCATCGCAAGAGCACACAGGGAGCGACGACGTGTGTAAACATGGTGCTTGCTTCTTGACAGTGCCTGAGTCGCTGCGACCTCAGAACTATTACAGACCTAACATCCAACCCATTTCCGAAGTGAAAGGGCACACAGCATATCCTGATTTGGTGGCTCTGAAATCGGACAGGTTGCATAGTCCTGGCCCAGTGACATATTCACATAACAAAGCTAGGGTCAGAATTCATTTCTCCTAGTTTCTAATCTGCAACAGCAAGATGTAAAAACACCCAGAAAGAGTGAGCTCGAGTCCCCTGCACAGAGAAAACCTGACCTCACAGCATTTCACATGAGAGGGACAGCGGGGTGGGGAGGAGACTGAAAGATCCAAGAGAAAGGGGCCACGCTGGTTGTCTTATCTCGTGACGATTTTTCAATCTCCTCTCGCCTACTTACCCTTTCCCCACTTTCTATCGTGCCTGCGATTCCTGTTCTGTGAGAATCAGAGGCGGCCACCATACGTGTCATGTCATCAAGGAGAAACTTGAGCTCCATTACGATTTGCACAGGTTCTAAGGTAACTACGGCTGGGGAAATCAGGCTTTATGGCAGTTCACCATTTTAACTAAGATATTTGCTAAAATAAAAGAACCTTAGTGGCCACCCAGACTGTTGCCAGGGCCTCTGTCTCCCACAGACAGTTCTCTGCCACAGGCTAGAAGGGAGCACACAGGAGCTAAAGGTTATCCAAAGACCTCATTGTGAATGGAACCCCTGCTACCAAACCAACAATTCACTGGTAATCAAGAATGGTGCTCGCAGCCAACGTAGAAACTTGGCTGGGAGCATAAATATGCCCCAAATATTTAGGAATATTTTGGCAAAGTCTCAGAATAATAGTTCCTCAGTAAAGGACAGTGAAACGACAGTCTGATTTGGTTCAATTCCTGATACAAAAGCTGACTGTAAGGGTTACTAGAGAGCAAATCAGAGACAAGGCAGAGTAACAAGTTAAAATGAAGACGCCTTCAAAGCTGGAGAGAAGAACAAGGAGAACAGAAACGTATGTTTTGTATTTCCATGAGACATGGTTTCCTATCTTGCTAACATGTAGCAGTTAAGGACAAAAATCATTCAGAGAAGCTTGAAGCTTTGAGAATAATGCCGCAAATTCTCTGCCTTGGAAAGCAAATCATGATCTCAAAGATCAGGTAGGGAGCAAGAGCATTCACCTGGCATGGGGACTTTGCAAGCACAGTGGAAAGCAGATGACACTAGCAATCTCCAAGGAGCTGCTGCAGGGAGTCGGACAGCAACTACCACCCGGAAGTCCTGTTCTTGCCTATTCCCAGAGGTAAATAAGACAATACACTAAAGAGAAGGTTCCGTAAATATCACATGGGGCCTAATGCCTCCACCAAATATGAGAAGCCCAACCCCGAGCAATTATTGCTCCAACAGAACGATCAAACAGGCCCCAGGGAAGACACCTTCAGTGAGGTGCAGCTGGGACTGAGCTCCACTCACGCATGACTTCCATGACGCGGTGGCGCAGAAAGGTGCGGCTGCTCTGGAGGGCTCCGAAACGCTTCAAGTCCAGTTCCCAGATGTTTTCTGATGGATAACCGTGCACCATCCATTCAGCGAGGTACCTGTTTAGATGTGGGGGAAGTTGCTAGACCTCAGATGGGACCCTCCTAACTGTACGAGGAATCAAGAACCAACAGAAACATCCCGTCTTGTCACAGACTGGTTGCGAAATTCCGGGCAGCTTCCTTAACTTTTCTGAACAAACAAACGAGGATCCATCTACTGCTTTCAAAATCACTATGACTATTTTAGCTCTAATAAGGTTCCCTAGAAAGTGCTATAAAACAAGCCACATCTAGGAAAAAAGACTAAAAGATACATACAAATGTGCTCTAACTTATCCATCTAGTGGTTTTTTTCTGGAAAACCCTCGGAGGTTATACAACTATCTGACCACGTCTCAGCTCCAAACACTTCTGGTAACTCCTCTTCCCTGTTTTCAGAAAAATTCTACAAGTCACTCAAGAAAAGTGGCCTCATGAATAAAAAATTTAAAAATTTAATTGTGGTAAAATACACAGAACATAACAGAACAAAGAACAAAACAGAACATAAAATTGACCATCTTAGTCATTTTCCCGTGTGAAGTTCAGGGGCATTAAGTACTTCGACACTGCAGTGTGACCGTCACCAGCATCCACCTCCAGAGCTCTTCATCTTCCCGAAGTTGAACTCGCTCCGCGAAGCCAGCAGCCGCTCTCCGCTCCGCGGCCCCAGCCCTGGAGGCCGCCCGGGCGCCCAACTAGCTCACAGAAGTGCGACCACACGGTATCTGTCCTTCCTGACTGGCTGATTTTAATTCGTATGTAATGTTTTTGAAAAGTCTTGTATTAGCACGATTGTCTGTCTCACTCACAATACTTACTGTTTCCAAACTCAAATGCACTCGAAGGATCAACATTTGTAATCACTGCAAGAGCCAAAAAGTACATCCCACAGGCTTTGAGGCTAATTCCAAAAGAGAAGTTCCTGAAACATTGTGCACAATGACACTTCCGGAAGATCCCACAGTGACTACTTTGAAGGGGACAACTCTCTAATGATGTGTACCTCCTCATTACAGCATACCAGATGACATCCGTCCACCACACGCCACACTAACACCAAGTCACTCTAGGAAGGAAGCCCCCAGCAAGGAGGGTCTGAGCAAGGAAGACTTACCTCCCAGCCCCTCCACCAAACGAAAGGCCAGCAGAGTTCATTCCCGCCAGGACAAAGTAGCCCTGGACTGCAGGAGACTCGCCCATGATGCACCTCATGTCTGGGGTGAAGGTCTCAGGGCAGTTCACCAACTTCAGGATCTCCAGAGTCTCCAGGTCTGGCATGCGCCGCAGGAGGGAACTCAGCAGGGGCTCTGAGCCATAAAAACAAACCCAAACACCGGCCTCAGCTCTGGGGAATTCACACACTTCCACTCCTTACGCTTCTGGACGCCCTCTCCTCGCAGAAGAGCTCGTGGAAGAGGCTTTCTCAGAAGAGCCAAATGGGCCCTGGTCAGAAAGCAGACACTGTGGTGGAATTAAGGGACAAACCTACAAAGTGCATGGCATAAAGACAGAGAAAAAAGACACTCTTAGCAAGGCCAGGAGCTGTGGAAGGGCACACAACACACTGGAGGACAGGGAAGGTCTCCAAGGGACCACTACTTGGGGAAAAGCTCTTCCGAGACACAAGGAGACAGGCAAAGCAAGGATTTCCCAAGTTGGAACAGCGGCAAAAGACAGGTCCCCAGCCTGTCTGAAAGTCAGCCTGCCACCTGGGAATTACTCCAGGGGGACAGTGGCAACAGATGAAACCAGACTGAAGCTGGCTGGTGGGTACACAGAGAGTTCTGTACACCATTCTGTCCACTTTTAAAAATCTGAAATCTCCCACAATAAAAAGTTTATTTTTTAAAAAGGTCCTTAAATTAAGGGTGGAAGGGGAAATTCTCCATTACAGACCCCTTCAATATCCTTGGAATCTGGCCCATGGGACAGTATTAACCCTCCAGAAATAAAAATAATTACAAAATCAAGTAAGCATATAAATACTGAATCACTATGATGTACACCTGAAACTAATCAGCATCATAGGTTAATTCTTCAATAAAAACAAAAACTGACTAAAAGATCATATTAACAAAACGATTTTGCTTTCTAAAAATCTCTTCCACCTTAGATGCTCCTACGAAAGGCTTTCCTCCTCGCCTAGAATTTCAGCAGTGGTCTTAGGTAAGTAATAAGCCAGAAGTCCCTTAACCAAGATCTTTGTCCCCTGAATCTGTGACCCAGTAACCACAGTCTCAGACCAGGTGAACTCTGCAGGCTGCCCTCTGTGAGCACCTCATGGGGGCTGTCACAAAGACCAAAGAAGGAACTCTTCTTGAAAATGTTTTTTAAAAAGATAGCATCTTAGGGGCGCCTGGGTGGCTCAGTCCTTAAGCGTCTGCCTTCGGCTCAGGGCATGATCCCGGCATTCCGGGATCGAGCCCCATCAGGCTCCTCCCCTGGGAGCCTGATTCTTCCTCTCCCACTCCCCCTGCTTGTGTTCCCTCTCTTGCTGGCTGTCTCTCTGTCACATAAATAAATAAAATCTTTAAAAAAAAAATAAGGAACATAAGAACTAGAATGATCAGTAGGGGAAGAAAGGGATAAAGGAAGGGGGGGTAATCAGAAGGGGGAATGAAACATGAAAGACTATGGACTATGAGAAACAAACTGAGGGCTACAGAGGGGAGGGGGGTGGGGGAATGGGATAGACCGGTGATGGGTAGTAAGGAGGGCACATATTGCATGGTGCACTGGGTGTTATACACAACTAATGAATCATCGAGCCTTACATCGAAAACCGGGGATGTACTGTATGGTGACTAACATAATATAATAAAAAATCATTATTAATTAAAAAAAAAAATAAAAAATAAAAAAAAATAAAAAAAATAAAAAGATAGCATCTTAGACAACCACAGGCCGTTATAGTTATCCTCTAGTTCACACACCAAAGTGATCCCAGTCTTCCTGCAGGTTCTGAATCTCCAGCTGGTTCTTGCCCTCAGTGAAGATTGGCTTCGGGTTCTTCTCAAAACCCCCAGACAAGATCCCACCCTGCCAGTTCCGGATATAAATTCTTCCATCAGCATCCACGATAGCTGAGGAACAGAAACAACAAGGGAGTGGGCGACAGAAAAGAAAAGCAAGGTTTAGAGGTAGGCCAGCTTTCTAAATGGACAGAAAAAGCAGAACAAAGACACTCATTATTGGCTTTAATAGCGAAAGAGCATTCTGTGAAAACAGACCTTTCGAGGTCATGGGGGAGGATCTTCCCTCTCCGATTTACAGGGGACACTGTTTCTCAGTGGTGCTCCCAACCAAACTACGGAAGTGCCTCAGCACCACATGAAAGCCCAGCAGAAAGGGGACTGCGAGCCCATCCTAGGGGTTGAGACCTTCCAGGTGATGTCAAGCCCTCCCCTGTGGCACTCGGGGCTGTGGAGCAACTGGACTCTGTAGCTTACCTAGCACCTCTCTACAATGTATGGCATTCAACTCAAAAACTCCAGGTTACATTCCAAATATTCTCAATTTGGACCTCTGTATGGGACTGCAATTAGCTTACAAAACAAACCAAAAGATTGCTTCAGTGGAATGCCCATTTTGTCCATCCTTTCACAGAGTTCTTAGAGAAAAGGTAGAACTGGGTCGGCCTCCCCATAACATGCTCCAGAAGAGACAAGGCTCTTTTGAGCACAGTCTGTCCTGAGCAGAAATTCTTCCTTTTCAGAGAATAGGACAGTGGTAAGGAAACAAAATTAAAAACGAAGTGTAAGTCCTCACTTGGTGTGTTGCTCTGCAGAGGGGTCTCCAAGGGGCGAGTCAGAAGGTAGAAGTGTTCGCACGCATGTAACGGGATACTAACCGGCTCCTCGTTGGACAAACCCAGCTCGTATGCCCACTACAAACAGACAGGTTGATTTGTGGGTGAGAAGAGGAACAAAGACAAATGAGCATGCGCAGCCACTTGCAAAGCGTTTGATTTCAAGCGGCCTGTGCGAGCTCTTGCCCCAACGCCCCGTGTGGGAAGCCAAGGTGCAGCCTGCTTTACATCAGTTATGTGGATGGGGAGCAACACAGTCCCTTTTAAACCATAACAATTATTCTTAGACCAAAGAATGAGAGATTTAGCAACTAGTAAAAGGAGCTCATTGGGGGGCACGTGTTGCCCTTTTAACAAAACGCCTGGCCCCAACTACAAACCCAAGATAACATCACATGTGACGTTCATAAGGCAAAAAGTACCCCTAGGTCACCTGAAGATTGCAGAGTGGAAGGCAAGGGACCAGTTTGCCTTAAAAGTAGCAGCAGCTTAGTGTTCTAAACTGAATCCACACTCCTGACACAAAAATAGCCCCATGCTTTATTTTGCTAGGTTGCAGGATGAAATGAAACATCCCAGGAGACCCAAAACCAAGGATTTCCGTCAATGCCCGACCATTTCACAGACTTCCTGGCCTGGAGAGCACCGATTAACCCAGAGTGGAGGAAGGAAAAGGCCCCTACTGGCGCTGCTCTCTGAGGACTAGCTACAGCCCTCTGATTTGGAATACAAGAATTCTGAGGTTTCTAGCCCAAACAAGGAGCAGGTGGTCCCTGCCGTCTGCTTGGTTCATCACACTACTAACCTTCCATCTCCACACCTAAAATCCCGGAGGCACCAGTGAAGTGAGAAGATCAGTGACCCAGGACTGTTGCTAACCTACCTGACCAGCACAGTTGACAAAATACTGACACTCGATCTGTCCTTTATCTGTCTCCACACCAGTAACTTGACCTTTCTTGACCATTACATGAAGAACGCTGGTCCGGTCATAGATCTGAACGCCTGTTCCAAGGTAAAGAAAGAGTTGGTGCATCCATCCTCTGATGGCCCAGAATGAAGGCCTCTGTAGCAGATTCTCAACCCCTGAGAAACACTGGAAAAGCCAGGTCAGTGATTTAAAAAACAAAACAAAACAAAACACAAAAACTCCCAGAACACATCCTGAGATTGTGTCGATGGGCCTTTCCAAGACTGCAAACAGCAGGCAACTTCAGTACACAACTCAATTCCAGGAATCATAAAAGAGGCAGGGGAGAAAAAGTTCAAATAAGGCATCTTAAACCCTAACCCACCCGCACAATCAGTTCATCCAAAGTGCAGAACACCTCAGACACTGGTTAGTCTGCCCTCATTTGTTCCAACCCCAGGACACGGCCAGCTGTGGATTCAGTCCATGCTATGTCTTGTGATCTTGGAGCTTCTCATGTTCTGGGGACCGGGGTGGGGGGGTCCCACAAGCCTGAAGTGCCCTGGTCAGTACTAAGCAGTTCTAAGCAGTTCCTTAGAACTTTAATAAGAAAATGTGGCCCTGTGGAAAAGCACTTATTAACAGGTATATTCAAACATTCTAAGGGCCAGTGTTCAAATGAACAGAAGCCGAGCTGGTGTCACTGCGGCTGTGAGACTCCTTCTTACATAATCTCTTCCTTCCTCACCCAGAAACCTGCTTACCGTTCTGGGAGGCAGCACTTGCCAGGGCAAGAGCCACGTCAGCAGAGGACACCACAGCATCCTCGGGAACATGCATGGCCCCCACCAGGTCGTGCACGTTGAGGAGAGGGTGAAGTTCGGCGACTTTCTTGGGGGAGATGATCTCAGAAGGGATGCCTATGACACTGCCGCAGAACACAAGGGGACAATGACATGCATGGCCCTCTGGCAGAGGTCAGCCTGACAGGAGCATCGGGACAGGCTTCTAGCCTCATACGTACTTCAGCCTTGCGTTGATGCGCTTCAGGGAGATCAGCCGGTCCTGAGTTTGGGCCAGTAAGACTGAGCCTGTCCTTATGTAACCTGTAAGGAAAACCAGCCCAGACTGAGCAGCCCAGGCCTCCTGCAGGGGCCAGTGGGGGCGAACCCACTAGACTACAAGTTAGAAGACCGGTGAGGAGTCCTGGCACCGCCACCATCCAGACATCCCTAGCTAGGATTTTGGGAAGATGAGTGGGATTTTCACGTACATCTTAAATAATCACTCTTAAAATAAAAATGAGAGATACTGTTGCTACAAAGCCTTTTGGAAGGGAATGTACCCCAGAACCTATCAGCTTCTTCAGTCTTTTTAGCCTTTCTCCTCATGGTTTTCGTGGGAGTGGGACCCTTGATGCAAGCCACTCACAACATCGGCGCCCAGGGGCTGAACCCTCCCTCCCTCTCCTTCCCTGGCAGAGCCAGTGGGCGTGTGGCCGAAGCTCAGCCAGTCAGACCCTCCTGGGATCCTGAGTCTGGAGCAAGTGGGTGAATGGCTGGAGGCCAGTCATCTCAGAGCAGCAGCGTCCTGGCCAGATGGGCCCTGTTTCAGCTGAGGGGCTGCCTGCCGTGGGGCTCCCCCTGGCCCAGCCTCCACATGGCCTCCTGCAGCTGGCAGCCTTCTGCCAACTTGACTGGCTCCGACAGCCTTCCAACAAGCTTTTTGCCCAAGCTGGCCAGAGCCGATTACTGCTCTTTGCAATCAACGTACCTGACACAACCTTGATCACGCCTGCGTCAATGACAATCTTCCTAACATGCAGTGACTCTCAGTTCTGATGATGGAAAAGCTGAATCAATCAGGGTATCTTTTTAAAAGGCAGCACAGGAGGACCACATAAATATTTTTCTCCTCTCTTCTGAAATCATCACATAAACATGCCCTTCCCTGACACGACGAGAATGTCTCAGTTTGGAGAACTGAAATTTCAGAGACTGGTTTTTAAAAACTGTAGACAGCCCAGACCAGTACAGTGATCCTGGCTTACCACACTGAGTGCCACCTGCAGAGAGAGGCTTCAGCAGTCCCTTCCCACTCACTACCAAACAGGCCCCGTGGGAGGGCAGTGCCACTGTGCACGAAGCTACGCCACATACCACGGCACACACGAGCTCAGATCGCGCTCTTGCAAGCAGAACCACCGGCCACAACAGCAGCCTATCACTGGCTCACAAGAGTAACAGTCCACTGTTCTCCCACAGGGGACTTTTCAATTTGATCTAGAGCTTTCTGACATAAAATGTGCTTTATCACAGGTTTAAAGCCATAAACTAGAACTCTTACGTTCGGTAAAAAAAAAGAAGGTAGACATCTGATATTAAAAAGTCAGAGAAATATGAATGGCCAGTAGACCTACGAAATAATGTTTAACTGAAAAAGATGCAAATTGGAACCTGTTAACTTTTTCCATCTCTCAAATTAGTAAAAATGAAAATAATACCCAATGCTGGGGCGCCTAGGTGGCTCAGTTGGTAGAGCGTGCAACTCCTGATCTTAGGGTTGTGAGTTCAACCCTCAAGTCGGACTTAGAGATTACTTAACAAAAAAGTAAAATGAAAAATAAAACAACAGGCAATGCTGAGAAGACTAAAGAAACAAGCACTCTCGCACACTGTCGGTGTGTGAAAACAAATATACACTGACAACGATCAGTACCGCATCACTGTGACACCACCACCACCATAAAGAGCAGGTGATGAGAAATGATAAAGTGCACATCCTCCGGCACCTTCCTCTACAATTACACACAAAGCAGACTTTTTAAGAGTTTTTTTTTTTTAAAGATTTTATTTACTTATTCAACAGAGATAGAGACAGCCAGCGAAAGAGGGAACACGAGCAGGGGGAGTGGGAGAGGAAGAAGCAGGCTCATAGCAGAGGAGCCTGATGTGGGGCTCGATCCCATAACGCCAGGATCACGCCCTGAGCCTTGAAGGCAGACGCTTAACCACTGTGCCACCCAGGCGCTCATTTTTTTTAAGACTTTATTCATTGGTTTGAAAGAGAGGGCAGGCCTGAGCGGCAGGGAGAGGCAGAGGGGGAAGCAGGCTCCCCGCTGAGCAAGGAGCCCGATGCCAGGCTTAATCCCAGGACTCCAGGATCATGACCTGAGACAAAGGCAGGCGCTTAGCCAACTGAGCCACCCAGGCGCCCCAAAGCACACATATTTATGGGCAGATTCGAAGAGCCCACCATAATGCACTTTCATTTACTATTAAAAATGTTTTTGTATTTGAGGAAACATGAAATGAACCCGTAGCAGAGAAACAATTCCCGATAAAAAGATAGTACAAAGAGTATATGATAAACTGTAAAACAAACAGCACAGACAAAAGGTAATGCGAACTTTGGAGAGAGAAAGATCTGTGTGGACTACCTGAGCTGGATGAAGTACTGATGGGTCAGAATATTAAAGGAAGGAATGTACACCTCACGAAAATGCGTATCGTCTGAGGATTAGCGTGTAGTGTCAGGAAATCCAGGTTGTACGTAGGTCACGTGTCCTCATTTAACGTCTCAAAAGCAGTCCGCTGACTGGCACCTACGTGTCCTGCCGGTACCAGAATTCTCCCCTCGGGGGACCCCTCGTCCCCTTTTCACGGCCCCACGGCTGGACTGCAATGGGGGTGACAGACTGAGGGTAATCCCCGGACCCTCCCTTGCCTGACTTCCTCACGGCCCTGCAAGCATCGAGGAGACACCAGGCCCAAAAATGGGTTCCAGGTGGTGCCCCAGAACTCAAGTGAGACGAACTTACCTTACAGAAAAGAGGCCTATGACCCGGGTTCCTCTAGCATCCAAGCAGGTAAGCAATGCAGGGCTCGGCAAAGCACTAGGGACCGAACCAGGGGACCGGAAGTCAGCAGTTCCAGCTCGGGGCCCCTTAGGTGGACCATCTTCTGACTCAAACTCTGCTTACCACCCGATTCGAGGACCCGTTGCCATCAAATTAAATCCAACCAAAAGGGACTCGCTCCCGCCTGCCCGCACGTAGCAGGCATCCTCCCTAACGAAAGCCAGAGGTGGGGAGGCAGCGGTGAGGCAGCAGGAACTCTTCTTACTGTCTTCCCTCAGAGTCCTCGCCTCTCAAAAGGAAGCCTGGCCAAGTCTGAGAACACCGTGGGGGAGTCAGGCGCAGCTCCTGGGCGGGGACCAGGGCGAGGCCAGCCCGGGACCCCCGCGAACGTGCTCGAGGGCAGGCGGCCTCTTCCTTCCCTCCTCTAGCTCCTCTCCTGGCACCTCCTCTCTCCACTCACACATCTACCCAATCCTAGTGCCCAGACGTTCAGTCTTGCTCTAGGATTTACAGACAAGGTGACACTTCACCAGAGTAGGAATCCTGCGAAAGGGAAATGCTATAAAACCTTAGTCTGTCATCAAAATTTCTAATAATTCAAATCTCACCTTCCCAACGAAAACTGTGTCACGGGTCACATAAGGGCTGAGTCGGCCAGCAAAGGAAACCATCCGCTGTGCTTACGCTGTGATCCCCCCAGCAGGGCCGCTCAGCTGGCGAACAGAGCAAGCTACCAACCCTGTCAGGATTAGTCTGGAATTATCTGTGATCTGAATTATGCAGGTCTTCAGAAGAGCAACCCTGACGGATGCCCGCGTCCTACGGATGAATTTCATCCCTAGGCCCCGCTACTCCCCCTAGGCCCCGCTACTCCCCACAGGATGATTCCCGTGGCCACCAGACGGTTTCTTCAGCCACGACGCGAGGCTCACCCTGGGCTTCCGGCTGATCCGTCAGCTGACGACATGCTGACAGACACGCTTCTAACCTGTGGTCGTGCGGGACCAGCCCGTGGCTCGGCCTCCCCTTCTACTTGCTCCGGTCGCACTCAGCTCACGATTCCCCGGGTTCTCTTCCCTTGCTGACACACATAAGGGGTAACCTACGTTTAAGCTTTTTAGTCAGAAACGGCCTTCAGAGCAACTGGTGAAATGCAGCGGGTCAACCACAATTTCACCATCAAGCACCTAAACTGAAGTACGTCCTCTGCTTCTTCATTCAGGAGCCAGGTGTGGCCACTTACTAGACTTCAGTGAGGGAGATAAGAGGAAATGGCCCAGGAAGACTTTCCTACCCTGAGAGTGACAGGCTCTGGAAAGGATCTGGGGTAAGGTCGGAATCCCCTCGACTGCTGGGTGGGGAAAAGGGAGAGAGCCCAGCACGCTGACAGCCTTGCCCAAGGTAAGACCCTGGCGAGTGGCAGAGCCCAGACTGAGACTCAAGCCCTGACTACCAAATCCGCAGGCCGACGTAGCGTCGGGCTGCACACGGTACGGAGCACCAGAGTCTGGGGCACAGGCAGACCAGGAAACGGCAAATTACCTGCTTACCTGTCTGGATCCCCGTTTCTTGCTCTAACTGGTGGTAGAGTTTGTTGGAATAGTCCGCCATCTTCTGCTCAATGGTCAAGTGCCTGGCGGTGCTCAGGATGCCGGCACAGAACCTCGTAGAGCCAGCAGCCAGCCTGCGGGATGCATCCAAAGTGCTATTAGGTAGACTTCGACGTCTGTGAGGGCAACTAGTTCAAAGATCCTCATGACGGCATCGTCTGGCATATCAAAAGATTGGAAGCAACCTACATATTCACCGACAAGAGCGGGACTGAACGGTCTGGAGTGCCCCTCTACGATGGGATACTCTACACAGCCATAAAAAAAGGAACGAGAGAAAGCAAATTTTACGCAACAATATGGGACAATCCTAATGAAGAAAGCAAGGGGAGGGACACTGTTTAAGATACGCTACTAACTTGTATAAAAAAAGAGAGAAAAAAATAATGAACGAATACCCAGGTACACACATACAAACTGACCGATACAGATTGGCTCATATACGTGGGGAGTATCTGGAACGATACACAAGGAACTTAACTTGCCTCCAGCGAGGGAAACTTCCAGCTAGAAGTCAGGGGTGGGAGGCAGACTTTTCCCTGTACACTCTTTTACAATTTTCAATCTGAATTGTGTAAATGTATTGCCTCTTCAGAAATAAATACAACAGACGTGTTAAAGGTCATCCAATTTCTGGTAGGCAATAGAACAGAAAAGGGACATTAGGGGAAAAGTGAAACAACTTGAACAAAGCATGAGCTTCAGCTAGTGGCAGGTATCCACACGGATCCATTACGTTTAACGGCGATCCCAACCTAAGGTGTTCCTCCTAGGTGCACACAGGTGTGAGGCATAGGGGACCGCTGCACTACCTTCACGTTTGTTCTAGAAATCTACCACTGCTCTCAAGTACGTGAGTTCAATGAAGAAAAGAAACAGATCAGGCAGGAAGGGTGTAGCCAATTTCATCTCGGCTCCCAGAGGAAGCCCTTGAGCCACAGGGCTGATGTTGCCACTACAACGAAGAGGACAAGATGGTGAGGTGTGCCGTGACCCCGAAATGAAACGCACCCTCTCTAGAGACTCGGTGCGCTGGAGTCGGCCACCTCTCTCCGAGCCAGAAAACACGGGCAGTGCGCATCGTGAAACTGCGTACAGAAGATGTTGCCTTTTCTGTGGTTCTCCTGCTACTTAGTGCCAGTCAGGGTAGCTACTGGCGGGACGATATTACCGGGAGGAGAGGGGATGAGGGGGAGCCCACACAGTGGGTGCAACGCAGCCCCAAGCCGTGTGCCGTCTGGTCCTTACCTGCCCTGCTCCAAAAGAACAATATCCTTCCACCCCATCTTGGAGAGGTGATAGGCCACGGATGTGCCCATGATTCCACCACCACAGATGACCACCTGCGCCTGGGCCGGCAGGGCGACAGAATGCGCCTCGGCAGCCGACGCGCTGCTCCTCCCCGACGACCAGTTCTGCCATCCTCGGCCGGTCCTCTGTCTTCGGGCCACCGACAGCAGCCGGTAAAACATCACGTCTGTCAGCAGCTCGGAGGTGTCCTCTCACTCGGCTAGGCGGAGATCCCCGACATTCACACTGGACAGAGAAAGCAAGCAGACTTCATCCCACTGCACCCAGTGCACAGGATTACTGAGAGAGGGAGAGGAGGCAACAACGAACGCTAATCGTGCTTTCGGCCAACGTCTGAGGCCCTGCGCAGTTCCAGACACCTTGCCAGCTACAGAGACAGCAGGGGACAGCAAGGAGGAGGTCCTTGCCTTTATGCAACTTTCATTAGAGACACAGAGAGTGAGTGGGGTTTGAGTGTGTGCGAGGGTGCCTCTGGTGGGGGCGGCCCATACACAGATAAAACAAGGAACAAGGCCAATGTGCTGGCATAACTGAAGGCATATGTAAAATAGGATGGTCAGGAAGAAGGTGACATTGGAAAAGAGACCCAATGGTGACCAGGAATCAGCTGGATGCGTCTTCCAGACAGAGGCACAAGCACATGCAAGGGCCCTGAGGGGAGGCAGACCTTGAGCAGTCCGAGCACAGAAGGGGAGGGGCGCCAGTGTGCCCACAGCACGATGAGTGAGGCGGAGAGGACCCAAGACGAGGCTGGAGAGGCAGGCAGAAAGCAATGACACACAGCGCGCGGATGCCATCGTGATGAGCTGGGCCGCTCCGAGGGCAAAGGAAAATACTAAAGCAGGGAATGAAATGATCTGATAATGCTTTTCCAAGATCAGTCAGGCTCCACGGCAGGGAGTGGACTGGAGGACGAGGGGAAAACAGGGCTAGGAAGCTTAGCATAGTCCTAGAGGGAGGGCATGGGGGCTTAGACCAGGATGGTGGCAGTGGAGTCAGACCACCGAGGATTGTTCTGGAGGTGAAAGGACAGAACTTACTCAACAAACGGGATGTTAAAATGGGGCAAGGGAGAAAAGAATGATGGCAGAGTTTCTGTTAAGCTACAGTGTGAAGGGCTAGGGATGGGGAGGAGGCGGCTCTGGAAGGAGAGTGAGTGAGAGCGAGGCTGCGAAGGGGCACAGACGCGGTGCGCAGACAAGCAAACATTCCATCCTGAGGGGTTAGGTGCGAGACGCCTAGCGGGCACCCATGGGAAAAGGCCAAGCAGCAGCGAGACATCCAGGCTCCGAAGCTAGGGGAACACACGGGGTACCTGGGGAGCCGGGCGGTTGAGGAACAAGAAGAACCTGAGGCTCCCAGCAGGTACAGCTTGGGAAGAGAAAGAAAGTCCTGGACAGAGGACAGAGTGCTGGGCAGACTGACAGAGCATCCAGACAAACGGAAGTGGTTCAAGAAACAGAAGGAGCGTGGCGAGGCAGAAAGAGAACAGGCATCGCTGTCACAGAAGCCAAGAGAGGAAAGGGTTTCAAGAAGCGGTCACTACAGAGGGGCCCGGGGTGCAGGCAGGACGGTGAAGGGTCCGCTTGGACTTGACAACAGAGGCCTTGGTGTCCCAAAAGAACATTCCCAGGGGAGTGCTCGGGATGAAATCTGGACCAGAGCAAGCTCCAAGCGAGGAGATGAGGGAATGCAGACTGCTCCTCACCCTGCTCTTGAAGGGAGCAGGAAACCAGCCAGCAGGAAAAGAACAGGGGACAGAGCAGGGTTCTCCGTCTATAAAGGCGTGGCCGTGGAGACTGTTTCACTGGTGGCAGGAAGGGCGGAAAGAGGTGGGTCCGGGAAGGACAGGTGGTGACAAAGAATGAGATCCTGAAAGAGAAGAGAGAGAGAGGACCCAAGCCGCAGTGAGGACGGCGTGCCCGTGTCTGCACAGGCCACGGGCTGGAGAGGGAGACTCAAGGTCCAGCAGGCCTCTTTCCCGGAAACAGGGCGGGGTTAGTCCAGGTGGGCCATCCGCACCCTCGGGTGTCACAGGCGTGCACAAGCACACGTGTTCATGAGACAACCACCATCATAAGGCAGAGAAGGAAAGGGTATGGGATCGGGCCACCGGGAGAATTACTCTCCCGGCAAAGCAGAGGCCTGTTCGACGCTCAGGAAACCGCACACAGATTCCTGCGGAGACGGCAGGGTCACCGAGCGTGGGAGAGGGGGACTCAGAGGACAGCCCCAGCAGACGGTACACCCGGCAGCGTGCCACTACCAGCCCGGGACCCACGGCAGGCCCCAAATAGCCCAACCTCGCCAAGGCCAAGTGTGGGTGCCCTCCATCACACAGGATCTCAGAACGCAGACCGAGCAGTCCTACACCGCGGCCCAAGACAAATCCCATCCAAGCAGGGCTGATTACTCAGCCACCTCGCGGTCGCACCAGGCCTCACACCCTCGGTCCCTGTCCAATGGTCAGAAGCTTCTTCCTGCAACCTCGTCCCCACAGGACCGATTTCTGTCCCCCTCCCCGTCTCTGCTGTCCTCCCTCCAGATCTCTCCACCTTGCCCTCCAGAACATCCTTTCCAAAGTTAAGCACCAGGCCCCTCGCCAGTACGCTCTCACTTCGGTCTCCGTGGAGATGCAGCTCTTCCGAGGGAACGGCCACCGCCACATGGCCAGCCCTCTTCTGAGCTCGCACCAGGAGGGAGGGTGAGCATCTCCCTCCCCCTTCAGAGACTCTCTACCGCTGGCTCAGACTTGAAAAGGCCTAGTTCCTTCGCGGCTCAGGGCCAGGCACTCTCTCCCCAGCCCCGGGGCCACGGGCGGGTTCAGACACAGGCAGATGTCTGTCCACACTCGGGTTCTGAACCCACAACACTGCTCTTCTCCCAACCTCGGACCCCCACCCTCTCTTCCTTCCTTCAAAGCAGATAACCCGTCTCATCTCATCCCCTGAAACTCCACCAATAACCCCACTTGCACCTACAGCCATCTCTCCTTCCCTCAGAGCTCAAAAGGTCATCCCCGCACCAAGTGCCCCGGATCCCTCTCCCTCCTTCCCGAACCCAGCTCCATGAACCCAGCTCCTCTGCCACGCACCTCCGGTGCTCCCCTGACCCTCAGCTGTTTACGTCAAGTCCTCCCAACCCACTGGAAGAAATGGAACAAAAGTCTGTGAACTGTCTTCGAGTAGCGATTTTTCATTTTAAAAATTCTAAATTATAAAGAATATGGTCTTGGCAAAAAACACAAACATAGGAGGAAATTATGATTTCCCATCAGGGCGCCTGGGTGGCTCAGTTGGTCGAGCGTCCGACTCTTGGCTTCGGCGCAGGTCATGGTCTCGGTGTCGGGGGATCGAGCCCCACATCGGGATTCTCTCTCCCCCTCTACCCCTTCCCCCACTCACAGGTGCTCTCTCTCTCTCTTCCTCTCTCTCAAGCAAATAAAATTTTAAAACGACGATTTCCCATCATTCCATATAAGCAGCCCCAATGTGCTGCCCTGCTGTCCACCTGAGTGCCACCGCCTGTCCTGTGTCCTCCTTTCCTTATTCCTCAGTGACTGCAGAGTCTGCCGGCGGTCAAGCCAGAACTGACTCTCCGTGTGATCTCACAACCTGCCTTTCCACTCGACAAATACCTTCAGGAGAGGGCTTCCTACATGGCCTGTCCCTTTTCCCCGTTTCCAGTCTGTCCCGAACCCAACGCGGCTGGGCTTCTGTCCCGCCAAGCCAGGAACGCTGCTCTCACCAAGAAGGCTCACGTTGCCAACTTCCCGGGACCCCGGCGCCACCTCACATCCCTCCACAGCACTTCATATCGCCCATCGCTCCTGCTACTCACGCCCTCTTCCCGGTAAGTTATTCTGACTCCTACTACCCCGGCCACGGCTTCGCTGGCTTCTCTCCCCGCCCGTCTTCTCAGTCCGCGTCTCACGGCGCCCGGGCGGCTTCTCCCCTCGGCCCGCGCCCTCCAGGGGATTTCGCCGCCTACCGCGACGGATGGCCCACCCCACAGCGGCCCCGACCTTTCATCTGCACCTCCTGGAACAACGGCGTGTCACCTGGGCTCCCCGTGACGGCAAACTGGGCACATCCAACAGGGAAACCCGTCCTCACTCTCCAAACTCCGCTCCACTGCTGGGTCCCCCACTGACAGCACATACGGGACCCTGGGCGCACGCTGGGTTCCTCCCTTTCTCATCTCCTCTACGCAGCCAACCGGCAAGGACTAACGCCTCTCCACAAGCTACACTTCCTCAGATGGATCCCTCTCCCCATCCCCACGCAGGGACCTGAGTCCAGGCCGCCACCCTTGCTCACATTACTGCAGAGCTTCCTGACGGGCCTTCTGCACACCGGTCTCCCCACATCCGGCAGTCCTGACACCGGCCTCTGAGCCACTCCGCTCAAGTGAAAGCTTGTCTCACACCCGCAAACTCATCCATGACTTTCTGCTGTCCTCAGGAAAAGGCAATCTTCTTCACGGGAAGTGCAAGACCCTTCACTACCTGCTCTACTGCGTATCTCGGGTCTCGTCCGCAGCCAGACTGAACTACTTGTAATTCATGCCTCAAACAGGACGGGATTCTGAAACCTCCGGGACCTGGGCACGCTGTTCCTCTAACCACTCCGCCCACCCCCAACAAAGGTAATCGCCTCAGCTCTCAGCCTCTTTGACATCACACCTCTCCCCCAACCCTGGGTCAGGTGACTCTTCTATGTTCTCCCATCACACCCTGCACGCTCCCGGCACAGGGCTTCCCGGACTGTGTCACATCTGTTCGCCAATCAGGGAAGCAGCACAACAACCCAGCTGAGCATGAAGGCTTTCGAGAGAGGCAGACAGCTGTGGGTGTGAAAACCTTCCGCGCCGTTAGCTCTATGCCCTTCAGCACGTATTCCGCTCTGTGCTTTGGGCTCCTCACCCATCAGGTGAGCTAGGACTACCCACCTCACACGGCTGCTACAAACAATCAGACAAAAAGGAAACACATGGCAGCTGGCACCTCAGCAGCACTCAGTAAGTGGTAATTTTAGTCTCCTGTCATGATGGAGTCTCTGGGAGCTGACACCGATTATATACCTTGATCATGATTTTCCCAGCTGCTCAGGGTAGGCAGCTAGGAAATATGCGCTGCTGAATGGATGAGAATAGAGAGCAAATGAGAGGGGAAAAGTTCAACGAGGACCCTGAGATCTCAAGGCTCAAGGTGAGGCCTCAGATTTGGCCCTCAGATTTGAGGGGATATCTCAATCACGTGAAACAATTTTAAAAAGAAAATGGTAATATTTTCATAGGCAGTTACATCTGCCAGATGCTGCTCTAGGTGTACAACTGACTTAAGCCTCACAACCCTGTAAGGTAGATAGCTAAAATTTCTTTTCTACACTTGAGGACGCTGAGGCCCAGAGAAGTAACTCATCCCAGCTTCTCTAATGCCAGTGAGTGGCAGAGCCAGGAGTCAAGCCCTGCCAGGCTGGCCCCAGAGAATCTACCCTAGAATCTTTTACTCCCTGCTACCTTTCAAACAACATCAGATGAGTAAAGAAAGGGTAGCTGTGAGGACAGAACCACAAGGCACATCCCCTGGCAGGATAAAAGGAATTGCAAACGTAGCAGAAGACACATAACAACAGAAGAGGTTCAAGATGGAATAAACAATGTTAAAAACCTGGGGTGATTAAAAAAAAAGAAAAACATAGGTGTAAGAACCAAGAAAAGGATTTGTGACTTTGACCTTCAAAGAGTCACTGAATGGTGGGCAAAAAGGGATTTAAAGTGGATGCAAACGAAGAAGGAAAGGAAGGCACCAGAGTATCCAAGTAGGTTTGGCAGCAAAACCCAGGCAAAGCTTGATCGCAGAGGAGGGCAAGTCAGTAGAGAAGAAACTGAAGAGGTCAAAAACAAAGAAAGAAAAGGATTTAAAATAAACTGTGTGTGTGTGTGTGTGTATCTAGGTATCTTAAGTTTTATCTAAATAATCTCTACACCCCACTGGGGCTGGAACTCGTGATCAAGAGTCACATGCTCTTCCGACTCACTAAGCCAGGCGCCCCTACAATAAATTATATATATTTTTAAAACCAAGTGACCCCTACGATATTTTTCTGCTAAGAAGAAAATATCTGCCAAGCAACCTCAATATTGGGACTAGGTACGCTCACATCTGTTTCCACCAACAAGGGCAAGAGGGCAGCTCCAAGTCCCTCTGAGCTGTTCCTCTGTATGGTCACAGCGCGTGTACAAACGGGCCGCTGGGGACAAGGAAGTCTGGTGAGTGGAGATGATTAACAACATTTCCCACACCTGCCTCAGCCCAAGAGCCACCCAGCACATTTCCATCCCAGGCTCCGAAGCTCCGCCTCTGGAGAGTCAACAGGATCCCGCTGGGCCTGGGTGTGTAATTCTCAACAAGTGCCACCAGGTGATCACGCAAGTTTAAGAAACTACTACAAATCGCTAGCTGGCCAGGTGTGCCCCGTGGCCCGGCTCCTCCGCAGCCTCGTACGTCACGCTTACACACACCCGCAAAATGCACTTGAAGATGCCTGAATTCAATCTCCGTGTCCTTCACATCGGTCCCGAGTGGTCACACATCACGAAGACGGCTCACTGCCCTGGGCCTACGCTTTTCCCGGCAACTTGGCTGCCGCACTCTGCAGCAGTCTTCCAAGTTAGTGAAGCACAGGCGGACCGCACGGCTCCAGGCGGGAAAGCAACTGCACCCGCAGTGGAGGAGGAAGACCGGGCGAGACCGGCCTCACCCGCGCTAGGGGCCGTGCAAGCCCGAGGCCGGGAGCCGGAAGCGAGGTCGCCCCGGCCGCTCTGGACTTCGGGATGAGCCGCGGACGCCCCCTGAGGAGCCGGCGCGCAGGCCCCGGGGCAGCCGGGCACGGGTCTCCGAGGCCCGGACCACCTCGGCCGGACCGGGCGCAGCCGCGGACAGGCTGAGAGATGAGGCGGACCCCTCTCGGCCCGGGCATCCGAAGCCCCGAGGCGAATACCCTCGCGCAAGCGACGCGAAACGAGGGGCGGCCGGGAGTACCCCCGAGGGAGACCAAAGCGGAAAGGGGGGGGCGCTGGGACGCGCGCGGAGCGGAGGCCCGAGCGGCCCCGCAGCTGTCTTCCTTACCTCCCGGGCCCCCGCGGGCTCCGCGGTCAGCAGCACCCCGGCGGCAGCAGCCACAGCAGTTGCGGGCGGTGGGGGGGGGGGAGACCTAGCGCCAGAACCGGGGGAATGGGTAAGGGAAAGGGGCGGGGCAGACGGAATAAAAAGTTCCGGGGAAAGCCGAGGACCGCGACCTTCCGCGCTTTACGGCCCCCACAAGGGTACGCCGGCGCGAGATCGCTACCGCGCACGCGCTCGCCGTGACGTCCCCGCGGCGGCCCCGCCCCTGCCACGTGGGGCTTGTTTGGGTCTCGCGAGGCCCCGCCCCGGGTGTCTGGGCGTCGGCCGCGGTGGTCGGGGCGGTCTTGGAATGCGGGCCGCCGACCCGGTTGACCTCTGCAGGTGGAGCCGGGATGTCGGCGGTGGGCCGCTCGCCCTTCTGTGCTGTCGGGAGCGCGGCGCTTCGCTCTGCCCTCCAGGCGCGTTCCCACTTCCGTCCCCGAGTGGGTCGCGGCTCAAAGCCGCTCTGGTCCAGGGCGCGAAAGGGCGTTTGGACTTGCAGGTGCTCGGCTCCTCTGGGGCGACACTGTAGGGGAGCTCCAGTGAAATGCGGTCCGCCGGCCCGGCCTGACCTCGGAGACGGGATTTAGAGGCCCTGAGCTCTGGGCCGGATGTCACTCTGCGCCTTCCTGGCTTGTCTGGGCCGGAGAAAATGGACTCGTTCAGTCCATCTTCTGAGAAGGCCCAGTCCAGCCCTCCCTTACTGTCACGGGGCCCTGTTTTCTTTCCCTTGTGGAACTCATCACCATGTAGGGTCTGTGTTGGTTGACTGCCTTCGCCGCCAATTGCAAGCCCTGCCCTCTCTCGACAGAACCTCAGTCTTAGGCAGCGCTGCGTTCCCAGCACGTGCAGCCCTGCTTGGCACGTCGTCCAGTCACTAGTTCTTTGAATGGAGAGCGTTCTGAGGGTACAGCGGCCCCTACAGGTTGCGCCACACACACTCTCATTTCCCGTTCCTTGAATTCAGGCCCCCAGCACCACACAAGCCAATCTTGTTTCCTCATGGCCAGGCGCGCGCTGGGCGATGGGATTCGGCAGTGCCCAAGAAAGACAGGGCTTCTTCCATTACGGAGTGGCAAGAAAGCTCCGGGGACCCCTGTGGCACCACGCCAGCCCACAAGCTGCATACTTGCTACCCCACTGACGGGCCAGTTGACACACAGGTAAGGGGCAGATGAGTTCGGGCTGCTTGAGGACAGAAACTCCATCTCTGGCTAGTCTGATACGTGAACGTGAAGACATTCTGGGCTTCTGTGCTAAAGAAATACTTTAATATTTTGGCTAATGGCCGAGGGCTTGGGGTCACCTGACTGCCCCAAAAGAAGAGGAAATAGACTAACTCATCTGAGGTGTATTCCTGGGGAAGTCTTTGCCGATGGCCAGACGCGGCAGTCTGCGGAGAAAACCTTCACAAGCTTCCTTGATGAGCAGTTTGACCTATGCCATTGGCAGGCTTATGAATTTGGGAGAAACCTAGCTGCCTGTAGGAAACGGTGGGTCAAGTCAAGTGATAGTTAAGGTGTTGGTTCCATTCTGTGGACATGCAGCGAGTGGTGAACAAGCTATACAGATTAATCCCTGCTTCCCTCAACCATCACTGCTGTTTGTCTCCGCAGAGTCCTAAGCCTCCTTTTATTGTCCACGTTGATTCTTGTACTTTGTAGGCTCTCATACCCACCAACTGCACTATTCTTCAAGAGGACTGAATATTTTTATCTTTTTTGGCTTCTCCTTGTCCGTGAAAGGTGGAAGTGATTTCTTGTACGATACTTCACAGGGCAGAGCATCCCGTGCACAATTACACATGTCCTCGTAGGACTTTATTCTCATGATACTTGGATTTGATAGTTGGTTTTCTGTCTGTCAAGGACAGAAATTACAAGGGGTGGGGAGGGTATTTTTACCATCTGTTTCAAAAGATCTGTGTCAGGATTTCCTTTGCACGCCAGCAACTGGAGCTGGGAGCAACTGTCTTCTCCAAGCCGGGTTCTCGTGCCTTACCCCAGAAGGTCCCATGGTGGGTGTAGAGAGGAAGGAGAAAAACAAAGCAACTCTACTCATCCTGAGGGTTCCCATCCTCCCCCCAAGAGCCTCCCGTCCCCAGATCAAATGCCTTTCTGCAGCTTGTTTCAGTCAAGGGGTTTCTAGCAGCACAGTTCACACTTCACTCTCGGGTCTACTCTTGGGATGCGGGAAATGCCATCGTAATTATTGTACAGGGCTGTAACTCCTTATTTACCTTTGTAAGTGTGCAGTTCGCTCAGCCCCTTTCTGTCCCTGGGTAGCGACAGCATGAGGTCCTGAGGACGTTTGAGGCACTCTAGGGCATGAGATCTTTCTCAGGAGCCCTGGTGGCCTTAGGCACCCAGAGTGACCAGCGTTTCTGATTCCGCAAAGGCGGTAGTAACATCGTGCTCTGTATTTCTATCAAACCGGATTTTGATCAACACGTTCTTTTCACGCTACTAGGTTTGTAAATGAATAAACAGCTGTGTTCGTTACCCTGGCCGTGTCTACTTGTGAAATGGTCTTCATATCTAGTGATTGGATGTGTGTATTTGCCATCACACAGGATAAACATGGTACATGAAACCGTTTGTATCTGTGTCACCAGAGTGTGAGACGAATCTGGACACCGAGGTTTGTGGTTTTAATTTGGCATCGTCTATGACTAATGATGCAGCCGGGCTGCCATGCTGGGAGAAAGCCGAGTGGCGACAGGCAGAGCCCACGTGTAGGGTTTCCGCTGATGACCACCACGCCACTGCTGGACATGTAAGTAACCCTCAGGTGATTCCAGCCCCCACCCTTCAGTCCACCCCATGGCCACATGGAGCAGAAGCTAGCTGACCCCACCAAGCCCGGCCCAAACGACAGATTCAGCAAAACAGATGACTGGTGTTTTAAATCCCTGTTGGGGAGGGGTGTGCCGCAGTAGAGAACCTGAACAGTGAGTCCGCTAGCTGTGATGCTGTTATTACCACTGACTTAGTTGTGTCCTTCCACGGGGTGGCTTTATCATCTCAACAAACGCCGCAGCTCCTACAAGACACAAATATCAGCTCTTCATTTCTGAATCCTAGCCCCAGAACCTGGCTCCTGACTTTCATTTCTATCCCTTCAGGGTCTTTACCTCTACCCTCCGACCCTTCAATTTTCCTCCTAGCCACCTCTCGGGGTGGGGGGCTGGGTAGAGGTGTGGGAGGAGCACAGGCTCTCCCCGGGCTGCCTGGATTTGAATCCTGTCTCGCGACTTCTTTTCTAAGCCGAAGAAGTTAACCAAATTCTTAAAACTCTTCTGAGCCTGAATTTCACTCCTACAAGATGGGAACAGCAGCACCTACCTTGGAGAGTAGGTATGAGTCTAAAAACAATCCAAGTAAAGAACTTAGCAGACTTAGTCTGGTCCCTGCTACTGTTGTTTTTACTAGTGTTTCGATGGCTGTCTGATATAAACACACCCTTCATTCCTCCCAGGGAGCTTGTGTGCCCAGCTCTGGCGGAACACCATCAGGTGTATGGGTAGGAGGCGTTAATATCAAGTTGTTCTAGGCGATTTACAAACATGAAAAACACTTGGGTTTTTTAAAATCTGGATTCTCTCCCTTATAGGTCGTGATATTGCCAGGCAAAATGTTCTGCCTCTGAGCCTGCTTCCTGTCTCCAAAATGGGGGTAACACTGTTTCCCAAACAGGGTGAATGTAGGGTTGTTATAAGGCACCATCCTGACACAGGTGCCTGATAAATGGTAGCTATTAACACAAGTAACATTTATCCTGTGATATAGCAGGTAACTAATTACTTTGGAAGGTAAAGAAGGGTGGGGATGACTTGTTAATGCATATTTTTTGAGCGTTTAAATTTTTATATTATCTATGTTGTTTTAAAAATTAAATCTAAATTTTTTAATAAATTCTTAATAACATCAATAAATTCAAAATCATTAATAAATATTTAAATCTGATGTACTGTGTGCCACATAAATATTTTTATTCCAATTTATAGGTGAAGAAACCGAAGTCACAAATAACTTGCCCAGGTTCAAGCAGCCAGCTGAAGCCAGAGCAGGATAAGAACTCCATGTCTGCCTGATTCCAGAACCTGTGGCCGTTCCTTCCACTTCTCGCCTCGGCTTTCTGGGTAGCACTCTGGCTGCCCAGGCAGCCTAATGGATGGGAGTAGCTCAATGAGAAGCTGGCCCATGCCTGATCCTCCTTAGACTTCTGAAGATGGGGCATCTCCTCAGGCAATCTTCCAGGAAGGAGTCCTGTCCTCCTCGCCTCTTCCATGTTTGCTCCTTTGGGGTCCCCATCCCTTGGACAGCAGCCATGTCTAGGACTGCTGGATGTTTCAGAGGTGCCAACAACTACCTGCCACCCTCTCCAGGTCCCATAACAGGGTCTCCCATGAGCAACAGCCCTATCCCCAGAACCCAAGTGGGGGCACCCATGGGGTTGGGGGCATTGGGAGGGCTTTACACCCCCATAATTCCATTCATTCCTTCCCCCAAAATGAAACAGCTTCATGACAAGTCCCTCGAGTCCCCACTTCCTGATGCTCTTCACTCATTTCTACCAGACATCCATATGTGACCGTGGCCGCTGGTCAGAGCTCAGTTTCCTGACCATGTCTATGCTACAGCCTGCTTCCTGTTGGCCTTACAGAAATTCAACCCAAGTATTCCGAAACAACTACATTCTAAAAAAATTACGCACCTGTGGGGCGGGGGGTGGCCTGTACATGCGCCTGGCCCCAACATTTTGCACTTGGGGAACCTGGATGGGGATGCAAAGAAAAAGACGCGCCACGGACAGCGTGGGAGGCCCAGGCTCTTCCGACTCCCAGTCACCCACCAATGCCCTCCTGAGGGCCCTCCCTGCAGGGAACCCAGAACAAACAACAACAAAGACAACACACCGCTCCAGGGCTTATGAATGTTGCTGCTAGAAAGGAGAAGTTAGTGAGGGGTAGAGCATTAGATTCAAGTCAAAAACGAGGGAACCAATGGTTGTCCTATAACAAAGTCCTCAAGCCTACAGATGAGACCAACAGGCAGACCTCTGTGGGACTCGGGAGGACGAGGAGGCGGTTCAAGACTGCTGCATAAGTGAGTGTGTGGAGTGAGGGCAGGAGAATATGGTCGTATTTTTGAGTCTTTCTGAAAGGTGAGGTCTAGTCACTTAGCTGTGCTTGGTAACAGACTCAGGAAACAGAGAGAAAGATTTGCCCCAACTCTGACATAGGAGCTCCTCAGTGTGGGGCATCACGTTGTCTGGTGAGAGCAGGTGTCCTCAAAGGAAGGCAACCAGATTTTGCTCAATTACACACCATGGACATAACTATCCAAGTGTCTCAAAAAAAGCCCACAGGAGCACCAGTGACACGGATACGATGACCTTTAAAGGGAAAAATAAGATTCTGGAGACAGGACCAGTGTCAGGGTGTGAAACAGGAAACCCACAAGCCTGTAGAACTGTTCTAGCCGATCCTTCCACAGATAAAACTGACTGGCTTAACACCCCGGATCATAGGCTGCCATTAGAGCTTCAACCCAAACCTCATGAAGAAGAGGAAGAAAAGCAAGAGTTTTCTATTTGTTGAACAGAGAAACTTAAAAATATTGCTTTAACAAAGAAAAGCACACACATGCACGATGATCCAAAAATTGTATAAAAAAGAAATGGTACACATAGGTTTTTCATTATAAGTAAATTTACCTTCTCTCCCCTCCCCCGCCAACAAACCGACTTTAAATAAACACTGAACTCTAGTTAATGACGCCATGAAAGTTGAACTGTTTTGGAGGGTGGCCTGTCAGCTTCCGTAATGGAGGAGAAATCTCACAAACGGGATCTCCCAACGAATAATTTATACACTTTGGACAAAATATTACAGAACACAGTGACCTGAGAGCTCTGAAGATTGAATAGAAGCATGCAGTTTTTTAGAGGGGAGTCAAACCTTGAGCAGCACCCTGAAGCACCCCATGCTAAAACTCCAGGACTAAACCCACCAAGTTCTGGTGCCTCAGGAAGGACCCCCGTCAGAAAGTGAGGAGGAGCCTGGAGAGGACTGGCCAGAGATGGCCTAATTCCAGTGAAAGCTCACCCAAATCTGGCTAACCCCAGAAATGTGCAGGTATGGGAGGGTGCCAATGATTCCAGACTTGCCAGCCCCCATATAGTCCCGAGCCAAGAGACAAGCATTCCCAAGTTTCAGTGAGATACAGTGACATTGGAACCTGCATATTGCTGATGGCAAATGAAAAAAAAATGTAGCCACCTTGAAAAAAAGTTTGGCCGCTCTCTAAAAAGTTAAATACTATACTTGCCATGAAGCCCAGAAATTTTATTGATTCGTCGCCAGGAGAAGCGGACACATATGTCCGGATACAAAGACGGCCCAGCCTAAGTGGCGCCGCACCCGCATACCAGCCCGAAGGCAACCCCACGTCCCTTGGCATGTTGAACGGATAAACTGTGTGGGGCCTAAAATAGGATAGCATTCAGCATTAATGCGACCAAGCTTTGAAATGTACCAAACCTGAGGACAGATGAATGAATGGACGAAGGGACAGACGAATAAAAGATGTGACGGGGATGTTTAGATAGTGATAGGATCTAGCCCTGGGTACCTGGGTGTTCGCTGCAAACTTCTTTCCACTTTGCAGTACCTTTGGGAAATCATAAATAACATGACACGGCTCAGCTCACTACGATGTTTTATGAAGTCAAACAATGGAAATAATATTGATTTCATCCAAAAGGGAGAAAAAGAAAAACAGAGTTGAAAAACTAGGTAGCAGGGCGTCCTGGGTGACCCAGTCTGTTGGCACTCTGACCTTGATTTCGGCTCAGGTCATGGTCTCGGGTCAAGAGACGAGTCCTGCGCTGGGCTCCTGCTCAGCAGGGAGTCTGCTGGAGTTCCTCTCTCCCACTGTCCCTCCCCTCCTCCACTCTCCCCAAAACTAATAAATAAATCTTTAAGAAAAGCTAGGGGGCAAACGGAGGGAACAAATGTGATGTGA
This sequence comes from Ursus maritimus, assembly GCF_017311325.1. Lineage (NCBI taxonomy): Eukaryota > Metazoa > Chordata > Mammalia > Carnivora > Ursidae > Ursus > Ursus maritimus. Next base: position 28,217,866 of record NW_024424341.1, read on the forward strand.
GAGCTCTCGCTGTCGAAAGTCAGTGGCGATCGTCAACCCAGTCTGAGAAACAGCAGTTAAGGTCGGTTTAAGAGACTGACTGACCCGCAGAAGAAAGAAGCGACAAGAGTTCTCTGAGAATCGGAAGGCTGGGCTGGTCAGGGAACTGCTGTTTCCCATTACCAGCCTCGTGGTGTTGCTCGACTTAAAACTAGTGTCTGCGTTACTTTGATAAAAATAAACATGAGATTAAAAAAACTAGTCACCAAAAGCGCACACTTAAGCTCTTAGGAAAATAGTAAGACCCAAGGCCTTTGCATGGTTGAGGCGGACAGTGAGGCCGGAGACCAAAGTTGCCCAAGGCTGGCTCCCTTAGGTCAGGGCTGCTTCTCTGGAGGGGGGGGCTCCTGGGTGCTGGAGGGCCCCTCACCCTGCAGAGTCCCCTGCTCCTGCCTCTGCCTCGGCCGTTGCCATGGGAGTCGGCGCTCTGCAGGAGCCAGAGGCAGAATGCCCATCTTGTGCTCCTCTCGGCTCCTGGCTGGCTGAGCAGCCTCAGACCGACACCGAATCCTGCCTGGAGGAGGAAAGCAGGGCCCAACGAGGCAAAGAGAATGTGGGATGAGATGTGGCACCGGGTCACACGCGGAGAGTCTGGGCCTAACCCGTGCTGAGAAGAGTATAGGGACCACACGTTTACGGAGCATTTTGAGAAGAAAAGGTGGAGCCTAACAGGCACGTGTGTCGTCAGGCCCAGACCTCTGCACTGAGTGGATTTGGAAAGGAGAATGGGACCTTGCTTTTTCACGCACAGCACCCCAGACTTATTGCCACTGGGATTTCTCCCTCCTGTGGTTCTGCCAAACTTCCATTTGAGAAGCTACAGGAGAAGGAGAGCCGGTCACAAGTGGGGATCTCTGCTGGGGAGGAGACTTGGGCCAGGAGCCCCGTGTCCGCATCTCCTGGCCAGGGTCCCAGCTGCCTTTGCTTCAAGGCTGGCGGGGAATGGGTCCCTGTAGTCATGGGCTGCAGAGACTGGACGCAGAGCTTCCCTGGGAGGCTGCTGTTATGTACAGGCTGGAGCCTAGGGGAGCAGAGGCTGTGCCGAAGCCTCACGGTCGCCCAGTGGAGGAGATCTAGAGCTCAGCCAGCAGAGTGGGGCCAGACGGGTCCAGGAGGGATGGAGCGCAGACATCCAGCTGCAGGCGCAGCCCTGAAGACTGGAGAGCACAGGGGGCCAAGTCAGCCGAGACCACCGACGCCCAGGGTGGCACTGTCACTACCGTCTACATAGTTGCACAGCCTGGGCACGAAAAGATAGGGGCCTCTGGGTGGCACAGTCGGTTGGGCGGACGACCCTTGGTTTCAGCTCAGGTCGTGACCACGGGGTCCTGAGATTGAGATTCTCTCTCCTCTCTCTGCGCCGCCCTCATGCTCTCTCTCTCTCTCTAAAATAAGAAATAAATAAATCTTAAAAAAAAAAAAAAAGCTCACTGAGCTCAGACAATTTGCTGAGCTCCCAGGCACATCTGGGAATAAATTTACATCAAGCCCAGGTCGTTAGTAAACAGGTCATGATAAGCTCAGTTCAAAGGAGTCCCAGCATAAGCATCTGCCTAACAGGTCCTTTGCTCCTTGAACTTCATGACTCTCATTCCCTTTGGATCACTCAGCGTTGTCTAATCCCCCAGGGTCTCCAACCCCTAAGGTGCCAGGCCATGCAGCTCCCTTGCAACGTAATAAAAGCAGCTGTTGTGCTCTGAAATTTGTGCTCTGAACCAAGTATTTTATCCACATGTTTGAGTCAAGAAAGAAAGAAAGAAAGAAAGAAAGAAAGAAAAGGGAAAAACAGAAGAATAAAAGACAAGAGAAGAAAAAGAAAAAGAAAAAAAAGGAAGGTGTCATCACCAATTTTACAAGCGAGTAGATAGAGGCTATGATGATTAATTTTATGTGTCAACTTGGGTAGGCCAGGGTGCCCAGATGTTTCGTCAAGCACTATTCTGGATATTCTTGTGAAAGTATTTTCTAGCTGTGATTAACACTGTAACCAGTAGATCTGACTAAAGCAGATCACCCAGCTATACTGTGGGTGGGCCTCATGCATTCACTTCAAGGCATCAAGAAAAGGACTAAGGTCTCAGAGGAAAAGGGAATTCTGCCCCCAGAGTCCCCTTGAACTCGAGACCTCGACATCAACGATTCCTGGGGTCTCCACCCTGCCAACCTGCCCTGCAATCTCAGACTTGCCAGCCGCCACAGTCCGGTGAGCCAAGTCCTTAAGATAAGTTCTCTCTATACACACATCCTATATGCCTCCCCTTCTCTATAGTCTCTGTTAGTGATGACTACAGAGGGGCTCGGGAAAATCCCAGGGTCATACACCAAGGGAGAGGCAATGCGGGCACTGGGACCCAGGCCAGGTCAGCTCCAAAGTCATGTTCTTAATCAAACAGGACAACAGCCCTTTCACCCTGGACTCTGGGGACTGAGTCAGACGATGCCCCAGATCCAAGTGTCTGAGGTCCCTAAGTCCACAGAGCCCCTTCAGGCAAGGTCAGCAGGAGGGAGGGGAGGTCCCTCTTTTCAAGGCTGCACAAAGGAGCCTCTCCTCAGGCCCTCCTGAGTCCTGGGGGCCACATGGGGTATCACCGCTCAGGGGAGATTTGATTAGTCTGATTTGGGTTTCTAGTTCAAGATCTGCACTCAGACGCAGGGGTGGGAGGCCCCAAGAAACTTCAATTCGTATGTCACAGCGCCACCTACTGGTCCGTTAGAGGGCCACGCTGCAGTAACAAAGTCCTCTGCTCTCTGAGGCCAGGACATCATCCCATTTTGCAGATTGGCAAACAAGAGCTTTTGCTGTCCACTTTCCCCCATTCGTTCAATCATGTGTTAGATGCCAGGCACGATCTAGATGCTGGGGGTTCAGAGAAGCCAGTCCTCCGCAAAGGGATTGACAGACGAGTAGGGGAGAAAAACCAGAAAGACGGAGGTGGAAAGAGTAGGGGGCACACCAAGGGAGGCCAGTTGTCGTGGGAAGGGAAAGGCTTCCCCGAGGAGCTGCTGGTGATGGTGGGCTGAGGTCTTGAAATTTTGGAGGGTCTGCCGGGCTGACGGGAGGGGCCCTTGGGGGATCATTTGATTCTCAATTCAGGACTCTTCCTCCAGCACAGAAGGACGGTGCCTGGACGGGCATCTTTGGGAGCAGAAGATGGGTTTGGCCGAGTGTGACATGAGAGCAGGGTGTGAGATAGGATCTGTCGCACACAGTTGGCCCCAGACTGGGGATACCTCTGCCGGTCCCACTGCGGAGACCGTGCTCTGCCAGGCTAAGGAGTCTGAACACATCTCCCCAGCATCGGGGAGTCCCGAGGAGCCCTGAAGTTAAGCCAGTGAGTAGAATGATCTGACGTTGGGAGAGACAACCCTGCAGAGTGAGGACGGGGTGGGCGTCAGAAGCAGGGACATCTTTTTAGGGATGATCTTGAAGCAAAGGATGCCAACTCTCTGACCTCTGGCGGCGCGGGGTGGGGAACGAGAGGCCAGAAGAGAGGAGAGACTTCGGGGACACAGACTAGGTCGAGCTGGGTGATGAACTAGGGGCACAGGGAGAAACCAGCGAATGGGGATCTGGAGGACTCCCGGTTTGGGAGCTCAGTTGCCCATTCGTGGACCTGAAATAGAAGGAGATTTGGAAGACAGGATGAGGAGGTTGTTCCCGACGTGTTAGCCTGTGGGATTCCCGCATGTAGCTGCCGGAACATTGGTGAGATAGCAGAATAAAGACCCATGACTCCACGTGGGCAGCCAGTGGAGAATTCCGCAAGGGGACGAGACCCTGATGGCATCATCCCTACACGGCTACACTGTCAGAGACGCCGAGCTTGGGCTGCACAAGGCGGCGTACAAACCGGCTCCAGACCTGGTGCCTTCCACAAGCCCTTCCTCTCGTGCTTATGGGCCTGCGGGTGGCTGAGGTTTGGCCGGGCCGCTGGTTTCGGCTGTGGGTCAGTGGGCTTGGCCTCAGGTCGAGGTCGCATCTGTTTCCCGTGTCTCCCATCCTGCGTGATCCTCCGAGATACGGTGGCTGCTCAGGGCTCCGTCTTAGGGCGATCGGCGGCCGCCAGGAGGCACTGGTGACCGCGCACAGTTGGCCTGAAGGCCTGGCTCCCCCTGCGCACCGGGGCGGCGGCCTCGCTTTTATAGCAAGGTCCAACCAACATGGCAGGACGAGGACCACGCGGCAAGCCGGTCCTGCGCCGCAAGCTCACGTGCCAGAGGAACTGAAAATGTCCAGTGTACCCCAGCCAGGGGAGCACCTCCCGGTTACCCTGTGAGCTCTTTTCTCTCTCTCTGTCCCCAGCCTCAGATCGCCTCCTGGCCACCTGCCCTGTGCTACAGTGCACGGACCTTTGGGTTCATTTCCAGATCTTCTCCCAAGCTGTGTGCTCTTGGAAACGTCATGTTACTTCTGAGTCTACATCATCTGCTAAAACCTCACCTCCTGAGATTGTCCTAAAGATGACATGGGATGCTGTATAAGAAAAACCCCGTCCTGCTCAGGGACCAGCGAAAGTCCTCCCTAAGCCACAGATCTTTCAACAACCACCATGTGTCCTGCAGTCTAGTTCAAACTAGACACAAGAGGAATTCCTGGAAGTCTCTCGAGAAGTCCTGATCAGAATTGTTGATTCCAGTTCACTCGGAGGGGATTGCTTTCGGTGTCGCCAGATGATTCCAAGGTCCCGCCACTGGCGTCTAGCACACGCTTAGCACTTGCTTGACCACTTCACTGTTTCGTGTGTTCATGACTTGGGTGTGAGTCCTCCTAACCTTCAGAAGGAGGAAGGGAGGCTTTCCGTCTGCAGCCACGCCACCGTGTGGAGGGTGCTGTAATGCCTGTGTCTGCTGAACCTCGGTGTCCAGATTCTGTCTCACACTCTGGTGACACAGATACAAACGGTTTCATGTACCATGTTTATCCTGTGTGATGGCAAATACACACATCCAATCACTAGATATGAAGACCATTTCACAAGTAGACAC
>NW_024424341.1:28222900-28330583 GCF_017311325.1 Ursus maritimus
CTATCTCACCAATGTTCCGGCAGCTACATGCGGGAATCCCACAGGCTAACACGTCGGGAACAACCTCCTCATCCTGTCTTCCAAATCTCCTTCTATTTCAGGTCCACGAATGGGCAACTGAGCCCCAAACCGGGGAGTCCTCCAGATCCCCATTCGCTGGTTTCTCCCTGTACCCCTAGTTCATCACCCAGCTCGACCTAGTCTGTGTCCCCGGAAGTCTCCTCTCTTCTGGCCTCTCGTTCCACACCCCCGCCGCCGGAGGTCAGAGAGTTGGCATCCTTTGCTTCGAAGATCATCCCTAAAAAGATGTCCCTGCTTCTGACGTCACCCCGTCCTCACTCTGCAGGGTTGTCTCTCCCAAGCCGTCAGATCATTCTACTCACTGGCTTAACTTCAGGGCTCCTCGGGACTCCCCGATGCTGGGGAGATGTGTTCAGACTCCTTAGCCTGGCAGAGCACGGTCTCCGTGATGTAGACTCAGAAGTAACATGACGTTTCCAAGAGCACACGGCTTGGGAGAAGATCTGGGAATGAACCCAAAGGTCCGTGGACTGTAGCACAGGGCAGGTGGCCAGGAGGCGATCTGAGGCTGGGGACAGAGAGAGAGAAAAGAGCTCACAGGGTAACCGGGAGGTGCTCCCCTGGCTGGGGTACACTGGACATTTTCAGTTCCTCGTTCCTCTGGCACGTGAGCTTGCGGCGCAGGACCGGCTTGCCGCGTGGTCCTCGTCCTGCCATGTTCGTTGGACCTTGCTGTAAAAGCGAGGCCGCCGCCCCGGTGCGCAGGGGGAGCCAGGCCTTCAGGCCAACTGTGCGCGGTCACCAGCGCCTCCTGGCGGCCGCCGATCGCCCTAAGACGGAGCCCTGAGCAGCCACCGTATCTCGGAGGATCACGCAGGATGGGAGACACGGGAAACAGATGCGACCTCGACCTGAGGCCAAGCCCACTGACCCGCAGCCGAAACCGGCGGCCCGGCCAAACCGCAGCCACCCGCAGGCCCATAAACACGAGAGGAAGGGCTTGTGGAAGGCACCAGGTCTGGGGCCGGTTTGTACGCCGCCTTGTGAGGCCCAAGCTCGGCGTCTTTGACAGTGTAGCCGTGTAGGGATGATGCCATCAGGGTCTCGTCCCCTTGCGGAATTCTCCACTGGCTGCCCACGTGGAGTCACGGGTCTTTATTCTGCTATCTCACCAATGTTCCGGCAGCTACATGCGGGAATCCCACAGGCTAACACGTCGGGAACAACCTCCTCATCCTGTCTTCCAAATCTCCTTCTATTTCAGGTCCACGAATGGGCAACTGAGCCCCAAACCGGGGAGTCCTCCAGATCCCCATTCGCTGGTTTCTCCCTGTACCCCTAGTTCATCACCCAGCTCGACCTAGTCTGTGTCCCCGGAAGTCTCCTCTCTTCTGGCCTCTCGTTCCACACCCCCGCCGCCGGAGGTCAGAGAGTTGGCATCCTTTGCTTCGAAGATCATCCCTAAAAAGATGTCCCTGCTTCTGACGTCACCCCGTCCTCACTCTGCAGGGTTGTCTCTCCCAAGCCGTCAGATCATTCTACTCACTGGCTTAACTTCAGGGCTCCTCGGGACTCCCCGATGCTGGGGAGACGTGTTCAGACTCCTTAGCCTGGCAGAGCACGGTCTCCACAGTGGGACCGGCAGAGGTATCCCCGGTGGCTCTGGGGCCAACTGTGTGCGACAGATCCTATCTCACACCCTGCTCTCACGTCACACTCGGCCAAACCCATCTTCTGCTCCCAAAGATGCCCGTCCAGGCACCGTCCTTCTGTGCTGGGGGAAGAGTCCTGAATTGAGAATCAAATGATCCCCCAAGGGCCCCTCCCATCAGCCCGGCAGACCCCTCCAAAATTTCAAGACCTCAGCCCACCATCACCAGCAGCTCCTTGGGGAAGCCTTTCCTTCCCACGACAACTAGCCTCCCTTTGGTGTGCCCCCCCTACTCTTTCCACCTCCGTCTTTCCTGGTTTTTCTCCCCTACTCGTTCTGTCAATCCCTTTGCGGAGGACTGGCTTCTCTGAACCCCCAGCATCTAGATCGTGCCCGGCATCTAACACATGATTGAACGAATGGGGGAAAGTGGACAGCAAAAGCTCTTGTTTGCCAATCTGCAAAATGGGATAATGTCCTGGCCTCAGAGAGCAGAGGACTTTGGGTTACTGCAGCTGGCCCTCTAACGGACCAGTAGGTGGCGCTGTGACATACGAATTGAAGTTTCCTGGGGCCTCCCACCCCTGCATCTGGAGTGCAGATCTTGAACTAGAAACCCAAATCAGACTAATCAAATCTCCCCCTGAGCGGTGATACCCCATGTGGCCCCCAGGACTCAGGAGGGCCTGAGGAGAGGCTCCTTTGTGCAGCCTTGAAAAGAGGGACCTCCCCTTTCCCTCCTGCTGACCTCGCCTGAAGGGGTTCTGTGGACTTAGGGACCTCAGACACTTGGATCTGGGGCATCGTCTGACTCAGTCCCCAGAGTCCAGGGTGAAAGGGCTGTTGTCCTGTTTGATTAAGAACATGACTTTGGAGCTGACCTGGCCTGGGTCCCAGTGCCCGCATTGCCTCTCCCTTGGTGTATGACCCTGGGATGTTACCTTTCCCGAGCCCCCTCTGTAGTCATCACTAACAGAGACTATAGAGAAGGGGGGGAGGCATATAGGATGTGTGTATAGAGAGAGACTTATCTTAAGGACTTGGCTCACCGGACTGTGGCGGCTGGCAAGTCTGAGATTGCAGGGCAGGTTGGCAGGGTGGAGACCCCAGGAATCGTTGATGTCGAGGTCTCGAGTTCAAGGGGACTCTGGGGGCAGAATTCCCTTTTCCTCTGGAGACCTTAGTCCTTTTCTTGATGCCTTGAAGTGAATGCATGAGGCCCACCCACAGTATAGCGGGTGATCTGCTTTAGTCAGTCTACTGGTTACAGTGTTAATCACAGCTAGAAAATACTTTCACAAGAATATCCAGAATAGTGCTTGACGAAACATCTGGGCACCCTGGCCTACCCAAGTTGACACATAAAATTAATCATCATAGCCTCTATCTACTCGCTTGTAAAATTGGTGATGACACCTTTCCTTTTTTTTCTTTTTCTTTTCTTCTCTTGTCTTTTATTCTTCTGTTTTTTCCCTTTTCTTTCTTTCTTTCTTTCTTTCTTTCTTTCTTGACTCAAACATGTGGATAAAATACTTGGTTCAGAGCACAAATTTCAGAGCACAACAGCTGCTTTTATTACGTTGCAAGGGGAGCTGCATGGCCTGGCACCTTAGGGGGTTGGAGACCCTGGGGGATTAGCAACGCTGAGTGATCCAAAGGGAATGAGAGTCATGAAGTTCAAGGAGCAAAGGACCTGTTAGGCAGATGCTTATGCTGGGACTCCCTTTGAACTGAGCTTATCATGACCTGTTTACTAACGACCTGGGCTTGATGTAAATTTATTCCAGCATGTGCCTGGGAGCTCAGCAAAATTGTCTGAGCTCAGTGAGCTTTTTTTTTTTTTTTTTTAAGATTTATTTATTTCTTATTTTAGAGAGAGAGAGAGAGAGCATGAGGGCGAGGCGCAGAGAGAGAGGGAGAGAGAATCTCAATCTCAGGACCCCGTGGTCACGACCTGAGCTGAAACCAAGGGTCGTCCGCCCAACCGACTGTGCCACCCAGAGGCCCCTATCTTTTCGTGCCCAGGCTGTGCAACTATGTAGACGGTATGTGAGCAGTGCCACCCTGGGCGTCCGGTGGTCTCGGCTGACTTGGCCCCTGTGCTCTCCAGCTTCTTCAGGGCTGCGCCTGCAGCTGGATGTCTGCGCTCCATCCCTCCTTGGACCCGCTGGCCCCACTCTGCTGGCTGAGCTCTAGATCTCCTCCACTGGGCGACCCGTGAGGCTCGGCACAGCCTCTGCTCCCCTAGGCTCCAGCCTGTACATAACAGCAGCCTCCCAGGGAAGCTCTGCGTCCAGTCTCTGCAGCCCATGACTACAAGGGACCCATTCCCGCCAGCCTTGAGGAGCAAAGGCAGCTGGGACCCCTGGCCAAGGAGGGGAGTGCGGACACGGGGGCTCCTGGCCCAAGTCTCCTCCCAGCAGAGATCCCCCACTTGTGACCGGCTCTCCTTCTCCTGTAGCTTCTCAAATGGAAGTTTGGCAGAACCACAGGAGGGAGAAATCCCAGTGGCAATAAGTCTGGGGTGCTGTGCGTGAAAAAGCAAGGTCCCATTCTCCTTTCCAAATCCACTCAGTGCAGAGGTCTGGGCCTGACGACACACGTGCCTGTTGTAGGCTCCACCTTTTCTTCTCAAAATGCTCCGTAAACGTGTGGTCCCTATACTCTTCTCAGTACGGGTTAGGCCCAGACTCTCCGTATGACCCGGTGCCACATCTCATCCCACATTCTCTTTGCCTCGCTGGGCCCTGCTTTCCTCCTCCAGGCAGGATTCCGGTGTCGGTCTGAGGCTGCTCAGCCAGCCAGGAGCCGAGAGGAGCACAAGATGGGCATTCAGCCTCTAGGCTCCTGCAGACGCCGACTCCCATGGCAACGGCCGAGGCAGAGGCAGGAGCAGGGGACTCTGCAGGGTGAGGGGGCCCCTCCAGCACCCAGGAGCCCCCCGCCCTCCAGAGAAGCAGCCCTGACCTAAGGGAGCCAGCCTTGGGCAACTTTGGTCTCCGGCCTCACTGTCCGCCTCAACCATGCAAAGGCCTTGGGTCTTACTATTTTCCTAAGAGCTTAAGTGTGCGCTTTTGGTGACTAGTTTTTTTAATCTCATGTTTATTTTTATCAAAGTAACGCAGACACTAGTTTTAAGTCGAGCAACACCACGAGGCTGGTAATGGGAAACAGCAGTTCCCTGACCAGCCCAGCCTTCCGATTCTCAGAGAACTCTTGTCGTTCTTTCTTCTGCGGGTCAGTCAGTCTCTTAAACCGACCTTAACTGCTGTTTCTCAGACTGGAAGTTCGGCGAGTCGCCACTGACTCGGACAGCGAGGGAGCTCTCACATCGCACACATACTCGTTCCCTCCGTTTGCCCCCTAGCTTTTCTTAAAGATTTATTTATTAGTTTTGGGAAAACTGGGAGGAGGGGAGGGACAGTGGGAGAGAAAGAATCTCCAGCAGACTCCCTGCTGAGCAAGGAGCCCAACGCAGGACTCGATCTCTTGACCCCGAGACCATGACCTGAGCCGAAATCAAGAGTCGGATGCCCAACAGACTGGGTCACCCAGGCGCCCTGCCACCTAGTTTTTCAACTCTGTTTTTCTTTTCCCTTTTGGATGAAATCAATATTATTTCCATTGTTTGACTTCATAAAAACAGTCGCAGCTGAGCCGTGTCATGTTATTATGATTTCAAAGGTACTGCAAAGTGGAAAGAAGTTTGCAGCGAACACCCAGGTACCCAGGGCTAGATCCTATCACTTTACTAAACATCCCCGGTCACATCTTTATTCGTCTGTCCCTTCGTCCATTCATTCATCTGTCTCAGGTTTGGTACATTTCAAAGCTTGGTCCCTTTTAATGCTGAATGCTATCCTATTTTATGGCCCCACACAGTTTATCCGTTCAACATGCCAAGGGACGTGGGGGTTGTCTCCAGCTTCGGGCTGGTATGCGTGGTGCGGCGCTCACTTGTGGCCAGTCTTTGTACGGACATATGTGTCCATGTCTCCCGGACCGATAATCAGGAATAAAATTTCTGGGGTTCATGGCAAGTATATATTTAACTTTTTAAGAGACGGCCAAACTTTTTTCCAAAGTGTACATTTTTTTTTTCATTTGCCATCAGCAATATATGCAGGTTCCAATGTCACTGTATCTCACTGAAACTTGGGAATGCTTGTCTCTTGGCTCCCGGGACTATGGGGGCTGGCAAGTCTGGAATCATTGGCACCCTCCCATGCACATTTCTGGGGTTAGCCAGATTTGGGTGAGCTTTCACTGGAATTAGGCCATCTCTGGCCAGTCCTCTCTCAGGCTCCTCCTCACTTTCTAGCAGCCGGGGTCCTTCTGAGGCACCAGAACTTGGTGGGTTTTAGTCCTGGAGTTTTAGCATGGGGTGCTTCAGGGTGCTGCTCCAAGGTTTGACTCCCCTCTAAAAACTGCATGCTTCTATTCAATCTTCAGAGCTCTCAGGTCACTGTGTTCTGTATTTTGTCCAAAGTGTATAATTATTCGTTGGGAGATCCGTTTGTGAGATTTCTCCTCCATTACGGAAGCTGACAGGCCACCCTCCAAAACAGTTCAACTTTCATATCATTAACTAGAGTTCAGTGTTTATTTAAAGTCGGTTTGTTGGCGGGGGGGAGGGGGGAGAAGGTAAATTTACTTATAATGAAAAACCTATGTGTACCATTTCTTTTTTTATACAATTTTTTGGATCATCGTGCATGTGTGCTTTCTTTGTTAAAGCAATATTTTTAAGTTTCTCTGTTCAACAAATGAAAACTCTTGCTTTTCTTCCTCTTCTTCATGGGGTTTGGGTTGAAGCTCTAATGGCAGCCTATGATCAGGGTGTTAAGCCAGTCAGTTTTATCTGTGGAAGGATCGGCTAGAACAGTTCTACAGGCTTGTGGGTTTCCTGTTTCACACCTGACACTGGTCCTGTCTCAGAATCTTATTTTCCCTTTAAAGGTCATCGTATCCGTGTCACTGGTGCTCCTGTGAGCACTTTGAGACACTTGGATGGTTATGTCCATGGTGTGTAATTGAGCAAAATCTGGTTTGCCTTCCCTTTGAGGACACCTGCTCTCACCAGACAACGTGATGCCCCACACTGAGGAGCTCCTATGTCAGAGTTGGGGCAAATCTTTCTCTCTGTTTCCTGAGTCTGTTACCAAGCACAGCTAAGTGACTAGACCTCACCTTTCCAGAAAGACTCAAAAATACGGCCATAATCTTCTCCCTGCCCTCACTCCACACACTCACTTATGCACAGCAGTCTTGAGCCGCCTCCTCGTCCTCCCCGAGTCCCACAGAGGTCTGCCTGTTGGTCTCATCTGTGAGCTTGAGGACTTTGTTATGGGACAACCATTGGTTCCCTCGTTTTTGACTTGAATCTAATGCTCTACCCCTCACCCCAACTTCTCCTTTCTAGCAGCAACATTCATAAGCCCTGGAGGCGGTGTGTTGTCTTTGTTGTTGTTTGTTCTGGGTTCCCTGCAGGGGGGGCCCTCAGGGAGAAGGGCATTGGTGGGTGACTGGGAGTCGGAAGAGCCTGGGCCTCCGCTGTCCGTAGGCGCGTCTTTGCGCATCCCCATCCAGGTTCCCCAAGTGCAAAATGTTGGGGCCAGGCGCATGACGCAGGCCCACCCCCGCCCCACAGGTACGTAATTTTTTTTAGAATGTAGTTGTTTCCGGAATACTTGGGTTGAATTTCTGTAAGGCCAACAGGAAGCAGGCTGTAGCATAGACATGGTCAGGAAACTGAGCTCTGACCAGCGGCCACGGTCACATATGGGATGTCTGGTAGAAATGAGTGAAGAGCATCAGGAAGTGGGGACTCGAGGACTTGTCATGAAGCTGTTTCATTTTTGGGGGAAGGAATGAATGGAATTATGGGGGTGCTAAAGCCCTCCCAAATGCCCCCAACCCCATGGGTGCCCCCACTTGGGTTCTGGGGATAGGGCTGTTGCTCATGGGAGACCCTGTTATGGGACCTGGGAGAGGGGGGTGGCAGGTAGTTGTTGGCACCTCTGAAACATCCAGCTCAGTCCTAGACATGGCTGCTGTCCAAGGGATGGGGACCCCAAGGAGCAAACATGGAAAGGCGAGGAGGACAGGACTCCTTCCTGGAAGATTGCCTGAGGAGATGCCCCATCTTCAGAAGTCTAAGGAGGATCAGGCATGGGCCAGCTTCTCATTAGGAAGCTACTCCCATCCATTAGGCTGCCTGGGCAGCCAAGTGCTACTTACCCAGAAACGAGACGAGAAGTGGAAGGAACGGCCACAGGTTCTGGAATCAGGCAGACATGGGTTCTTATCCTGCTCTGGCTTCAGCTGGCTGCTTGAACCTGGGCAAGTTATTTGTGACTCGGTTTCTTCACCTATAAATTGGAATAAAAATATTTATGTGGCACACAGTACATCAGATTTAAATATTTATTAATGATTTGAATTTATTGATGTTATTAAAATTTATTAAAATTTAGATTTAATTTTTAAAACAACATAGATAATATAAAAATTTAAACGCTCCAAAAAATATGCATTAACAAGTCATCCCCCACCCTTCTTTACCTTCCAAAGTAATTAGTTACCTGCTATATCACAGGATAAATGTTACTTGTGTTAATAGCTACCATTTATCAGGCACCTGTGTCAGGATGGTGCCTTATAACAACCCTACATTCACCCCTGTTTGGGAAACAGTGTTACCCCCATTTTGGGAGACAGGAAGCAGGCTCAGAGAGGCAGAACATTTTGCCTGGCAATATACGACCTATAAGGAGAGAATCCAGATTTTAAAAAACCCAAGTGATTTCATGTTTGTAAATCGCCTAGAACAACCGATATTAACGCCTCCTACCCATACACCTGATGGTGTTCCGCCAGGAGCTGGGCACACAAGCTCCCTGGGAGGGAATGAAGGAGGGTGTGTTTATATCCAGACAGCCATCAGAGAGCACTAGTAAAAACAACAGTAGCAGGGACCAGACTAAGTCTGCTAAGTTCTTTACTTGGATTGTTTTAGACTCATACCTACTCTCCAAGGTAGGTGCTGCTGTTCCCATCTTGTAGAAGATGAAATTCAGGCTCAGAGAGGTTAAAGAATTTGGTTAACTTCTTACGGCTTAGAAAAGAAGTCGCAGAGACAGGATTCAAATCCAGGCAGCCCCACGGGAGAGCCTGTGCTCCTCCACACCTCTACCCCAGCCCCCACCCCGAGAGGTGGCTAAGAGAAGGTGAAGGGTCGGAGGGTAGAAGGTAAAGACCTGAAGGGATAAGAAATGAAAGTCAGGAGCCAGGTTCTGGGGCTAGGATTCCAGAAATGAAGAGCTGATATTTGTCTTGTAGGAGCTGCGCGTTTGTTGAGATGATGAAACCACCCGTGGAAGGACACAACTAAGTCAGTGGTAATAACAGCATCACAGCTAGCGGACTCACTGTTCAGGTTCTCTACTGCGGCACACCCCCCTCCCCAACAGGGATTTAAAACACCAGTCATCTGTTTTGCTCGTGAATCTGTCGTTTGGGCCGGGCTTGGTGGGGTCAGCTAGCTTCTGCTCCATGTGGCATCCATGGGGTGGACTGAAGGGTGGGGGCTGGAATCACCTGAGGGTTACTTACATGTCCAGCAGTGGCGGCTGTGGGTGGTCATCAGCGGAAACCCTACACGTGGGCTCTGCCTGTCGCCACTCGGCTTTCTCCCAGCATGGCAGCCCGGCTGCATCATTAGTCATAGACGATGCAAATTAAAACCACAATGCAATACCGCTACACCCCTACGAGAATGTCTAAACCAACAAGACTGAATATACCCAGTGTTGTCCAGGATGCTTTCATACAACCATTTTGGAAAAGGGCTGGGCAGGTTCTTCGGAAGTGAATCATCCACTTACCGTAGGACCCAGACATGCAACTCCGAGGTAAGCACCCGAGGGAAAGGAAAGCGTATGTTCACAGCAGCTTTATTTGAACTAGCCAAAAATGAGAAACAATCCAAACGTCCATCAACAGGTGAACAGATAAGTAATTTATGGTATGCGGTGAAATACAATTCAGCACTAAAAATTAACTATTGATACATGCAACAACATGGACAGCTCTCCAAGTTCTTAGGCTGAGTGAAAGAAGCCAGACAAAAAAGTGCAGGTACAGTATTATTCGATGTATATAAAAGCCTAGATAATGCAAAGTAACCTGTGATGATAGAAAGCACACCAATGCCTGAGATGCTAGGGGTGGGGTGGAGGGAGGGATGGCAGAGGGGCATGAGGAAACTTTTAGGGTTGATGGATATGTTCAATATCTTGATAGTGGTGTTGGTTTCACAGGCATATACATGTCAAAATTAACCAAATTGTACGCTTTAGATATGTGGAGTTTACTGTGTGTCAATTATATCTTAACTTACAAAATGAATACTATGGTGGAAAAAGGAAGGGTGTGTGGGGTGAAATGCATTGTGGCCGCCATCTTGGAAAATACAACCTTCCTCATTCAGCAGGTGTTTCAACCACGTGTGTGCTAAGTACTTTACAGCAATGGTACTAAGTCCACCCAGCAACCCAACCGGAAGGGAAGATGAGGAAGTGGCCACCTCTTTATTGTTATTATTATCTTGATTGTGATCAGAGAGCCAAGAGGTCTTGGTCTCTAAGAGGGAAAGTTGTCTCAGGGCTCGCACTTCCTGGGACACATCAGGAAGCAGAGGCGCCCTTTAGAGAGCAGCACGATGAGGTGGAAGCTTTGTGGGAAAGTGTCAGACATGGCTGCTGAACTGAGAAGCAGGAAGGGAACTGCAGAGGGGCCTTGCTTGGGCAGGAGTGGTCCCCCCTTCTGCTACATTTGTCCCTTTGGACAGGTAGATGCCTGCCCGGGACCCTCTGGTAATTGCATCTAGCTTTCCTCTGGGAACCACTGTATTATGACTTGAAGCCCTCAAAGATCAGCTGAAATTGCCCCCCCCCCCCCCGCCCAAGCTTCCAGAGGGCCTGGCCAGCCCACTGATCACAGTGACTGGCTTGGGCAAATGCATGAGCCAGGCTAGGTCAAACAACATCAGTCTTGGATCTGTGCTCTAAGTAACAGGAAGCAGACTTTTCCTTTTCCCTGGGGTTGCTATGCTGGCCAGCCGGAGCCTTGGGTGCTGGAGGGCATCTTTATACCACATGTGGAGAGCCTGCCTGAGAACCAAACCAAAAGATGGATGCAGAACGGAGAGAAGGAAAGGGATGTGTTTCTGACATCACAGTTCAGGCCTGCGGATCCAGCCATCCCCAAAGCTGGGACCTCTTCAGGACTTGTTTTAGGGGCCAATAAACCACCTCCCTTGCTTAAACCAGTTGCACTTGGGTTTCGGTTTCTTGCAAATCAAGTTGTCATCTGTGCTTCGACCCAGCACTCAGATGCACCACCCCCACCCCTCCAGGGGCTTTCCGAGAGACCCGGATATTGGGGTTGGCCCGCAACTGCACTGCGCCTGTGTCTGCCCCCCACCCTCCAGACCTAGGGAGGAAGCAAACACCAAGCCCCTGGTTCTGGGGCTCCAGGGAAGGCTCAGTTTGAGAAGCACTGCCCGCTCCGTCCAGTCCCTGGGCGGTTACGGAGATGGCAACCCGAACAAAGCTTTCGAGCAGAGTCCTGGCATCCTGGCGTGGTTGGGCCCTGCGTGTTTGGCTACTGCTCTCTGTCTCTGGTGAGGTCCTTCCTTCTCCCTGTCCCAGATCCTAATTAGGCCTCTCTCTCCTTTTTAATAGGGGTGGAGGGCTGCACAACCGACAGACCCTGGTTTAGGAGCCTAGAAGGAGTGGGCTGTGGGCTGGAGAGTGGCTGGTGCACAGTCCCATGGACCCCTCACTCCCAGCCCCTGTGATGAACCCAGGCCTGAGTGACAACAGGGCACCGGGAAGGTGGGGGAATGAGGGTCTGGGCCTGGACTGGCAAAGGTCTTGGGAAGGGCAGTTGAGGGATGGGTGGGTCGGCACTAGTACTTGGGGAAGGGGGACAGATCCCTTGTGCAATGCTGTCCAATGGAGCTGAACAGAAATAGAAATTTGTGACATTGATTAAGCGCTCACTGTATGCTAGACTTTATCTCATTTAATCCTTATGACAACTCTGTGAGGTAGGTTCTACAACCCTCACTTTATAGTGACACTGAGGCTTACGTGAGGTGTCCACAGTCACAAGCTAGCAGATGGGGAGCTGACCCGGGAGCCGCTGTGGGTCTGGTGGAAGTGGTGGAGTTCCTGCGGGAGAGGATGGGCTGGGACAGGACAGAGGCATCAGCAGGAGCAGTGGGAGGCTGGGGGCCATCGATGAAGCAGGAGGTGACCCGGGCTGGGGAGGCTTTGGTGGAGGGGAGGACAGCTGGGTGACAAGATCTGCAGGACCTGGGGACCGAGACTGGTCTGTAGGCTGGTGAATCTCCGAGGATGGGGAATGGAGGGGGTGGGGAATCTTCCTCACTCTAATTGTGTGGAAAGGAGACCAGAGAGAAACTGAGGCGTCCTCAGGGAAGAGCTACCCCAGGTGCGTTCATACAGGAGCCAGGAGAGAGGGGAGGAAAGTGGGGTTAGCTGGGGGTGCTGAGGGCAGACCAGGCTTTGACACAGGAGTGGTCAAGGTCAGTGCTGCAGAAAGGTCAGGAGAGATGAAGTCCAGGAGATCCTCTTATGTACTGGTTGTGGTGGTCAAGTGCGGTGGGTGAGAGGGGCTTGTTCTTTTCCAAATGTGAAACTTTTAATTTCTGACTGTAATAGTAAAGCCTGAAAAATACACTTAAACAGAGGTAGAAATATTAAGAGGTGTAAGACCTCCCATGATTCCAAACCCACACACTACGCTATTAATGGTTTTAAAATTTCCTTCAGATTTGGGGATACGGACCAAAACAGACACATACCTATGTAAGAGAATTCCCATTGCTCCACATCTTTGCCAAACCAAAATATTACCTTTCATTTTAGCCATTCAGGTGTGTGTGCACCTGCTTTCACTGTGGTCTTAATTTCTGTTTCCCTGATGAATAATGGGATTGAGCGCATTTTCATGTGAACTGAACTTTAGCATATCCTGTTCTGTGAAGGGCCTGTTCAGATTTTTGTTTGTTTTTCTATTGGTTCGTTTGACTTCTTGTTAATGATTTATAGGTCTTTATATAATCTAAATAGAACTCCTCTGTTGGTTATATGCATTGTATCTTCCATTCTGTGGATCTTCTCACTGTTGTTAATGGTGTCTTCTGATAAACAAAGGCTCCCAACTTTAATGTTGTTTAAATAAACGTTTTTCCATTATAATTGACTTTTTTTTTTTGGTGTTCTATTTAAGAAATCTTTGCCTACTAAGATTTCTTTCTAAGATTTATGCTGATACTCTCCTATGTTTTCCTCTAAGCTTTATTGATTTATGCTCCAGATTTAGATATATAATCCAGCTGAAACTGCTTTTTGGTTGTACTCTACAAAGAGTAGAGGTTAGAATTCACTTCTTGTGCGTATCAAGTTCACCTGGCACCACTGATGGAAAGGACCGTCCCTTCTCCACAGTCTTGCAGTATCCCTTTGTCATAAAACTGTTCACATGTTTTGGATTCTGTCTTGTGCTCCACTGACCCCTTGTCTATTCTTGCACCAACACCACACTGTTCGCATTACATCAATCCTTTAATGGTTTGGTTCCTGGTAGTGAAAGTCCTTCAGCTTTGCTGTTTTTCAAGATTGCCCTAGATATTCTAGGAACTTTGTATTTCCATAAAAATTTTAGAATCAGCTTATTTTCCACAGAAAGACCCGCTGGGGCTTGATCAGAACTTTTTTGACACTGTGAAATCAGTTTGGAATAACTGACAACTAAAATACTGAATGTTCCAATACATGCACAAAGTATATCCCTCCACTTCTTTACATTTTCACAGTTTCTTTCAATAATGTATAGATTTCAGTGTAGAGGACATGCGTATTTTTATTAGATTTATTTCTAGGTATCTGTTGTTTTTGATGCTATCATAGATATTATTAATTTCATTGTGTACTTGTAGCTAATGTAGAAATGCAATTCATTTTTCTATCTTCACCTTATATCCAGTGACCTTGCTAAACTCATTTATTAATTCTAATAGTTTATACACTTAAAAACTTATTATGAATACCAGTAGGTTGTCTACAAAATTTTTATTTCTTCCTTTCCAGTCCTTACGTGTTTTTAGAAATAACTTCTGTGAAGTATACATGTCATACAATTCACCTATTTTAAGTGTACAATTGAGTTTAAAAGCAGTTTTAGAAGGGTTATTTAGAGGTATGTTATTTTCCAAACACTTGGGAACTTTTCAAGTATCCTTCTGTTACTGATTTCTAATTTAATTCCATGGTAGTCAAAGAACATTATTTGTGTGACTTGAATCCTTTTAAATGTATTAAGACTTGTTTTATGGCTCAGAATGTGATATACGTTGATCAAAAATCCATGGACATTTGAATTGTGTTTTTGGCAGTTGTTGGGTAGATTGTTCTATAAATTGCATTTAGTAAATTGGTTGATGGTTAAAAAAAAAAGGGGTGTGATGGTATTATTCAAGTCATCTTTATCCTCAGTGATTTTCTGTGTACTTCTATCAAATGTTAAAAGATGGGTGTTGAAATCTCTGGCTGTTATTGTGGATCTTTCTGTGCAGTTCTATAGTTCTATTACTTTTGCTTCTTTTATTTAAAAACTCCATTATGTACATAAACGTTTCGATTGTTAAATTCTCTTGATGAATTAAGCTCTTTAACATTATGAAGTAAAACTTTTTACCATCAGTAATACTTTGCCCTGAAATCAACTTTATCTGATTTTGATAGTTTTTTTTTTTAATCATAGTACCATGGTATCACATTTCCATCCTTTTTCTTTCAAACTGTTTTTGTCTTTAAGTTGGGTTTCTTGTGATGGAATATAGTTGGGCTTATTTTCTTACCCAATCAAGACTTTTAGTTGAGGTGTTTAGACCACTTACACTTAATATGAATATTGATATGGCTGGGTTTATGGTAGACTGACCCCTTTACATCATTAAGTGTACATCTTTATCTCTCATACCATTTCTTGCCTTAAAGTCTACTTGGTCTGATATTAGTAGAGCTATACCAATTATATTAATATTTTTACTCTCAATGTTTTGAGGTCCTAATATTTAGGGTGTGTCTTTGGTTAGCAGGTTATAGTTGTTAGATTTTGATCCATTCTACCTTAGTCTTATAACATTGAATTTAGTCCACTTATATTTAGCATAATAACTAATATATTTGGGTTTATATCTACTCTATTGCTTGTTTCTTCTTCCTTTTTCTCCATTTGTTGTCTTCTTTTGGATTCTTTTAAAATATATCATTCCCTCCTCTAGAAACTTGCTAATTATACATTCATTTATTATTCTTTTAGTGGCTACTCCTACAGAGTAAAATATGCATTTCTGACTTCATGGTCTACTATAGTATTACTTTGATCACTTCTCCAATAAGGCTAAGATGTTAGAGTACTTTGCCTCCTCCCAACTTTTGTGTTGTTCTGGTAAGACATTTTAAGTCAATATATATTTTAAAGACATTAGTAATGCTTTGTGCAGACAATATTTATTTATATTTAACTACATATTTACCCTTTCTAGCACTCTTCATTCCTTCATGCATTTCCTTATTTCCATCTAGGATCACTTTTCTTTTGCCTGAAGATTTCCCTTTAGGATTCCTTTTGTGAAAGTCTCATGGTGAAAAATTCTCTCAGCTTTTATCTGAGAACACCTTTATTTTAAAGACTGTTTTCATTAGGAAAAATAACAACAACAAAACTATGTTGGCAGTTTTTTTTTTTCACCCCAGAACTTTAAATATGTCTTTTCATTGTCTTCTGGCTTCCATCATATCTGATAAATCAGCCCTCAGTCTTAGTGTAACACAGTACATTGATCAAAATCAAGAAGCCAACACTAATATGCGATTTAACCTACCAATTTCACTCAAATTTCACCAGTTCTCTCTCTAGTATTCTTTAGAACAACAACAACAAAAATATGGTCCAGGATCCAATCTAGGCTCACGCTGTATTTAGTTATCGCATTTATTTAGTCTCCTTTCATCTGGAACAGTTCCTTAGTCTTCACTTTTCATGACAGAGTGCAGGCCAGTTATTCTGTAGAACATCCCTCAATGTGGGTTTGTCTGATGTTTCTTCATGATTAGATTCAGGCTATGCATTTTTGACAGGAATACCACAGAAAGGAGGTTGTGTTCTCAATGCATTATATCAGGAGCCACATGATGCCTATTTGCCCCCTTCCTGCTGATATTAATTTTGACCATGTGGTTAAGCTGTGTCTGCCAGGTTTATCCACTATACATTACTATTTCTTTCTCTCTGTAGTTGGACAAGTAATTTGGGGGGAGGAATTTTGAGAATCTATGAAAATACTGATCTCAACACACACACACACACACACACACACACACACACACACACACACACACACACAGCAAACCAAACCAAAAGCCCAAAACTTTTCATCATCTATTGATGCTTCTTGCCTGAGCAATTATTACTATGGTGGCTGTCAAATGGTGGCTTTATAATTCCAGAATTCCTTCTACAATTAGTTGGAAGTCTTCAGAATGCAGTTTTAATAGAGTTCCATCTACTTCTCCTTTGCCTTGTTCCTAGGGGTTCCTTTGAGGTTTTCAACTGAAATCCTGGTGTATACAGCAGGGTATTTCCTTTTGAGAGAGGGTGAATTCTGATCTTTTATCTTCTCAGCACTGTGACTCTGCAAAATTCTGCTCTGCTTTACAGAGGTCTGGGCTTAACTTTGAAGGTTCCCATCTTGTAAAATTTCAGACTTCAGTAAATGGCATGAAAACTGAATTTGGAGGCTTCTCAAGCCTTCAATTTTGTCACTCCAGCCTATGAAACTATAAAAACCTCTGCTAATTTCTCTTGTCTCACCTGCAGTCTTCTGCCTGGGGAAAACCTGGATCCTTAGCCTCTTGCCAGAGTCAGCAAATGCAAGTGGCTGGGAATTGTCACTTTGCATCTCCACGGTTCTCCCCTCTCCACAACCTCATCCCTTCTGGCCACTGTTGTTTCTGTAACTCTCTTAAACTTGAAATATCACCTGTTTCTCTGGCTTTTTTAGTTATTTTCACTGGGAACATTATTTGGCTGCCAAGTACTCCATCCTACCCAGAAGTGAAATTTCTACATTTTCCTTTTTGGGGGCTGCAGAGTATTGCATCATATGGGTGTCTTTTAAAAATTTAACCTCTCTTCTAGTTATAATTATTTTCTCATTATTATAATGAGTACTGTAATAATCATCTTTGTAGGTATACCAATATACACGAGTTCAATTATCTTTGTAAGATAAATTTATGGAAATAAAATTGCCAGATCACAGAGTATGATTTGCCATTTTGACAGGTATCGTCGAATGGCCCTCTAGTAGGACTATACACTGGGCTGAGCTGACAGTGTCTAAGAAATGACCGCTGAGTTGTTTCAAGTAGGTCACTATCTTCTCTGCCTCTTCAGGTGCCTCAGAGGTCTCCCAGCCCTCTCTGTTCCAGCCTCAGTCTTCTGTGGTGAGTGGACAAGGCAATCCACAGATCTGGTGTGTGGTGCAGGGCAGCCCTGCCACGGCTCATGTCTTGTCTTGGTACCAGCAGCTGACAGAGAAGGGATTCCCCCAACCTATGGTTTGGGTGTGAATCCTCGTTTCCTGGCAGAGATGGACCCAGCCAAGAATGCCGCACTCCTTACCGTGGGCAATGCCAGCCCAGCTGATGAGGGCACCTACTACTGTGCCCTGTGGTTTTCAGGCCAGTATGTCTTTGGAGAAGGTACCCGTCTGCTCTATCAGGGTGAGTCTAAGAGTGTAGGGACCTGGTGACCCAAGTGTGTTAAGAAGACTGCAGCGGAGTGGGTGGCAGTGGACAGAAAGGTGTAGATGGTGGAGCCCCTGTAGAGGAAGCCTTGGTTAGTAGGGATGAGGGGAAGAGAAGGAAGGTCTAGAAGACTAGACTGCCAGCAAAGAAAAGGCTCATGCTTCTGGATGGTGGAATCCACTGGGAGCATTTGAGGATGGACATAGACACCTTAGGCCCAGACTTTTGGGCCTGGGAGGGGAAGCTTAATCAAGAACATTAAGTCCATTCCCTTCCCTTGCTCTGTAGGAAGGATACTGGAGGCCCAGAGGTTGAAAAGTATGTGGCAGAGACAAGCTCAGAGCTCATATTCTGGCCAGAAGGCTAGCTGTGGAAGAAAGCAGATTCTGAGAAAGGCAAGGGAAGGCCATAGAGGAAGGGAAGAAGTGTCTCCAGAGACCCCAGAAGGAAGGAGATGCAGTAGGACTATGAGTTTGGAAGAGGCTGGTGGTATTGGGTAACATGCTTCCTCCCTTCATTCCCTGCAGCTAAGATGCAATCCCCAGCTTTCCAGCCACCTGAGCTGAGCCTGTTCGTCCCAGCCTCTGGCCCTCCCTTCCATGTACTTTGTGTGGCCCTAGGACACAACCCTGACCCTCTGAGGGTCTCCTGGGTCCTGAATGGCCAGTATCAGGAGGAAGAGGACTCCACTGGAGGAGCTGGGGATCCTGTGGTCAGCTGGCTGCAGCTGAGTCAGGAGGTGGCAGGAATGTCTGTGACTTGCCGAGGCTTGCACCAGACTGGAGTCTCAGAAGTTGTGCTGCCCCTGCCCTGCAGCCAAGGTGAGAACAGAGGACCTAGGGGGTGTGCTCCAGTCTTCGTGACGTAACCACCTGGAACACTGACATCAGGTCCCCCCTGGCAAACTGGAAGGTCAAGATAGGCACTGTATGTGTGGCAAAGAACCCTTGGCTCTGCCCCAGCTTCTGGGTGAAGCCTAGATGTGGCTTTGGAGCCTATGCAATGATGTTGTGGGACCAGCTATCCCCAAAGCCCTAATACCCACTCTGTCATTCCTGGCTTCTGTGTTCTCTTCTGGTGAATGCCTCTTTATTTCCTTTGGGGGATACAGAAGAGGGAAGCTATTTGAAGGGCATCTGCTCTGTTCCAGGGTGTAGAAGAAGGCTAGAACCGGAGAACTGGAATGAGACTCATGAGAAGAGTGGACACACTCATCTAGGTATGGACCCCCAGACACTGACCCGGGACCTGGACCCCCTAGGTGGCAAAGCCATGACTTTTCACCATCAACGACCCACTTAGCAAGCATTTATGGAGTATTAAGTATTTCCCAGGGCAGAGAGATGACTGCCAACAGTCTGAACATTAGTAAGTCTAGAAGGGTAGGTCAGATACTGAACCAATGTTTAAAATGCAAGAAAAACTGCTGTAAGTGTTTTAGGACAGGAACACGGGATATTCAGGAGCGCAGAGAGCAGAGGGGCTCTCCTGCAGGAGGGTCTGAGAAGCTCCCAGGGACGATGCAGAGTCAGAACTGAGCCCTCAGATTCTGGCTGGAAAGGGTGTAGACCCAGTCACGAGCAGCCGGGTCTAGTCCCAGTTCTACCCTCAACTCTCTGTGGCCCGTTGGGTGAGTCTTTCACCTTCTCTTGGCCTCAGATCCACCCACTGATCTACCATCCCCAGTCCAAACCGTCTTTGCCCTTACAGATCTTAAGTCTGAGTTTTTTATGTGTAAAAATGGGGAGTAATACCACCTCAGGGAGGATCAAGTGAGCCAGAGAGAGCTCTTCAGAAGGAGGCAGTGGCGGGGAGAAAACCATGACGATGCAGTGTCAGAAGGCTGGGCAGGTCTGACTTTTGCCCTGTGCCCATTTCCCTCGCAGTGGAGTTGGAACAGACCCTCACTGCTGCCGCCTACTGCTACCTGGGACTGCTGGGTGCAGCTCTGATCTATGGCCTGATTTTGGCTGCCCTCTGGAGGATTCGCTGCCATTGGGCCCACCCTATGGAGCCACTCACCCGAGATGGTCAAGGAGCAGCCCTTGGTTTCAGGATGCAGGTGGGCAGAAAGGGCCCTCCTGCCAGGGCCCCAGTGCGCAAGGGGCAGAGCCACAATGGATTCCACATCCTCCGAGGGGCTGCCCGTGCACCAGACCCTCCCTCCTTGCTCCAGCCAGCTTCCTCCTAGTCCGCTGCCTTTCATTATCTCGCGGGTCCCCCTTTTCCTCCCAGACTGTCCAAATTTCTTCCTAAATACAGGGAATTTGAGAAGCTACTGCTGTGCTGTTGGTTGTTCTGGGCAAGGGAGGGGGGATCCCAGGACCAAGGCCAATAGCTCCCAGGGGACACCTGTCCAGGGTCGGCAGACTCTGGGGGACAGGGCAGCCACCCCAGCCTGGAGCCTGATGGTTATACAGGTCCTGAAGCCAATCTGGCTAGTCAGAGGGAAACACATATGGCAGACAATCACGTTTCGCTGCTGAGAAAGCCAGGTCACACCCACCCTCTCTCACTTCTTCATCTAGTTGAGAGTTGGGTATCTAAGGTTCTCCCCTTTTTGGTTAAAAATCCTTTCATTCTTACCCCACCTTTTTTTAAAGATCTTATTTACTTATTTGGCAGGGGGAGAACACAGGGAACAGGAGAGGGAGAAGCAGGATCCCTGCATGACCTGAGCCAAAGGCAGACGCTTAACCGACTGAGCCACCCAGGCGCCCCTCTTACCCCCTTTTGAGAACAAATGCCAAACGCCTCTGAGGATTGAAGTTGGTCAAGGATCTTTTACCAGAAAGATCACACAGAATTTTACGGTAGGGGGATTCATTCAGAGATGGCTAAGGCAGCATGGTCCCCATGACCGCTGTAGTGACCCCTTGAGAGGCCAAGTGCAGCGAGGCAAGGTAACCCACCTTCTCCTCTGTGGGAATACCAGTGATGAGCAGCCTCACCTGGCATCTCATTTCCCATGCTTACACCACAGAGGGGAGCCTCTCCAGGACTCTCTAGAGCATCTGGCCCCAGACTCCTCTCATTCAGGGTGCTGGCCTCCCAGAGCTCCCTACATAGCGTTTGTAGTTGGGGCTCAAAGGCCCCAAGCCCTCTTCCTCCTTTCTTCTACACTACACCTTCTCCCAGCCTCCATGCTACAACTATGTGGCACCTGCCGAAAATGGATCTGAGGAGTTCTGAGAAGAAACCCTGGTCCCAGGACCCCTCAGTCCTCTCACACTGGGCATCTCAGCACTTGAATCCTGGTACACACATATCTACTTTGAGAAATCCTTCCTATCATGCCAACTCCTTAAGCGAGGACTTTGTAATACCCCGATGCAAATTAGCTTTGCTAACAGTGGAGGAGGCAAAAGGCTCAGGAAGGGTGTCAAAGAGGTCACTGGCCCTGGGACTGGGCTATTGGGATGGGGAGGCAAGGGCTGACCAATAGGAACCTGGTGGGGCACAGAGAAGAAATACAGCCTAGTTCTGGCCCCAGTGGGAAGGTGGCCACTAGACACTGGGGCCATCCACATGTGCCTTCCGTAAGGAGAAGGAGCCAGAGGCTGTGCCTTAAACACATCCCTCAAGTGAATAATTCCCAACACCTCAGCCTGAGAGTCAGAAAACCTTGGATCTGGCCTCCAGCTCTTCTCTAAAGGTCCTATGTCCTACTCTGCTTGACCTCCTCAGCCGAGGAGACAAAGGACACCAGCAAGTCCAGCGGCGAGTCAGCACGAAGTTCAGTCAGCGTGCACAGCTGCGCGGCCGCTCCTGGCAGAGCAGGTTCT
The DNA here is from genome assembly GCF_017311325.1 of Ursus maritimus. Lineage (NCBI taxonomy): Eukaryota > Metazoa > Chordata > Mammalia > Carnivora > Ursidae > Ursus > Ursus maritimus. The sequence continues at coordinate 28,244,266 of NW_024424341.1, forward strand.
GGGGCGGGGGTGAGGGGGGGGGTCCTCCCAGTCACCAGAGAAGATTTCACGAGTAAAAACCTGCAAACTCTTTATTAAATTCTCCCATTTCATCTGTACAGAAAAAAATGCACATTATGTTCAGGATCTCGGTAACATCTCAAAATTACACAGCATGAACATGTAAAAACAAGGAACTGCCGGGATTTTATACATAGAAAGAAAAATCATTTACAAAAGAGGCTTGTTAATTTTACTTTTTCTCTTTCTTAAAAAAAAAAAAATTCAAGGCCTAAGATCTCACACAGCATCTGCTGTTCAGTCTGTTTTCCTGCTTGGACTGACCTGGGCATGCCGAGCCGGGAGGAGCTGCTCAGGAAGCCTGCTGGGGGCTCGGCTCTGCCGCGGCCGCTCCAGCCCACGTGCCGCAGCCTGCCCTGGGGGCCTGCTCCTGCCTCCCCGGCTCTGGCATAGGGCCTGCTGGGCTCTGGGGTCCAGGTATTGATTCCATGATGGGGGAAGGCAAAAACAGAATATAGAGGCACTATCTGAATTTTCTCCTTGCCTAGGGAGGTTTCTCTACTGCCTGTATCCCAACATTCCCACCAGTGTGTGGCGACAAATCTTGGGAAGGCAGAAGGACAGGAAACCATCATTAGGATCCTGTCACCACCAGCCGAAGCAGAGACAGTCCCACCTTGTGCTCCGGATGACAAACAGTCCCTGGGTCTCCATAGTGACCTCACTAGATGGCTCAGGGAAGCTGGTCACTCTGAAGAGTCAGTCTGGTTTTGTATAACTTGTCTGTCGTCTGAGGTCGGGGCAGGAAGGGGGCCTCGCCTTTGAACTCGACTGCCCTAACATGTGACCCTGGTCCTAATGGAGAGGAGGACCAAAAGGAGAGTACGAGAGAGATGGCCGACCAAAGACAGATGAGAGAGGCAGACAGTAAGAAAGATAGAGGCAAGCCAGAACATCAGGTCTGGCCCCACGGCCCTTGGGAATCGGAGACCAGAGGAGAAGAGGTGAAGAGAGAGAGGAGTCCCTGAAGGCCCAGGAGAAACTCAGGGCACTGGAGTGCTGCACTTGATAAAGCGATGCAGGTGCCGCCCAAATGGTGAGAAATAAAAGGGATCTTTCAGGTTTCTCAAATTCCGAAGAATGTGAAATACAAATACTATACACCTAAATGACACAATTCAAAAAGCCCTCTTCTTTTTGTTCTATGGCAAAATTTAGGTTGAACGTGTCAGGCTGGGTTGACTGGCGTCGTGGCCTCTGTTATTGGCTCACTTAACCTAAGCTGTACTCCGAGTGTGGGTAGTTTTTGGTGGGGGAGGGGAAGAAACAGGAAACGAAAGGTTTTTCTCAGAACTTGAGACCAGCTAAGTAAGGAGACCCCCTGAAGCAATCCACCTCTCCCTGGGTGACTCACTACAGTGGGGGTCTTTGGGAGAGAAGCTATACCACAGCCTGGAGGTGGGGAGGATGGGAGACATTTCCAGAAGTCACACGTGAGAGTGAATCTTCTCTTGGGAAAATAGAGGGAAATCAGCACATAAGTTCGTTTCTACTTTGATGATATATAAACGGATAATACAGACCTCTTTACTATTGGATTCTTTTATTACATGACTTCGGGAAATGGGAGGATGTGAAATCTGATCATTCTGTCACCTCTTCTGGGAAAGCAGAATGCCCCCCCCCCCGAAGAGCTGCTCACTCTCCCCCAGAAAAGGAAGTGCAGGATATGAGACAGCAGAGGCCTGCAGAGAATTCAAGCCAATGCCTGCTGAGTACCAGAATCCCCTGGCTTCCAAGGATGGGCTGGCTCCGAACAAGCTGACTGGACCCACAGAACTGGGAGTGGCAGCCAGAGGGTCTTCAGGGAATGCAGAGGAGGAAGGCTTTCCTGCTGGAGTGAACCTGAGCCTTCACTCTGCCCCCAGCTCAGCACATCTTGCTAGCGGACTTTTCTTGGGACAGCAGCAAGAGTAGAGGGAGGCCAGGGATGCACCAGGGTAAAGGTCTCACTTCCAGAGCTACCCTTCTGTGAGAGAAACTCAGAGAGAACAGATGCAGACAGCCTGCCTGCATTTCTGATTTCCTGTACCGCAGGGCCTCCAGCCTAGGACAGTAACCTCCCGGCGGCTCTCGAGCATCATGGAGCACACTAAGTAGGACTCCCGGAGACACCAGAGTGAGCTGACAAGGCCAGATGAGTTACCTGGCTACTGTAATTTTCAGCAAGTGCCTGAAGCCTTGACCTTGGAACCCCCCACCCCTTACCGTTTGCTTGTTATTGTCCATGGGCTAGACACTAGAAGAGATAAGGACAAGGTCCATCATCGGCTCCTCCGCTAGGGCCATGGTTTCCTCTTCTTGACTAACTCTTGACTAGCTGATTTAACCACAACTGACCCATAAGGCCAGTAATCCATGAGGCCCAGAACCTGTGTGGTTCCACCAAAGGAGGGACAGAATGGATACAGTTGAGCTGCAGGTTCCGATGGTGCGGGGCTCCATGGAGGTAGAAAACTGCTCAGGACACTACCTGGGACTCTCAAGAACCGGTCACCTGAAACTATTCCAAGCAGGATGGTGAAATGTTTTCTAGCAACAAGCAACTGAAAATACTGGCAGAATTATCCGTTTTATTCTATTTCTAAGGATGACAAATGTTTCAAGAATCAAACTCCTTTTCAAGCTTCCAGATTTGCTGCAGACAACTAAGACAAACCCAAAATGTCAAGACACATTAAACTATGGAGATGTTTTACATACACTGGGAGGGAGAACGTACAGATGGAAAGCGGCATCCGCACACTCACCAAATGGTGAATGTTTATTCTATCCTGTAAACCATGCCAGACACGTCGGTGAGGGCCTACGTTTAGATGACATCCCCAGCTCTCATTCCCAAGCTCCCACAGCCCGGGTGGGGACTCCTGGAGGTGGACCATCTGGACCAGCCCAATTCAGTCCCACAATGGTGATAGTAGGGTGCTGTTGCCCGGACTCCAAGAGTTTCAAGTTTTATGAGACTGAAGAATCCCAGGACAGGTGCTGAGAATCAGGAAGACCCTAAGAGCAGGACTGAGGGCACCAAGCAGCTTAGCAGCTTCCCCTGGTGACTTGAAGCACCCTAGGCAGGGGGATAGAGGTGGCTCCTGGACCTCACTGCCTCCAGGAAGGGTAGCAACAAGCAAAAGAAGAAAACCACAGTATTCAAATATATGTCAGTCAGATTAGACAAGGAGTAATTTGAATCAACTGATCCACACACTGACCCACTTCATATCAAACACATTTCAGGGGAGACAAATGTTGCGTAGGTCCTGCAGCCCATGTGGACGGTGGCAAAGGAGGGGCAGGGCAAGGAAGGGTGCCATGGTCTATGTGGACAGTTTTAGGCACATGATTTATAATACTCTGTGGACGTCTAACAGGTTAATAAAATATATATTATATAAATATATCTCCTACTGTACACGCCGCCCTCTTGTGCAGCCACCATAACTCCATGCCCCAAACTCAAACCAAGGTGTGCCTGGTTGCACCCTGAGGCCTACACCCCTCCCCTTGATACTCCAAACCTGTCATCCCACACTGGAGGGACGAGGGAGGACGGCCAGGAAGACTGCTTCCATAAAGCTCAGATTCTGGAAAGACTGATGAATCATCAAAGTACAACGTTTAGTCAATGCCGACTACAGTGGATGTACGCAGCAAATGGACAGAAAGGAAAAAAAAACCCACAGAGAATAGGCTCCATCTTTTAACATAGTAACTTTCCAAGTCCTCTCCACAAAGAGGTATAAGGGAACTTGTCTGGGAAGGTGGCCTTGAGCCCACACAAGGGTCAGGTTGGATGGCCAATCAGACCCTGAGACCACACTAAATCTTTACAAGCCACCGTCTCTGACCTGCATTGTTGCCTGAAACATAAAGCAAAGTGAACCAACCCCTGCCCCTCCTTCCTGGCCTGAGCTCCCTCCCATGCTGTAGTCACTGCCTCCCGGCAGGCCTTCTAAAATAACAGCTATCCCCCAGGAGGGTCAATCCAAACGTGACGGAGTCCTGTGCTAGCCTGGAGGAGGAAGATGCCTGGGATCCTGCTCCTTGGGACTCAGGGTCCAGCCTCTCGGTGCAGATCAAGTGACTGACCAGCTTCACATCCTTCTGATCTCCTCCCCAACCCATTTGCCCTTGGCCTATGGAAGCTCATACTTGCTTTACTTCACTGAAATGAGGAGATCATAGAAATACTCATGGCCTTGGGGTCTTGACCAGCAGCGGCTCTATTAAGGTGGGAACTGGAAGGCATCACTGTTTCAGCAGAAGAAAACAAGACCCAAAGCAGGCTGGTTAGTGGTTTCCCACTCCTCGGTGAAGTCCACGGCCCCCACATGGTCCAAAGGTACTTTTGAGAAATGAGCAAGACATCCCAGTAATAGCATATTGGGTGGTGTGTTTTCCCCTAAAGTCCTGCCTTCATTTTACAGTCACACAGAAGAAATAACCCCATTGCCCAAATCAAGCCTGGAGGAGATGTGTTACTATATACATTTTTTTCTTTCTTTAAAAATTTCTTTTTTTTCTTTTTTTCTTTTTGGTTTTTTAAAAAAAAAATCATTTGAGTTGCAGGTCAGGTAAGTTGGTTCTGGAAGTACTGGTAGTTCCATTGGTATGAGAGAGACTTGTCTACGGGCAGGTAAACCCAAATTTGCCAATACAGGCAATAACCAAAGCGGCCAGCTGCTGCTGCTGCACAAAATGGTTGAGGAGGAGAAGGGCACCACGGACACGGGCGAAGTCGGAGACGGGACAATGCAGAGGACACCTGCTGCTGCTCTAACACGGGTGTTGGTGTCACCTCTGAGAAGAACGAGGTGAGCGGGTACACTATACAGGAGGGCTGTACAAACTGGGCACTGGACAGGGAGTTCCTCTGGTGGTCAAGGTGGCTCTACCTGTCCTTGAGCTCTCGTGTTACTCGCTTGGTGATACGTCCACACATCAGGCCAATCAGGAACAATATACAGATGCTCCCACTGATCACAGAGAGAATGTAGTTCTTTGATGGAGATGTCATCACTTGCATGGCGAGGTCAGAGAAGCCATCTGCTGGGGCCACCTGGAACGACACAGCGCAGCATCGGCCCCTGAGAGAGAAGTGGGCTGGGGTGGTGCCAGCTCTAACTTGCCCCCCTCAATTCTTTTTTTTTTTTTTTAAAGATTTTATTTATTTATTTGACAGAGATAGAGACAGCTAGTGAGAGAGGGAACACAAGCAGGGGGAGTGGGAGAGAAAGAAGCAGGCTCATAGCGGAAGAGCCTGATGTGGGGCTCGATCCCACAACGCTGGGATCACGCCCTGAGCCGAAGGCAGACGCTTAACCGCTGTGCCACCCAGGCGCCCCCGCCCCCCTCAATTCTTAGTTTAGTTTATGCCATTTCTTTTGGAAAAAGAGGACAAGGGACAAGAAAATCAATGAGCTACAATTCCTTTTCCTGATCATAATATGGTGCATATCTACTGCACGAAATGAGAAAATACAGACAAAGAGGTGGAGTCTCATACCATCCATTGTGGTGATCACCACCACTAACCTGGCAGCGGCCCTCACCCTGAGGACCTAACCGTGGGTGGGGCCCTGGCAGAGTGCTCCACATGGTTTTGCTTTTTTTCCAACAAGGCTCCACACATGGCGTGGAACCCATGGTGGGGCTTGAACTCATGATCCTGAGATCAAGACCCGAGCTGAGATCAAGAGTTGGACGGTATACCGACTGAGCCACCCAGGTGCCCCACTGACAGGTTTTTAATCATTTATTCCTTATACCAATCCTTGAAAGTAGATTTTACTACTCCCACGTTATAGCTGAAGACACAGAGGCCCAAAGGGTGGAAGGTGGTTACTTGCACAATATCACAGGTTCTTATATATTCGGATTTATTTTCAAAAACGCAGACTAGTCAAGACTGTGTTGGATGCTGGTTCTCTATCTTGACTTCTTTTCACTCACCATTAAATCACGAGCGCTGCCCCCAGCAGAAACACTGTGCAAACATGACTCAGGCCGACTGAACAAACCACACCACTCTCACAGTCACGGACTTGCAGTCTAGCCAGTTTCCACCCTGTTTTCCTCTCGGCTTTCTTGAATGGACCTCTCTCTTGCAGCCCGCGAGAGCAGAATCAGGGCTCAAAGGCTCCTGAGGTGCACAGGGATAGGGACCTGCTCTTTTGGGTCTCACCTTAGCCAGGGTGCCTGAGAGGGTCTGCCTGGAGCTGTCTGGCTACGTCTATCTGCTTCTCTGCTCACCCCATAGACGCAGAGCAGAGAGGTTTTGGATGCATGTAGTCTCAGTGCTGACATTCGCCGACACAAAACAAGCACTGGAGTCTCCACAGCGTTGCTCAGCGAGTGACCGGTGGGGGCAGTGAGCAAGAAAGAGGCTGACCTGGCACCTCTCTGCTGCCTCATTTAGCCAAGGGCTTCCAAGCCAACTATGTCCACTTGGAAGAAGGGGTGAGGGGCATGCTTGCTACTGGGACAGCTATGATCCTTTCCCTTCATTCTTCCCTTACATCTAAATGTGAAGACTTTTCGTGGTCCTTCCTGTTTGCCTTGACCTTTCATGTGGCTGACAGGAGGAAGTGGTCAAGAAAGCGGGGGCAGTTCTCATGATCATTCTGTTAATCCAAGGCAACTGGGAATGTCCGTCCTGGTGTGGGGTGATACCAAGAGCATGAATCTAGAAACCGGACTTTCTCACTGAGGGACCTTGGCCAAGTCACGGCTTCCCGCCACCGAAAAGTGAGGAAATAATCACTCATCCCATTGGGTTCAAGGTTCAAGTGAGTTAATATGGCCATCAGTGTGTTTTATACACCACAAAGCAATGTATACATGAGAAGAACTGTTATTCTTCTTACTGAGGCTGAATCTGTATAGGAAAAATCTCCCCCAGCCGCAGTCTGCCTGGGTACCACACATATTCACCAGTGTCCTGATGTCTCCCTGCCCTATTATTTCCCTGCTTCAGGCTAGCCGAGGGCCAGGGCTAGTCTCACATACGTATGCTCCTCCCAAACATGTGTCAAATCAGAAAACCAAGCTTTAAGACAGCAGTGGCCAGCCTGCTTGCCTTCCCATGGGTACGATGTCTGGGTTCTCTCTGTATGGCTGGCTTCAGTCCCATCCTTTGGGTGACTCGCTTTTCCATGGTGGACTACGGGCAACGAGGAGAAAGCGCTGGCCCTGGCAAAGCCTGCAGACACAGCCCAGTGCAGAAGCAGATCATGGCTGCAGGCTCAGGGAAGCCGGGGAGGCTTCAAGGACACTGACGGACTTTTCAAATACTCTCACTGCCGGTCTCTCAACAAGGACAAGAAGACCGGTGGAGTATCTGGGGAACTGACAGAGAGATGGCCATTTCAGCAGATTCTCTTGGTCATTACCTTTGCAGCGTAACTCCACATTTCAATCCGGTCATTGAGGCGTTTTTTGCACTCGGGTTGTAACCTCACCCGCTTATCCTCCAGGGCCTCCATGAGGCAGGACATTTCTGTGAAAGAAAAGGGATAAGAAGAGTCTGAAACTGCCCAGAACAGAAATTTCTATAAGGTTGGGAAGAAGGGGACTTCACCACCAGAGAATTCAGATTTATAGGCTCTACAAAGTTAAATCTGTTCTCGGAAACTTGACCCTAGATTTCACATGAAGAAGAATGATACTGAACTTCCAAGGCCAGCTGCCCAGAGCCTCTTAAAACCTTTCTCATCTTTATTGGGCAATTTTGGCTTGGAAACAACTTTCTACCAGCCCAGGACCCGCCCAGTATGGCCACTGGGAAAGCTGATAGAGCTGCTCTAGTTTGGGCAAGGGGGAAGAGGGCCATGATGATGACTAAGTTTTGCTTCTCTGATAAGTAACTCAACCTTCCCTTTTCATCAGATCCGTACCTCTGGTCACGGCCAGGTCAGTTCAAACCCGCAGGATTATTCTGCCACAAAAAATTCATTCTGCCACAAAAGCCTAGTCCCAGCATCAACCAGGCCCCCAGAGGATATTGTCTGTGGCTGAGCTGCAGCTACAGAACAGAGCAGCTGCAAGTGCTCTCAGAGGGAGTCTGAGACAGAGTTCAGAGAGGGTCAGAGTGAACAGTGACTTACGACGCCCTCGGCCAGGGGTAATGGCTGCACAGTGGTGTTTAATGTCCAGGGCACATGCTGTATGAAGGACTGGGTCCACAAAGATGTCCGCTTTGCTTTCCTTCAGCATGTTTAACACTTCCTAGGAAGGGAAAATCATCGCAGAGAGAGCTTTCATAGAGGAAATGCATCAGATCTGTTATCTGCAAATACTTTATATACAAACAAAAAAGTCAAGGAGGGAAGGTTGAGGGTTAACAACAGAACTTGTTGAGATAGGGGCAGTGCGGTGACAATGCAAAGAATGTATAGATTTTTAGCAGCTGATTAATTCCATAAATACATGTGGAGACCTAGTGTAAGCAAAGCTGTGTGCTAAGTAAAGTGGGGGGTTATAAAATCAGATATGGGTTTTGGCAGTCTGGTATGCCATATTATTAAATACTAAGTGTTAGTATTTATACTGGGATAATATAGCTATTTTCTTACTTTAAGAAGACTAAAAAATGTAAAACCTGAAAATCAGAGTAATATGCTATCTTAAAATTCCCAAAAAACGGTCAACATTTACAAAATGTTTCACTTTACCTCCATTATCCTCAAAAGAAAAAAAGACGGAGAGAGCGTAAATTTTACCGCAAGAACAATTCTGAGTTTAAAGATGTTCCGAACAAGAGGAACATAAACATGATGGAACTGAAATCAGCTCTGCAGTCTCTCCATTTATATACGATGAAAAATACAAGGTAAAGACAGGCCAGAAATGCTTTTTTTTCCTTTTAATTAAATTTATTTACTTTAGAGAGAGAGAGTGAGCAAGAGACTCTCAAGCAGACTCTGTGCTGAGCCTGACGTGGGGCTCAATCCCACGATCCCGAGATCATGACCTGAGCTGAAACCAAGAAGCAGATGCTCAACCGTGTCACCGAGGTGCCCCCGGAAATGCTTTCTTAAATAAAAATAGTTTGCTTTCAATGGAAAGACTACAGTCCTTGTAAAACAAGAATTACAAAAACAAGAAAACAAAAACCAAAGTTCAAATATTGTTCAAAAAGTCCTCCTAAAAGTTAAACAGGATCATTTGATGACGAAGCAGTCCAAGGAAAATATCTGGATTTAGCTTTCCGCCAACTCTCAGACTGTGTGCAATCGGAAGCATTTCAGCAGATGAAAAGATCTGTGTACAATAGTCACAGTGACTCAACAATGACATCACTGAAATACTTTTCAAGAAAAGAAAAAGCTTTTTAAAAAAGATCAAATAGATCATCTCAGTTGCAATTCTGCAAGATAATGTATGCTTAACAGTCATATTCTGTGAACTTCGTTTTTATGTGCTATTTCTGAAATGATTTTAATGGAGGCAGTATATGTACTGATATGCTGGACTTGACATTTTGCTCTCGGCAGTGTACTCACAGTGCCCCTCAATAATGGCCCGGTCATGGGGTGAGACATATTCACAAATAATTAGCACATGTGAAAGAATACTTAAGTTACAGGTGATTAATTGTCAAGAACCCAATTAAGGTTTCCTAAGAGAGGACAGTGTATAATTCTGGGGAGGAAGGTTTAGATGTTATCACTGAGATGTCAGAGCACAGCACTGGAAGGAAAAAGAAAAAGGAGTGAAAACAGGCAGGGGAAAGGGCAGTTGGTGGTGGTTACCTTCTTGCAGGTGTCCGTCTTGATTTTGAGCAGGTTAACTTTGAGGCACTCCTCTACCTGACCCGTCTGCTCTTGGGCTGCTGCTTCTTCAGCACACAGATTGGAGATCTGCTCAGGAGACACACGAAACACAAGGCCATCTCTACTCTCACCAGGAACCTCGTCTCTGCAGCCTGTAGATTTGGTGATCCTCCCACACAGGGCCACACGTCCTCTCAAACAGTTTCCTGATGGACTTCACTCCCCTCCCTCCTGTACAAGCTGCCAGGCCCCATTCTCCTTCACAAGGACCAGCACACAGAGTCGAAAGTCAGTCAGTGTACCCATCTTTATGCTGTCAACCCTGAGATCTGATCAGACGGTCCCAAGACTGGTCACAAAGAAGGCTATCCTTTATGACACAGGAGGAAGGTGATATAGCCAAGTGAAATACCAAAAGCAAATGCTTTACAAAGGTTCAGGGTCAACCCAGACTCACAACTTGGCAACACACACACACACACACACACACACACAAAGGGGTCCTAAAACAGAGTCCACACCAAAGATTAAAAACTTAGCCTCCTTTAGGCAGCTTTATGAGTAAGCTTCTTTTAAAAACCTTTAGCTATGATCCCCTAAAATTGACATATGCTGAACAAAGTTCTCCACATGGCCTTTTCTAGCTAGGAAGTCAAATGATTTCCAAGGAGAGGCATTTCTTTAGTGCTATTATAGGAGCGCTTTATCTTTCTGGCAAGCCTTAGGGTATTCTAGGTTACCATCAGAATAAAGAGAAGGGAAGAACAAACTATACAGAGACAAATATAATAAAAGAATACCCTAGTACAACAGAGAAATACGGAACCAACAATGTATCGTGACAGGACCAGGGCCAAGTCTAATTCAGTGTCACAGGGAACCAGAAACTCAAACGATGGAGAATCCAGAAAATGGGCCTTCAACTATGCTGGATTCAAGGCTGAAGAGAAAGAGAATACTTTTCTCCAATAAACATTTTCTTTTTTTTTTTTTTTGAAAGATTTTATTTATTTATTAGAGACAGAGACAGCCAGCGAGAGAGGGAACACAAGCAGGGGGAGTGGGAGAGGAAGAAGCAGGCTCACAGCGGAGGAGCCTGACGTGGGGCTCAATCCCGTAACGCCGGGATCACGCCCTGAGCCGAAGGCAGACGTCCAACCGTTGTGCCACCCAGGCACCCCTCCAATAAACATTTACCTGATCAGCTCTGATCATAACCAGCTTCGTACCCAAAACCTACCTCATCTGAGCAGTGCAGCTGGAGCTGAGGATCTAGTCGATAATCCAGAGCAGACTCCTGGATAATAATCCGGATCTGGTCTTCGCAGTCTGAAGACAGCCGCTACATGTGACAAAGGGAGACTTAATCAGCCCGTCAGACAATTTCAGCTTTTTATTAGGCCCCTGATTTGGGAAGGTATTAAAAAATGTCTTGGGAAAGTAGGAGCAAGCTAGGGACTTCCGAAGAAAAAACTACCAGGAGTCGAGGGGCCTCTACAAACACACCTCTGTGAAGAGTCCAAGCCAATTTACCTGATCAGCATATCTCAGCTTGAGGCAAGAGATGACTTGACCTTCCAGCTCTGAATCATCTTTGGCCTTAGTCAGGATACCATGGCAGAATTTAGGAATGTCAGCTTTACAGGCTTTCCTTAACACAGGATTTAAGCGGTAATCTAGAGAGGAAATTCATAAGTACGTGATAAAATATTCCACATGGATTCACAAACATTAGAGATCTACCTTTCAAAAGGGGGCATATTATGTCAATGACCACAAATAAACCACTGATTTGTTTATTTGCTAAACATTTACTGAGCTCTCACTGTGCTGTTTTCAATCAGCAGTAGAATTTAATGAAAGAGCAGGGGTGGAGACAGAGACCCCAGGACTTCTACTTTGTAGCAGCTCTGCGGGCTCTGCCGGTACCAGTATTCTTAGCAGTTGTCATGAAGACCAAGCAGCCATAGCCAGCCTTCCCCATAACCGACACTTTGGAAAACACTGAGAATACCTGACTCATCTTACGCACTATGTTGCAAGGTCTTGCAACTCATAGCCGAAATTTCTCTGTTCTAAAAGACATTACCCACATATTCTACTACATGCAGGAAGTTTTGTTAAATCTCTAGACTTTTCAAAGAACTCCAGCCCTGACTCCTTCTGTCTCCTCTCTCCTACGACTTCCATTCTGTTCTCCCAGATACTCTTTGAAGAAAGAATAAATCATTTTGCTTACTGTATCCAGACTATTCCCTTAAAACCCACGGACAACAAAACACCTATAGTTTAATGAGGCAGGTATATGCCAGCTCAGTTCCACTGAAGCCACACTCAGTGGGACCAGGAAAGCCAGGACACGATATTACCTGTGTTCTGGGTGATCTGGCGCTTGGTTATCATCTGTTTGCATTTGGGATCCATCAATTCACTGTTTTTATTTTGCTTCAAGCACTGCAACATGGTTTTGGAATCTGCCTCCGGACAGAACCTCTGCAAGAAACAAAGTTTTACAAAAGTAGTTATCCAAATACGGCAATTAACACCAGCCATATCACTCCTTCTTCTACTGGTGTGCTAATGACAGAATCGGCTTGAAGATACCACTCGGTACAAGAGAACGGCTAAGTGTGAACACGCGCCCAGCCTCAACTTCCCTTCTTCATCTGTTCCCTACTGTATCGCTCACAGTTCTACTACCCTGTTTCCTATTTTGCACAGGACTGACTTTGTACCTACATGGCTGTGTTACATTGTATAACATCTCCTGAGCTCAAATATTATTTAAGTATGAACATAACGCCATACCAGGTGGCCAGGTAGCCCTCAAGCCATATCTACCCAATTGGGAAACTTAAAAATTACCCACCGAACAATGTGAACAGGAATGTAGGGGAAGGACCGGTTTAGTTCATCTTTTAACTATGGGGGCTATAACCCTACCAAAGTCTATGCAGCTAGCCTCTGCACACTTGTTAGAGTTCTTGAAGACAGAGAGATCCATTTTGGACTAGCAATAAATTCCATCTCTATGTGCTAATCAACAGTCCATCTGCTAATTACAGTCTACTGATACCTTAATATAGGCTGCTAATGTGGGTTGCTGATTGATTTGTATAAAAGTCATCAAAATCTTATAAAACTCCCTCAAATCAGGGTCTGACATTTCTGCTTTTACACAGGACTCAAATCTACCAGGCCCAGCTAAAGACACTTCTAACTTTCACAATTTTCTTTGGTATCTGAGAGAGTAAAGAGTACCATTTTATTTTAAATAGTATTTTATTTTTTAAGTAAATTATAATAAAGCATTTTGTTTTGTTTTATTATATTTTAAATAAGGCATTAGAACTTTAAATTTCATCTCTTTATACATGTGGATAGATCCAGGAAGTGGTATCTAGGTTCTCAAGTCAGCCCTGCTGTGGAGAACGCTCACTGCAGAAGTATATGAAACGAAAGAACTTGTAGAACAGGAAAGCTTTTGACTGCAGTAGGCGGATGATCAGGACACTTGGTGGTGCCTCTTTCAGTATATGTACAACTAACCACCCTCAGAGACTAGTCATGTATTTACTGGGTATCTGTTCACTTGTGCCTTAGGTCAAGGTGAGCTCAGTTAGCTTAGCTCAGTGGTTCTCAAACTTGAGCCGGCATCAGAATCACCTGGAAGGCTCTGCTCCCAGAGATTCTGGTTCAGAAGATGGGGGGGTGGCCCCAAGCACTTATCAGTTCCCAGCTGATGCTGAGGGACCATGCTATGAGAACCATTGTCTCATTTGTATAAAAGAGGATGAATGGAAAGATTACACAAACGTGCTCCGAAGTTTAAAGAAGATGATGTTATTTTTACTTACCCTGTGCTTCCCCCAGTTCTGGATCCCTTACCTTTATCATCTGCTTGCAGACTCTCATGAGTGTGTAGTCTAGTTCTGGGTCCATCATCTCTGTCTCCTGGAGCTTAAAAACTTTCTGGTGGCAACGGGTACTCAGCTGCTTCTTGTTTTCTTTCAAACATTCAATAATCTAGGGCACAAGAATCATGGTCATGTTAAGGGGTGTATCCGGGCGTGATAATCCATGTATTCTGACCGCAGCCTTCAGTTCTTAGTGCATCGCCCGTCTTTTGTTCCATTCCGAATTCCTAGGCAATAGGAGTCAGAATTTGCTCACCAAGGAGAATTATATTTATAGATTTACAGCTTCAGGGCTAAGAGTGAACCAGACTGTATAAAAATAATGGATGAGTTGAGCAGGCTGCACTGGAGTCTAAAAGGAAGGAAACCCACTCAGGATTCCTGGTTTCTTCTGCCTTCTAGCTCTTCCTTGTCAAGATTCCTTCTGGAGCCCACATTAGGCTCTCTGCCTTTCTCTGGAGCAAGAGCCCTGACTAGACAAGAGGCACAAGCTAGGAGGTTCAGTTCAACTCACCATTTACCACATGAAAACAGAGCGTTAGATGCCAGACATGAAAGAGACCCAGTCCTTACCCCTGATAAATACAGTTTCACAGGGTAAACTTTTATAAACAAGTAACTACCAAAAAAAAAAAAAAAAAAAAAAGACAAGTGGGTTAACAAAAAAGCATAAAGTGCCACATGATGGATTTTAAGATAGTGACTTAAGTGTATCCTGAAATCTGCCCTTCCCTATATCCACCTTTTAGATATTATAAACAAATGATACAGAAGGGAAGCAGATGGGAAGCTGCAGTAACTAGGGCTGTACATGAAGTCAGTAGACTTCTAGGAAATCCTCAAGGCACAACCAAGAATCACCAAATAACTGAGAGGTAACAGTAATAGAGCAATTTAAAAAATATATCCTTAGAACAAACAGAGAGAAATGGTAAATCAGAATCAAGAACAGATAGTTGTGAAAAGAACCAATTATAGATCTTGGAAACAAAAAATAAAACCCCACTGGTGGTCTCTCTAAGAGCAGAACAGACAGAGCTGAAGAATACATGTTTACGCTGGGAAGTGGAACCGGGAATTAACCTCAATGCAGTACAAACAGCAAAAAATGGAAAGTATGAAGGAAAAGGAGACACAGAGGATAGATTCAGATGTTCCAACTGTCTGAGTTCCAGAAGGAAGGAAAAGGCAGTGTTTGAGAAAACAATAACTGAGACTAAAGCACCATGGCAATGCCCTGAACTAGGAAAGGTAGCTGAGTCACTGGAAGAACATTAGAAGAAAAAAAATCACTTGCTCGCACCTCATTCCATTTTTTTTTTAAAGATTTTATTTATTTATTTGACAGAGAGAGAGAGAGCACAAGGAGGCAGAGACGCAGGCAGAGGGAGAGAGAGAAGGAGACTCCCTGCTGAGCAGAGAGCCTGATGTGGGGCTCAATCCCAGGACCCTGAGATCATGACCTGAGCCAAAGGCAGCTGCTTAACCAACTGAGCTGCCCAGACGCCCCTCGCACCTCATTCCTGACAATTCTGGGTAGGGCCCTGTTCTCTGCATTAAGGAAAGAGTTTACCGCTGATTCTTATGTTAAGAATAAGAACCAGTTAAGAACTTCTGTGTAATGGGCACAGAATAAGGGAATAATCCATTTTGGAGGTACACGGTGTTAGGAAAGCTATGGAGAGGAGGAAGCATTTGAAGGATCATGAAAAGCTTCTCAGGAAGACATGGTGGGGAAGGACAAGGGAACCTGAAAGAGGGAAGACAATGAACAGGAGATTAAGATGAACGCAGGTAAGGAACTTCCTTTGGGAGAAGTCTGGTACAGCATACAAGGGGATGACTGGACTGGAGAGAATGTGAGGAGGCTCATCCCACCAGCAAAGAATTAATTATTAAAATGTTACTTTCTCATTTTCACAATTAGAAAATAAAAGCAGTCACCTGAGCATTGCCATACTGCACAGTGGAACAGTAGTTCTTGATGTCCGTCTTGCAAGCTTCATACAGATCCGGTTCCAGACGGATGTCCTCTGTCTGCACGGGAGGGAGCCAGCAAGGAAAAATGAGCTTATTCTAAACTGGAGATGTCAAAGGTTCTACATCCTCATGTGCTGACCGGATCTTGCCTAGTGACCACAACTTCTACCCAGCAAAGTAGCAGCAGTGTGGCCACCACAGTACAAGGGAGCTGGGATTTAGTTTCAATTCTGCCACTAACTGGCTAGATGGCCTTGGACTTTCTTTGCAAAACAAAATGCTGTCACCTGCCTGGTCCCTTCACAGGACTGCTGTGCAATGAAGTTAGATCATACGATGTGGAAACCACTTCAGAAAGTCAAAACCATTTTATAAATGTAGGGTTCTACTTTTATTATTATTATTATTATTTTACTGAAAGAGCAAAGTTCAAAGCTAGGGACCCCAAATCTCAATTATAATAGGACATCAAGGACGCTCCACTTAAACATAATTATCATTGAATCACTCCCGCCCTATGGGAAAATCTGGTAATGCAGCTTTTGCGATATTATTGGTGTTTGGTATTCATTACTCGTTTTTGCTTAGACTGAGGTGAAGTAAGTATGATTCACAATACAGAACATATTAAACATACTTTTAGCTGTTTTCTTAACATGGTTTAACCTCAAAAGCAAAGTAAGAAGTTTCCTTTTACAGTGCACACTGCAGCTGACTTGCCAACAGCTGTCTCACCTCAGACCTGTAAGCTCATCACTGTGCGGCACTCCCCTGGAGACTGCTGTTGGTCAGGGAGTGGGCACAGATCTCAAATTGAAAGATGAAAATTGAGGAAGGGGCGCCTGGTGGCTCAGTCAGTTAAGCGTCTGACTTTGGTTCAGGTCATGATCCCAGGGTCCTGGGATCAAGCCCCATGTCTGGCTCCCCGCTCAGCAGGGAGCTTGCTTCTTCCTCTCCCTCTGCACCCCGTTATCACCCTCCCACCCTGGCCCGGCTCATGCTCTTTCAAAAAAAACCCCAACAAACAAACAAACACACACACACAAAACACTGAGGGAAGCATCCTGCTACAGGCTGTCGGGAAGGGAGAAGGTTTCTCCTGTTCTACTTTGCTGCTGGAGACAAATGTTGGAGCAGGTGGCCCAGGTACTGCAGGAAGCCATTGTGAGGGAAACCAGCCTTGCAACGAAGCTGGTGCCACAAACAGCAGGGACAAGAGGGAGAGACCCTTGATCCTTGAGGGCATTACTGATGCAATGATTCTATCACATGCTTACAGCTGAACTTCCAGTGACACGTGGTAGAAATATTTTATCGGTTAGGAAAAGTGAAGCAAGAAGCTGTCACATGGTAAAATTTTAGCACAAGGCTCCAAGTCTTAACAATCACAGTAGTGGCTAAAATCTTCCAATTTGCCCTCACCCTCCACCCAACTTTGCAGACCCTGCCCCTATGTTTCTGGGCCCAGAGGCCATGATACGCAGCGTTACCATCTCTAGCTCCTCCACCCGCAGCTGCTTGCGGCACTTCAGGGACACCCTGTGCTCCTTGGCTTCCTGGAGAGTGTCATTGCGCACAGTGGTGCTCAGGCAGATCACCACGTCCACCCTGCCAAGGAAAGGAGAAGGCTGAGACTGGCTGGAGCCAGGCTGGGGCAGGGGCCAGATCGCCACCCCCGAGTGCATGACCCCCTTTACCATTCTTCTAAATGCCCTTTCTAGAAGTCTCACTGTGTTTACAGAGCGCTGAAAGCGGTAATCTGACCGTGCATGTTAGCAACGTCTGAAGGCAGACTACATTCCTGACTGGGGAGGCCAGAGAGGGGACGTGTATGCAAGGACAGTTCAATGCTTGTTTTGTTACAAACATGTGACCAGAGAGGAATGCTACTCTTAACTCTGGACTGTGTCTTTGATGAACAGTGAAATTCATTCCTGAAAGGTACAGAAATGTAAGCAAAATGGGAACTTGGTTTATACGAGGGAGATATGTTCTAGAAATGTGCTTTTGAAAAGCGTGAGATGAAGAACTGGTGCGCCATGCTGTAAAACCTCATCACTCTCCTCACTGAGACCTAATTCTTACATGAATAAAGTTTTTGTTTCTTCACTAGACCTCTTAACTCAGTAAAAGCCTCTGGTGCTCTCCGGAAGAGCTGACATAATGGAATGATGCCAGGAGGAAGTCAGTTAACCTCTTGTTCACACTGCGACTTGTTCCTCTAAGTGCAATCTCAACCTGCTTCCTCAGTCAGACGGCCTGAACCTGGGAATGTCAGTCGGCCCTTTAGCCTCCAGGCCTCTCCCCGTCAGAACCACCTGTGCCCCCTGGGGCTCCGGGCAGCTATAAAGATGATCTGGCCACACAATCCAAGTGCCTGGCCACACTACCACAGGCGTGTGCCGGCCTCCAAGGCTAATCCTACCAGAACTTCACAGGATCTTTGTCCAGACTTTAGGGAAGCAGAAATGAATCAAGTAAAAGCTACATACTTCTTTTTTATGTTGGGGCAAAGTTTCAACACATCCTCCTTGCAGGCCATTTTAAACTTGTAAGAGAATCGAAAATCCTTCATCTGCACCTGAAAAAGATGATGAGAAAGAAAATCAGCAGCTCTGTGGCAAGCTCCAATTCGCAGTGCACGGTGACACCGTGTGCAGAGACTGCAAAGGCCCACCTTCCAGGCCCTGTGCAACTCGCCTTCCGTCTCAGACTTCAGGACCTGCCCACCTCCCCATTCCTCCCTCTGCTATGGCCACTCTGGCTTCCCTACCATTCCAATCACGCTCTCTCTGCCAAAAGGGCTCTTCTTCCAGATCACCCATGGTCTGTTCTGTTACCTCTTCTGCACGTCTATTCAAACATCTCCTTCTGAAGTCCCCTTTCTCCTCCCCCCCCAGCCAGTAGGTGCCTTTATTTTTCTTCATAGGCCCACCTGATATTGTATTTATTTGTAAACGTGTTGTTGTGTCTTTTTCTTACTAGAACATAAAATTGACAAGGGCAGGGTTTATCTGCTCAAGGAGCCCACTGTCTCCAGTGCCCTTAGAGGCCCTCAATATCATTTGGTAAAGGCAAATGATAGGCCAAAGACCCCAAGAAGAGATCACTTTTACACAGATGACAGATTTCATCCTCTTGGGAAGGAGGTGCTTGCTTTACCAGAAACACTTCCTTTAGATCTGTGCCAACTATGAAGAGTACAGTTTAACCTTATTTGGATGTCAGACCTGATAAGGTAGTATGATTTAAAGAAAAAAGCTTAGGGTCTAGTGTACTGATAGACATTTGGACTGCTGCACTGAACAGAAACACAGAACAGCAGATCCCACTGATACTAGCTGTGTAAGCAAAGGCTAACATACCTTACAAAAGCAAGCATTGTGACTCATCTCTATCCCCACTGGGCTGCCCGTTCCCTACAGGTATAGACTCCATATTATTTAGCACTGCATTCCCAGACCTTACCACTGTGCCTGGGCATAGTGGATAAAGACCACATTTTTTTGAGAACTGGAAAAGGGCTTATTTGGAAAAAATGATTTTTCACAGAGAGGTGCTCTGATGCTCTGGAAGAGAAAGGAATTCGGAACCACCCAAGCAGCCAAGACAGGCAGGGTTAGCCTGGCATTACTGACCAGCTGGAAGTGAGTGACTCCAATGGCACACTTCTCATTCATATCCTTTTGGTGTTTGTTCTGAATCAGACACTCCATCAGGTCCCCAGAGTCGATCTGGTTATCTGCCACGTCCTGGGGAAGGCAGTGCACACTTATACTTCATTTCTAACAATTAACGAACAAATCTTGCACCCCAGTTCATAAAAAATGAAAACTAGACTGATTCTAGAGCCTTCTCCAACATCATACATCATAAATTATATCAAAACCAGCCTGAGAAATTATAAGGGATAACCATGCAGTGGAGTAAAAGCTGCACAGCAAGCTGCCCAGCATAAAGCTCCAACGAGAACAGCACTGTGCAGGCCTTTGCTCCTTCCCCCCGTGATGCCAGCAGCTGGCTTTCAGGATCACACCTAACACTGCCTCCTGACTGTCAGAGCCATGGTTCCTGCATGGTTTCACCCCCGCAGTTTAGCTAGTTCAATAAGTGAATAAAGTTATAAAGTAACAGAGTTCATTCCATTTATAAGGAGAAGCTATTATCACTGCTAACAAACCCCGAGCTGATGTACTGGCAGCACCTCAGCCGTGCTCAGGAGGGGCCTGCCCCACCCCCTAGGAAGGGCGTCTCGACAAGTGCCGCTAATCACATATCAGGGCACCCACCAAGCATAATTACGTAAGGTTTCCCAGGATGGTGGCACCCCATCTTAATTTGTTTACATTTTCCACTTTAACCTGTCAATCTATCACTCAGGAGTCATGTATGCTGCAGAGGTTAAGTGCAATATACTTGAGGGCAAAAGTCCCAGCGAATTTGGTTCTGTTCCTCATCCATTTCTCCAGACATTACTTACATGGCAAAAGTTCTGAATTATGGGCTCACAGGCTCTCATCAGCAAGGCTTCTATTTGAATGTCCTGTAGAAGATTAAACATATTAATAATTTTGCATTAGAAAGAGCTAGCTGTGGCAAGAGTGGCAGTTTGTGTTTCTGAATCAGGAGCAACTGATGGGCAAATATCTCAGATGTACACCTGGGCACTATTCTAGTCTTTAGGTTAGATAGCCTGGGCACAGACCGAACTGCTCCTCCATTATGCTCTGAAAGCAAGTTTTTCTAGAGGCAAACACCCCTCGAGCCTGAGCAAAAAAGAGAAGGCAGGATTAAGAACAATGCAGAGAAAAAAAAATTTAACAGTAATACTAGAGTTTAGCCTTTGGAGTTTTTCCAAATGGCTTAGCAGTTCAAAATGAAAATATGGGTAACTGACATCTGTCTTTAGTTTATAAGCTCCTACAAACAGATGACAAACCACTGCCTCTGGGGAATAGACGCAAATGTCTCTAAGCGACAGTAACCTCTGTGTAGCACTAGCTGCTGAAATAACATCTTCCTTTAAAGAGTGACACACCCCAAAATGTCCTCATAAGCCCACAAGGACAATGAGAATGGGAGAAGGCAGATGACAGAAGATGAAAGAAAGCAATAAATTTTAGAAAAATAGAAAGCAAAAAAAAAAAAAAAAAAAAAAGACTAGTTGGGAAATGTAATTTTACATATTGCCTATTTCGACAACTCAAACAGTTCTAAAAGGCTGAAGATAAAAAAAAAACAAAAAAAACAAAAAAACAAAAAACTAAGAGCAATCGCCCCATCATTACCTGATTTCTGCCCCCACAAGACAATTTTAACATTTTTAGCTGCTCCCTCCCCAGTAATGCTCTCTATATTTCTAAATAATATGTCTAAGCTTATGAGACTTTCTAATTTCTTTTTTAATATTTCTGTGGGTTTCAGGATGAAACAGGGATAAACACACGTATTCGGTCTTCCACGGTTACATGGAAGTCCCAGGCTTTTATTTATTATTGATGACACAAACATTGCCAGTTGACCTAACTGAAAGAGCCAAGATAAGAGAACAGGAACAGGAATGCTTGGACTAGTCTGGCATGTGATTAAGAGATCTGAAGCACAGCTGCTATCTTTTCTTAAAGGGGAGGAAAAAGATTGTTCTAATCACTGTGATAATTCTAATTTCTGAAGAAAACCAAAGGGCTAAGTATATAGAGTATTTCTGTGGAGAGATGAGGAAAGGGGTTCAGGAAGCAACACAATATACTTCTTCGTAAAGCCAACGGAGGGAATGGGCACTCTCAGGGGCCAAGAAAGGGCAGGACTGAGAAAAGAGGATGGGCCACTGACAGGGTGCCCATGGTTTATGAGCCCACAAGCCGCTTACCTCGGATTCTAACTCGGTGAGGTTGCCGACTATATCTCTGCACTCTACAGCCAGGTCGTCAAGGTGGTCCTGGAGGCACTCAAGCTCCTGCAAATAAGAAAGCAATCCCTCGGCATTCTTCAATTATATAAATGAACAAGGGAAGCTGAGAGAAGTGTCTACTTCCTTTTCAGTGGTCTTCCTTATCTTTCCTTTTTAGAACTATTTCACTGAATGGAACACTAAAGCTTTATTTGAGTCCCCAAACCGGGATTGTTGAGAAGAGAAGTACTTGATGCAACAGGGTGGTGAAGAGGGTCAAGGGGGTACAAGAGCCATACAAATCCTCCAGAAGGCCAAATCGGTAAGTCCAACAAGAATCAATGTTCAGATGTCCTCAGCGTCTAACAATTTTATCAGGCCTTTATTCTATTCCATCAAAAACCTATCATTCCATTTTTTTATCTGTGTGTTGATATCTTTGCTCCTATTTTAAATCTGCATGTTGATAATAATTAGTGAATTATTCACAGTAGAAAGACATGGAATATTTTAAAGCTCTTCATGAGCAAAGTAGGTCGGGACCCAGGGTCCAAAACTCAGCATAGAGCTAATAGCTCCTACAAGTCAACCAGGGAATTCTAACCCTAGCCCACACAGAAGGATCCTGAGGGAAATTACAAGGCAAGTGAGCACACTAGGGTCTGGGCATCTAAAAGCTATCTTGTCTGGGCTTTGGAACCTGACCTGGAGTGACCTTGTAGCATCAATCCATTACTATTCCTTTTAGAAATTTAGAGGTTTTAAGTAGAACAGAAGCTCACTTTCCCAAAGCATATCAACAGCTGCTTCTCGGCAAAGGGCTCTATTAAAGGATCAAGTTTAACTAGTATTCTGCAAGAATCTCTGTTTTAGAATTAGAATAGGAATGGACAGGCAGGGTTGTAGAGTTATACAACAGCCAGAAGGGGGGGGGGGAACCCCTGAAGGAAAATGCATAAAACCTTTGGTAAGAGAAATGGCTAAGGGAAAAATCCCATTCACAGAATCCTTTCCTAAGTGGAGCTTCCCAGTGATGGGCTGCAATACAGTGCAGCTTTCTCAATGTTACTTTGAAGGGTGTGTTAAAGGAAACTGTTTTCTGGGATTCCATATGACCATACCCTTTGTTTCGTTACACAAAGGCAGCAGAAAGCTCAACTGCAGGCATTTTCTCACAATAAACTCGACAGAACTGCAGCAGGCCCAGGAAACAGACTGCTGAAAATGATATTGGCAGGGCCACCAGGTCTGAGTAGTGAGCCACGCTGCTTCTTAAAAACGCCCAAATCCTGCTCACGGTGAGTTGTTGGTAGTTTAATCCCAGAGGGTGTCTTGGAGTAGTAAGAGTGGAACCTGGAAACCTGTTCACAACTTGTTCTAGTATTACTGGAGCTTTAAACAAGTAGTTATTCCTTGATGTCTGGTTTCCCTGCCTTAAGACAGAAGACAGCTTAATTTGCTAGAACACACTACTAATGCAGCTTTTCTATTTTTTAAACCAGACACAAAATCTTTAGGAACCGTTCACAGCATGCATGTAATTCTTGGGGGCTACTTCTTCGTTACACTTTCCTGTATGGAGAGGTTGTAAGACAATGGATCAGATGTCTGGCTAGGATTAGACCTGAGTATCACATAAGAAAGTTGATACACTTCACTCCTATGGGCATCAATTTTGTCAATTACTAAATGGAAAAAATAATTCCCATTCTTACATATCTTGTAGGACTACTGTAGGGCATGTACACTATTCACGCATGCCAGTATTTATATATGTTTATGTTGATACCCTGCCTTCCCTCAAAAGGACTTTAATGTACCTTATAAAACTGAGAAAAGAAAAAAAAGACAATATAAAATAAATTTAAAACAAGTTTAAAAAAGGAAAAGAAAATATGGTAAAGAAAGTGGGATGGAACTAGCAGTAAGCTTGGTACCAAAATGCCTACCACAAAATCTTACATACTTGCTACAGGCAGGCCATACCTTTGGATTCAGGTTTTTTAAGAGGCAACACAAAGAAGGAAAATAATCATTTACAAAATACAGTAACCATAATATATAAACAAACCAACTGCTTTGGAAAAGTATAGTTATTCCTGATATAGAGACCAAATTTTCCTTAGGATTTCTTATGAAGAAGACATTGAATAATGTAACAAAGACAGAGATGCATTTTATGGTGTTTGTACTCTGTGTAAAATGTTCATCATGAATATTATTATTATTATTACTAGAAGATAAACAGGTATAGCTATGTCAGCTACCTGTCCGGTCTCTGTTTTCTCACTGCACCATTTCCCCAGATCAATCAGGCACTTATCCTGGAGGGCAGGATCCAGTTTAACATCCATGGCACGTTGGTGTAGGATCCTCTGGACTTCAGCTCGGCACTCCCGAGACAGCTACATGAGAAAGAAGCAGCAAAATACTTTAAAAGTACCAGAACCAAAATTAAAAGATACCACATAAAGGAAATCTGTTGTCAGGAAACTAATAATGTTATAGTTATTTACATAAACTTTATACCCCAAATCTCTTCCAGAGTCAGGATTAAATCTTGTAGGAGGTTTCTACAAACCCATACCTCGAGGAAGGAGAATGTACATTCAACATTTTCTAACCCACTGAATGAAACAACATCCTTTTCTCAGAGTACGTGGATAAAAAGTGAACTGGATTTAAGTTTTCTGTTTAGCAAAACTAATCTGCTATTACTCCATGAATGTAGAGCAGAATGCCCACTCCAGTTCAGGACAGAACACACACTTGGGTCAGGAGCACTGAATTCAAATTTACCTGAACTCGGAATAAGCCTGAAAACCATTTGTATCCTGGTTAAGAGTTTCTAAAGGATCTTTAATGCTAAATGAAGTTACGGCAACAATACTTAAATTGTCTATTTGTCATTCAGATATTAGTAATTTAAAGAAAAAAGTGGAAATGTCCTCTGACATTTTTGTTCAAATACTTTGCTGAAAACGTAAAATCAGATGAAAAGCTGGTGAAGCAACTCTATGGACACTCACTGAATGAAATTCCCAGAAGCGCAGCAACCCTTCCCTGCCAGATATACTGATAAAGTTTCCTACGATGGCAGAAATCAGAACGATACACAGCAAACTAATTCAAAAACAAATGATTGATAAGAAGAAATGAAGTCAATATTGAGTGCATACCCTCCTGCCCTGTTCCTCAGTGCGGTAGGCATGTCTGTACAAGCAAGAGAACACAGCTCCGGGAGGCATAAGTTCACTGGTTTCATTCCAACCATGGGTGTGGCAAAGACGAGACGCATCTCCCTGGCACTTGCGGTATAAGACAGGGTCCAGCCTATAAGGTTAAGAGTTAAAAGATATTCCTGAATTTTGTTCTTCAGGAATACACAGTGGTAGAAGTCTGCTGACCTTGGTGCAGAAGCTTTAGGTCCCACCTCCAGGAGGCCACGTTGGCTACATAAGATGCACAACATTACAGTGGACTCAGCACTAACAGGCCCTGGCTGAAATGGGACAACGGGGCTGTAGCTATCACCAGGCAATTCACAACTCTTCACTCAATACTGTTTCTCTAAGCGTGAATGAAATTCAATCCTACCTGATATATGAGATTCATAAGATCAGGAAATGGCAAGATAAACAGAATCTCCCGCTTGATATGCCTTCTAGTCAAACTGTTCCTCTTCTTTTTCCCATGCCAAGTAGGGCAGTTTTATTTTTAGTTTGCTTGAATATGCTTATTAACTTAAAAAAACTTGACATTTAACTTTGAACTCTGGAGACAATGGATTAAGGCAATGAGCCTGATGCTTCTCCAGATTAGACCAATGGATGCTTAATTCTATCCACATCATAATGTCAACTTTGGGGGAGAGCTACTCAATGGGAGGAGAAAGGCTAACACTTAATGAGTAGCTTTTAAGCCTGTGAAGCATTTTTTGATCATGGGGGAAGGAGCTACGTGGGGGAAGGAAGGGGGAAGGAAATAAGATGATTTTGATTAAAGCAATAAACTCAGTAAACCCTGTTATTTTGGTTTAGATGGCCGGAGAAATTCCCACATAGTTTTCTTTAGTCCTTTCCAGAGCTAATTTGAGAGAACAGAAATAAAAATGCATCGAGTCTGGGGTGCCTGGGAGGCACAGTCAATTGAGTGTCCGACTCTTGATTTGGCTCAGGTCATGATCTCAGGGTCATGAGACTGAGCCCCACGTTGGGCTCTGTGCTCAGCATGGAGTCTGAGATTTTCTCCCTCTCCCTCAGCCCTTCCCCCTCATGTGTTCGCTCTCTCTCACAAAATAAAAATAAATAAATAACTTCTTTAAAAAAATACACTGAATCTTCTGAATCATCTCTTTCCAGTAAAGTATGTGGATAATATATTCAATCACCAGAAAACTACAGTGGTTAAAACAACCAAGTCAACATGCAGCTGAGCTCCCATGGGAGCAGGAGGAACAGCCAGCTTCCCAAGTGGCTGGGTACTGGCTGCTCTAGGGGTGGAAGGCAAACTAAAACTTGAAAAGAAGAGGGCAGTGAAGCCAGTAAATTAGAGTGATTCTGACTATAACACAGATCCTGCTCTTATTTCATCCCTACCCCACCTTTTTTTGGCTAACAGTATGAGAAGAGAATTAGAGAATCAAGGTGTCACTTATTGATAAGAGCCTCTTAAGATAGAAAATTCAGTAACTTTGAATAGTTAAAGAAATAAAAGCAAATTCCTATATTCAGTGCAAATCAATAAAAATAAAAAAGCACTATTATCTGCTTAGAGACCTATCTGAAGATGCTTCTGCTGCCCTACAGGTGCCCAAGTTCTTTGAGGACGGATGTCTGTGGTATCAGAAACATGTGACTCTTGACTCTGACTTCCCAAGTCGTAGTGAATGGGGACACACGGGGCAGACCCGCAAGGGCCGCCTCAGCTTTTAGATACTATTTTGAAGGCAAGAAAGGTTCTTCAGGGGAATGGAGCACGTTGGCCATCCCAGAATTTAAGAAAGACATATTCTTACTGATTATTTCAAACTATAGAGGAGATCCTGACTAACAGGAGAACAGGCTGAGGCTTACACCTGACTCTGGCTTCAAAATACTCACTTCCAATCTCGAGAGATGAAATATTGCAGTTCTAATAGACGGTGTTCACAATCTTCCACCATTTTCTCTGTGTATAAGTGTTCCATCAGGCACGAGAGGATCCTGGGCATAAACCAGGGATGAAATTATAACAGCGGGTTTGGAACTCTCACATCAGTATTTCCTTGGTCTGTAGAAAAAGCCCTTGAGCTATTTTTGAGGGCAGTCAGGGATTTACTTCTCTGAGAATAACTCAAATTAACTTAGTCTGACGGTGACTATGCCTTCTCGCCACTTCAGGGCCACTTGGGACTCGGTGTGCACAGAATCTGTGTGCAGTAGCTGTATTTTTAACTGTTTACTAGGAAAAATTTCCAACACACACAAAAGTAAAGAATCCTAATAGCCACATTCCCTTCCCATAGCCAAGTTTCTTTTAACTCTACACACCTTCCTCCCCCCGCCTTGCTCATATTTTGAGGAAAATCCCAGATACCATACCATTTTGTTCATAAATTCTTGAGCATGTTTTTCTAGGAGGACATAATACCATAATCCCACCAAAAGAAATTAATTTAAAAAATCCTTAATGTCATGTAATATCCCATTAGTTCTCAAAATTTTTTGCAGTATCTTATGACTTTTTGTATGTTCGTTCAAACCAGGACCCAGAAAAGGTCCACACATTGCATTTGACTGATAGTATCTTCAAATGATTTTCAGCTGTAGCAATTCTCCCCTTCCTTCCCTCACCCCTGACCCCTCATGCTTGATGCAGTTATTTTTATATTGGTAAATATTCCTAACTAGTCTTCACTGTGTTTGTCTATGTCCTCCAACTGCACAAAGAGCTTTAAAATAGAGTACCTTTTTTTAATCCTGCAGCTCGGTGACACACATCAACTGCTTACTTTTATTGTTGGGTACTGCTGGCTGCGGACTATACAGATTTCTGCAGAATGGGAAGCCTGTTCTTTACCTGCAACCTGGTTTTAAGAGCTGTTTGTGCATCATATGCAATAAAACTACTACTGCATGAGATTCAAATACTTTATAATAGCATTTTAGAGCTCTCCTAAATCGTGGATGCAACTTAAGAGTCCATTTTATTCATGATTACATCCTCCAACCACATTTGTTTTTTATTTCAACTGTAATTAATGACTTTCTAATAATTATCAAGTGGCCAATGTATATAATGAGTCAATATACAAACAGGATGAAAGTACAGAGACAAAGTATGTGTCACTTTATCCTGAGTGTTTCTCACTCTTGTTTTTTACTGGACCATGAAACGGAATTATTCAGTGACCTAACATACAGGCCTATACATGCTCAGTCACGGTCAATAAACATCATCACAATGCTGGGTCTAGGGATCTACATCACGGATGAGGCACAGCCGAGATCTCAATTCCGATACTAGTTTTAACAAAGGGTGCTATGTGTTTCTGTTTAACACAACTTTAGTTAGGATGTTAAAACCATGCAAAAGTCATTTAAAGGAATTTTCCCGATGCTACACTGCCAAATAAAATACAGTATGAATCAATACCCCAAATGAGATAACCTACATTGGGTCTCCGGATCTGATGTGTTTGCAGGCTGTCTGTATTACAGATTCACAAGCTTCATTCAGAGCTCTATCGATGCGGTAATCTGCACCAGGGTCAGTCTCCTGAATCAGGGTTTGCAGCTGGATTTAAAAAAAAAAATTAAGTAAGAAAAAGTCACTTACACATCAGGGAAGAGCAGTGTCATCTCTTCAAATAGTTCCCTGGTCTGGTACATCACAGTGGACTTTGAACAGGTACTACAACTGTCATTGGCCACGCTCAAGAGCTCCTGCCAAATACTTTCCAACTGGGTTCTCTGTCTTGAGTGCAAGTTTTTCTATTTCAGCCATGGTGGGGATTGCTTGCCTACCTGTCTGGACCATCCCTGGACATTTGCAAAGCAAAAGGTCTTTACAATATAAAGGCTGCCTTTTCCTTCATGTCTGCCCGTTTGTTAATCAGATTGCTAAATCTGACACTAACAGCCGGCCAAGCCGGAACTGAGTGGAGAAGGGTAAATAGAAGACATTTCCAGTCAGAGACCTAATTTGGTCATAAGAATCTAGAGTTTGAATTTTGCTGCCAATACACTGGCATTAAAACAAGCATGCTTCACGTTGTTAAAAACAGAGGAGAGATTTAACTTGCAAGAAATATCAATTCCAAAATCAAGAATACAATACTTATAAACTCCCATTTTTCCTCAATTATCTTTTATATAACCAAGAGGTAAATCAGAGCTTCCTTGTTATAGATATCCAGAAAAATACTTGTCATTATGCAGTTGAAAATGAGGGTATTTCCTTTAACATTTACTTTTGCTTCGTCCATCCTTTGTCATGGAATAAAGTGAAAGCATGAGAAGATGTGCCTCTAGTTCTTTCTTCCTGTCTTTGAGGAGAAATCAGTTGGGGCATAGAGGAAAAAGCTCTAAATGAAGGATGAGAAGACCTGAGTTCTATTAATAGTTCTGGCTCTGCCAGATATTAGCTCTGAGAACATGGGCATGATTAACCTCTAGCTGCAGTTTCTTGAACTGAAGAGGATTACAAGAAAGAGTAATAGATAGGAGAAGGTTGTATAAACAGCAAAGCATTCTATGTATGTAAAAGATCATTATTAGTACAGATGGACAGCAGATGGTGTTTTGGGGTGGGATCCTTAAATAACAGAAAGCAAGCTTGGAAACTATAATCCTTCTGGTTTGGGTTCCTTTTTTTCCAAGTTAAAGAATGGGAGCCCTTTTTGTGTTACAGATTTAACTTATGGAGGAGAGCCTTCTCTGATCTGCATACACGTGACCTACAATCCCACGGGGCTCATAGAAAAAACCAATGACCCCGTCACACATTGATCAGAGAACACACATCAAAAGGAAATGAAGAAAGAAAATCCCAATTCTGTTTATCCTAAAATCAACAATCAAGAGGAGAGAAATAGAAAAGATTTCCAATATTGTGGGATGGAAGTTATTTATACCAATTCTTTTTTAAAGATTTTTTTTTTATTTATTTATGTGACAGAGAGACAGCCAGCGAGAGAGGGAACACAAGCAGGGGGAGCGGGAGAGGAAGAAACAGGCTCCCAGCGGAGGAGCCCGATGTGGGACTCGATCCCGGAACGCCGGAATCACGCCCTGAGCCGAAGGCAGACGCTTAACGACTGTGCTACCCAGACGCCCCTATACCAATTCTTGATGGCAATTTGGAGAAGGTATAAAATGCTGTGGTTAGGTGACAGAAAGATTACTACCAGTTTTAGTAATGACGCTTGCTGACAAAGACCAAAATATTTACATCTTCTTCTGAGAGAAGTTGTAAGTATCATGGGAATCTGAAAGTCTCTGTAAGAACTATATCAGTTAAGTATCTACAAGTGACAGGCAAATCTTGAGAATTCACAACGAATGCACCAGACTGCAGCTCCTAAAAGGAGACAATGAATGCCCAACAGACTCCAGTGGGCCAACAGCTCCAGGGATCATTGCCACTCTGGAATCCAGGGATACAGTGTGGGAAAAAACACTTAAGAACATGAATTGCTACATGATTGTATATCCATTTCAGCCCCTGAATGCTTAGGAAAAACCTGGGGAAATGCTTCTGAGCAACGATCAGTCTAGAGAATACACCGCATAGTCATCTTTGGCCAAGGAGAGACTGGGCCCAGACGCGCTCAGCCATAACTGAAGAGAATTTAATAAGTTCATGATTATGGTACATTTGGAAAAGTGTGTACTCATTAAGATGAAAATTGTCCACATGTTTCACAGTTTACTCTTTGTTGAGAGATCACTTGAGTCAAAGCATCACCAAGCAGAGAACGGGGGAAATTAGAGGCCAACCAGAGGCAGGCATGGAAGCTTACTCTGTCAAGGAAGAGAACTTTGAAAAAGAGAGAAAGAAACCTACTCAAGATAAATTATTTCAAAACATTCTTCCACTTGACTGAGGATGGATAATGTAGTAGAAGACGACTAAGTTTTTGAAAATATTATCCCTTCGGTTCATTTACTCCTTTAATATTTGTGAGCAAAGACTAAAAATCATGGGTCCCTAATAACCCAAATTAAGTGTGTATTTCCCACTTGGCTAAACTCAATGTGGGCAAAACCACATATTTCATTATTTGAGACTAACCTCTAGGTTTCGAACCCACTTTTCTTCTAGACACAAAGGATGAGACAGGTGATCCTTACTTATCTTTCAAGTTGACTCACTATTCTTTTTAACAAGCTAAATTTTAAAAAGCCCGGGAGGTAGATGCCGTGAAATAAAGTTAAACCGATTTTTCTTTTTTTCTGTACACCTTGGTACAAGTGCAGCCTCAGTAAAAAGACGGGTTTATTCCTGACCATCTCCCTCTCCTTCACATGCTGCATTAAGGATGAGATGCAAATATGGGCTGTCTCGATTCATTCTTGGTCTGAGGCCCAGGCACACATATTGTCACAGAGGTTTCCTAGGCAAATAATCACCAGCAAGGACTGCTCCTGAAGAACTACACTGTGCCAACTAAAGCCACAGCCAATTCCAGAAGCCTTCCTTCTAGCTGGGTTTGGGATTTTGGAGACGAGCCTATATATTCTCCTACCTTTTCTACCACAGGATATACAAACCTTACTGTCTACTCCAGGTCAGGGTAAGTAAGAGGAGCTAAGATGAAATTTTACTCCATACCAAAATTCTATGGGAATTTTGTTTCAGACTGTAAAATTCTGATTTTCTGAAATATTCAATTTTTAATAAAAATGCCAACAAAATAAAAGACCAACTGAACTGTGGTCTTCTTAACTTTCACTGAGAAAAGAACCTCAACTTCCTAATTTAGGATACAAAACTAAACGGTATCTTTTGTGCATCCTAAGGGATGCATGGGGTACACTGTACAGGGTACCACTGTTGCATTTGGTATTGAGAATTGTTCAAAGACTTTTATTCAGTAAAAAGTAATAAATATGGACAATGGTAATGAAATAGACACACTGCATCTATAGTATTTTGTTAACTTTACATTATGTCCCTGGTCTGTAGTTACTCAACTGTTCGTGAACCCTGGAGCAAGAATTTCTTTATCTTAAAAAAAAAAAAAAAAAAGAATAACTTTATCTTCCCAAGAAGTACACTAATTTTTTCCAAATATCTTTATAGAACTGATGGTAGAGTTTGGGGACAGAGAAAGAAAGGCCCTTCCATGCATAGTTGCCCTACTGTAACAAGAAAGATGGTGTGACTTTGAAAATGACATGCTCTCTTGATCCTTCAGGCTAGGAATCCATGGTATGCTGCGCATCAGTAATAAAAAGAAACTGTTAGAAAATTTCAGTTCGTTACAGCTCTCTTTCAGCCTCAACTCAATCAAACCTATAGAAACAGGCAAATCCTCTTTCAGTGGAGGACGTTTTTTGATTTACCAGAACCTGGTTCACCTTGGTTCTGAGTTTAGAAACTCTACCTGGCAAGTCACCTTTCCTTTAAAAACCCAGCAGACAATGCTTTTTATCTATTTCTTTAAGTATATAGCCCCATTTATTGTTTATAAATTCAAACTTCTGCTCTGTAATAAATTCCACGTTCTTATTAAGATACTCCTGAAAAATATTCCGTGTCTGGTTCTTTGCACCGTGTTCATGTGATGTCACAAATGATCCAGACAAATGAAGCAGGGACAGTGTCAGGAAGAGGCTCCTCAGCTTACAGAATGTAACATTCAAAATGGCAATAGAAAATTTTTCCTTACCGCCTGCTGGCAGTTCATTCCGAGGTTCCCTTTTTCCCCACGAACTACTTTCATTAGACAATGCAGAGTTCGCCCTTTCCGATGTAATCCAGAACAGTGATGTTCAATCTCCCCCCGACAACTCAGGATGATCTCAGGGCTCAAAGAAAAGTCTTCCATCAACATGCGCCGGTAATCTAACATCTCCCCCTGGCACTCACTGCTCACCTGGCGCCCTAAGTTAGGATTTAAGTCACAACATTATGGATGGTGAGCATTACAATCAGATATCAACACATATAAAAGTACAAGTTTTCCTCTAGAATATAATATACCTGTCATGCTATCATCTAGACTGAGAAGCTTAGAATACAGAAAGAGCTTTATCAGCGCAAAATGAGTTTAAGACTTCAGAGACCGGGGTTTATCTTGACAGTGTTCTGTATAGATTTTATAATACTAAACTAATAATGCAAATGCTGTGCCAATGGAAGTCTTATCAATAAGATAATTATGGGGGTAACAATGAAAGCCAAGAACATTCCCTACTGGCCTACAGGGTTAAAGCCTATGAAAAAGACCACACTTCAAATATTCATTATAGCCTCCCCAGGCTCCTTCCTTTAGCCAAAAATACCAACTGGGAAAACTTAAGAAATTTTTTTAATAAACAGCTTTATTGAGGTATAATTAACATAAAATAGACTCTATTTTTAAAGCATACAACTGGGGAAGTTTGACATACGTGTACATTGTTGAAACCATCACCACAATCAAGATACTGAACATATCCATTAACTCCAAAGGTTTCTCATGGTCCTTGAGAATCTCTCCCTCCCTCTCCACCCAGCTCCCTCCCACATCAACCAGTGATCTGCTTTCTGTGACTACAGATCAGTTTACCAGTTTCCACTTTTTTGAAGTTGATATAAAACAGTCATACAGTATGTACTTTTTTTGTCTAACTTCTTTCACCCAGCATAACTGTTTTTAGATTCATCCATGTATCAACAATTCATTCCTTTTTATTGTCAAGTAATATGATTCCATTATGTGGATATACTACAATGTGCTTATCCCTTCAACTGTTGATGGACATTTGGGTCATTTCCAGTTTTGGGCTACTACAAATAAAGCTGTTATGAGCATTCATGTATAAGAGTTTAATGCACATATGCTTTCGTATCTCTTAGGTAAATATGGCTGGGTCATACGGTAGATGTATATATTTAACTTTCAAGAAACTGGCAAACTATTTTCCATAATGGTTGTACTATTTTAACTTCCCATCAGCAGTGCTCCATAGTCCAGTTCTTCCATATCCTTATGAACACTTAATACGGTCAGTCTTTTTAACATTAGCAATCTGTGTAACTTTTCTGAATTATCTGCATATAGCCTTTGGCCATGTATTTACTGAGTCTTTCTTCTCTTGTTAATCTGCAGTTTTAGAACGTTAACTCTTTTTTTTTAAATACCCAAATTAGATGATATTATGTATACTCTTTTATAATATTCTTTTACAAGTCAATAATCTCCACCTTTCCATTTTAGGACAATTTTATTTAATATCCAGACCATAATCAACATTCTCCAATTGTCTCCAAAATG
Organism: Ursus maritimus; assembly: GCF_017311325.1. Classification (NCBI taxonomy): domain Eukaryota; kingdom Metazoa; phylum Chordata; class Mammalia; order Carnivora; family Ursidae; genus Ursus; species Ursus maritimus. Next base: position 28,278,349 of record NW_024424341.1, read on the forward strand.
TCCTTTGTTTGGTATTCAATCCAAGACCATGCACTGTCCCTGGGTGCTATTCCATTGCTTTCAAGCTTAGGAGTTTTCCCCACTATCCGGATATGAAAAAAAAAATTCATCAAAAGTTCAGAGTTTTATTGATTTTAATGATTGACTTTCCACTTAACTTTTTTTTTTTTTTAAAGATTTCATTTATTTATTTGACAGAGAACCAAAGTGCCATAACAAAGAAACCGCAAAACACAATGACTTAAGATAGTCTTATTTTTCACTCATGTAACATCCATATGAACCAGCACATGTAGTCACCTGATCCCCATGAAGTCCTCCAGGAACTCAGATATTTCTTTTTTTTTTTTTTAGGTTTTTTTTTTTTTTAAGATTTTATTTATTTATTCGACAGAGATAGAGACAGCCAGCGAGAGAGGGAACACAAGCAGGGGGAGTGGGAGAGGAAGAAGCAGGCTCATAGCGGAGGAGCCCGATGTGGGACTCGATCCCAGAACGCTGGGATCACACCCTGAGCTGAAGGCAGACGCTTAACCGCTGTGCCACCCAGGCGCCCCTCCACTTAACTTTTTAATCACTAACCAATTGTCCCAGTATCATTTATTTAATAAGAGCTAAGCATTTCATTTTTACAGCTTGTAGGCAGTATTAAGAAAGACAATCCTGATCTTCTATAGAGCCATCTTGGTTCTCTAGTCAGGGGTTGACTTTTGAACTCAAAAGTTTCTATTTAGTTTCTTAATATCATCAGTATTATAACAATAACAGTATCTATCATGTGTTGAATGCTAAGTGCTATTCCAAATAACCTCATTCAAGCCTCATAAGAACTCCTCACTATAAATATTGTTTTTGTTTTAGAGATAAGAAAAATAAGTTTGGCGAGAGATTAAGAAATGTAAACAATGGCCACCCAGCCAGTTAATTTGATGATGGAGCCATTAATTTAAAGCCAAATCTCTCCGACCCAAAGCTCTTTTGTTAAATCATTATCCTACCTTGACTCTCCTAAAAATGTTGACTATGCACTTTAAAAAATCAAAATCATTGGATTTGAGAAATATACCTTACTTAAAAAAAAAAAAAAAAACGGGGCACCTGAGTGTCTCAGTCAGTTAAGCATCTGCCTTTGGCTCAGGTTATGATCCTGGAGTCCCAGGATCGAGCCCCACGTTGGGCTTCCTGGTTAGCAGGGAGTCTGTTTCTCCCTCTGCTTCTCCCCCTGCTCCTTCTCTCTCTCTCTCAAATAAAGAAATTTAGAATAAAAATTGGAGACTGTTGAGCTAAGAGAAAGAGCCTTCAAAAAGGCTTTGGGACACCAAGCCTTCAGTTCCTGGAGTTATGGTTACAAAGAAAGGTTCCTGAGTCGCAAGGGACAGATGCACTCAAAAGAGCAAATGCAGGAGGAAAATAACATTTACAGGTACAAGAGGCTTTAGAATGTGAATTCAAAAAGGACTGAAAAGGATAAGGAGAAATGAACTCTTACCTCTATGGACGGCTGACTCCAGACACATGAGAAGGTAGGAGAGCCTGGCTTCCCGGGACCGAGGAAGGTTTTCCACGTTACACCGGTATTTCTTCAGGTCACTTTTGCAGGATTTGGCCAACGAATAACTGACTTTATAATCCTGGGCAATCAGCTTTTGGCGGGTCGTCAGTGCTTCTCGACACTGAATAAAGAATGCAACAACAGAGTTGTAAGACCACTCCCGTGGTTCTGGTGTTCACAGGGACCTCTGAGACCAGAAGAGGCTCATGACCGAGTATATGTCAACAACTGCAGCTGTCACCAAAACGCCTACCTTTAAATTTGGTTAGACTCGAACACAAGTATGTGAAACTAGTGTAGTAAGGGGGAGGGGTGAATGGATGGGAAAGGCCTGGAATCCTACCCTGAGCTGCTGGTTCTTGCTGCAACAGCAGAGCAGTTGTCCTATGCACACGAGTGCTTGGTGGCCTCTAATACAGTGAGACTTGACCAAGCCATCTTCCTCTTCCACAATGGCCCTCAAGTCAAGTTCACAAGAATCAAACTGGCAGCTGACATACACTCCATGCTACGCTATGTTACATTCTATGCTTTTAAAATAGAATTATTCAATAGTAAAAGATACAAGCAACTGAAATGAAACATTTCTTCAGCTGCACAGGAAAGCAAACGGCAGGAGAGCAAAACCAAGAATAATTTTCGTTTTAAAAGTCATAAAAGATTCTTGCATGCATCCAGGGACAGGGGACTAAAATAGTAATGAGAATGCTTAATGAGACAGCTGCTGAAAAATTAAATAGGTAATTACCTGTAAAGCACAGAGGTCTGGTTAGCCTAAGCTTCCTAAGTTTGCAGGGCTGGCTTCACTGTGACTATGATACACAATTCTCCAGTTTTACTCCCCAAATTGATTCCCAATTGGCTTCCCAATGTCTAGATATCACAACGCTTTGTTTTCTTGGCTTAAGCAAAATATGCTTTGGTTCTCTACTAAAAGCCAAGTGTCTCGCCTCTGAAAAGGGTAAGCTTTATCAGTCATTTATATTCTGATATGAATTTATAAGAACATTGTTTGAGAGGATTTAAGTAAACTTTTAAGAAATGAATAAAATATTGCTTTGTTTCAAAGTAATACTCACCTTCTCACTCATGGATTCTTCAAACTTATGGTTAAAGAGGCATTTATACACCCTGCCTTCACCAGCCTGCGTCTGTGAGATGGAACATACACACGGTGATGAGGGTGATGACAATCAGCGATGTAGTTACACTGGGCACTATCCACAGTCTTACACAGAACTTTCTTTAAATTATTATAAATGTGAGTACCTTTGAACAATGGCTCAGCCATTTAAAAATAACATTTAGTAGCCTTTGGAAGACAACAGTGATCGCAGGAAAGATGGGAACCAAGAGAAGTGTCTGTGAGTCTTTTCTTAATACTTTATGTTGGAGTCAATAAGACTCATAATCAGTGGCTCTGAGGGTTAAAGCTGCTAATTCAAAACAGCAGAGGGTGGGGGTATACACGTTACTCTCAGCTCTTTTTGTAAGGATGGAGAGAATTTAGCAAGTCTTCTGTAAGGTGTGCAGATAGTAATCAAGGATTTAGTTTTAAAAGTTAGCCAGCTGCTGTTTTGTTCATCTTAGCCAAAAACATATAACATGTAATATGGCAGTTTTAGCCATGGAATAGGTGTGAATAGGATTCCCTGGTAAAACAGGATTCCTGTATATAAATAACATAGACTTCCAAGAACTAAAATTGAGAAGTGAGATAAAGTAGAAAAAATAATGTGTGGAGACTGTCAGAAGCCAACTGCTAACTAGATGTTAAATCATCAAGGCTGAATATCTAACATCATTCTCTGTTATCCTGGGAACGACTCCGCCTTCCATTTCACTGCCTTATCTACATGGGAAAGTGTGCTGGTTTATTTTATTTTGGACTAGAGAATTAAAAAACATTTTAAAGGAGAAGAACAGCTTCTGAGCTGACTCACGTTTTCACAAAAACGCTCCCGATCATCTCGGCAAGCAAAATATAAATGCCGGTCTAGATGAAAGTCATCTGAGGACAGCTCAGCCACCCGCAGAATGGCTTTCTTGCAGAGTTCAGAGACTTGAATCTTGGGATCTCTCTCTTCTGCTTCCTTCACCAGGCCCTTTTCCAAACATGATACCACCTCACCTTGTGAATGTGCATCCTAAAATAGCAAGGGTACTAATATTGTAAAACTCTCACCACAATGAGCTTCAAATAAACATCATTTGCTTAAGAAAACAACAACCCTCAATTCAACACATAGTTGGCTTATTGATATTCTGCTGAGAAATTCGGTGGGAACCAACCACACTGTGGAAGTTACAGAAAATGTCCTCAACAATCTTCTGTTAGAACAGAGTACTTGCATGCTACAAATGGAAAACGAGATCCTGGGAGATTTTACAGTTTAGTTAGCACCAGAAATAGAAACCTGAATTCTTTATGTTTAAAACGTCAGAAAAATTCTAAGAATTTACATCAGCCCAATATTCTGAACGTGGTTCATATCAATACTGAATTAACCGTGCAGAAATCTCTGTTCGTTGACCTCAAAGGGTGAGAGGTATTTCCTGAATAATAACACTTTTAGTCATGTTAAAAAAAAAAAACAAGCACAAAATCCATTGAGAAAAAAACGTTACAGAGACCCTCTTTCTCATTTTGCTACCCTATACTGTCCACAAAGACCCCAATATGTACAATTTGTAGTGTAATACTCACTTTGATGTTTTGGATTTATCTTAATATGATTTAATGAGATTACCACCCTTCATACAAACTCAGTTTGAGAGCTTTCCTAAAACCATCCAATTATCTTTAATTGTACATTGCATCGTCCCCATAGCAACCACAAGCATTCATTCACTCAAAATATGAGGAATTTCCCCTAAATATTTCTATTCAAGAGTCCCAATCTGGTATACTCAAAAGACATGCTTCAAAAATGTGAGAGGTATAACTATAAATACAGCAAACCAAAGCAGCAGGAACTATATGCTATCTCTTATTTACACACACAATCTTATTATAGTAAAACACTGGGTCTATGAAATCACCTGTACGTAATAAAAAGATGCCTAAAACCAGGCAGGAAAACATCTACTTTAAGCAAAATTTCAACAATAACAGTTTTTTTCCCCTAAACTTAGTTGTAATGCAGTTTGTTTGACAGCACATTAATTCCCAAGTATTTCCATGAAAATGTCCATGTTCTCTCCTACAGTACCTGTGGAGAGGGCATAAGAGCTGTGGTATCTCTTGTGCAGAGGAGTAAACACAGGCCTTAGGTTGCAGAAGGTAAGATGCCTACATAACAGTCCATTATTTATTTTTCTAGACCTTGGTGTTCTAGGACACTCCTCAAATTTGTATGTGGGTGTTATATATTTCTCCTGAGGAGGGTTCACAGCTTTCATTAAATTTTCAAAAGGTCTGCTGACCCCAAAAAGATCAGGAAGCACACTCTACTAGCAGATTCTCATGCCTCCTATTCTCTATCTGTACCTGAACTTGAGCACTAGTTGTATGATTGTATTCAATGTATAAAAACCTGAGAGAACCAAAACGGTTTTTTGGAGGGCAATTCTGAATAAGATAAACTCTGAGAGACAAGTGACAAAAAGATAAAGGCAGAGAGAAGAGTCGACACAAACCCCAGAAATCCAGAATAAGGCTTATTTTTTCTTCCTTATTTATGAGTGACACTCAAGTTCGTCTGACTATGACCCACTTAGGCAAGGCCTACCCGTTTCCACTTCCCAAAAGAAAAGCAAACCTATGATAATAAACATTTCGACAGAAACATATCAGACACTACTATTTACAGTATACAAGAGATTATTATAAACGTAATCCTAGTTTATAAAACAACAAAACAACATCCTATCCCAAAGTTCAGTAGCCCATAACTTACTTAGATGGCTGTTAGCAATAAGTCTTAATCATATAAAAGGGGCTGAAAATAATAATCTGATAAATTAACTCTTGATTTAGGTTTAGCCTTTAGTCCTGGCAGCACAGGGTAAAGAAATTATTTCCATATAACAAGTCTAAGTGTTACCCTGTATGCTTAGGGTCTGTAACTGTTTTAAATGTGCCACCAGTAAGATTATCTATTTAGGGCTATTATATTTCTTAATGGTTCCATTTGTTTCTTCTTAGATTTAAATAAAGGCAGCATCATCGTGGCTTGAGACCCCCTAAGGAATCTGAGATTTAATTATGATTACAGCAATTGTAGCATCACATATTGGTGCTGGGCCATACCATCATCTCTATTACATGTTTTCATTCATCCTAACTTTAGATAACTTTTTCAAATAAATGTATTTCAAGAATTCTTCTCGGTTTCCTTGCGTCTCTGAGCATTTCCAGGTCGGCCCATTTTAGTTATACACCTGAAATGTATGCAAATATTTGACAAAGAAGGCTGCATGGCTAATTACTGAATAAGAATGAGAGCAAGGGAGGTAAACTACACACTGGCACACCATCTACAGGAAAATAAAATTACTTAGGTTAAATAGGTTATTAATACACAGGCTTGACATAGGAATAACAAATGATCCTGTAAATGGACTTAAAATGGACTTCTACTGTGGTGAGATAAATGTCTGTCTTAAAACTACTAAGTGTCCTGATCAGTTTTTAGCAATTTGATAGGTAATATCTTCTCTTCCCCATAAACCTGGTCCTCCTCCTCCTTTTTTTTTTTTTTTTTTTTAAAGAAAAGTAACACAATCTCAAAAACAAAGAACTCAGTTTTCATCTCTGCTATAAACCACTCTCTAGTTCAATGTTTTTGGTGTCTTCTGTGATCTTCCTCACTACATAAAAAGAGAAAAAGACTGTCCAAATTATTCAAAGTAGCTGGTTAAAAGCAGGGAATAATAAAATTACATAACTACCAAGTGAAAAGTCTAAAAGTAATAACATGTCCACAATTAAGTTCCTGTATTGGAGCGCACATTGTACTTTTTCTTCTGATGATGTAAATCATCTACACTTTCACTTTTGAAGATCTGCCCTTTCACTTTAACTATATTTATTTACAAAAATTTTTATTAATATATAGTCTTTGTTCTCAAAGTTACATACTAACATCTTGAAAAAAATCATAGTTGACACCACGACTCTTCTACATTCATACAGAGGCAGGATACAAACAGATTAACCATTGCCCCTGTCCTCTGACCTTTGGAGGAAGTCAGTTCAAAGCCAGTCACAGAGGAGTTTGCAAGCTTTAGTGGCAAATTTGAAATCAACAAGCCAGAAGCTGATTCATTCATTTTCAGGATATCTAAACAACTGGCCTCAAAGAAATAAACTATAGTTAGAAAAGCCAAGAAGGGCTGAGGACATGCCTCCCTCATTTTTAAACCCGGCTGTAGCACCAGAGTGGATTATACAGGAAGGAGCACACTTTTTCAAGAGTGCGAGCATAAATCTATCTCATTGTCCCCCAAATACAGAAAGCCTTTGGTGCTAGGACAGGGGCCTGGTATAAACAGAAATTCACCTAACCAGGTAGGTATAGCAAAAGATAAACATGACAAAAATGTGCATTTTGAGGATCCAAAGAAACTTTTTTTTAAGGTTATTTTAACAAAGTTGGGCTTTGTTCTTGGGCTCTAGTACTATTTTCTGTGTTCGTTTCAGGCACTAAGACCTAATAACTCAAACATGCAGCTTAAAGCAGGTTTTATACTGACAATTCAGATTTGCTAGTGGGAAGCTAACCCGCGATTATCTTGGTGTCAACAGGGAAAAACTACTACAAAAAGAGATGAATTGTAATGGTCTACTCTACAGTGTGGACCACTGATCACAAAAGTGTCTTCAATGATTCCTTAAAAAAAATGTGTCTGGAACACTTAGGTGAAGCTTTTTAAAAAGAGTGAGATATGGAATTGGACATGATCTCTAACACCCTAAATAAAGTCAAAAGAGCTTCCTAAATTATTAGGGTAGCCTAAGTGCTTTTGTGCCATTTCTAGAGTCTGCAAGGAAGGAAGAAATCTGCCTTCTTTATTAAAACTGGCCTTTCTTTAGCTGCCAAAAGCTCTATGCCAAGTTCACAGTGCTCTCAAGACTGACTCAGAGGTGCCCTGTGAAAGGGCCAGAGCCCTGTGTTGGTATGAAGGAAACGGTATTTGGTGACAGGCAGACAATAACCAGCACTAAAACCGTCATCTGAACTGGTGTGCGCAGTTCTAGCATTCCAACACCATGCCCCCCACCCTCTGTTAGTGACAGAAGCCAGCAAACCGTGGGGCAATGAACAAATAGAGGCCAAAGAGACAAAAGGGTTTTATTTTCCATCATATTTCCTAAAGAGCAGATTAATGAGCAGTGGCAACTAATAGCTGATGTCAGACATATGCCTCAGACCACCTCTCCCCCAGCATCTGTTACTTCTCAGGAGTTTCTTTCATTTTGCTGAGCCAATAAATTCAGAATAAACCTGGCCAAACCTCCATTGTGACCTTCTGGACAACAGACCCATAAGAACAAAAATAAGACCACACATAATTAATAAAGAAGTCATCAGCTAGGTGGTTATCTTCCTTCTTGTCTTTACTAAAACTAGTTTTCTGAGATAAAGACCGCAATAGATTCCATTTATAGAGTACCTTTCTTCTCACAAGCCAGAAGCACCTTCATGTATCTTAAACTTTTCTAATACTTAAATATCTTCTTTGATACCAGTGTGTTTACTAAGTAATTTTTTTTATAGCATCAATGAGGTATATGCAGAGAAAGGTTAGACAATTCAAGTCTCTCCTAAATCAACTACTTTGCCCAATGCTTTGCCAGGGAACGCTATAGGGAACAAGCAACTGGCTTAGTATTTTGAAGATGACACTATTCTTGACTGATATTAATTCCTCTGCTTCCTCATACAGTACTGAAACACTACAAAAAGATGACATGCATTCACGGGTCAACTAGCCTTAGACCTTGGGGCTGTCTGTACCTCCACTTTAAGGCCATCTCCAGCCTTAAATTTTTCCCGTTCCAGTTATACAAAACTTTTCATTCAAAAAGTTCGTAGGACCCCCATGGTGAAGCCAGTATAAATATAGTAGATACCTTTTCTCCAAGCCGAATGCTGCCACATTTCAGAATGTTGATGTCATTTTTGCAGTCATCCATGAAGCCACAGATTAGACGGTAATCACTGAAAATGATGGCCGTCATCTTGGTGATATACTGGTGACACTGGTACTCAGTGATATTGCCTCGGTGATCCACCAAGCAAGAAACCAAGTAACCTTTCCCAACTGGTTCATCAGCACATTCTTTAATCTGCTCCAAAGAAAGTGACTATTTTACACAAGTATTTTATTCTCTTATCAAACAACTTTTACAAAAGAGAATGTCTGATATTTTCTTACTGATTTCCCATCTATATTTGGGAGAAAAAGAGGAAAGCACTTAGAAATACATCTGTTATAAAGAAAATAGTGTCATGCTTACTCAGATTGTTGTGGCGTCTAGGAAATATCTGATTAATGTGTTTTAAATTTTTTAAAATTTCAGCTTTACTGAGATATAATTTAAAAAAACTTTTAACATCTACAGCTTTAGAATGGTTCTACTGAGAAGTCCCTTTATCCACGCAAAGAATGCAATGGACAGTGAGGAGATTAATCTGGGAAACAGTTCTGGAAAACAGGTGTGGAACTGAAGTCTAGTGGCATGTCCCAAGCCAAGCTACACAGCGAACTATTATTGTTAGGTAAACCTAATGGCCAGAAGAAGGGAGGCAGGAAGGCATAATATTACTTCTTGACATGACATTAATATGTTCTGAATTAACTGTGGATTCGGACATGTGTTTTTGAACTTAGTAGACTCCCAGCTTCACCACTGTGGTCTGGAACAGAAACATGTTTAAAATGATGCTCACTGCAGTCTGGCAAGAAGTCTGAGAGGGGGAAGACCACTGCAAATCTAATTTGGGTGGTTTAGATACATGTTCTAGTGGATCAAGCACAGAATTATTCCACATGGTTTATGTTCCTGCAAAGTGCATCCCAAACCCCACCGTGCTAAGGAAGCAAACTAGCCCCAAAATGCTGAAATTCAGGCATAAAAAAAGTAAAATCTACTTATTGGGTTGTAAGATTCAATTATAAAACAGGAAAGGTTGTTTGGAAAAATCCTACCGCATTTGAAGAATTTAAAAACAAACAAAAATGGTAGTTTTGACAAGAGTAAAGGGCCCAAATGTAAATGTTTATTTTTAATATAAACAAGAAGAAAATGTTTTATTGGCTTTTTGAAACCAAGAGTGACCATTCTCTACTATCACACTACCTACCCTAAATAGGTACAGAGGGCAAAACAAATATACTCTCCCTTTCCAAAAGGTGCTGGGTGAAGAATACACCACATACTCATTATCCTGGGTCTCTTCAAGTCTAACTCTTGTATCAAATCCAAACCAAGTCAAACACTCAGTTCAAAACAGAAAATGGCGTTTCCTTTTCAAGAAGCAAATTTGAGAATTTAAGCAAATAGTCTCACACTGGCTTCAAGAGGCAGCAGAGATCTTCAACAATCAAGATGAATGCAACTCTTTCAAGTTAACCTTGAGCTTTTTTTTTTTTTTTTTTTTTTGAGATGCCCAAAAAGAGGGTCATGAATGTATTTCCAGGAAAAGGCTTTTGTTTTGTTTTTGAGCAAAACAGAATTAAGTCTCAAAAGTGAAATGAGAAATAGCTGCTTGAAAAATCTCAGCATTTGTAATTCAACCACTGAGAAAACCCCGTAAAACACAGAACTAGCGGCAGATGCTTGGGTTTTAAAACTTAGTGAAGTCAAGTATTCATAAGCTCTTATGCTGGACAATCAATAGTTTACAAATCCGAAGAAAATCTGGGAGCACATTTTGAATTGGAGCCCCAATGAGAAAATAAATGTATATTTAGCTTTAATCACTTGAGATTTTATTGAAACACAGAGATGTAGTACCTATTTGTATTTCAGTTCACCACTAATTACAATAGGGTGTAGTGTCTGAATTAAAAGTTTGTGTTTTCCTTCAACCACTCCCATTGGCTAGAAGCTTCATACAAGAGAAGGAAAATTTCTATGATTAACAGCAAAAAACACCGTTAAGTCATCAACAGTCCATGAATGGGAGTAACTCTGAAGTGGCTGGGGAGCAGATTCGTAAGGTGCCATTAGAAAAGTGCTGCCCTCACTCTGTTGGTGACACAAAGCAGGAGGAAAGCCCGCAGTATTTGGCTCAACAATGGAGAGTAAATAGAAGTTTGGTTTGCAGTTTGCAGGTATTCTTGTGATGCTGTTTTTCTCCTTGCAAGTAGGATTGCAAGAAAGAGGAAAGGAAGGAGATAGAAAATAAAACATTCTGTTGGCAACAATGTTTTCCTGATATTTAATTTTCCTGACTCCACTATAATCTCCCTCTAGGGAGGGATAAATTCCTATTTTTACTTGAAATCATTTACAAAACCACAACACCCCAAAAGGTTATAAGAGGACCACCATTACATAAACATTATAAGAAAGCCAGTTATACACACACACACACACACACACACACACACACACATATCTTTTATAAGCCAGTAAAGAGGGAAATTATTCTGATGACTCTGCGTAGACTCTGAAATAAATTTCCACGTGGCAATCCAACTGGTCTACACAGCTAACCATATAGCTAGTAAAAGGAGTACGAAGTGCAGAATACTAAAGTTGAAGCCAATGTTTTTGGAAGATATGCTATTCTATTCTGGAGCCCCAAAGTAATTATGAAGAAGGGTCACTGCTTTAAAAGAATAAAACATATCGGATCCAGTACTAGAAGGTCTGAGGAAGAAAACATGTTCTACAAGGTCCCATGATGATGTCAGTCAGGAAGAATAGCTGAGAGCTTATCTGGTTGCAATAGTGCCTTCCTTAAGAGCTAAGAACGTGGTCCTGAATTAAGTCATCAGTAGCATAGTTTGAGGACAGATCTATGTGTTGCAAGATTTAGAATTATTAACTTTGAGGTAGAAAAACAACAACTATTCTTTGTGATTCTTATACTTCAGTATACTTCTGGCCTTTTGGAATTTCTTTTTCTTTCTTTTTTCTTTAAAGATTTTATTTGAGAGAGAGAGAGACAGAGATAGAGAGAGCATGAGCGAGGAGGAGAGTGAGAAGCAGGGAGCCCGACGTGGGGCTTGATCCCAGAACCCTGGGATCATGACCTGAGTCGAAGGCAGCCACTTAACTGACTGAGCCACCCAGGCGTCCCCTTTTCAAATTTCAATCACTGATTCCAAAAAATAAAATAAAAATTTCAAAACCACAATTTTCACTAACATTATTTGTGTTCACACTGAACCAAGATAATTGAAAATTTTCCCCACTTAGCATCCATACAATGCTATACACTTTCATTAATCATTTTTGTTTCTATACTCAACATCTATCTATAGCAACATACATAATCCTGTCACAAACCTTTTTAATGCTAACTCCTATTATTTGAAGCATATGCCTCTGTGGTTCAATTGAACCAACTCTGTAACTCAGAAACATTTATAAGCCTCCTGGGGAGACCATTTTGATATGCTTCAGACATCAGCAGTTTGCAAAAAGTGTGAGCGCAGCACTGATGACAGAAGCAGTTATGTCCTCTGGGGACCAATGGAGCCTGATTTCCAATGTGTCTGAATCAACAGCATCCTACGATAAATGTAGGTGCGTGTTAACAAAAAGGAGGCTGGTTACACTGCCCGCCGCTGCGGCCTCTCTCTCAGCCAATACAGATGTGAATTCTAAAAAAAGTAAAGTAACCAAGTCAGTCATTCCTCCCTTAATGACTGGCCTGGTCAACAGATGTAATTTTCTCTTCTAAGTCATTAAATAACCACAAAATTCTTTCACAACCTACCTCTGATATGGTAGATTTGCAAACTTCTCTGGCCACAGATTCAAATTTGGGGTCTGTAGTTAGATTCAGCTTGTAATTCCACAACAACTGTGTACAAGAGAAAAAACAAACAAAAACTCCAGTTAGAATAGTATGAAATTTTTCATCGATGGTTACTTTAAGTGATAAAAGTCCATTATACAGTGTCAGATAAAGCATATTCAGTTAATGAAAAGTAAGATAAAAATGTCATTGTGTTTACAGATAAAATGAAAAAAATGGGCAGACAAAATAAAACACTACCATTTAGGCATACTTTTTTCTTTTTTCACTTACGGACAATTTTTTTTTTTAACCTCAAGAAAAAAATTACAATTAAAATCCCTGATAAGGTTTTCAGAGAGAACATTAATAAGGTCGTACAAGCTACATTCTATTAAATCAAAAAGTCTAACCCAGAAGCTCAGATTTGGTGGGTTTAGTTGCAGATTTCACAATCCACAGTGCTTCCACTGATCAGTTTATGAAGGAGAGATGCCAAGCGTCTAGTTGGCAGCACAACCATCTTCAGTCCTTTAAAACCCTCCTTTGTCTTGACACATACACCATAAGGTCTACTTTACACAATTGTTTTTAACATGTTTTAAACTCCAAACTACCTAAAGCCATTACTATTTATGGATGAGCACTGAATATTATCGTACCTTTCGCAACTTTACTTAACAATTTTCTATGTATGATTCAATTTCTGAGACGTAGCACAAATGATCCCTTATACTTGGCTCAGATGGAGAGACAGAGCAGGGGCTTTGTATGATGCTGAACATGAAGAGACTGGGGGAGAGAGATGCAGTTCACGAGCCTTTCTCTCTGCTATACTCCAAGACTAAACAATACAATCAATCACTCACTGATTCACCGAAACATCTGCTTAGCACTTATACCACACACAGTCTAAACTCAAGGTCTTCATAGGCTATTAGAGGAAACAGAAAAACAAGTTTGAGTAGGTACTGTACTAGGAACTGGGGGATACAACAAAAGGAGAAAGACAAAGACTATACTATCCAGCAGTGGCTCTGGTCAATGGCAAGTAGTGTATTTGGTTAACGGCAATTTGTACTGGACTGCGATGGGGGGGTTGGTCAAGTAAAGTGTACCTTAGAAAGTCCTATCTAAGATGAACCCTGAAAGATTAGCAGTTAGCCACAGTAAAGGGGTAGGGAGAGAACTATTTTAGGTAAATGAAACAGCATATGTGGAAGCTCACCAAAAGGGAAACAGGGCATGTTAGAGGAACTGAAAGTCTAATGGAAGACTGACTCTGAAAACCCTTGCAAGCCATGTCTGAACTTCAACCTGAGAGTAATGGGGAGTCACTGAAGGGAAAGTAAGAGAGTGATATAACCAGATCTGCTTTTTAGAAGAACAGAGACTTATATAACCTGTGTGAGGAACAACAGAGAAATAAGCATTTAATTCTGTACAGGAGTACTGAGAATTTTGTGAATAAATAAAATATGAAGGATGAGTTTTCTTCTCTGCCCCCCTGGAAAAAAAAAAAAAAAGCCAGCAAAAAGCTCTAATCCTTCACCTATCATCAATAAGTGAGTTTTTAGAAAAAAGGAGTAGAATCTGGCCACCAACTATAACAAAACCTCTAAAAGATTGGACTTCTGCCTTGTTCAGCACAGTGTATGCCCAGTGCCTAGAAGAGTGAGGGATGGAATACACAGGCATCAACAAGTATTTGTTAAATAGATTAAAAAAAAACCAAACAAACTTATACCATGATGAGTGACAAATTCAACCAATAGGACATATGAGGCCAAACTGAGAATGGGGGTATAGGAGAAGCTTAGTTCTAACTGAAGGAATCTTGGGCCTCCTGGCTCCTCACAAGCAAAGATGAATCCAGTGATTCAAAAGATAAGGTCAGAATTTTACAAACACATTTTACAATTATCTATGAATCAAGTCAGTACTACTTGGTCATTAAATTTTATATTTTATTTAAAAAAATTTTTTTTAAAGATTTTATTTATTTATTTATTTGACAGACAGAGATAGCCAGCGAGAGAGGGAACACAAGCAGGAGGAGTAGGAGAGGAAGAAGCAGGCTCTCAGCAGAGAAGCCTGATGCGGGGCTCGATCCTAGAACTCTGGGATCATGCCCTGAGCCAAAGGCAGATGCTTAATGACTACGCCACCCAGGCGCCCCTTAAAATTTTTAAAAAAGATTTTATTTGGGGGGCTACTGGGTGGCGCAGTCGTTAAGCGTCTGCCTTTGGCTCAGAGCATGATCCCAGAGTCCTGGGATGGAGCCCCACATCGGGCTCCCTGCTCGGCGGGGAGCCTGATTCTCCCTCTCCCGCTCCCCCTGCTGGTGTTCCCTCTTTTGCTGTGTCTCTCTCTGTCCAATAAATAAATAAAGTCTAAAAAAAAAAAAAAAAGTTCTAAAAAAAATATTTTATTTATTTGAAAAGAGAGAGAGAGAGATAAAGAGAGATCATGAGTGGGGGGAAGGGCAGAGGGAGAGGGATAAGCAGACTGCCTGTTGGGGCTTGATCCCAGGACCACCTGAGCTGAAAGCAGACACTTAACCAACTGAGCCACCCAGGTACCCCTAAATTTTATATTTTAAAATTAAAGCAACATTCTTTTAAAATTAAGAACATTCTAATTCTGTGTGTACATCAAACCAAAGACAGATTAAAATATTTCCTCCTTACTGAGTGGCCTGTAGCTGACTCAGTACCATTTCTTTCAAAGAAAGAAAAAGAAAGAAACAAGAAAGGAAAGCTGTCTGGTAGCTCAAGGATTTAGAGTAAACAGCAAAAAGTGACAGAAAAATTGTAAAATACAAACCACAGAGTGCTTCCTTACTTTAATGCAAACTCACATATCCTGTGATGGGCTAGAAATTGATTTTCTGTCAAAGCCATTTAGATAATCACTTAGAGCTTCTGAAATGTCTTTAACTTTATCTCATTTTTTTATTTTTTTGAGATACAATTCATATGCTGTAAAAGTCACCGTTTTAAAGTGTCCAATTCAGTGGTTTTCAGTATATTCACACGGTTGTACAACCATCACCACTGTCTAATTTGAGGACATGCTCATTGCCCCAAACAGAAACCCCATAGCTGCTGTGTCATTCCTCATCCTTCCTCCACCCATCCTTTAGCAACCATTAATCTACTTCCTGGTCTTTTATTTTTAATATGACCTAGTAATGCATTTTTATTCTTTCAGGAATGAAGTAAAAAGGGAATGCAGCATAGGCTGCCACTAGAACCTTTTCTTCTAGAAAACATAAACACACAGTACACCTGATTTTTGAGAGTTGATTACTTGCATCATATTTGATACTTGTCCCTTTCTGAGTGGTGACAATCAACTAAGAAAAATAACTGCAATTTGACACTAATTGCTGTCAGTTAGCAGGATGTAGTTCAGCTTCAATTTTCTTAAACATAAGATGTTCACTTATGAATCCATCCACCTACCCATCTCCCTCTCCTAGACACATACTAAGTAACTACTATAACCTGGAATCCTGCTAGGTGACAAAATGAAGGGTATAGAAAAAAAAAAAAAGCCACTGCCTCAGCATTCAAGAAGCTCAACCACAGGAGCCTAAAGACGAAAAGAGTCAGACTGGGACGCAAATAAGAAAATATAGTGCGATAAATGTGACGCCAGATGCATACAGAAGATGTTATGGGAATACGAAAGAAGAACACAGCTCAGTGAATGTGGAGGAGGGATAGGTGGGGTGGTAGTGGTGAAGGTATACCAGGCTCAATCCCCAGGAATAAGAAGGAATTTTGTCAGGTGAACTGACGGAGACTGGGGTTCTAGGAGTACAAAGCTAAAAAGGACAGAAAGAGTAATGATAACTTCTAGGGACACCCATAGCCCAGAATGGCTGGGTTGAGGTATGAAAGATGGGGCTGGGGGACTGCAGGCAGGGATCAGATCACACTGAGTATCAGAGCTCACATTAAAGAATGTGTTTTATCTTACAGGAAACGGGAAGCTAACGAACTCAAAAGGTCAACTTTGGTTACAGTGCAGAGAAGGGCTAGACTAGGGGAGGCTAGCAGACCAGTTAAAAGTCAAGAACTGGTGGATGGGAGAAGATGGGATGTATGTGAGAAAATTAGGATAATGACAAGTTTTGGGTGTGGAAGGTGAAGGAAAAAATCTTCCTTCATGCAAGCTCTTCAAAGTCTGTATAGCTCATTTTATCCACTTGCTCTTCCAGTCATCTTAACATTTTTAAATCAAAGCTGTTTAGTCAATTAGTTCTATAAAGGTAGGTAAAAAATCAAAACAGTTGCCTGACAAGTCCCTTTCTGATGTCTTACCAACTCCCCAGAGACAAATATTTTAAATTCCTTTAGTTTTTTCTTAGGGTAATTAATTCTACACTTTTAAAAGATTTTATTTGTTTGAGAGAGAGAGCAAAAGTGAGAGAGACAGAGTGAGCGAGCGCAGGGGTGGAGGGTCAAGGGAGAGGGTGAAGCAGATTCCAGATCATGACCTGAGCTGAAGGCAGACACTAAACCAACTGAGCCACCCAGGCACACCTAACTCTACACTTTCATTAAACTACTTGCTGTTTCCTGACTTGTTAGTTTTAGATATTCTATAATAGCTTTATACTATAGAAGGTAAGGAATGAACTTTTATATGCTTCTTCCTGATCCCAATATAGTTAAATCAGAATGTAAGATAGAATTTATACTATTGATGATGTAAAAGAGTATACATCCTGAGCCATACAGATTATTATTATTATATTTGTTTCTTTCTACTTTTAGTCTATCCCATATAGTTAACATAATTTATCTCATAGGCCTATTTTTCACTATACCCATTACTAAATAATCCCTAATCTCTTCCCTGGAAGAGTAGAGTTCAGTTCTAGAAAGGACTATCACAGAGTAGAAATGTGAAATCAGCAGCTGCAGTTTGGCTTTCTGGGGATAGGAGAAAAGACAGGAACCACAGCTTGTCACCAGGGCAGCATCAACTGTTCTTCAATTGAAGTCCTGGCAACAGTATGTTCCATCTGGAGGTATATTCTCTCCAGGTAACAGCTCAGGTGTGAGAAGACAAGACCCATAATGGGCACTTGAAGGAGGAGCCTTGGCTTAGAAGACTAAAGCCCCAAGGGAGCCACCATCTCCAGTAACAACCTCTGGCCATAGCTTTCAGGGTCCCCACAAGGAACATACTCAGGTATGAGTTGCCACATCAGGGAAGCCCAAAGTATGGCACCCTTAGTGAGTAATTATAATTCATATATAGTTCTTCCCAGTGCAAATAGAATTTACCAATTAGGGTCATTTTCATCATAAGCAATACTGCCTTGAAACTTAATTGGTATTTTACTCTTATCAGGTTACCAGAGAACTGAGTTACATAGTAAATAGAATTCAAATTCTCATGAAGAAAGGGAAAAGGTTTTTATTAACTTTTCACAAACAGGGCTATTAAAATAAGCTGCTATAAACGTTCTTTAGTGACACATAAACATTCCTGTTGAGTAAATAAATATCTGGAAGTGAAATGGTTGTATCATATATGATGCTTATGTTCAGCTTTAGAATATAAAGTCAAACAGCTTTGAAAGTGGTTGTACTAATTTACATTATCACCATCAATGCATGAAAGTTCTCTTATTCCACAGTCACACCAATACATGGTACTGATACCATCAGTCTTGAATTTTAGTGATTCTAATGGTGAATTATTGAGGTTTTAATTTCTATTTCCCTGATTACTAATGAGGTTGGGTACCTCTTCATTTGTTTAGAGGTCATTCAGATACTATCTTTAAAAAATGGATGTTCAAGTATCTTACCTATTTTTCTCCCCCTCCCCCCTTTTTTTAAAGTTCTATTTATTTAAGCAATCTCCATATCCAACGTGGGGCTCAAATTCACAACTTGGAGGTCAAAAGTCGTATGGTCGACTCTTGATTGGGTTCCCTTTTCTTCCTACTAACTCAGCCAGGCGCCCCTCCTTTTTCTTTTTTTAAAAAGACTTACATCAAATTTGTCCATACAATGGTTATGTTGTATCTTAAGGCATAATTTCTATTTTAAAATTTTCATTTTATTTAAATTAAAAAAACAAAACCCACTAAAAAAACAGTTCACTCATATCTCTCCTTTGCTTCCACGTCTTAAAACCACCGATCTGTTCTCTGTATCTATGAGTTTGCTTTATTTAATTTTTAAATTTCTTTAGATTCCACATATAAGAGTGATCAGACAGAATTTGTCTTTCTCTCTCTCTTTTTTTTAATCCAAACATTTTTTTTCTATCACTGCCTAGGGGTGGGGAAGGAGTCAGGGCCCTAGAGGGGCTGCAGGCCTTTCTAGCCCGCCCCTGAAGGAGGGTGGGGCTCCTACAAGAAGACAATGTCCAGACGCTGGTTGGCCTTAGGGAGGTGGTCTGGAAGGCAAGGCCCTGAGGGCTGGCATGGGGGCTGGCTTGGCTCCCAGAGGTCACAGAGTCCAGGCAGGTTTGGGGAGGCCAGTTCCCCTGCTCTGGCCCAGGCCAGGATGGACTCAGTCTTGGTCGCTGCTAAGGTGTGAGTTCCCCCAACCTGCCACCAAGATGGAAGGCAGCGCCAGGGTCTTCCTCCTCGGGGTGTGAGAAGACAACTGTGCAAGTCACTGGGTTTAAATTACAAATAATAAAAACAACAATACAAAATTTTGAAAGACAACCCTTGTCCCAAACACCCACAACAAGCCTGCTTAGAAAGCAGGAAAGAGGCAGGGGCAGGAAGCCTCACCAGGGACTCAGCAGGGCCCACTGGGCTTTCACTACGTATAGTGTTTAGCATAACGCCTTCAAGGTCCAACCACGTTGTCACAAATAGCAAGATTCTGTTCTTTTTTTATGGCTGAATAACAGTTGACTGTATATAAATATCACATTTTCTTTATCCATTCATCCACCAATGGACACTTAGGTTGTTTCCAGGTCTTGACTATTATAAATAATGCTGTAATGAACATGAAGGTACACATATCTTTTCAAATTAGTGTCTTCATTTTATTTGAATAAATACCCAGAAGCGGAATTGCTGAATCATATGGTAGCTCTATTTTTAATTTTTTGAGGAACCCTTAAACTGTTTTCCACAGTGACCGCACCAATTTACATTACAGCGCATGAGGGTTCCCTTTTCTCCACATCCTCACCGGCACTTATTATTTGTAGTCTTTTTGATTGTAGCCATTCTGACAGGTTCAAGGTGATATCTCAACATGGTTTTGATTTGCATTTCCCTGATGATCAAGGATGTTGAGCATCTTTCCATGTACTTGTTGGCTATCTGTATGTCTTCTTTAGAAACATGTCTATTCACATCTTCCACCCATTTTTTAATAGCATTGTTTCATTTTTCACTGAGTTGTATGAGTTCTTCACATATTTTAGATATTAGCTCCCTATCAGATATATGATTTGCAATCATTCCTCCCACCCAGTGGGTGTCTTTTCATTTTGTTGATTATTTCCTTTGCTGTGCAGAAGCTTTTTAGTTTGATGCAGTCCCGCTTGTTTATTTTTGCTTTGGGTGTCAAATCCAAACAATCATCACAAGACCTATGTCAAGGAGTTTAAGGCCTATGTTTTCTTCCAAGAGTTTTATGGCTTCAGGTCTTAATGGTCAAGTCTCCAAACCATTTTGAGTTAATTTTTGTGGATGGTGCAATACAGTAATCCAAGTTTCCCGCACCATTTAAGAGACAGTCCTTTCCCCATTGTACATTCTTGGCTCCTTTGTTGTAAAGTAACTGACCACTATGCATGGGTTTATTTCTGGGCTCTCTATTCTGTTCCACTGATCTTCATGTGTTTTTATGCCCATACCATATTGCTTTGGTAACTATAGCTTTGTAATACAGTTTAAAATCAGGAAGTGTGATGCCTTCAGCTTTGTTCTTCTTTCTCAAGACTGTTCTGGCTATTTGGGGGTCTTTATGGTTCCATACAAATTTTAGGATCACTTGTGCTACTTCTGTGAAAAGTGCCATGAGAATTTCGATAGGGATTGCACTGAATCTGCTTTGGGTAATATGGACATTTTAACAATATTAAGTCTTCCAATCCATAAGCATGGAGTATCTTTCCATTTATTTGTGTCTTCATTTTCTTTCATTAATGTGTTGTAGTTTCCACTATACAGGACTTCGAGTTCCTTGGTTAAATTTATCTTACCCATTTTTCTATTTCTTTGTCTTTTCTCTATTGCTTTGTATGAATTCTTAAAATATTTTGGACACATAGTTAGATATATGTATTAAAATGTTTTCTCCTCTATGGCTTGCCTTTTCACACTCTTAATATCATATTTAATAAAATAAAATTCAATGTATGTAATTTATCAATCTTTTGCTTTATGCTGTCTTTTGTCTCCCATTTATTCTTTGCTAATCTCATTGTCATGAAAGTATTCTTTTGTTGCCTTCTAGAAATTTTGTTTTAATTTTCACATTTATTTATTTTTTTAAAGATTTTATTTATTTATTCGACAGAGATAGAGACAGCCAGCGAAAGAGGGAACACAAGCAGGGGGAGTGGGAGAGGAAGAAGCAGGCTCATAGCAGAGGAGCCTGATGTGGGGCTCGATCCCATAACGCCGGGATCACGCCCTGAGCCGAAGGCAGACGCTTAACCGCTGTGCCACCCAGGCGCCCCTAATTTTCACATTTAGATCTATAAGCATCTAGAATGGATTTTCTGTGAATCGTGTACAGCAGGGATAACAATCTTTATTCAAGTGTCTCTCTCTCTAGATATATAGATTGATACATAGTAGATAGTTTCTGGACTCATTCTGTTCCACTTTTCTATTTGTTGACCCTTGTGCCTCTATCATGCGGCCTTAATTACTGCTACTTTACATTAAGTCTTCAACCAGGTGGTGAAATTTTTTCTGTGTAGCTCTTTTCAAGATTGTTTTGGCTACTACTGGCCTTCTGTGTTTGCAAATAAATTTTGGAATCAGCCTGCCATTTTGATAACAACAAATAAAAGATGGCACAGAATTTACAGACAGCTTCATGAGAGTTTTAACATTTTTATAATACTGAGTTTTCCAACTCATGAGCATAGTATATACATCCCTTCATTTATTTAAGTCTTCTAATTTCTCTGAAAAACATATTGTAGTTATCTGTGGAGCAGTCTTACACATTTTCTAAGTATTTGATTTTTTTTTAAAGATTTTATTTATTTATTTGACAGAGAGAGAGACAGCCAGCAAGAGGGGGAACACAAGCAGGGGGAGTGGGAGAGGAAGAAACAGGCTCCCAGCGGAAGAGCCTGATGTGGGGCTCGATCCCGGAACACCGGGATCACACCCTGAGCCGAAGGCAGACGCTTAACAACTGCGCCACCCAGGCGCCCCAGTATTTGATGTTTTATATGCTAGATAGTGTCACTTTTAAAAACAACTATTTACTGGGGGGGGGGGGCAGAGTGAGAGTCTTAAGCAGACTCCACATTGAACTCAGAGTCTGTTGCAGGGCTTGATCTCACTACACTGAGATCATGACCTGAACTGAAACCAAGAGTTGGACACTTGACCAACTGTACCACCCAGTCACCCTAAACAGTGTCACTTTTAAATTGACTTAAGACATCTGCTTGTTACTACTATATAAAAACATAATTAAGCTTTGTGTATTGATCTTATACCTAAGGTCATTACTAAATTCACCTATTAATAGTCTATCTGTAAGTTCTTTTGGGTTTTCTACTTAATCATGTCATCTGTAAATAATGAGTTTTATTTTTTCCTTTCCAATTGTTTTTAAATAATCTCTACATCAACCTGGGGTTTAAACTTACAACCTCAAGATCAAGAGTCTCATGATCTACTGACTGAGCCAGCCAGGTGCCCTCCTTCCTAATTTTTACCCATTTTTCTTTTCTTACCCTACTACACTGGCTAGGATCTCTGTGACAATGACCCAACTAGTCTTATTGCCAATCTTGGGTAGAAAGCTGTTAATATTTCATCGTGTTTGTCTTTTTTTTTTTTTTTCAGTCTAGATGTAGCCCTTTACACTTTATTAGACATTAGGATCTAATACATATCTAGAATTCTTTCACTTCTTCATTGCTACTAATGTGTATCAGTCTCTCTGATTACAAAAGAAAATGTGTGCTATTCTTTTTTCCATTTGTATCCCATTGGGAAGTGGTATATTTTTTTATCATTTTATTTTCATTTTCTTTATGATAAGTGTACTCTTTAATTCCCATCTCATATTTCACCCATCTCCCCACCCACCTCCCCTCTTGTAACCATCAGTTTGTTCTCCACAGTTAAGAGTCTGTTTCTTAGTTTGTTTCTTCTATTTTCCTTTGCTCGTTTGTTTTGTTCAATTTCACACGAGTGAGATCATACAGTATCTGTCTTTCTCTGACTTATTTTCGTTTAGCATTATATTCTCTAGATCCATCCATCCGAGATTTCACTCTTTTTCATGGCTGAGTAATATTCCACATATATATAAATATATAAAAACATTATATATATATATATCACCTCTATATAAATCACCTCTTCTTTTCCATTCATCTACGGATGGACACTTGGGCCCTTTTCATAGTCTGACTATTGTAAATAATGCTACTATTAACATCAGGATGCATGTATCCCTCTGAATTAATTTTTTAAAATTTTTTGGGTAAATACCTAGCAGTTTGCTTATTGGATAATAGGGTAGTTCTATTCTTAATTTTTTGAGGAAACTTCATACTGTTTTTCACAGTGGCTACTCCAGTGTGCAATTCCACCAACAGTGCACAAGGGTTCCTTTTTCTCCACATCCTTGCCAACACTTGTTATTTTTTGTGTTTTTCATTTTAGCCATTTGGTAGGGGTGAAGTGATATCTCAGTGTAGTTTTCATTTGCAATCCCCTGATGATGAATGATGTTGAGCATCTTTACATGTGTCTGTTGGCCATCTGGATGTCTTCTTTGGAGAAATGTCTGTTCATACCTTCTGCCCATTTTTAAATGGATTATTTATTTTTGGGGTATTGAACTTAGCACCTCTTTGTATATTTTGGATACTAACCCTTTATTGGATATGTCTTTTTAGCTTTGTTAATTGTTTCCTTTGCTGTGCAGAAACATTCTATTTTGATATAGTCCCAATGGTTTATTTTTGTTGCTATTCGTCTTTTTATAACCACATATGATCAGGTTACTTAAATAAATCCTCTTCTAAGATGGGGGTTAAATTAGAAATCTGAACCTTAACTGGTTAACTGATAGCATTAAGGAATTATGAGATTTTCAGATATAACAGTATTGTGGTTATTTTTTTAAAGCCTTTAACTTTTAGAGGTATTTAACAAAATATTAAAAAATGAAATGATGTCTGGGTTCTGCTTCAAAATAACACAAAAGGAGGGGAAATAAGTAGGGCTAGAGATGACACAAGATGTATCTGAACAAATAATTGAAGCTGTGTGGTGATTACATGAGGGTTGATTATACTATACTCCTGAGATAAAATTTATGTACTAAAAATTCACCCTTCTATAGTATAATTTAGTATATACTAGTATATTCAAATGTTGACAACCATCACCACTAATTCTAGAACATTTTCATCATCCCAACAAGAAACTCCATGGAGTTAGAGAACATAATGGTAAGCAAAATAAGTCAGAGAAAGACAAATACCATATGATCTCATTCATATGTGGAATTTAAGAAACCAAACAAGCAAAGAGAGGAAAAAGAAGAGAGAGAGAGAAAGAGAGAGAGACCAAGAAACAGACTCTTAACCATGGAGAACACACTGATGGTTACCAGAGGGGAGGTGGTAGGTGGATAGGTGAAACGGGATGGGGATTAAGGAGTGCACTTGTCGTGATGAGCACTGGGTGGTGTATGGAATTGGTGAATATTGTATAAACTAATATAACTAATATTGTATAAACTAATATAACTAATATTGTATAACTAATATAACGCTGTATGTTAAGTATACTGGAATTAAATAATAATGATAATAAATAAATTTAAAAAAATAGAAATGCCATACCTACTAGCAGTCACTTCCTATTCCCTACTTCCCCTAGCCGTTGGCAACCACTAATCTGTGATTTGCCTATTATAGACATTTCATATAAACAGAATCATAAAATATGTAACCTTTTGTGTCCAGTTCCCAAGTTTCATCCTTATTGTGACATATATCAATACTTTGTTCCTTTTCCTGACAAATATTATTCTATTATATGGCTATATCGTGTCTCGTTTATTCATTAATCAGCTGATGGACGTTTGGGCTGTTTCCACTTGTTTGCTGCTATAATTATTGTTGCTATGAACACCTGTGTACACATTTTTGCATGAACATATGTTTTCAACTGTCTTGGGAGTCTCTAGGAGTGGAACTGATTGTTCAGATCATAACTTTTTCAACCTTTTGAAGAACTACCAGGCTATCTTCTGTAGTGGCTGCACCATTTTACATTCCCACCAGCAGTGCATGAGGATTCCAGTTTCCCTATATTTTCAACATCTGTTATTGTCTATCTTTTTTATTACAGTCATCCTAGTGGGTATAATAGAATAGCTTGTGATTTTGATTTGCATTTCCTTAAGACGAATGTTGTTGAGCATCTTTTCATGTGCTTATTAGCCATCTGTACATCTTCTTCGGAGAGATGTCTATTCAAATTCACTGCTCATTTTAAAGTTTGTTTATTGTTGAGTTCTAAGAGGCTTTTTAAAATTTGTTCTCATTACTAGACCCTTATCGGATGTATGATTTGCAAATATTTTCTCTCATTCTGTGGGTTGTCTTTCAACTTTCTTGATAGTGCTCTCTGAAGCACCAAAGTTTTTAATATTGATGGAAGTTCACTTTATTTTTTCTTTGGTTACTTGTGCTTCAGGTATCATATCTTAAAAACCTTTGCCTAATCTAATCATTAAGATTTACACCTATAGTTTTGTCTGGGTGATTTACAGTTTAGCTCTTATATTTAGGTCTTTGATCCATTTTTATATACGTTATGAAACAGGGGTCCAAATTAATCTTTAGGTATGTGGATATCAAGTTGTCCCAGAACCAGCTGTTGAAAAGTCTATTGTTCGCCCCCCCACACACTGAATTATCTTGGTACTCTTGCTGAAAATCAGTTTTCCATAACTCAATGTGTTTCTTTCTGAATTCTCAATTCTATTCTACTGATCTATATGTCTATCCTTATGCAAGTACTACACAGTCTTAACTACTGTGGCTCTGTAGTAAACTGTGAAATCAGGAATTATGAATGCTCCAACTTTGTTCTTTTTTCAAGACTGTTTTGGCTATCCTGGATCCCTTGCATTTCCATATGAATTTTAGGGTCAGCATGTCAATTTCTGCAAGGTTGTCAACAGAAATTTTGATAGGAATTGCATCAAATCTAGATCAACTTGGGGAGTATTACCATCTTAACAATATTAAGTTTTCTAATCCATGAAACAGGATGTCTTTTCTTTTATTTAAGTCATCTTTAATTTTGTTCAAACATCTTTTCCATAGAGTCGGTATACAAGTCTTATACTTCTTTTGTTAAACTTATTCCTAGGTATTTGATTCTTCTTGATGCTATTGTAAATAAAGTAGTTTTAATTTCATCTTCAGATCATTAATTGCTGGTCAGTAGGAATACAACTGATTTTTTAATCTATTAATCTTACATCCTGCAGCCTTCAGTCTAATTACTAATGTTAGAAAATTTCCCATAATAAAAACTTAAAAAACTAATATTGAATTTAGTCAAATAATTTTCAATGTACATACTGAGATGATGACATAACTTTTTCTCCTTTACTGTGATTAACTTTTCAAATGGTAAATTAACTTCACAATTCTGCAATAAATCCAATGCAGTCCTGATGTATTTCCCTTATATTTTAGTGGATTCAGTTTGCTACTAATTTGGTTAACATTTTTTCACCTATGGTTCACAAGTGACACTGGCCTATGTTTTCTTTCTTGTTATATCCTTGTTAGGTGGTAGTAAGGTTATGTTAGCCTCATAATGTACAGAAAAATATTTCCATTTTTTTTATTCTTTAAAAGAATGATATTGGGGCACCCAGGTGGCTCAGTCGGTTAAGTGTCTATCTTCGGCTCAGGTCATGATCCTGGAGTCCTGGATGAAGCCCCACACTGGGCTCCCCACTCAGTCTGAAGCCTGCTTCTCCCTCTCCCTCTGCTGCTCCCTCTGCTTGTGTGCAAGCTGTCTCTAATAAATAAATAAATCTTTAAAAATAAAAAAATAAAATAAAATAAAATACTGGTGATGGGGCACCTGGGTGGCTCAGTGGTTGGGCATTTGACTTCGGCTTGGGGTCATGATCTCAGGGTTCTGGAATCCGGCATCATGCTCCCTACTGAGCAGGGATTCTGCTTGTCCCTCTCCCTCTCCCTCTGCCCCTCTCCCTGCACATGCTCTTACTCTCTCTCAAATAAATAAAATATTTTTAAAAATAAATAAAAGACTGGTGGTGTTTTTTCCCTTCCACCAAAAAATCCATCTGGTCCTTAAGTTTTCTTTATGGGATTTTTATTTACAGATTCATTTTTTAAAAATATTTTTTTAAGGGGTGCCTGGGTGGCTCAGTCGGTTGAGTGGCTGCCTTCAGCTCAGGTTATGATTCTGGAGTCCTGGGATGGAGCCCTGTCAGCAGGGAGTCTGCTTTTCCCTCTGCCCTTTACCCTGCTAGTGCTCCTCACCCCACTTGTGCTCTCTGGCTCTTGCTCTCTCAAATAAATAAATAAAATCTTTAAAATATTGTATATATATACATATATTTTAAAAATTTTATTTAAGTAATCTCTCACCCCACATGGGGCTTGAACTTAACAACACCGAGATCAAGAATCACATGCTCCACTGACTGAGCCAGCCAGCCAGTAAGATTTTTATTTACAAACTCATTTTTTAAAACAAATACAGGTTACCCAGATTTTCTACTTCTTTGGTAAGTTTGTTTTTCTAGGAATTTGTCCATTGCGTAAACATTTTCAAATGTATTGGCCTAACAATTGTTCACAACTAATCTTATCTCTTGGTTAACAACACTAACTCATTCCACAACTCCCTACTAGGTGGAAAACTGTTTAATTTGTAAAATCTGTTCCACTAATTTTAATGGGAAAAATTATCATGCAACCCATCCCAACCCAAAAGTGTATTAGTTTGCTAGGGCTGCCCTAACAAAATATCACAGACTGGGTGTCTTAAACAAGAGATTTATTGTCTCACAATTCTGGA
Source organism: Ursus maritimus (assembly GCF_017311325.1). Classification (NCBI taxonomy): domain Eukaryota; kingdom Metazoa; phylum Chordata; class Mammalia; order Carnivora; family Ursidae; genus Ursus; species Ursus maritimus. The sequence continues at coordinate 28,306,118 of NW_024424341.1, forward strand.
GTCTAGAAGTCTGAGATTAAGGTGTTGGAAGTACTGATTTCTTCCGAGACCTCTGTCCTTGGCTTGTGAAGACAGCCATCAGGTCTTTGTATCTTCACATGGTTTTCTCTCTGTCTCTGTGTCCTAGTCTTCTCTTTTTATAGGGACATCAGTTCTCCTGTTTTCTGGTATACTATTTGTTCCCATTTTCAGCAGTGTCAAATCCTTCCTATCCTCTAGCCTTTTAGGAGTTCTAGGGCACAGATTAGCTGCTTTATGGGATTTCCCTGTGCCAGAGCCACTCTATTGATGGATTTAGAGTTTTTTTCCTTACTTTTTTCTTTATAAGTAATGCCACAATATCCTCTTACAGACCTATGTGAGTCCATTTTTTTAAGTGTAACTGTACATAAATTCTTAGAAGTAAAAATGCTAGGCCAAAGCATATACACATTTTAAGTTGACTGCTTTACAAAGTTTTTCCTATTTATATTCTTATTCATACGCTAGACCAGAGTTTAGCAACTTTATCTGCAAAAGGCCAGAAAGTATAATCTTTTACACTTCTAGGGACCTACACAGTCACTGCTGAAACTACTCAACCTTTCTACTATAGCATGGAAAGCAACCAAAGACAGTATGGAACTGAATGGGTGTGGGTGCATTCCAATAAAACTTGATGCATAAAAACAGGCAGTAGTCTGGATTTGGCCAGTGGGTAGCAGTGTGCTGATCAGTGGGCTAGAGAATGCTTAAATCCCTATAGTCCCATCTATACTGTGTATTTATCAAATTTTTTATATTTGCTAATCAGATGGATGAAAACGCACTCATCTGTCTTTTAATTTTCACACTTCTATTTAAAAGAGAATCAAGAGAAAACAAATTTTGATTGTTTATTGGACATTTTTCTTTACCTGTGAATAGTCTATTTATACCTTTTGCCTATATTTATTTTTTTAAAGATTTTATTTATTTATTTGACAGAGAGAGAGAGAGAGAGAAAGCGAGAATAAGCAGGGGGAGCAGCAAACAGACAGAGAGGGAGAGGGAGAAGCAGGCTTCCCGCAGAGCAGGGAGCCCAACGTGGGGCTCAATCCCAGGATCCCAGGATCCCAGGATCATAACCTGAGCCGAAGGCAGACACTTAACAGACTGAGCCACCCAGGAGACCCTGTTGCCTATGTTTATTAACAGCACTTTCTATTAAAGAATATAGTCCTTTGGGGCACCTGGGTGGCTCAGTCGATTAAGTGTCTGACTCTTGGTTTCAGCTTAGGTCAGGATCTCAGGTCACCCCTATATAAATGATATTCAATGTACTCATTATAGCTATCTCTAGAGTATATCTGTGTGTGTGTGTGCGCGTGTGTATAAAACCTTTAACATAGGGCGCCTGGACGGCTCAGTCAGCTAAGTGTCTCCCTTAGGCTCAAGTTATGATCCTACGGTCCTGGGATGGAGCCCTTGCGTGGGGCTCTCTGTTCAGCAGGAGTCTGCTTCTCCCTCACCCTCTGCCCACCCACATGCTCTCTCTCGTGCTGGCTCTCTCTCTCAAATAAATAAAATCTTTAAAAAAATAAAAATAGGGGCGCCTGGGTGGCACAGCGGTTAAGCGTCTGCCTTCGGCTCAGGGCGTGATCCCGGCGTTATGGGATCGAGCCCCACATCAGGCTCTTCCACTATGAGCCTGCTTCTTCCTCTCCCACTCCCCCTGCTTGTGCTCCCTCTCTCGCTGGCTGTCTCTATCTCTGTCGAATAAATAAATAAAATCTTTAAAAAATAAAAATAAAAAAAATAAAAATAAAGTTGTAAGCATGATAAGCAGAGAAACAATTATTTTCATATGGCAGCTATAACTGAAGTAAAACTTAAGCTTAAGTACATAAATATTTGACAAAAATCTGCTTGTTTCTAGAATTGAGGGGTATTTTCAGATTTACCATAGTCCTTAAATAAGGTTTATCATCCTTGTTAAGATTAAGAGAATCTAAGAAGACATAATGTTTCCCAAAACAACAGGAAAAGCATCCTGAATCTGCCATATATATAAAGCACATATGGTGAGTTATGGAAAATCCATACTTACATGATTGCAGTCTGAAGAAATCTCATTTTCAGGCTAAAAGGAAAAAAAAAAAGGAGATGATGTTAAAAACAAAACAAACAAACAAAAAAAACAAGCCCTCAAGTTTTCAAATACCACCAAAATAAACTCAAAACAAGAAATCTGAATATTTAACTGAATATGTTTCTTCAAAGTAGGAAATAAAATTGGGCTTGTATGTGTTTTAGATTGCCAGGGAGAAATATACCAGAAAAATAGATGAGACATCATCACTTCCCAATCAATGGTACAATCTGAAAATGGGGGGAAATGGAGAAGAAAGTACTAAAGAAAAACAGCAATAGTGACATCAGGATCCTTTACGGGGCACTTCATAATCCTGAAAGCTACAGATGATCAGGCACAATACAGGTGTCCTTTCTTTAAAGAAAGTTAGATATCTAAAAACAAACAAACAAACAAACAAAACCAAAAAAAAAAAAAAAACAAAACCAGGCTTATTAAAGAGGGCAAAGAAGGTCCATCAATGATTTAAAAACTAATCTCGGGGCGTCTGGGTGGCGCAGTCGGTTAAGTGACGGACTCTTGATTTCGGCTCAGGTACTGATCTCAGTGTTGTGAGATCAAGCCCCACAAGACTCCGTGTTGAGCGCAGAGTTTGCCTGAGATTCTCTCTCCTTCTCCCTCTGCCCCTCCTGCTCCTGCTCTCTCTCTCAAATACATACATACATACTAACCTCATGTCACCACTAGGCGAAGCTAGGTGATGGGTACACAGGACCTCAATGTAACTTCTTAGAAGTCTATAATCTTGCAAGTATATAATTTAAAATAGAAATTTTTTTTAAAAACAGAAATTATATATGCTTAAATCAATTCTGTAAAAGAAATGAGATTTCAACTGCTTAAGTGCTTCCTTTATTACTTGTATTTCTGTAATTTTATTTTAATTTATTATCTTCCACTTGCTTAATTAATATAATAAGATTTTATATCTCTTTCTACTGCCAATGACTTTCATGCTAGTCCATTATTGACTTTGTATTGGGATGCATGATAACCTAGCCTTAACAACTCATGTGATTGTTAAATTTCTGCATGATAAAGTATTTTAAACTACAGTTTAGCATTAGAGGGTGAAAAATCAGAATTATCACTGAACTCTAACAATAAGATAAGGATTGCTGAAAATACTTTCTAACCAGGGAATTGACTGTGGCACATGATGAGGGTAGCTAGAGAGATGGTGTGGGCACTTCTGCCCTTTTATGAGCAAACTGAGAGGATCTAGCAGGACAAGTGAGCGTACTTTAGGTCTAGATAGTTTCTATTTCCTGAAGACACTGTCACTGGCCCGACTAGAAGCCTGAATGATTCTGCAATCAAAATATTGTTTCATCCGTCTTAAAGTGAATCTTTCAATCCTGGGAATTGTTGGAGTGTCTGAGACAAATAGTGTAGTCTTTGGTGATTTTTAAAAAATAGATTGTAATATTGCTTTTGTGTCTTCTTGCTAAACTAAAATAGTTTATTTTGTCTAAAACATATTTTCATTATAGCAAATCACCTAGTAACCTGATAACCAGGTAGTAGAAGATGAGGCTTAAAGCTTTCATGTAACTCTAATTGCTGAAGACAGTTGGTATTTATAAAAAAAATCTGACCTTGCCTGACAGCTAATCCACAGTCAGGTGGAAAATTTGTAGAATAGCATGCTGTATCAGTAAGTATTTTCCAGAGATATAGAACTATATATATATAATTATATATATATATAATATAAAAATATATATATTCCCATGACTACATATACTCTGCAAAGCCAGGTCCATGAACCAAGGAAATACTCAGCTACAGAAGCTATGTGACTTTGGGTGTGTCACTTAACTTCTCCAGGACCCCTGAGGACAGAACAGGAATTTCTTCACCTAGGATCATGAACTGACTTTAGGAATGAAACTGTCTTGAAAGTGAATACAAACTTTTGTGTGTAAGTATATTTTTCTGGGAATTTACAGCTGTCATCATAATCTCAGAAAGATCCATAAGACACCCAAAAATTAAGAAACGGTGGTCTAAGATGGTTGAGATTCTCTGCAGCTTTAGCAGTCTGTAAGATCTGAGATGTGGAATACAGAAACAGAGGTATTTCTTGATTTCATGTCTTTTAATGTAGGTAATTTGCATATTATGATCATGGTTTCCTAGTGCTTCATCTTAATCATTCTCTCCTGGTCAAAGCACAACAAACAGGTTTCAGAATAAACTACTGAAAAGCTTGATTCTGAATGTTCCCCATTAAATCAACGATCACATTCACTTAAGAGGATGTTTTTTTATAGAAATTATGTCTGAACTATGATTTCCCCAAGGTGAACAGGCTGAGTTAATGAGTCCGGCAGGAGAAATTAAAGGATTCACAAAACTAACTTGGAAGTTGTCCCAGTCTCTAAAACAGAAATGCTTGGGAGTTGGATTTTGTCTAAAATTTGGAACATTCTAAAGTTAGATCGACTGAAGTTGAACTCTCCACAAGATTATACCTGGTACTAAATTAAGTGACAACAGATTCTGTTTATTAATCACCTGGGAGAAAACAAAGAAAAAATGTCAACAGTATCAATGCTTTTGTGACCTTGCAAAAATCTGAAGGCTGGGCAACAACGCGATGTCTCCCTGTAAATAGAAACATTGTCCTGCAGTAGTAGTAAAGAGACCCTTCTTCTGGAGTTTACTCATTAAGAACCTAGTAAAGTGCCAATCATATGAGCAATTCATTTATTAACTTGACCCAAACCACCCCCTCCTGCCCACAAAAAAAAAAAAAAAAAAAAAAAAAAAAAAAAGCAAACTGAACATAATATGGTTGGTAATGAAAGGATAAAGTCAGTCTTCTAGTTTTGGTAAACTTTCCCTGAGCAAGTGTAAATTGAATCTTAACCATCAGTCAGATTCATAACCTCTTAGTGCATTATTATGGCTCAATCAGAATTAACTTTTTTTATTTGTATCCAGGGACTGCTGCTAAGTATTGTTTTCCAAAAGGACAGTGATCAACACAGGCTTTGGGCCCTCCAACAATGCTCTGTGCGATTTACTAAAGAGTTGCGTTTTTGTGTGATTCCTTAACATTCAACCACCTTTTCAAAAAGTATGTACAGTAAAGGTCCAGTGGGATATTTTTTAAAAAGGGTATGAGACACAGATTATAGATGTTGTCTCTCAAGTAAATTAATTAGTGTGGTAGATAAAACATGAGTCTATATGTAATTGTGATGCAAAGAGTGGAGTTTGGGGTGGAGGGAGGGCCTGATACTTTAAAGAATGAAAAAAGGCCCCCCCCCCGCAACCGTACCCACCACCATGAGTAGGATGATAGAAAGGAAGTCAGAGGGGGTCTAATGCAGGAGGGCACATCTGAGTTGAGCCTTAAAAGGAGGCTGTGATTTGGTGATGTGATGCTGTGTGTATGCTGAGGCAGACGAGATGGGGCTGTGCAAGGTAGAAGAATGCTACAGTGTGGGAGGAATCGGAAAGGCACATTCTGTGCAGAGGGCAGAGACCTAAGTGAGAAAAGTGAGGAACCCTATGGTGACCATTCTCGGGCTTACATATTTGACATTTCCTAATATAATGTGGGTGGGATAACTACAAATTTTAATAAAATCCCAATGCTGATCGAATAATGGTTTCCCATAATCCAAATTAGTATGCTATGCTAAACACAGTGCAGAGAGTGGTAATTTAATTTACTATTATTTACCTGTGTGCTTCCCCAGTAGGTGGGTGGGGTAATAGCTGGTAAATACTGTACTGTTACTACCACTTATTATTTTTTTTAATCTTTAAACATTTTTGTTTTGGGGATGCCTGGGTGGCTCAGTCCGTTAAGCTTCTGCCTTCGGCTCAGGTCATAGTCCCAGGGTCCTGGGATCGAATTCCACATCAGACTCCTCGCTCAGCAGGGAGCCTGCTTCTCCCTCTGCCTGCCTCTCCCCCTGCTTGTGCTCCCTCTCTCTCTCTCTGACAAATAAATAAAATCTTTAAAAAATAAAAATAAAAAATAAACATTTTTGTTTTGAAGAAGGAATAGGAACAGCTACTTTAGAAACTAGAGACACTCAAGCACTGATCTATTCATAGGGTTTCTACACAGCTGAAGAAGCTTATATCAAACAGACAAAAAATAGTACAGGAGATCCATATACAGAAAGATTTAGAAAAATCCATCTCTAGAAAGCAGATCATATGGAAGCAAAGACCCTGCTGAATGTAGGAGAATCAGTGGGGCTGAGGCATAAAGGTAGGAGGCAGACCGTGTAGTCCCGAAGAAGTTCTTTCTCCTCCTGATCTAAACCTTTGCCTCCAGTATGGGTTGGGAGAAAGGTCTTGATCATTTGAACTGGTTGTCAATCAAAATCTCCCTCATTTTCTCTTGCCTGGCTTCCAGTAGAGCCAGCACTAGCAGCTGTCTTTTATTTAGGACTTAGTGGTCCAACTGTTTTTCAGTCATTTCCGCATTGTGTGCACGAGTCAGCAACTTCTCTAGCCTCAATCTCCTCTTCCTCTACATCGACCGCAGACAGAGTGACAGAGATGAACTTGCCCATCTCTTTAGTCCATTTGGTCATCATCACTTTTTTTTTTTTTTAAGATTTTATTTATTTGACAGAGAGAGAGTATGAGCAGGGGGAGCAGCAGAGGGAGAGGGAGAAGGAGGCTCCCCACGGAGCAGGGAGCCCAATGTGGGGCTCAATCCCAGGACCTTGGGATCATGACCTGAGCAGAAGGCAGACGCTTAACCGACTGAGCCACCCAGGCACCCTCATCATCACTTTCTTAGGAGGCTTTTGTTTCTGAGCATAAATACTTATTTTCCAAACCCTGACCAAACTTGACTACTGCTCCATCCACAATAAATGTCACAGGAGCATTCTTCCGGGGACTGGCAAAAGAGTGGCAGTCCACACCTTGCATATGTCTTCCTGTATTGTTGTTCAATGCCTTCAGGCTTCTGAAGATACACAGTCTCATCTTCTGTGTTACAAAATTTGTGGGCATGTTTGGCAGTATCAATCACACGGAACCAATCTCAGGGCCTCATGGACAATTTCTCTGACAGCCCAGCACCAGGATTATCTGGCTACACAAACGGTGGCAGACATGGAAGGACTCCTTACCATCATCATCTTGGCCCCAGGTGTCAGTGCAGACTACACTATTTAGGCATAGTCAGAGGAGCAAGCCCAAAAACTCAACATCAAGAATAAGGCATACTAGTTACTTCTATAAGAATATGTTGAGTTTTAAAAGGGGTAAAAGATAGATATGAGCCCCAGAGAAGGGGGTGCCTAGGTGGCTCAGTTGGTTAAGTGTCTGACTCTTGTATGGGCTCAGGTCATGAGATTAAAGCCCGGTGTTGTCAGGCTCCAAGCTCAGCAGCGTGTCTGCTTGAGATTCTCTCTCCCTCAGTCCTTACCCCACCCCCGTGCCCCCCCCCACCACACACACTTTCTCTCTTAAATAAATTAAATAAATAAATAAAATCTTTAAAAAAAAAAAAAAAAAAGATCCTCACAGATAAATTAGTGCCTTGGCTCTTGGATAGTCTCACTCAAGTGCAGAGCAGTAAGGGGGCTATGTTGAGGTTAAGACCGATCTGTACCTTTAAAATGAAAAAATACCTTCAATGCTCTTTAATTTTAATAAAGTAAAAGGACACACACATACACACTACAGTGGGAATTAGCAAATAGTTCTGTTTTGTTTCAGATAGCATAGTTGACCCATACAAATAAATACTGGCAAGACTTTCAGCTCTGTCAAGTATTTTTTTTTTTTTTTAAAGATTTATTTATTTATTTATTTAACAGAGACAGCCAGCGAGAGAGGGAACACAGCAGGGGGAGTGGGAGAGGAAGAAGCAGGCTCATAGTGGAGGAGCCTGATGTGGGGCTCGATCCCGTAACGCCGGGATCACGCCCTGAGCCGAAGGCAGGCGCTTAACCGCTGTGCCACCCAGGCGCCCCTGTCAAGTATTAATCCACTCATCTTCAGTGAGGTTATACCCCTATCCTGAAAATATGAAAACACAGTGCAATCTGGTTAATTACTGAACTTAATGGCTGACAAAAAACAAACAAGAACAAATTGAGCAACTCTTGACTCAATGATGGACTGATCCATATCCATGAAGATGCCATGCCCCCAAATTTTCTTTGAGATGTCAGATTAACAATTTTAAGTAAATTTTAGAACTAGTTAAACTGACTGAATGGAAACATTCAAAATTAATGTAATTTATCATCTTCTCTGCCCAGAGCAGGAAATGGCAAACACCAAATAAGGATACAATGATCTAGTTATTGAAAAAAACTACACAATCACATTACAGCATAATCACATAGGATTCTGGTTTTACAAATCTTAAGATTTATTTTAAAAATGTAAATTACAAAAACATGTAATTTCTCTATCATAAGAAATATTGTGAACTCTTTCCTTATTTTCCCATTTTACAATTATGAATTAGAAATAGAGATACCTATAAACTGTAGAAGACAGGTCATCCTCAAAAGAATGTTTGGAGATATTTCTTTTCACATAAGAGCTCAACCTTTTCATCAACTTTCTACTGCTCAATATTCAAGAAATGTAGGGATTGTTTTATAATGACAAGCATTTTAAAATCCAATTATGGCCTTACAAAGATTCTGCCTCATTTCCCCATTGTGAATGAACGAGCTTCTCTGGAACTAAACCTTCCTCATGAGGGCCTACAATCAGCAGGGACGGAAAAGTTACCTCCCATAACTCATTTTTTTCTCCCCAGGAGATGACTTAGAAATCTAGAGATTCCAGCCATTGCACTATTGGGTGTTTACCCCAAAGATACAGACGTAATAAAGAGAAGGGCCATATGCACCCCAATGTTCATAGCAGCAATGTCCACAATAGCTAAATCGTGGAAGGAGCCGAGATACCCTTCAACAGATGACTGGATTAAGAAGTTGTGGTCCATATATACAATGGAATATTACTCAGCTATCAGAAAGAACGAGTTCTCAACATTTGCTACAACATGGACGGCACTGGAGGAGATAATGCTAAGTGAAATAAGTCAAGCAGAGAAAGACAACTATCATATGATTTCTCTCATCTATGGAACATAAGAACTAGGATGATCGGTAGGGGAAGAAAGGGATAAAGAAAGGGGGGGTAATCAGAAGGGGGAATGAAACATGAGAGACTATGGACTATGAGAAACAAACTGAGGGCCTCAGAGGGGAGGGAGGTGGGGGAATGGGATAGACCGGTGATGGGTAGTAAGGAGGGCACGTATTACATGGTGCACTGGGTGTTATACAGAATTAATGAATCATCGAGCCTTACATCGGAAATCGGGGATGTACTGTATGGTGACTAACATAATATAATAAAAAATCATTAAAAAAAAAAAAAGAAAAAAAAAGAAATCTAGAGATTCCAGTTTAGTGCTGGTGGGAACATTTTTACCTAATTGATGGGTGAAGGAAACAGATTCAGGCATTCTTTCGAATACTTAACCAGATTTCCATCTAGCCTCAAGGGAAAGAATCTTCAACAGGTTGGTCTATCAGCTTTGCTCCCAGCCACGGCCACGGCAGGCACAGAGCTGTAAAGGGATAAAAGGCCTTGTTTTCCATTGCCCAGTTGCCTAGATAAAGTCAGTTTGGAGCCTACATTACCAGAGTGACACCTAGAGCAGTATCACTCAGTCTAAAGTGCTTGCATTAATAAACTATCTTGTAGAAAACTCATCACAAAGGCCATACTTCCTCTGAACCGTGAAGCTGTAAATACTACTACTATACTGCTGCTATAAAAATATAGTATCAAAATTCTTCTAAAATAGCAACTCATAGTATTTTTCATAACCTCATAAAAGCAGACACAGTATAATAGATCCCCTTACATCATCCTGTTTCAGAGGCAACAGGGCAGTAAGAACTCTGGACTAGGAGCCAAAAGACTCGAGTTAGGATTCCACTTCCATTGCATATTCATTGTGTAACACCCTTGATCAAGTCACCTAATTCTTTAGGCTTTAAATTTCATGTCTATCACAGAGAGAAATCCTGCTTTACTCAACTCATGGGGCTGCTGCAAGTAGAATGAAGCCTTTGAAAATTAGAGGGCCTTGCAAATATAAGATAGTATTGGCCTTTCATTCTCTGTAAATAATCCAATCATTTAAGCATCAAAAGCAACATTACTGCTTTCTAGTAGGCCATAATTCATGCAAAGAATATGAATTCAAAATACATGACGTATATATTTAACTGTATGTGTACACACTATCTCTGAAAGAATACATAAAAAAATGTATTTTCACTATATACCCTTCTGCATTTTTTGAATTTTGTGCCAAATGGAAAAAAAAAATCAAAGACAATTCCAGTTTAAGCTTAAACAGAGATACTTCTGAAAATATTTGGACTACATCTTCACGGTTGAGGCAATGAAAGGACGATATACTCTTCCCAGTCCATATTTTTCTATTTTCTTTCTCTTCTGCTATTTCAAAGGGATGATGGGGGCGGGAGCAAATGCATAATTCTGAAGGATTTGTAAGTTTTGAAGCAGGAGCCGCCAGGAAGACAAAAATAAGGTTAGATGAGAGAGATAAAGACCATCTGAATACTGGAAAATGCTAAGCTGAAATGGGGGAAGAACAGTACCTCATACCTCAGCATCGATGGACTTGAAAAGTGTCAAAGAAGGAGCAAATATTTTTACACAAATAGTCTCTTCTTGAAAGAGAGTCACGTCAAGAAACTGAATGGGCAAAAGTAATCACTACTGAACAACAGCAGATATACAAAAAGACAAATATAAAATAACAGACATATATAAAAAAGAAAACCTGAATTCAGCTATTAGAACCTATAGAAACTCCTGGGGCGCCTGGGTGGTGTAGTCGTTAAGCGTCTGCCTTCGGCTCAGGGCGTGATCCCAGCGTTCTGGGATCGAGCCCCACATCAGGCTCCTCCACTAGGAGGCTGCTTCTTCCTCTCCCACCCCCCCTGCTTGTGTTCCCTCTCTCGTTGGCTGTCTCTCTCTATGTCAAATTAATAAGCAAAATCTTTAAAAAAAAAAAAAAAAAAAGAACCTACAGAAACTCCTATAAGTAGTCCTGACCAAAAGCTACAAAGGGTGTTATGTCCTAAAACTCACAGAATCATCAGGTCAAAGAATTAAAAGTTCTTTTAATTTAGAGATACTTTATCCAAGAGATTTTCAAATTTGGGGGACTTCCTCCATACTCCTCATGACCATCTAAGGCACCGCAAACTGAGCAACGAGGTAGTCCAAAACCACCTCCCCAACCACTCCACCTTTCCACTTAAGTCAAAAATGTGGAAGTCATGGGCAACTGCGTGGCTCAGTCCATTAAGCGTCTGCCTTCAGCTTAGGTCATGATCCCAGGGTCCTAGGATCCAGCTCTGTATCGGGCTCCCTGCCTCATGGGGAGCTTGCTTCTCCCTTTGCCTCTCTCTCTGTCTCTCATGAATAAATAAATAAATAAAATCTTTAAAAAAAACCTTTCTTCTTTAAAAAAAAAATGGGGAAGTCGTTTGCTCAACATCACAGAATCATCTGCTGGCTGAATGAAAATCTTAAGGCTCCATATAAATGCATTAAGTACAGAAAAAAATTAAAATCTGTGTGAAAACTGAACTGGGCAAACCTAGCATAACTGCGATTTGAATGTACAGCTGTAAAACAAATATAATCCTTCAAATATCAAAACCAAAACCAGCACCCCAACACAAAAAACCAAACAAGAGGAAACTCCACCTTTTCCTTTATCTTCTTCTAACTCCATTCTAAAACCCCAAATCTAAAACATTCTGTCATGTCACAACTAGGAAAGGCTTCTGACTCCACCAAAAAAACATTTAATGACTATTTTCAGGAGCTAGTCTGTAGCCAAATTGTCAACATGAAAACGATGTTGTATATTTAATACCTCTCTCATGTTTATAGGCCTTTTACTTATATAAGTAAATCTTCTGATTCCTTATCAGATCTAACCGTTTATCTACTTGATAATGTCTCCACTTAATATTCTCCTACCTGCCATCTAACTTCTTTTGAATGACAACAAAACTACACATTAAAATTTAGCAAACCTATAGGAATATTCTGGTAAAGAACTGGTCACTGGGTAGTCCCTAATAACTGGTACTGATGTGTGATACAAAAGCCTGTTGGTTACTACCAGCAAACTGGATGAGTACTTGCTAGCTTGGGAAAATGATGCTGACTCAGGGTCCATTCTGATCCTCTGGTTCCCTTCTTCCTCAAAAAAAGAATGAGATTGGTAACTTCTCTCAAGAAACAGAAAATGTGGGACTCCGTGCTGAATTGTAAACTTTAAAACAGTAAATTTTGTAAATTTTATGTTATGAGTATTTATCATAAAATATTAATGAAAGAAAGAAGTGGGCGTCAACTTGAGATCTGAAGCCTTAACTACTCAACAGGAATTCTGGACGGGCTTTCCTCAATCCTCTTCAAGCACACTTTATAAGTGGGGCAGAAAGTTGGGGAACTCTTATATGCTATGGTTCACAGATTGAAAGAGGAACTAGACAATCAAAGAAATCATGAAATTAAATAATTTGGCTGATAGCCCCATACATAGATCTACAGGCCCTGTGAACTTTGGATGAGAGCTGTTCTCTTATTTTAATTTGGGCACTAGGCTCCTGGTTAAGAAATGAACCGCGGGGCACCTGGCTGGCACAGCGGTTAAGCGTCTGCCTTCAGCTCAGGGCGTGATCCTGGCGTTGTGGGATCGGGCCCCACATCAGGCTCCTCCGCTATGAGCCTGCTTCTTCCTCTCCCACTCCCCCTGCTTGTGTTCCCTCTCTCGCTGGCTGTCTCTATTTCTGTCAAATAAATAAATAAAATCTTTAAAAAAAAAAAAAAGAAAGAAATGAACCGCAAACTCTGATCATAATCTCTCTCCTGTTGCAGCCGCAGTGTACAAATACACAATCTCCAGAGTCTTAAATGATGGATCAGATGATCCAACAAACAAATGATTACTCCACAATAAGAAGAAGAAAAGCTGATACATGTAGTGGATGAAGTACTACGACCAGAAACTGGATATGCAACCATGACTCTTTAAAACAATGGTCTACATCTGGATTGATCATGTCCCTAGGTGACAACGCTCCACTCTCCAGTCTGGGCTGAAGAAGGACCATAAGAGGGGACAGATAACTAAGACCAACTCTGTCAGGGTAACGTAGGACTATAGACCAACTGTGCTAAACATGACATAGTTGTTACTTCAGGGAATCTTTGCCCGAGAAAGACAGACTGTAAATCAATAAATAACTTCACCATTTGATTCGGGGAATTCCTAAGAGATCAATTCATCAGAGTTAAGAGTCTTCTTTTCTGAGCAAATAACTTTCTTATCTAACATGTTTATGATCAAGAATTGCTTTGAGACGCCTGGGTGGCTCAACTGGTTAAGTGTTTGCCTTTGGCTGAGGTCCCAGGGTCCTAGGATAGAGCCCCGCATCGCTCCTTGCCAGGCAGGGAGCCTGCTTCTGCCTCTGTCTGCTGCTCCCCCTGCTTGTGCTTACTCTCTCTGACAAATAAATAAATAAAATCTTTTAAAAATTAAAAAAAAAAAAAAAAGAATTGCTTTAAGACCTTTACCTTGAAGTGTCCACCGATTCTAAATTATTGTATAACAAATCTGTCCAATTACAATCAGTTCCCTTCTTTAAAAGGCCCTTTGAAAACCATCTAAATATCCCAATTTTGACTTCTTTCTGTCACGGGGGTGTTCTCCTTTCTGTACTAAATATTCTAATGAATTCAGCTTTGCTTTATTAACAGATTGGTGAAATTTAGGAAAGTATATCGGGGTCCATGCCAATTGATTCTTCAATATACAGCTCAAAGAAGGGAGTCTACAGCTAAACTGGGAAAAACTCAATTGATACACTTTAAAAACTGAATCTTCTGGGAATATAAACATCATTAATGTGCATACTACAATCTAATAAAATCTCTGAAAGAGTCCCACATTTCTACTTGCTTAGTATCAATCTACAGTTGACAGAACAAGGTACTACTAAGTATATGTCCATAAGCACCACTATATCAAACTACAAATGCTAAAATGGTATCAATTAAACACTTACTTTGGGAAATATTGACAGATTAATGTAAACATTAATAAAGATGCAATATTTTAAAAGAATTATCCATAATCTCCAAATTGTATCTTTGCCTTTTTAAAGTTGTAATTTTCTATTATAAAACGATTTGATTTTGAAACCAAAGTGCAAAGAACAAAAGACCAGGAGGATCCTTTTAATGGTACTCCAACTGAGCTAATCATCACTATACGACCTGAATAAGTCACATCTCCCAATGCTTCAGCTGGAACAAGTGGAAAACTAAATAAAAAGCAAGACATTCTGACTCCAACTGGTTGCATATCTAGTATGATTCCATAAAAACAATACTACCTTTCTGAGGAAAGGGAAATGTTGTTACAGAAGGGGAGTAGTGAAAGTAAAGAAAGGGAGTAGTTCACTGGGAGAAGTGAAAGGAGATAAGTGGAACAGTTGCAGATCCTTTTAGAATTACTGTTTTAAAATACTTAAGTATATCGATGGTTTAAATATGCATTACTTCTCAGGTAAAGAACGTTCACCTCCAGTAACGGAAACAAAGGACACTCCAAGCTATTTCTAAGCACTCATTACTATATAGTCTGTAGGACAAGGTATACAGCATAGACTTTGGAAAGAACTGGGATCAGATTTAGGTTTTTCAAGGTACTTTCTGGGCTAATTATTTAACTCTTGTAAGCCTAAATTTCCTTATCTATAAATGAGGATGAATATTTATTATATATGTAGGAATAAGTAGGGCAAAACATATAAAACACCTATGAGTGCTCACTGTAAGCATATAATAAACTATAATAATATTACAGTATATTCTAGAGGAGTGTTAACTTTATACTGCCATAACTCCAAAATAAATCAATAAATCAATCTCAAAAATAAGGAAAAAAATAAAAAGAGGTTTTCTTTTTTTTAACCTCAACTTTAGGAGTAAGTTTGTAGATACATAGATATTAGCTACTGGAAGGCAACTTCAGTTTAAATAGTTCAATTACATTAGGATAAACGAGAGTAAAGGGATAAATTAATTTAGGAAATTATGGTAGAAAAATCTTACCCCAATGGAAAGAATAGTCTTTAAATGACTTCATCAAGTTTGCTTAGCACAAACAAGTGTGTGTGCAATTTCTGCCTGCCCCTCACACTCATCTTTCAATCTAATATCCATATACAAATCCAGACGTGGTACCTATTTTGAACTTCATTTAGGTTGTATCTAACTAAGCATCAGAGGATTATATAGTTTTGGTTTTGCTCACTCATGTTTTAAGGCTCCAAAGAGCCTTTATATTTAAATCCGACTGTTCAGATGCAATTATCTTTAAATATGCAAAAAACCAAGGATATTAGTCATCTAAAATCACTCTTCTCAATCACTTAGGAAATGTTTCTAGCCCACCACTGGCTGTCAATGCACTTTTCTCATCACATCAAACTCAAGTTGATTCATTTTGTGAAAATAAATGTTACTTGTGGCCGACTAGTCAACTTAATAATAAGCAAGATCAATGACCGACAATTCAATTTATGTGTCCTGCATTCGTCTGGGTTTGTTATTTCAAATCACTTGACGGCCATTTGTAACAGGTAGTATAATGCAGGGCAAAATGGCGCCTGGGTGGCTCAGTCAGTTAAGCGTCTGCCTTGGGTTCAGGTCATGATCCCAGAGTCCTGGGATTGAGTCCCCCAACAGGCTCTCTGCTCAGCGGGGAGTCAGCTTCTCCCTCTCCCTTTGCTCATGCTCATGTGGGCACATACTCTTTCTCTCCCTCTCTCATAAAAGCAAGCAAGCAAGCAAGCAAATAAATAAATAAATAAATAAATAAATAAATAAATAAAGCAGTGCAAAAGAGGTCCAGGACTACATTACCACAATTCTTCCAAATACACTCAGATCTTAAAATACTATCTTTAAAATTTTGATATCGCAATTACTATTCTTCAGAAGAATATTGTGTTACCTAATGTCTAAAATACAGGGCTTTGACTAAAGGTCTTTAAATCTTTAGTCTACACCAGAAAGAGAAGATAAGCACTGGAGGAAAGGGTGCTATTTCAAAGATAATATATTAAATTCGAATATGTGATACAAATGAAATACCTCATGGACCACAGAAAGAGGACAGACCAAATAACCTAAGTGAGCCACAAAAAGCACGTAAGCATTTTCCAAGAGAAATCTTACTAAATAACCCACATCACAGAACTTGACTGGGGAAAGGCTCTCTGCATCAGGTAGAACATATCAAATTCATAGACCTATTCAGAGGCAAGAGATGATATCTAATAATGGAAAACACATTTTTGTTTCAATTTCAAAGGGAAAAAAGAGATGGGGTGGGGTGGATAGTAGAAAGTCAATTTGGGATTGCTCTCTCTTTCTCTCTCTCTCTCTCTAAAAATCTTGCTTCTGGTGCCATGGATTTTTTTTTTTTTTTTTAAACCACCTACCTAGATTCTCCATGTTCCTTATTTTTACCTCAGTATGCAAGGAAAAAAGCTTCAAGCATTTAAATGAGACTTACCCTTTCTGTAATATGTACTAAATAAAATCCACGAAATGAAACATTCTACAACTTATTTAAAGTACACACTTCAGGGGCGCCTGGGTGGCTCAGTTGTTAAGCGTCTGCCTTCGGCTCAGGGCATGATCCCAGCGTTCTGGGATGGAGCCCTGCATCAGGCTCCTCCACTGGGAGCCTGCTTCTTCCTCTCGCACTCCCCCTGCTTGTGTTCCCTCTCTCACTGCCTGTCTCTCACTCTGTCAATAAATAAAATCTTTAAAAAAAAAAAAGTACACACTTCAGTTGTAAACAGTACTGGACACTTGCATATGTCCACTCTGAGTCATATGCCTGGTTAAGAATCTATGATGTTGATAGCTAATGATGGCATTAACATAAGGAATTCAGATGCATATACACAAACCAATTTATGTGATCCATGATAGATTTTTAAATAAAAATAAAATAAAAATTTAGGACATTCTAAGATATCTTAGAATATTTTAACTAATTAATTAACTTACTAAAAACCTTTAGCTGTAACTTTAATTTTTAAGCTTTATCTCAAAGTTAACAAATACACAAGGAGGGGCACCTGGCTAGCTCAGCCAGTGAGGTGTGCGACTCTTGATCTCGGGGTTTTGAGTCTGAGCCCCGAATTAGATGTCAGACTGCTTAAAAATAAAATCTTTAAAAAAACTTAGCAAATACACATCTTAAAATATAAATACGGAGTAATTTTGGTCTAAGAGCAAGTTAATGAAGTTTCCGAAAAGAAGTGAATGCATTAATACTTCCTTTCCAAAAGGTTTGCCATTGAATAAATGATCTCACTATCCATGACTTATCAAAATAATGTATTCAACTGGTTACTAAAATTGCCCCCGCTTCCAGACAAAGAAACAGTATATAAGAACGGGAAGATGACCTCCCTGGTTTAAAACAGTCTCTTGAGGCTCCTGGGTGGCTCATTGGTTTAGTATCCAAATCTTGATTTCAGTTCAGGTCATGACGTCAGGGTCATGAGATGGAGTCCCTCATCGGACTCTGCGCTGAGTGGAGCCTACTTAAGATTCTCTCTCCCTCCCCCACCAACCCCGGCTCGTACAGGCCCTCTTGAAAAATACATACATACATACATACATACATACATACATAACAGTCTCTTATTAGTTCACTTTGGGGCCATTAAAAATTCCTAAGTTTTTCTGTTTTTATTTTGTTCCTCTGCCCTCTTGGAGTAGTGCCTCAATTAAAAATAAACACAAGAAAATTCCTATAAATGTAAATTATCCTTTCAACCTTTTCCCTGTTTCATCAATACCTTAATTAATATAATTACACATCCTCTCTAAGTCTCAGAAACACAGAAACAGAAAAAATAAACAGCAGATTCTTTTTCCAGAGATGACTAATCATCCTTACTTTAGAATTTAAGATTAAGTAGATCTAGTTTACATCATTAATTGCCCCCAAAATAGATCAGACAAAAGTATCTTGCATCTGTGAATTGGCTTATGGCTACAGTTTCCACTTATGACAAAAATTCAATTTTTTTTTCATATTCAGCTTTCTTTTTGCATAGCGAGGAAACCAACTGACCAGGTAAGACTATGAAATTGTCAATTTCAATTCCTATTCTACCAGTTAACTTATGCTATGATTTGGGAGAAGCCAATCATTAATCTCATCCTTTGCCATTAGAATTCTTTGAATCTGAACTATGGTAAAAAGAGAAAAACACATTTTTTCAAACTTTTCCCCTATAAAAAACAGAACCAACCTTTCTGAAGCCCTCTGACAATTTTGATAGTATAACTACGAACTCACAACAGCTTACATCTGTGAAAAATATCCACTTCCAAATAGAGGGATCATTTAAATTGTCTCTGATGCCAAAAGTTGCATTCTTGTGATATATAGATAAAGCTAGCTAGCTAGCTAGCTAAAGTGTTGATTTAATCTACTGACAACAGCTTAAACTTGCATTTTCAGAACAGAAGAATAACTAATCCAGGATGAAAGATTCCAACTCTTAAAGTCAATATTCAGGATCAGTCTCTGAATGAGAACCTGACTCACAGCAAGCCCTGGAGCTGCTCCTCCATTCTAAAAATATCTGCCACAGGGCACCTTATTCATTCCAAACTGAGTAAGAATTTCAAATCTATGTTCTAATTCTTACTTGGTGCAACCATGACATCACAGAGCAGGCAAATGCACAAGAAATTTTGTGCAGTAATTTGCCTACAAGTTTTATCTATCTTGAAATTCTTTCTTTAAACATTAAAATCCTAAGGAAATAAATTCTTGGTTGATCACAAAACCCCCATACTCTCTGGAGTTACTTTTCTTCTCAGATAACTGAGGGCAGTGGGGCGCCTGGGTGGCTCAGCCGGTTGGTTATCCGACTTGGTTTCCAGCTCCGGTCATGATCTCAGGTTGTGGGATCAAGCCCCATAATGGGCTCCACGCTCAGTGCAGAGTCTGCTTAGGATTCTCTCCCTCTCCTTCTGCCCCTCCTCCCACTCCCTCTTTCTCTCTTTCTCTCAAATAAAATAATCTTAAAAAATAAATAAATAACTGAGGGCAGTTCCAGGAAGGCAGTGATCACAGTTTGGGCCATCACAACACTAGGCACATACTGGCATTCTATATACATTTTTTATTTGGTTGACAGAAATTCTATCTGATCTCTAGGCTTCCAAAGGCAAGCTGTCAGTCACTGGGGTCACAATGGAACAAACACCTTCTCCCGAACCTCTTCCTTTTGGGTCTATTTTTCAGACTTTTTAATTTTAACATCAATTCACTAATATAGACCCAAATTAAAACCAAAACTATGCAATGACTTTAAGCTGGATGGGACAAGAAATTACTAAATAAAGAGATCAAAGAGCACTACTCTCAGAAAATTAAGCCCACTATTTTGGTTTCTTGATGGAAAAGCACTAGGACAGAGAAGAAAAAGGTTATCAAGAATTGCATTTCTGGAGTTCCTCTGCACACGTCTGAAGGAATTCATCACCATTATTTACTTAAATCCAATTCTCCTGGCAGAAACTGCTCATCCTTCAAATGAAGTTTTTATTTTATTTTATTTTATTTTTTAAAAGACTTTATTTATTTATTTGACAGAGAGAGACAACCAGCGAGAGAGGGAACACAAGCAGGGGGAGTGGGAGAGGAAGAAGCAGGCTCCCAGCAGAGGAGCCTGATGTAGGGCTCGATCCCAGAACGCCAGGATCACGCCCTGAGCCAAAGGCAGACACTTAACAACCGAGACACCCAGGTGCCCCTCAAATGAAGCTTTTAGAAATGACCAAGAAAAAACATCCCATGTCAATAAACACCAATGGATTAGATCTGAAGGAAAAAAAAAGACACCTCTGACAAGCCGACTTATCTCCTGAGGTCGTTATCCCTTTAAACTGCCCCCTGCCATATACATCCTTTTAAAAACTTCTAAATTTAGGCAGATACAAACTGGTTAACAACTTATGTATAAGGTAACTTTCTGCTCAGAAATCAATCTCATGTGAAATCTCTCAGTAAATTCTGCTTCATCTCCGTCTTGTAAGCACCTATTTGGAGCAGACTCTAGGAAGCGGGCGGGAGGCACACAGCGATGAGCGTGGATGAGCACCAGTCAACCTCATGTAAGGGGCGGCAAGGACCTGCACTTTTTAGGCCTGTGCGGAGGGAAGAAACGTTGACAGGAAGAGGGCCTGAGCAGTAAAAGAAAAAAAGAAAACAGAACTAAAGAGCAAAACGTGATGACGTCCCCAAGATAACAGATGGAAAAATAATTCAGAAGAGGAAATCATAGGAAACCCATCTCCTAGACAGAAAGAAAAACCCCTCTCCTTAGTTTCTCAACAGCTGCTTAAGGAAAGGAATCCTTGCTAGCTTCTACAGAGTCTCACAAATCTGTTCCTCAGTTCGTGAATTCCACTCAGTCCACGATGTGAGTGCCCCGGAAGTCTAAGTAAACAAAGATTCTGCATAAAATTTTTAATGCTCTTTATCCAACTAAAATTTGCTGCTAAATGAAAGAATAAAAAGGAACTTTACTCTTTTGTAACAGGGAAATACAAACAGTGGCACTGACTTACTAAACAGGAAACTGCTTCCATCTAACTGTCTCAAACCACAGCAAACAGACATTCAATTTGTTATGTGAGTAGCAATTTTGTTTTGTGAGAAATGAAACTGTAAATTATACTTCTATAGAAAGTAGAAAACTTTTCTTACAGTATAGGGAAAAGGGAGATAAAAGCCAGAAGAATCTATGCTTTAGCCTTAATTTTAAAAAAGCCTAAGGGGAAATACAGATTGCCATGTCTTAACAAACTTTGTTGAATCCACTGTTCTTTAAATTATGTGCAGCTTTTATAAATAAAAAAGAAAAAATTAAAGCTAAATTATAATAAAATTAAAGCTGATAAAAAGAATTTTGAAACTTGTGAAAGATATTACTAAAATTGTGCTGAGTTTATTTTGATCAATCTTGAAACCTTTAACTACTGGCAAGGGTGAGAATTTACTACGCTTCCCATTAAGGCCTGATCTTGACTTAGAATCTCCACATATTTTTAAAAAAAGAATCTCTACATATTCTTGACTCAAACTATATGGCATACTTATGCCATTTAAATTTAGGTTAACTATATTCAGTGTATGTGGTATTTAGGAGGTGATTTCAGAGTTGGCAATTTACTGGACACTGAAGTGAGGGAAAGAAGGATAAAGGATGATGGTGCCCTAGTTTCTGGGTTGGGGGACAAAGTGGCTGGTGGCAGCTTCACTGAGAAGTGAAATCCAGGCCCAGTAGGCTTGGAGTAGCAGGTACTCAGCTCAGTTCCAGCCAGAAATGTTGAGACTCAAGTGCCCATGGACATCCCCCCCAGACATAGTTGGCAATATGAGTCTGGAGCTCAGGAGAAAGGTTTAGGCCTATGATACAGTAATCATCACATTTACCTGGGAATGAAATCACCCCGGCCAAGTGAGAACGGAACCATGACATTTAAGCACCTGATTAAGGGGGTGACTGAGAAAGAAGAGTCTAATAGAAAAGCCACAGAGAAATGTTATGTTTTTATTTTAATTCCTTAGTTAACACACAGTCTTAGAATAGTTTCAGATGTACAATATAGTGATTCAACAATTCCATACATCATCTGATGCTCATCATGACTCCTTAATCCCCATCACCTATTTCACCCATCTCCCCACCCAGGGTAACCATCAGTTTGTTCTCTATAATTAAGTCTGTTTCTTAATTTGTCTCTCCCCCCCACTTTGCTCATCTGTTTTGTTTCTTAAATTCCACATGTGAGTGAAATCATATGGTATTTGTCTTTCCNNNCCTAACTTATTTTGCTTATTAGCATTATACTCTCTAGAGCTCCATCCACATCATTGCAAATGGTAAGATTTCATTCTTTCTATGGCTGAGGAATATTCCATTATATATATAATATATATATCACCTCTTCTTTATCCATTCATCAATCAATGGACACTTGGGCTGCTTCCATAGTATGGCTATTGTAAATAATGCTGGTATAAACATTGGGGTGCATGTATCCCTTTGAATTAGTGTTTTTGTATTCTTTGGGTAAATATCCAGTAATATCCTGGATCATAGGTCAGATCTATTTTTAACTTTTTGAGGAACTTCTGCACTATTTTACACAGTGCCCTGCACCAGTTTGCATTCCCACCAACCGAGCAAGAGGGATCCTTTTTCTACGCATCCTCGGCAACACCCATTGTTTCTTGTGTTGTTGATTATAGCCATTCTGACAGGTATGAAGTGTTATCTCGGTGTAGTTTTGATTTGCATTTCCCTGATGATGAATGAGGTTGAGCATCTTTTCATGTATCTGTTGGCCACCTGGATGTCTTTTTTGGAGAAATGTCTGTTCGTGTCTTCTGCCCATTTTTTAATTGGATTACTTGTTTTTTGGGTATTGAGTTATAGAAGTTCTTTATATATTTTGGATACTAATCCTTTACCAGAAATGTTATTTGTAAATATCTTCTCCCATTCTGTAGGCTGCCTTTTAGTTTTGTTGATTGTTTCCCTATGCAGAAGTTTTTTTTGTTTTGTTTTGTTTTGTTTTAAGATTTTTATTTATTTGACAGAGAGAGAGAGACGGCCAGCGAGAGAGGGAACACAGGCAGGGGGAGTGGGAGAGGAAGAAGCAGGCTCCCAGCAGAGGAGCCTGACGTGGGGCTTGATCCCATAATGCCGGGATCACGCCCTGAGCCGAAGGCAGACGCTTAACCACTGCGCCACCCAGGCGCCCCTATGCAGAAGTTTTTTATTGTGATGTAGTCTCAATAGTTTATTTTTTGCTTTTGTTCCCGTGCCTCAGAAGAATATCTAGAAAAAAGTGGCAACAGCCAATGTCAAAGAGGTCACTGCCTCCTCAGAAAAATGTTTTAAGAAGGTAGTGGTCACATATTCATGACTGCATTTATATAAAATGTCCAAAAATGGAAATTTAGAGACAGAAAGTAGATTAGTAGAGTCTAGGTGGGGGAATTAATGGGGTAAAATTAACTATAAATGGGCATGAGGGACTTTGGGTGGGGGGATAAAAATATTCTAAAACTGATTTATGGTGATAATTACATTATTCAATAAAGTTACTAAAGATCACTGGAAACTTGAAATGAGTGACTATGTTAAATATCCTTCAATAAAGCTGTTTTTCAAAAAAAAAAAAAGAAAATATCTTCTACACTGTGATGTGGATACTATTTCTAGCATGAGAAAATGTTTGGTGAGATTTGTAATAACCAAAATTATAGGCTCCCACACCAAGCAAGGTGGAAACCCCTTCCACAGATATCTAAGCATGTATTCTAATTTTTTAAAAAGAGAGAGATGTTTTAGTTGTTAAAGTTCATGGCAGCCCTCAAAGTTCAGAAAGTAAAATCTGGTATACATATACAGAGAGCAAAGGGACTATGTAATAAGTAAACAGTGTTTAATTAAAAAAAAGGCCCAAAATGGAGTCACTTGTGTTAACCCAAGACTTAATTAATACCTAACTTCACAGTTTCAATCTCTCTCAGGAATGTAATCTTAAACCACTCAACCTGGAATTTCCTAGTCAGCACTAGTGAGGTAATCTGCCTGGGTGGCAGATTCCCTCTGGTCCCCAAAGAAAGATGAGGTCCACTCCTTCCTTGTCCCTGCCCCTTCTGCCTACAGAAGTCTCCCATTTTGTGTAGCTCTTTGGAGCTCCTCTCTATTTGCTAGATAGGATGCTGTCCAATTCATCATCGAATAAAACTAATATGACCTCTAAATTTACTCAGTTGAATTTTGTTTTTTAACAGTGACCAAGTTCCAATCAGGTACATTTGAAAATATGAAGGGGCATTTTTGTTTATTACACGGACTTGTGGGTAAGACTGACATGTGGAGGGAAATGTTTAAACTACAATTTATTGGTGCACCTGGGTGGCTCAGTCGGTTAAGTGCCTGCCTTAGGCTCAGGTCATGATCTGGGGGTCCTGGGATCGAGCCCCAAGTCGGGCTCCCTGCTCAGTGGGGAGCCTGCTTCTCTCTCTGCTCCTCCCCCTGCTTGTGTTTTTTTTTTTCTCTCTCTCTCAAATACATAAATAAAATCTTAAAAGAAGAAGAAGAAGAAGAAGAAGAAGAAGAAGAAGAAGAAGAAGAAGAA
>NW_024424341.1:28330593-28397585 GCF_017311325.1 Ursus maritimus
AAGAAGAAGAAGAAGAAGAAGAAGAAGAAGAAGAAGAAGAAGAAGAAATAATAATAATAATAATAATAATAATAATAATCAGGACTACATACTGGTATTCACTTATACTTAATAAAAGCTGCCTTGATGTTACTGGGCTAAACAGTTTTAAGCAGGCATTTAGCTTTTTATACAAATACAAAAATTTAAAAAAGGGGCTAAGTATGCTAAATGTCCTTCAATGCACAGGATAGTACTGCACAATGAGGAATGGTCCCTCCTAATCACCAAAAGCATTCCTGCTGAAAAACACTGACTTAAACTATGTTCACATTAGCACCTCAAAAGGTTAAATACATCTAGATTCTTATCCTAAAATATTTAAATATAAGGCATCTGCCTTACCAACAAAATATTCCACTATATGCAAATTAAAAATATAATTTCCCCAAATTTTGTTTGAAAACTCACAGATGACCATTAGATATTCAAATTTTAGAAATAACATCAGGGGCGCCTGGGTGGTTCAGTCGTTAAGCGTCTGTGCCTTTGGCCCAGGGCGTGATCCCAGGGTCCTGGGATCGGGCTCCCTGCTCCCCCAGGAGCCTGCTTCTTCCTCTCCCACTCCCCCTGCTAGTGTTCCCTCTCTCGCTGGCTGTTTCTCTCTCTGTCAAATAAATAAATAAAATCTTAAAAAAAGAAATAACATCAAATATTTAAAGAGATATTTAATTTTTCAGTTATTTGTCACTTAGTTTGAACCAGGCTTATAATTCCCTCTGAGCTTTAAGCATTTTTTGACAAACCATGCAATAACATGTATAAGCACTTCTCTGTAACGCTGAAATGTAGTATTTTCCTTTGAATCTTTAGAAAGCGTAATTTCATCAGCTGCCTCAAGATACAAGCATAGTATATCTCTCTAGTAAAGCATTAAACTGTATTATAGGGGCGCCTGGGTGGCTCAGTCGGTTAAGCATCTGACTCTCGATTTCAGCTCAGGTTGTAGTCTCAAGGTTGTGGGATCAAGTCCTGCGTCAGGCTCCGTGCTCTGAGTCTGTTTCAGGTTCTCTCTCTCCCTTCCTCCACCTCTCCCCCCACCCCCCCCACCTTGCTTGCACACATGCCCCCCCCCAAAAATAAATGAATACATTTTAAAAAATCTTAAACTGTATTATAAAGTGCTTCTGTGTTCTTGGAGGGTGAAAATCTGTCTATTCCATTTTTTTACACACAGTACCTAGTACAGCTAGTACACCTAGTAGGTGCTTATATTTAAGAATAACTGAACAAGGTTATTGAAAACTAATAAATTATGATAAAGAAAACCTACCTGTGTGCCTTGATTTTCAGGAGAATTAGCTAATTTTATACTGAAAATCCTTATTAGTAATTTTATATGATTGGGAAACATTTGGATGAAGGTCACAATGAATTAAATGACTGTTCTAGCATAGGACAAAGAACAGGAAGAGGGCACTTATTTGGAAAACATAATACACCCAGTCAACAAAGGTCAAAATACACAGAAGAGAGAGAAGGACAGCAATTGGTCCCTTCTATTTGCCATGTTCTAAACTCTTGCCATCACATAGAACTACAAATTCCAGCCTATCTTCCAACATTTAACCCACACCAAGGATGAATATTTGCAAATTGTTTTCCTTCTGGATATTTGGTCAGGGGAGGAGGGTTAGTAGGAGAGGAAGAGATTACACAGCTGTGGAGGTGTACTAGCTCTGCAAGGAGTACTAAATTGATTGTACTAATTGTGTCCTAAAAAGTATACACTTTCCTTTCTTACAATAGTCATTTAAAAGCTTTTTTTCTGAAGATGGGTGAGATTCCATCAAGTTTTGAGTACATGTTTTTATAATGTGGCCAAACGTTAAAGCTGGTGGGAAAAAGAGCTGCAAGACTCAACTGATAGGATACCATGATGTCCTGGAATCTGAATACATCTTAGCCAATATGCTGACTTAAAAAGATAAGCACATGGGGAGCAGTGACTCTGCTTCGTGCCAGGCAGTGTCTCCACAGGGTGTGGGTTTCCTAGTGTAACAGCAGTCACACCATATGGTGCTGCTTTTATTGGCATGGGCAGGACAGAAGCTGCCAAAAATTCAATGTGCTATTTTGGGCCATGAAACGTGATAATTCCCAAATTTAAAACATTAAGAATTTTAAACCAAAAAAGATCTTTTTTAACATTTTAAGTACTGGACTTTTGTAATTCAAGGCCAACTGGGTAACAACTGTCAGTCTTTGAAATACGACAAAGACACAAACAAAAGTCAAGACTTGGAGAATAAGCTTGGCAGCTATTCTCTGAAAATATTTTTTAAAGATTTAAACAGAAACTCTATAGTTATACTATAAATGTAAGGGTGCAATGTGTAGAAACAGTTTTTGAAATACTACATTTTGAAAACATGAAACAAGCGCAGTAGGTGTGAGAAGATTAAAGACGGTTCATCAATAGAATGGATTCTGTATTTCTATCCACTTCTACAAGTTTTAGCATAGTAACATACCTCCAACTACTCAAATAAGATGACATGATGTTTGAAGTCAGAGCAAGCCTGGAATATTCATGTTGAATCCAACAAACTATTTAACCCTTACGAGTGCAGCCCTAGATTGGAATAACTAGGTCCAGGATCCTCAAAACAACAACTTTGAATGCTATATCGAGGTGGGTAATATTAATTTCAGAAAAGCATTTTTTGAGCTTCCACACTTGTGTCAATGCTAGCCTTTTCCCCAAGCCTGCTCCTTTTTCCTGAATTAGGTTAATTATAGGTAATAAAAATAGCTTTTAGTTTGCCCTGAAATAAAATGGGTTTTATGAATTGCTTTACATAAGGCAAGAAAATTTTAAGATAAAGACTAGGCTGAATCTAAAATTACAAGTGAAAACTCCATTTTCCAATGCCCACCCAATACACTGCATAACAATAAACACAAATTATCTAGAGTAATAGAGTAGGTAAATTGTAAATGCAGGTAACATTCACCTAAAGAGAGCTGTGGTGGGGCGCCTGGGTGGCACAGCGGTTAAGCATCTGCCTTCGGCTCAGGGCGTGATCCCGGCGTTATGGGATGGAGCCCCACATCAGGCTCCTCTGATGTGAGCCTGCTTCTTCCTCTCCCACTCCCCCTGCTTGTGTTCCCTCTCTCGCTGGCTGTCTCTATCTCATAAATAAATTTTAAAAATCTTTAAAAATAAAAATAAAAATAAATAAAAATAAAGAGAGCTGTGGTGCAGCCGGCCCAAACGTGCAGAAACATTCATACAAGCTACTGAGGTTCTCAAAGAGCATCCACACCAGGATCTGCAAGTTCTTAGCCCTCCACCCGAGATCTACTAAATCTGTATTCTAGGCAAGTCTTCCGGGTGGTTCAATGGATGCTCAAGTTTGAGGACCACTGAGGACTTTTGACATGAGAAAGACAAAGTACGCATGGGCATTTGGATGGCTCAGTTGGTTAAGTGTCTGACTCTTCATTATGGCTCAAGTAGTGTGATCTCAGGGTCGTGAGACTGAGGTCCATGTCAGCCTCTGCACTCACTGCACAGTCTGCCTGAGATTCTCTCTTTCCCTCGCCCTCTTTTTCTCGCTCTCTCTCAAATAAATATACCTTAAAAAAAAAAAAAGTATGCCAAATACAGATTATTGCTGAAAAGCAATTTAACAACTTTCACTTACTCTGTTAAACTTGCTGTTCTAATTTCCTAAGAATATTAATGCCTAGAAGTTATATATTAATCAGAGGCCGATGATAGGAAGAAATAAGAAATTCCTTCAAGTGCTATATCTTTTTTTTTTTTTTTTTTAAGTAATCTCTACACCAAACATGGGGCTTGAACTCACAACTCCAAGACTAAGAGCCACATGCTCCACCTATTCAACCAGCCAGGTGCCCCCGCCTTTTTTTTTAAATAAAAGAAAAGACAAACTTTAAAGTGGAGTTTGTCAATTTGTGTGCAGGTATTTGTGTTGACGGGCAGGGGGTTGCCTTTAAGTGTTACGCCAAAGACTATAATGATGTTATATGGCTGATTTCAAATGTATGAGATAAATCATGTACCAGGAGAATTACTGGGGAGGAAGAAGAGGAAGGAGAAGACATCTCCTTTAAAATATTTGTTTTCAGGACACGTGGCTGGCTCAGTCAACGCAGCATGTGACTCTTGATCTCAGAGTTTTGAGTTCAAGCCCCACATTGGGTGCGGAGCCTACTTAAAATAAAATATTTAAAAATGAATAAAATACTTTTTTCACCTGCAGGCTAACACATTAGTCCAAGTAGACACAATAGAAGCTAGTCTAGAACAGGAAGGTAATTACAACTAGAAGAAAATGGAAAACACCTTTCCAGTTTTTCTTTTCCTACAGTCCTTCACCTTTCCTCCTGAAGAATTAAGTTTTAACCAAAGAAGTTTGAAGTGTATATAGTTTAAGCCACGACTATGACTAGTTTGGGAATGTTGAAAATAGGCTACATAAAAATTTCCCTGAGCAATCAAAAGTGTATCCAACATTTGCCTGAGACTCAGTATTATCTTCTACGGGATGAATTACTATCTTTTCCTTCAAGCGTCTTGCCTTGGAAGATAGGAACTCTTTTAAATTATAGGTCCTTCTGCTTAAACCACTGTTCAATCTGTGCTTTGGTTCTAAGTTCCTTCACCAGTTTTGAAAACATTTGATCAACACTAAACTGTACACGAAGGAAAATAATTCTTAGGGGAATTAAATAGGGTACTGGAAGAAGACTTTGAAGAATAGTTGTCATTTGAGCTAGGCCTTGAAAGATGAGGGGGAATTTCAATAGAGGAGAAGGAAGAGAGATTTCAGGCTTAAGGAACAATGTTCATGCCTTCATTTCTCCTCTGGTGTAGGCCCTAGGGATGCATGCTGGATGAGACAGTCATGGGCACTCCCTCTCGGAACCGACATTTGAGAGCTACTGAGGTAAAGAAAAAATAGGCAGACGACTAAAATTACAGCAAATTTTGTTGTGAAACAAACAAACCAGTGAATAATGAGTAACAGTGGGAAGTTTATTTCAGATGGGGAGGGCAGGACAAGCTCTGTCACTTAAGCCGCGGGAGAGGATGTAGCTATACAAAAGTGGGTGGGGGGGGTGGAGGTGTAGCAAGAGCATTCTAGGCAGAGGGAACATCATATTGGAAAGAGTCTGGCTAAGTTTTAGCAGCTAAAGACGGGTGTGGACCTCCCCCCACAGGCATGCACACGTGCTCTCTCTCTCAAATAAATAATATCTTTAAATTGATTGAGAAAGTGTTAAAGGATTTCAATTAGGGTATAGACATGATGAAATTACTTTTGTAAAAGAGATATTGTTTATCCATCACATTTCAATAAATTTTTTTTAAAAAATAAACTTTGAGATATACAATAATAAAATTCACACATTTTAAGTGTACAGGCTGGTGACTTTGACAAACGTATGTACCTGCGTAATCACCACCACAATCAAGATATAGAACATTCCCATCCCCCAAAGTCCACTTGAGCCCCTGTACAATCTCTTCTGTCCCCACCCCTGCCTTAAGCAACTCATGGTCTGTTTTCTATCACAGCAGATAAATGTCTGCCTATTTAAAATTTCATATGAATGGACTCATTTCTATGTCTATTCACTTTCAATTACAAAATGTCTGTGAAGGACATCCGTGCCATTGTGTGTATCAGTAATTTATTCCCTTTTGCTGCTGAGTGGCACTCTGTTGTATGAGCATACCATAATTTTTTTATCCATTTACACCAATTCATAGACAATTGGGGTGTTTCCGATTTGGGCTCTTAATGAAAAAACCTGCTCTGAACATTCATGTACAGATCTTTACATGTGAGTATGTTTTCATTTCCACTGGGTAAGGCTGTTTTCATTTCTACCTAAGGCTAGAATTTCTGGGTTATATGTTAAGTATGTTGAAATATAAGAAAATTACAACAGTTTTCAAAAGTGATTACACCAATTTAGACCCCCCCCCCACCAGAATGTATGAGAGCTCTGGCTGCTTCACTTCCTTGTTTTTCATTTTAGCCATTCTAGTGGATGGTAAATGGCATCTCATGGTTTAAATATGAACTTCCTTGATGACTAATGATATACAGAATTTATGCATGTGATAAGTGACCATTTTAATATTTTTTGTAAAGCACTGTTCAAATCTTTCTTCCTATTTTTGCAAGTGGAGTTGGTTGTTTTTTTTTTTAAGAGAGAGCACACATGTACACCACAAGTCGGGGGAGCAGGTGGGCAGGTGGGCAGGGGCAGAGAGGGAGAGAGAGAATCTTTAGCAGGCTTCATGCTCAGAGCAGAGCCCAAAGTGGGGCTCATCTCACGACCCTGAGAGCATGATCTGAGCCAAAATCAAGAGTTGGATGCTTAACTGACTGAGATGCCCAGGTGCCCCTAGAGTTATTTTATTATTAAAGACTTCTTGATTTATTCTAGATACAAATATCTTCTCCTAGTCTGTGACTTGCCATTTTATTTTCTGGATGGTGATATTTATGTATTTACATATGTATGTATTTATATTTTAAAGTAATCTCTACACTCAATGTGGGGCTCAAACTTATAACCCCAAGATCAAGAGTTACATGTTCCACTGACTGAGCCACCAGGTACCCCTGATGGTGACTTTAAAAGAGCAGAAATTTTAATTTTTATGAAATCAAACTTATCCATTTTTATTTTCTTTTTAAGGTTAGTGTTTTTGTGTCTTAAAAAATCTGCCTATTCCAAGTTGATGAAGAATATTCTGTATTTTCTTCTAGAATTCGTACAGTTTTAGTTTAGGTCTATGGTCCATTTCAAGTTAATTTTTGTGAAGGTTGTGAGGTAGGTCTGAAATTAATTTTTTTCCAAATAAGTATAACACATTCCTCAACAAATTGTGTTAGCACAACTAGCCTTTCCCTTTTGGCACCTTTATCAAAAATTGTTTGGCCACGCATATGTGTAGAGGATGCTCTTAGGCAACAGACTTGAGCAGTGGAAACTTGATCAAGGCAAAAGGGCCTATTGTGGGGCGCCTGGGTGGCACAGCGGTTAAGCGGCTGCCTTCGGCTCAGGGCGTGATCCCGGCGTTATGGGATCGAGCCCCACATCAGGCTCCTCCGCTTTGAGCCTGCTTCTTCCTCTCCCACTCCCCCTGCTTGTGTTCCCTCTCTTGCTGGCTGTCTCTTTCTCTGTCAAAATAAATAAATAAAATCTTTAAAAAAAAAAAAAAAAAAAGGGCCTATTGTAACCCCCTGGCTGAATACAAACAGGCCCATCGGGTGATCCATCTCAAAATATCCAGAAGCCCTACTGAACCAATGGGCTACTTAAAACCAGGCACAGGTACCAAAAAAGGAAAATTCCTTATGTCCCCATACCTCTACACCTTCCCCTTTAGATACAGCCCCCAACCACTGCCTCACTGAAGACAGTCGCTGCTTTGCTGTCCTGCCCACTGCTCCCTTGTGGTGTATTCAATAAACTTCTATCTCCTTTGTTCTGGTTCAAGTGAATTCACCACCTATGCCTCCAGCTTCTATCCGATCAGGTTGCCCCACATTTGGGGGCCTCCATCCAATCTGGAGAGACACCATAATATGTAGATCTAGTTATGGACTTACTATTCTGAACCACTGATCTTAAGGGACAGACAGTATTTTAGGCTTGGGGGCCATCTATAGTCTCTGTTACACTCAACTTGGTGATTGGAGGTCCAAAGCAGCTTTAAGGAATATGTAAACTAACAGGTTTTGCCTTGTTCCAATGTAACTTCCTTTACAAAACACACAGCCATTTCATGGACCTCTGATTGATAAATTTATCTTTCTGATAACACCATACTGTCCTAATTGCTTTATAGTAAGTCTTTATAAGCTGTCTTGAAATACAAGTAATGCAAAACATCTAATTTTATTTTTCTTTTTCAGTTATTGAAACTATTTCTAGTTCACCTATATTTCCATATAAATTTTAGACTCAGCTTGTCAGTTTTCTATTCCCTACCTTTCCTCCTCCCTCCAAAATGCCTGCTGGGATTTTGACTGGGATTCCACTGAATTTAATCTCCAAGTCTTCCAAACCTAGAAGATTGCCATCTCTATTTAGTTAGATCTTTATTTTCTTATCAGATTCATTCTTATGCACTGTTTTTTAATGCAAATTTTAATATCTAGTAAAGACATATAAAAGCAAAGCAGAGCTTACTTTTTATGACACCAACTATCAGATTCTCCTACACCAACGGGATGACAAAATTTTTAATTCTATACTATCTGGAATTAGTACCGACCCCACAAGTTGAAGGGTCAATCTCACAAGATTGCTCTCAATCTTCTGATGCCAGTCACGAGTCCCAAGTCCCAAGGACACTTGTACTTCTGTCCAACTTGGCCACAAATCTGAGGGCACTAAGATCCCCTCATCAAGTTGTGTAACTCTACAGATTGACTCACAGAACTCAGGAAAACACTTATTCACATTTACCAGTTTATTATAAAGGATACAACTGAGAAATAAACAAATAGAAGAGATGCTTAGGGCAAAGTGGCAGGAGGAGCCAGAAGACTCCCAACACCTTCCCAACACCTTGGTATGTTCAACAACCCAGAAGCTTTCCAGGTCTTCAAGTTTAAGAGCTTTTATGAAGCTCATCCTCCAGCAGCCACCCACCCTCACCACCTTCTTAGAGGTGGGTAGGTGGAACCGAAAGTTCCAACCCTCTAATCTCTTGGCCTTTCACATGACCAGCCCCATCTAGGGGCCCCACCTTAAGTCACCACATTCACATGGACGCAGGTATAATGGAAGGAGGCTTGTTATAAATAACAAAAGAATTCCTATCATTCAGGAAATTCCGGGGGCTTTAGAAGCTCTGTGCCTGGAACCAGGGATGAAGACCAAATACATTTTTTATCATTCCATACTCTTAAAAAAAAATGAGGGAAGCTTGTTTCCTTATAAATATGCCACAAATTCACCAGTGTGAAAGTGGATGTATGAGGATCACTTGGTCTGCTCTTCAACTGCCTTTCTAAAACTCAAAATTAGCTTGGGTCATTTCAAGCACAACAGGGGCCCAGAGGAACAGAAGCAGTTTCCAAGGAGTTGCCTTTACAGTGTCTCCACAGCCATACCTCAGCCATACCCTCAGTACAGCGTGGGCTATGATTCAGGGAGAATTCTCCATTCTCCCACAGAGCTCACTAAATCCAGCTTTTACTTCCTCTTCTAGGAGAAACTCCCCCTGGTAACTTGCATTTAAGTTCATGGTTGAGTCATGAAACCCTGTTTTATCTCTGTCTTTAAAATTTGACTATTCTGGGGGTGCCTGGGTGGCGCAGTTGATTAAGAAGCCAACTCTTGGATTCAGCTCAGGTGATGATCGTAGGGTCCTGGGATGGAGCCCCGTGTTGGGCTCCCTGCCCAGCAGAGAGCCTGCTTCTTCCTCTGCCCCTCCCCCCTCTCCCTTCTCCTCTTCCCCCCTTCCTCGGGGCTCTGTTCTCCTCTCAAATAAAATCTTTAAAAATAAATAAATAAAATTAATTAATTAATTAAAACAGGGACAGACTCCACAACAGTTTCAACTCCAGTTCTTACACTTTGCCATGATTTTGGTCTTCTTGTGCCTGCTAAAATCTGAGTTTTCACTGTATATCCAAATCCCATAATGGCAAACAGCTCTTTTACAGAAGGAGCCATGTGATAACAAGGACTCACACATACAAAGGTATAAATTATCAATCTAGATTTATTATGGGATTATTAAAAATCCTTAGCCAAAGCATATCCATCCAACATTCTTAACCATGGCAACGTGGCTTACAATTATGGTAAACCTCAGTAGCAGAAGTCTTTAGAAAACAGGTGGTACAACACAGAATACTCATCCCCAGGAGATACTTGGGAATTACTGTTTGTACAAAATCAGTCTTGAAAAAAAATTTTTTTTTTGTTCAATTCCTGGGCATTACATATTTAAACCCTACTTCGTTTCAAAAGTTATTTAAGACAGGATTTCTTCAATAAATGGGCTGGACTCCCATACTTTCTTCACTATACTGCTGCTAAATATTAGTTGGTCACTTAAAGTCAGATGGGACTTCATTAAATCATGATGAAAATTAACAGTCAGGGAAAGAACTGTTATAGACAGAAACTTTGTAAAATGCATGAATAAAATCTTTTGATGGATGTATCTTATTAGTATTCATTTCCTCAACCTGTAAACTCAATGATATCATTGTTTGTCACTTTAACTCACTTTCTGCTCAACAGTGGACCAACTGATAGATACCAAAGATGAGATGCTAATATAAAAAGATGTAATTTCCTTCCATTTATTTTATAGGATTTTGTGGTGAAACGTAAAAAACACAACAGCAAAAAAAAAAGTTTAATCAGTCATAACTGTGCTTGGGTGATACTAACTAGATGGACTACTGTCACCTACTGATCAAATGATCACTGTAGTGGCTTTAAAAATATGTTCACAAATTGCCAACTTTTCCTTCTTTGAAACTGGATTGGGTCATCACACCCTCCCAAATCATAATCTTCTTTGTTTAGTGGCTTTGTTCCAGACTGACAAAACATAAGATAGGTCAATTATTCATGTTGTGAAAGGATCCACTATACAGAACATTAAAAATGTAAACTTAGCACAAGTTTCCTTTAAATCATCAGTTCCAGGGGTGCCTGGTGGCTCAGCCATTAAGCGTCTGCCTTCGGCTCAGGTCATGATCTCCGGGTCCTGGGATCGAGCCCCGCATCGGGCTCCCTGCTTGGCAGAAAGCTTACTTCTCCCTCTCACACTCCCCTTGCTTGTGTTCCCCCTCTCACTGTCAAATAAATAAAATCTTTAAAAAAAATCAATTCCATCAGTACCTTGAAAATGTGATCCCATTCTCCAAATGATTTGCAACTGTTTTTATGCTTCTGTATAAAATAACCATGCATAACATCAAACATCATAACATTGATGTGTGTTAATCAGTTTCTGTAATATAGTATAGCAGTGGCAAACTTCTCACATACTACAGAGCATGGCAGAAAACAAAGTTCTTGCTAGCTTCTCCTTCTATGGTAAGAACTAGGATCATTTCTAGGCTTTCTCTCACTAATTAATGCTAACTAAAGAAATTGGTTTGGATATATCAACCCCTATTTGTATTTTGCTGTGGAACATCATATGGTTTCACTTAGCAATAGCTTAACTTTAATTACGTTTTCCTCGAGCTAATTACTAAAATGTGTCCCCATTCCTGAATACAGGTTGACCAATGGCTCACAAACAATTAGCCCAGGATTTAAAAGATTTCAGGGGAAAAATTCAGTCACTAGTTCATTCAGGGACAATTATAAGCTAGTGATAATTCATCTACTTTGTATTACAGTAAGAGTCAATTCCAAATTCCTAAATCACTGAAAATCCCTTTTGCTTTTACTACAAGAAAGCAAAAACAGTCCTATAGGAGAAAAGCAAGATGAAACAAACAATAGTAAGAGCCTACTGATTTCATCATTTTATAAAATTTGACTTTATTTTTTTTTAAAAGATTTTATTTATTCAACAGAGATAGAGACAGCCAGCGAGAGAGGGAACACAAGCAGGGCGAGTGGGAGAGGAAGAAGCAGGCTCACAGCGGAGGAGCCTGACGTGGGGCTCAATCCCAGAACGCCAGGATCACACCCTGAGCTGAAGGCAGACTCCCAACCGCTGTGCCACCCAGGCGCCCCTAAAATTTGACTTTAAATACTAGTTCTTTACTAAAAGCTTAAACTCTTTTACTAGGAGACACAGACTTCTCGCCACAAAATTTTTGTTTTAGCTTGAGGATAACTCAAGCACTGCAATTTTACCAACTTTTATATGGACCATCTTAGTATGCAGATCATATACAAAATAACCTAAAGTCTGGAGCCAAGGAATAAAGTCTAGCTGAAACTAACAGTCTAACAGTATGTAGGCTGGTACATTATATGGACAGATAAGGACATTCGTAAAAACAATTCTAATAATATGACTTTAATTAACTTACTTAGATTCTCATAAAGAAAATGAATTCAGAATTTCACTGCTCAGGAACAGTGAAGAACTTTATTAAATTGATAAGAGGAAGATTTACCCCTCATTCTTTAATCAGTAGGGTCAAACTACTTTTCCCACTGAGCAATTCCACTCCCGATCCAAACTGGTGTGGTTAGCAAAACTAGAAGGGCCTTTGATCCAGAAAGATTACACAACTTTTCTGTAACCACATACTATTAAGTTGTGAGTTTCATTTTATTTTTATGTATCTTTATTTATTAGATCATTATTCCTTTTACTATATAATAAGTGAACCGAAGTAAAGCAGTAAGACTCCCAATTAAGGCAAGTTTTAATCATAGAGGTTTTTACGTACTAAAATAGGCAGAACGTTCTGCTTGGGTCTAGAAAACGAGAGTATGGGGCGCCTGGGTGGCTCAGTCGTTAAGCGTCTGCCTTTGGCTCAGGTTATGATCCCAGAGTCCTGGGATTGAGCCCCGCATCGGGCTCCCTGCTCGACAGGAAGCCTGCTTCTCCCTCTCCCACTCCCCCTGCTGGTGTTCCCTCTCTCGCTGTGTCTCTCTCTGTCCAATAAATAAATAAAATCTTAAAGAAAGAAAGAAAGAAAGAAAGAAAAGAAAGAAAAGAAAAGAAAAGAAAAAAGAAAAGGAAAGAAAACGAGAGTATACACTGATCTAAGAGGGAGTGATTGGATGGTGGATACAATTTGCAGATACTGATATGCCAAAACTCCGGGGACAGTTAATTAAGACACTATTCCAGGTTTGAACACTGTAGGAAAACAGATCCAACATTTGAGTGAGGAGTTTTAAAACTTAACAGATAAAAGGAAGCATAGAAGACTGAAGAGCCCTGTCAGTAGACTGTATCCCAGAAGCATCTGAAAAGAAGTCCAGCACATGCAGCTATCCAGAAGCAGTCACCTTGGTGCCTTGGTAGAAACTGTCCTGTCTTGAGCCTGGGCTTTTAATTAGTTTCCCCTATAGTAAAGGGGAAGTAAAATGACTCCTTTTTAGAAGATACACTAGTTATCTGGAAAGAACATATGCTGAATGAAGAACATTTTAAAACGGCAAATACATACTAACTTAAATAAAGCAGTAAAACAATAAAACCCTGGGTAGCTAAGAATTTTAAAGACTTGCATTTTGATTTACAGATGGTCTTCAACTTTAAGAGTGGGCGGCTTAACGGACTGAGCCAGCCAGGTGCCCCTCCTCTTTTTTTAATCGGGTTGTTTTTTGGTGTTGAGTTGTATGAGTTCCTTATGTTTTGAATATTAATTCCTTATCAGATACATAATTTGAAAATATCTTGTCCCATTCAGTAGGTTTGCCTTTTAATTTTGCTGATAGCTTCCTTCACTATACAAAAGCTTTTTATTTTGATGTAGTTCAATCGTTTACTTTTTTTTCCCCTTGCATTAGGAGACATATCTAGAAAAATGTTGCTACGGCCTATGTCAGACAAATTACTGCCTGTGTTCCCTTCTAGGATTTTTATGGTTTCAGGTCTCATATTAAGGTCTTTAATCCAGGGGCGCCTGGGTGGCTCAGTCATTAAGCGCCTCCCTTCGGCTCAGGGCGTGATCCCGGCGTTCTGGGATTGAGCCCCACATCAGGCTCCTCTGCTGGGAGCCTGCTCCTTCCTCTCCCACTCCCCCTGCTTGTGTTCCCTCTCTCACTGGCTGTCTCTTTGTCAAATAAATAAATAAATAAAATCTTTAATAAAAAAAAAAGTCTTTAATCCATCTTGAGTTTATTTTTGTGTATGGTGTCAAAAAGTGATTGTTTTATTCTTTTACATGCAGCTGTCCTGTCTTCCCACAACGATTTAGTGACGTTACTGTCTTTTCCTCACTGTATATTCTTGCCTCCTTTGCAATAGATTAATTGACCATAAAATCACAGGTATATTTCTGGGCTCTCTATTCTGTTCCATTAATCTGCATGTCTATTTTTGTGCCAGTACCATACTGTTTTGATTACCTCAGCTTTGTAGTATATCTTAAAATTTGGAGTTGTCAAACTTTCAGCTGTGTTTTTCTTTCTTTGACTGTTTGGCTATTCAGGGTCTTTTGTGGTTCCATACAAATTTTAACATTATTTGTTCTAGTTTTGTGAAAAATGCTGTTCGTATTTTGATAGGGACTGCATTGAATCCGTAGATTGCTTTGGGTAATATGGACTTTTTAACAGTATTAATTCTTTTTAAGATTTTTTTTAATTAATTTATGTGACAGAGAGACAGCCAGCGAGAGAGGGAACACAGCAGGGGAGTGGAAGAGGAAGAAGCAGGCTCCCGCGGAGGAGCCCAATGTGGGACTTGATTCCCGAACACTGGGATCACGCCCTGAGCCGAAGGCAGACTCTGCTTACTGACTGCGCTACCCAGGCGCCCCATAACAGTATTAATTCTTAAAATCCATGAGTATGGAGTATTTTTCCATTTGCGTCATTTTCTTTCTTTCTTTTTTTTTTTTTAGATTTTATTTATTTGACAGAGAGAGACACAGCAAGAGGGAACACAAGCAGAAGCAGAGGGAGAAACAGGATTCCCGCTGAGAAGGGAGCCTGACATGGGGCTAGATCCCAGGACCCTGGGATCATGACCTGAGCCGAAGGCAGATGCTTAACAACTGAGCCACCCAGGTGCCCCCATTTGCATCATTTTCAATTTCTTTCATCAGTGTTTTATAGTTTTCAGAGTACAGGACTTTCACCTCTTTGGTGAAGTTTATTCCTAGATATTTTATTCTTTTTGGTGCAATTATAAATGATGCTGTTTTCTTATTATTTTTTTTTTTTTGCTATTTTTATTACTAGTATATACAAATGCTACTGATTTCTGGGTATTAATTTTATATCCTGTAACTTACTGAATTCATTTATTACTTCTAGTGTTTTTAGTTAAGTCTTTAGGATTTTCTATGTATAGTATCATGTCATCTGCAAATAGTGAGTTTAACTTCCTCTTTACAAATATGAATGCCTCTTGTTTCTTTTTTCATATGACTGCTGTGGCTAGAACTGCCGGTACTATGTTGAACAACAGTGGTGAGAGTGGACATCCTTCTCTTCTGCCTGGTCTTAGAGGAGAAACTCAGTTTTTTCCCACTGGGGGTGATGGTAGCTGTGCGTTTTTCATATACAGCCTTTCTCATGATGAGGTGTGTTCCGTCTAAACCCATTCTGTTCAGTTTTTATCATGAATGGATACTGAATTTTGCCAAATGCTTTTTCTACATCTGTGATGATCATATGATTTTTACCCTTCATTTTGTTGATGTGGTATATCATGTTGACTGACTTGTAAATAATGAACCATCCTTGCATCCCTGGAATAAATCTCACTTGATCATGGTGAATGATCTTTTTAATGCATTTATATGCACTTGGCTAATCTTTTGTTGAAGATTTTTGCATCTATGTTCATCAGAAATATTGGCCTGTAGTTTTCTTTTTTTGTGGCATCTTCGTCTGGTTTTGGTATTAAGGTATTGCTGGGCTTGTAGAATCTATTTGGAAGCTTTCCTTCCACTTCCACTTTTTGGAATAGTTTGAAAAGAATAAGTATTAACTCTTCTTCAAACGTTTGGTAGAATTCACTGTGAATCCATCTGGACCTAGACGTTTTATCTTTTTATTGTTTTTTTGACTACTGATTCAATTTAGTTATACTTGTAATTGGTCTGTTTGGATTTTCTATTTCTCCCTGGTTCAGTTTTGGAAGATCTTATGTTTCTATGAATTTACTTCTTCTAGGTTGTCCAATTTGTTGGCATATAATATTTTATACTATTCTCTCATAATCCTTTCTATTTCTGTGGTATCAGCCATTACTTCTCCTCTCATTTCTGATTTGGGACCTTTCTCTCTCTTTCTTGATGAGTCTTCCTAAAGGTTTATCAATTTTGTTTATCTTTTCAAAGAACCAGCTCTTGGTTTCACTGATTTTTTTTTTTTTTTTTAGTCTTTACGTCATTTACTTCTGCTTTGATCTTTATTATTTCCTTTCTTCTACTCACCTTGGGCATTCTTTGTTCTTCTTTCTCTAGTTCCTTTAGGTGTAAGGACAGATTATTTCAGCTTTTTCTTGTTTCCAGAGATAGGCCTATATTGCTATACATTTCCCTCTTCAAATTACTTTGGCTGTGTCCCAAAGATTTGGACCATAATGTTTCCATTTTCATTTGTCTCCATGTTGTTGTTTTTTTTTTAAGATTTTATTTATTCATTTGACAGAGAGACAGCCAGCGAGAGAGGGAACACAAGCAGGGGGAGTGGGAGAGGAAGAAGCAAGCTCCCCAGCGGAGGAGCCTGATGTGGGGCTCGATCCCAGAACGCCGGGATCACGCCCTGAGCCAAAGGCAGAAGCTTAACAACTGCGCTACCCAGGCGCCCCTCTCCATGTATTTTTTAACTTCTTCTTTGATTGCTTCATTGACCCATTTGTTGTTTAGTATCATGCTGTTTAGTTTTCATGTATTTGTGGGTTTTTTTCCTAGTTTTTTTCTTGTTCTTTACTTCTAGTTTCATACCATTATGATCCGAAAAGATGCATGGTTCGATTCAATCTTCTTAAATTTGTTGAGGTTTGTGTTGTGGCCTAACATGATCTACTCTGGAGAAAGCTCCATGTGCACTTGAGAAGAATGTGTATTCTATTATTTTTGGATGGAATGTTCTTTATGTATCTGTTAGGCCCATCAGGTCCAATGTGTCATTCAAAGATACTGTCCTTCCTTGTTGTCCTTCCTTTCTGCCTGGATGATCTATCCATTGATGTAAGTGGGGTGCTAAAGTCCCCTACTATTATTGTATTACCATCAATTTCTCTCTTTATGTCTTAATTTGCTCTATGTACTTAGATGCTCCAGTGTTGAGTACGTAGATATTTACAATTGTTATGTATCTTTTATTGGATTGATCCTGTTATTATGTGATGCCCTTCTTTGTCTCTTGCTACAGTCTTTGTTTTAAAGACTATTTTGTCTGAAAGAAGTATTGCTACCTTGGCTTTTCTTTTGCTTCCACTTGTATAGTAAATGTTTTCCCAGCCCTTTCTTTAGGTCTGAGATGGGTCTCTTGTAGGCAACATATGGATGGGTCTTGTTTTTTTAACTATTCCACCACCCTATGTCTTTTGAAGAGAGGATTTAGGCCATTTACATTTAAATTTATCATTGATAGTTACATATTTATTGCCATTTTATTTGTTTTCTGGTTCTTTTTGTAATTCTCTGCTCCTTTCTTCTTTTGCCTTTTTTCTTTGTGATTGATTGGTTTCTGTGGTGTTGTTTAGCTTTTTCTCTTTATTTTTACACCTATTACAGGTTTTGGGTCTGTGGTTACCATGAGGTTCATATATAACATCCTAAGTAAACAGCAGTCTATGTTAATTTGATGGTTAAGTTCAAACACAACCTAAAAAAATAAAAATAAAAAAACTTTTCTTTTTCCTTTTTTACTCCCTCCCCCATGTTTTATGTATATATTGCCATATTTTACATCTTTTTATTCATAATTTTCTTAGATCTAATTATGGCCAGTCCTTTACCACCTGAAGAAGTCCCGTTAAGGCTTGTTTAGTGGCGATAAACTCCTTTATCTTTTGTCTAGGAAACTATCTCTCCTTCAAACCTAATGACAACCTTGCCAGGTAGAGTATTCTTGGTTGCAGGATTTTTCCTTCCAGCACTTTAAATATATCATGCCAGTCCCTTCTGGCCTGCAAAATTTCTGCTAAAAACCAGCTGATAGCCTTATAGGTTTTCTCTTATAGGTAACTTTTTTCTTCTCTCTTGCTGCTTTTAAAATTCTCTCTCTTTAATCTCTGACATTTTAATTATTACATGCTGAGGTTAACCTCCTTGGGTTCATCTTGTTTTTAACACTTAACACTTTTTGGATTTAGATGTCTATTTCCTTCCCAAGGTTAGGTATGTTTTCAGCTACTATTTCTTCAAATCAGTTTTTTACTCTTTTCTTTCTACTTCTGGGACCCCTATAATGTGAACATTTGTTTGCTTGATGTTGTCCAAGAGATCACTACCCTCATTTTTCAAATTCTTTTCTTTTTGCTGTTCAGCTTGAGTGCTTTCCATTACCCTGTGTTCCAGATCACGCATACATTCTTCTGCATCATTAATCTATAGCTGATTCCCTCTAGTGTGTTTTTTAATTACAGTTATTGTGTTCTTCAACTCTGGTCCTTTTTTATATTTTCTGTCTCTTTAGTGAAGGTCTCACTGAGTTCTTCCACTCTTCTCTCGAGCCCAGTGAGTATCTTTATGATCATTACTTTAAATTCTTTAATCGGGCATATTGCTTATCTCTCTTTCATTTAGTTCTTTTCCTGAGGTCCTTTGTTATTCTTTCTTTTGGAGCATATTCCTCTGTTCCTCCATTTTACTTGACTTTCTGTATTTGTTTCTGTGGATTAAGTGGAACAGCTACTTTTCCTAAAGTTGAAGGAATGGTCTTGTGTATGGTCTGTCCCTTTAGTAGACTATGCATGCTTGACGACTTTACCAACTGACAAACATTTGAACTCCTGAGTGGAGGTACTACTACTTGCCCATCAATACTTCACCTTTGGCACTATCACTACTTAAGGTGCATCTTTGTGAAATTACTAGAATCCCTAGTTTAGATTGGGGGGAAAAGGGGGTGCAAGTGTTGATATTAGCAAAAAGAAGCATCTCCAATTTAACTGTTTTCTGTTCTTAAGCCAGTCTTCCATGTACTCAATTATGAATGGAGGATAATAAAATGAAAGAATGTTTACATATATTTGAACTATATTATTGAAGACTATACCTAAAAGGATAAGAGCAATTTAGGATTTTATAATATTTGTTAACTCACTGAGCACCTGCTTTATAATATGTAAGTCTGATTTAACCTCTGTGGCTTTCATCCAT
The DNA here is from genome assembly GCF_017311325.1 of Ursus maritimus. Classification (NCBI taxonomy): domain Eukaryota; kingdom Metazoa; phylum Chordata; class Mammalia; order Carnivora; family Ursidae; genus Ursus; species Ursus maritimus. Next base: position 28,349,589 of record NW_024424341.1, read on the forward strand.
GTTTCCATGGATACATGTTCATAAATTTGAATACGTGAGAATCTCAAGACATTTTTAGAGGATGTGAAGCATCTGCTTTTTTTGAGAGGAGGGGCTGTTAAACTTGCTTTATCCCCGCAAGAACTGAGTAAAGTTTTATGTATTGTTATTTTGGCCCTACGGGTATGGGGGGACTGAAGTAGTCAGAAGAAAAGGATGTCCTAAGAGAAGGACAGATAAAAATGTTTAAATCCATCTTTAAAAAATTAGTCTCATCTTAAAATAAAATGAGATTTTAAGTTAATTCTACTATCCATTGTGTCACTGTGCATCTTCCTTTCACTTTTTAGATAAAGAGTCTGTCTACAGTTCCTTATTTCCTACTTCATCTGACTTTTATCATAAAAAATAATCTTTTCAACTGATAATAAAAAAATAAAAATAAAAATAATCTTCTGTATACCATCTTGACGCTTTCTGCTGTTTCTGCTGTTTAAGACACAACTCTCTCCTCCTTCTTAATACTTTATCCTCTTTAACCTTCTATCCTCTCTTAGTTTTGGACAGTGCACAAGATTACGTATCAACTTGACTAGGCCAAAGTGTGCCCAAATATTTGGTCAATCATTATTCCCATCTAGGATTTAGTCATTCTATCTCCTTAGCCTCTGTGTCTCTGTGACTTTGAGAGTTTTAAGGAAACCTGGGGTCAAGTACTTTGAAGACTACCCCTCAGTTTAGGTTTATGTGATATTTTTCCCATAGGTTATAGGTTTTGGAGAGTTAAGTGCCATTCTTTTTTTTAAAAAAAGATTTTATTTATTTTTGCGAAGGGGGGGCATGGGGGGGGGGGAAGAGCAGAGGGATAAGCAGACTCCCCACTGAGCAGGGAGCCTGACGCAGAACTTGATCCCAGGGCCCTGGGATCATGACCTGAGCCAAAAGGAGACGCTTAACAGACTAAGCCACCTAGGCGCCCAAGAAGAGCCATTCTCAACACATCATTACAAAGGCAGACATGACATAAACGTGACATCACTGATGAACACCTGGTCAAGGGAGTGTCTGCCAGGTTTCTCCACTGTAAAATGACTCCCATCTACCTTCCCATAGCCTACTCTTTGGAAGCAATTAACTAAGCTCAACTCGTACTTAAAGGGGAATGGTGAGTTAAGCACTACCTCTAGAAGGAGAAGTATCTATGTAACTTATCTGCTATTCCATACAGATTTGTCTCTTCTCTCCCATTTATTTATTTAATAAAATTAATTTCTCTCCCCACTTCAATTCTCCTTTCTACCACGAATGGCATCAGCATTCCCTTGGTGAGCAACCCCCACATACCCAATGGGACTTTGGATTTACCTTTGATTCCTTTTTCTCCTCCATGTCCCATATCTTAGTTCTGTAACAAGCTCTCCCGAGTCATTTTTTTCACAGTTGTTCAGATTTAGTCAATCTCTATTTCTTCTGTCATTGCTTTAATCCAGGCCGTCCTCACTTTCTAGATGATTTAAATAAGCTCTGAACAGGTCTTATTTTTTTTTTCCTCCATGTGTTTTTCTGCTCCAATCTGCCTATCGTATCACACAGTCATACTGTATGAGACAGAAATGTCTGCAGAGGCAGAAAGAGTATTCCTGACTCTAAATTTGTATAGAATATAGAAAGTGCATAATAAATAATTGCTGGGAAGTAGAAAATACAACAAAATTTTTCTTCACCAGTTTAGTCTCCATGCTAGGAAATAAAAACAGCCTACAAAAAATTAAATAAATAATAGAAATATTAAATGTTAATTATTTTAAACCTAACACATATTGCTAAGGTGTGAATGAAAAATATCGGGGCGCCTGGGTAGCGCAGTCGTTAGGCGTCTGCCTTCGGCTCAGGGCGTGATCCCGGCGTTGCGGGATCGAGTCCCACATCGGGCTCCTCGGCTGGGAGCCTGCTTCTTCCTCCCCCTCTCCCCTGCTGTGTCCCCTCTCTCGCTGGCTGTCTCTCTGTCACATAAATAAATAAAATCTTTAAAAAAAAAAGAAAAAAGAAAAATATATATAATCACAGGAAAAATGTAAATGTCAAATAAAATATTTAAGGGGTTCCAAAACGGTATCTAAGAAGCTGGGAAAGAAAAATGTCTTTACCTGGAAAAATAACGTAGGGAGTCTAAGAATCCTGACTCTTCAATAGTCTTCCAAAACCTAGTATTTCGAACTTTCTATAGGAGAAAATCTTGACTAAAATGACATATACTATACCACAGGGATCAAATCCTGTCTCTCTTTTTCTTTTTTAAGATTTTATTTATTTATTTGACAGTATTAGAGACAACCAGCATAAGAGGGAACACAAGCAGGGGGAGTGGGAGAGGAAGAAGCAGGCTCCCAGCAGAGGAGCCCGATGTGGGGCTCGATCCCAGGACTCTGGGATCACGCCCTGAGCTGAAGGCAGATGCTTAACGACTGAGACACCCAGGCGCCCCCGAATCCTGTCTCTTGACCTGTAAGCAGGAGATAATGTGGTATAGCTTTGTCAACCATTTAACACAAAAAATAAAGGATGGTAGGACAGTGGTAAAAAAGGGGGGCGGGGGGGCAAGGCTTATTTTTGTTGAGGAAATAAAGTGTGAGGTCCCCAAATGTCATTTACTTTTCCTTACTTTTATAAAATGCTAATAACATTTCTGACTAGAAAGCTTTTTAAATTCTTGTTAATATAAAGAGAGATATGATTGAATAGAGGTTAAAAACTGTGTAATTCAGCAAAACACTAAAACTTCGTTACTACAAAGTTCTCAAATTTACTGAGAACTGAAGACTGACTAAGAGCTGAGATCTATAACTCATGGTACGAAACATGAGCAGTGGCCTCCTGGACTTGTCTTTCAGATAGAGAGAATTTTATGTCTCCTTTGTTTCGTTTTTCAGTGGAAAGAACACAGTATGTCATCTGTGTTGTGAACATCTCCCTCAGCTCTATCCTAGCTCACAGTGGTTCAGCCAGCTCTTTGGAACGTGAAATGAGCGAGATGGCAGATATCTCATTATTCTAATGAAAGAAGTAAAGTAAAAACATTAGAGTTTTCTAGGACATAGAACTGATCTTGATTTGGGTCACCTCAGAAATACTCCCAAAAACAAAAGTCACTGCTTCCAATGTTCAAACTCTATTACATACAGTGAGTTCCTGTTTGTGTCTCCCACTTTTAATCCTACTCTGTTCCAGCACTTCAGGTGGGACTTCATTCCTGGGAAGGGAAATCAAATGATTCCAATCTCAGACTATACATATAACACTCCTAAGTGTTTCAGGGACTCAGACAATGACAAACAATAAAACATTTGCAAATAATGCTGGCATAGATGGAGTAGGAATAAAAGCTACTTTGGCCACCTTGCCACCAGTTAGAGACTATGAAGGAAGCCAACCCAGAAGCAGAGGGAAGAGAAAAATGAGTCCAGCTAAGAGGTTGAGCTCCAGTATCTAGGTAAGCCCGAAGCCAGTGTTATTCCTTATTACAGTTATATGAAGCAAATTCTCTTTTTAGCTTATCCTAGTTTGGATAGGGCTTCCTATTACCACAAAAGAATCATAACCCCTAAATGATTTACGAGGAATGTGTACTTCTTACTTAAATCTCACTCAGATAAAACAAAGGTGTAGGAAACATTAGAATAAATTTATTATCTTTGATCTAGCCCATGTCTATTTAAAGTTGTAATGACAACACAGTAAAAGTCTCTTTTCTTTTAAAGAAATCCAACGGTATCTGGATTTCTTTAAAGGAAAAGAGACACATGAAGTGCTAAGTGCAATGAAGTCACCCAACCAAATTTAAGAAGATACAGGAAAAAGGAACACAATACTTTTAAGACATTAAAGCTTATCATTCTACAGTCTGGCAAGTGGGCCTGTTTAGTTCTGAAGAACAACTTCTGTCTACTATCTTCCAAAAGTAACATGACACACTTTCATATCACGTATCTTTCTAATCGCAATGGGATCCCTCAGCCTTCTAAATTAGATTTGTCAATAAGGCTTAGAAGAGTTACTAAATTTTCACCTGCTTATTTGAATCTCATCTGTTTTTTAATGGGCAGATGGCAAACCACTAAGTTTATATCTCAATATTACACAAATTCTATTAACAGATCTCTGGCTCACAAGGTATTTCAATGATAGTCTTACAGCAGAACAAATCAAATGAGTTTTGTAGAACTATTAAAAATAAAATGCCTGCCTCTCTGGAAGACTCAGAAGCTGATGACATGTAAGTAATCCTGGAAAGAAGTTATCCTGTTTTTCTCGGAGATAGGTCTGTGAAATGACACTAACCAAAAAACAGTTTTGTGGCTGCTGGTGGTAGCAGTTGATGCTACAACTACTCTAAGGATGCAAGAGTCAAGAGAGAAACAACAACGACAAAAACTGTATTAAACAAAAAAAACAAGTATAGGAACAGAACTCGTTCATATTTTCTTAAGAGTGGTGCTAGATTACTGATGTAAAAATGTGGTTAAATGTTTATAGCCTAATAAGTATTAACACACTCAGTTTTTCAATTCATAGCATTATGAATTATTCAATGCTTAGAATAACTCCAGCCTGACTTTATAGTGACTATCTCAGCTGACAATGATCCTCGACATAATTCACTGCGCAAAATGTAAACATCAGTATTGACTTTAATGCATAATAAACCAAAGCATGTTACAAGGCACACAGAGTTGTCAAATCATGTAAGGGGCAAAAATTTCACTCCTTATGGCACAATTACATTAATTACTTAATTTCTTCTTTTGCCTTCATAAACTGCAAGATTCAATATGAATGGGAACATAAGTACCAGCTCTCAAGCTCCCATTCACCAACACGCCAATTTGATTTACCTTCTGCCATGTCTCTGACACACTGCTCTAAACCATTTGTTTTGCTGCTCAAGAAAAGATATATGTATTTGAGACCACCAAGACCAAGAATCATAGCAAGAGCCTACTACAAGTTACTAAAATATCTGATCTTCCTATAATACTTAAATACCTTCTACGCATATCTTCTATTTGCTTAATCAATAGTATCCTAAACCTAATGTACAGGTAAACTAATCCATTTCTTATAATGGTGGGTTAGATTATTTGGAATGATCCTCAAATTATAATTAACTAAAAATGTTAAAAGATTTAAAAAATCTTCTTAAAAACAACGAATAGCTAACAATATTACAGATATTGCCAAGCCAGTGCTGAAAGAAAGGGGGCCATCCAAAAACTTAGGAGAACTCAAAAACCTCATTTTAGCCTTGAAGGTATTTGCTAAACCTATCAAAATGGTCCTCCTTTTTCAAGGGCTATGTGGGCAGAAACAAAGCCAAGATCTGCCCAAGGTAGAAAGTCTACTAGAGATGCTCCTCCTTTAAGCTGGAATCTCACAAGGCTACACTCTGAAGGGCAAACTACAAGTAAACAAACCATCCCCTCCACAGATTTGCATGTCTGGCCATTTCAGAAAACCTCAAGACTATGAAACTGATTTAGGTGGTCCTGGACTGGTAGTGGTCAGAAGTGCCTGACAGAAGCAAATAAAAATTCCTTCCGAAAAATAGCACTTTTATCTTAGGCTCCAAATCATTCTTTCCCAAAAGACAGTAAGTGACATACAGTAAAAATAACTAAACATACTGTGAAATAAGTCACCTTGAATGAGAACAAAAAGACAGAGAGATCTTAAAAGACTTCAGTTTTCAGAACTGTTTGAAACAGATAATAGAACAATCATAATTAACCTTCAGAATACTAGGAAAAATCATGTAGGTAGTCACCAGCAACATCAGAATACTATGAAAAATACTAGGTAAATCATTATTTACAATTTTTATATTAAAAACTTCATGAATAATTTAGGGTAGAATAAAGTAGAAGTAGAAAATTTTATTAGAAATCTCAATATACCTTTTAATATGGTAAACCCAAATAGTTATTCTATATTTTCCTGGGTTTGAAGGTATACATACCCACCCAGCTGTTCATCAGCTGTCAGTAACAAACAGAGAACACATCCATCCTGTAAATACTGATCTCAGGTTTCAAATACATCTCTAACAGATTCCAGCTTATCATTACTTCTGCTGCTTCTTATACTTTCATCATCAAAGTGCAGTTTTTAAAATTCTGATACCTCATAATACAGGACTGCTGCTTCTTTGCTCTATCACTGCAAAACATTTTCATTTATATATTAATAAACACCAATCAGGATAATAAACCCAAAGAATATTTTCACTTCTACATCACCTGTATCCTTCTATTAACCTCTGTATACACACCCGACTTCAGCATTTGTCCACTTGTTTAGTAAACTTTGGTGCAAAAACATCATAAAAGATATACAAACACAGCCGTACATTCTTTCAGCAAAAGATGTTCTAGATGTTTGTCATAAAATACTACTTGATGAAGACTTTGCTGAATAACTTATTAGATAAGAATATATTTCATTTTTATCCTTAGAAATAATTTGTTCACCCACTGAGTTTTGAGTTTCAGAAAATTTACCTAGGATACTGTTGTCTAAATACTCAGCCCAAAATGTTGCTTCTATATTATTAGATTACGGACCAGTGCTGCCAAACAGAAATGTAATATGAGCAACACATGTAATTTTACATTTCTTAGTAGGCACATTAAAATAGTGAAAAGAAACAGGTGAAATTAATTTTAATATATTTGATTTAACCCAATATATCCAAAATACTACTTCAACATGTAATCAGTATAAAAAATTGAGATATTTTACCTGTCTTTTCTCTTTCCAGTCTTTGAAATCCCACGTACATTTTACACTTACAGCACATCTCCAATCCACTTTTCAAAGTGCTCAATACCCTCATAAAGCCTTTGATATGGTGCCTATCATATCAAAACACATAAATATACAGTGCTGCTATGTGTCTCTTTACATTTCTCTCCTAATTCACGTAACTGAAGCATCTTCTTCTGTCAATGTTTTTCTCTTTGCCATTATGGACAGAAAATTAAAAATTTAGAATTTTCGACTATGTTGAATGAAAGCCTAAAGTAAACTGTAAAGATGGTATGTTATAAAAGGTCTAATGCATCCATGTAACTACAAGATAGAACGTAAATTTTCTTTGTTCTCTGAAAGAATAAAGGTCATGATATCAATCTTCACAAATACTATTTTTCAAAAAGAAACTCAAAAACTAAAACTGCATCCAATGCAACCTTACAGTGCAAGAGTTAAAGAAATGAGACAAACTTGACAAAGTCTTTATGGAACAGTAAAATACAAAAAGTGATCTAGCAGATCTAGAACTAGAAGAGCCTAACAATTTTGAAAAAGAAAATAAAAAGACACTGTACCAGATTTCAGGACTTACTAAAAAGCAACAGTAATTAAGAGCGTAAGAGAGGCACCTGGGTGGCTCAGGTCATGATCTCAGGGTTGTGCGATCAAGCCCCGAGCCAGGCTCGCACTCAGGGTGGAGTCGGCTTGAGACTCTCTCTCTCTCCCTCTGCCTCTGTGCTTCCCCGTTTGCTCTTTCTCTCTTTTTCTCAAAAAAAAAAAAAAAAACTTAAAAAAAAAAAAAAAGTTTGATATTGGCAAAAGCACATATAGACAAAAGGAATGAATCTATGCATGTGTTGGGGTGCCTGAGTGGCTCAGTCAGGCGTCTGCCTTCAGCTCAGGTCATGATCCCAGGGTCCGGGAATCCATCCCTGCACTGGGCTCCCTGCTCAGGGGGAAGTCTGCTTCTCCCTCTCCTTCTGCCACTCCCCCTGCTTGTGCTCTCTCACACTCCCTCTCTCTCTCTCTAATAAATAAATAAAACCTTAAAAAAAAAAAAGAATCTATGTGTGCATTAAAACTCAAAGACCGCATGCACATACACACACAATTATACTGCATGTAAATTATACCTTAATTTTAAAAAAGGAAAAAAAAATATGAACTACAGTAATTTAGTTTTTTAAAAAGTAGAAAGAGGGGTGCCTAGATGGCTCAGTCGGTTAAGCGTCTGCCTTCAGCTCAGGTCATGATCTCAGGGTCCTCCTCAGCAGGGAGGCTGCTTGTTCCTCTCCCTCTGCCCCTCCCCCCGCAGCCCCCGCTCTCACTCAAATAAATAAAATCTTAAAAAAAAAAAAAAAAAAAGTAGGGGCGCCTGGGTGGCTCAGTCAGTTAAGCATCTGCCTTCGGCTCAGGTCATGATCCCAGGGTCCTGTGTCAGGCTCCCTACTCAGCAGAGAGCCTGCTTCTCCGTCTCCCTCTGTCTGCTGCTCTGCCTGCTTGCGCTCGCTCTCTCTCTCTCTCCGTCAAACAAATAACTAAAAAATCTTAAAAAAAAAAAGTAGACAGAGTTAAGCAGCTGGGCATAATGGAAGAGCAAATTAGTAAACTGGAAGGTAAGTCGAAAGAAATTCTTCAGAATGTAGCATGAAGAAAAGCTAATAAATGCAGAGCCTTACACCACAGCAGCCACTGAAGAACAGCAGCCATGGTTCTGTGATACCCCGTGGCCATGGGCCTCAACAAGGGCCAAACGAGCAAGCTGAGGCACAGCCACCACTGTGGATGCCTTACCACGCACACCAAATTCTTAAGGGACATGATCGGAGAGTTATGTGGCTTCGCCTCATACAAGCAGATCACGCTGGAGCTGCTCAAAGTCTCCAAGGGCAAGTATGCCCTCGAGATCATCAAGAAAAGCATGGGGACACATCCATGCCAAGAGGAAGCAAGACGAGCTGAGCAAAGTCCTGGCTGCCAAAAGGACTGAGCCTTCTCCCCACTCTGTGTATAATAAAACCTTCACAGAAATAAAAAAAATATACATGGGAAATCAGCAAGAAATCTAACTTACTTGAAGTTCTAGAAGAAGAGAACGAGTGGGGCAGAGGCAGATAATGGCTAAGAATTTTCCAGAATGGATGAAAGACACTAAATCAAAAGAAACTCAATAAAGCCCAAGACAGACAAATAAAAGGAAATTCACACCTAGACAAATCACAGTCAATGAGAGTACACAAAGAATATCTGACTTTTCAGATATTGCTCAACAGCAACAGTGAAAGTCAAAAGACAGTGGAAAGAAGAAAATGTGCTAAAAGAAAAAAAATATTCCAACCTAAAATTCTACACTGTGATAGTTTTTTTTGTTGTTGTTGTTTGTTTGTTTTTAAGGCCATAATCCTCTCCCATTTCTCATACCCCTTTGAATGTGACTCAGGCTTGGCCACAGGACTTGCTCTTGGTCAATGAGACATTAGCAAATACGAGCAAAGGCTTGAAAAGTGCTTGTGCATTGGAACTTGCCATTTCTATAGCAGACCACCAGACATATGACTGTCCAGCCCCCAGGTGACCTGACAAGTGACTACAGATACATGAATGAGCTGAGCTGACACCACGTAGACCAGAGACACGCCATCCCATTGAGCTCTGCCCAAACTGCTAACCTACAGACACATGGGGAAGCCAGTTGTTTTTGAGTCACTGAGTTTGGAATGGTCTGTTACCCAGAAATAGATAATTGATACCTAGATGCAACAAAAATATCTTTTAAGAACAGGGTAGAATAAAGACCTTTCCAGACAAACAAAACCTGACAGCTGGCCACTAGGAGACCCTCACTAAAGGAAATTCTAAAGAATGTTTGGAGGCAGAAGGAAAGTGGTCCCATATGGAATGGAAGATCAGAGATGTGAGAAGGCATGAGGAGCAAAGAAAGGGCTAAATACATGGGGAAATCTATAAAAATATTGCTGTTGTAATACAATAATAGAATGAAAAAAAATCCAATGCCAGCTGCTTTTGTAATACAATAGCTAAAAAAACTCAATGCCAGCAACCACCCCCAGACATTCTGATTTAATTTACCGGAGACATCTGGGTACTAACAGTTTAAAAATCACCCCAGGTGCAACTAGGGCTTGGAATCACTAACTTAAACAAAAACCTTATGCATGTATATTTAAAGGTGGCATTAACCCCAAACTTCTTTCTACTTTTATTTGGTTTGCCTTTTTTGAAACTATTGACTTGTGATTTTCCACTGAAAAAGATTTTTAAAAACTTACTGTCCCTGTAATACAAAGTGGCTCACCTCAGGAGACAGTAAAAGTCTTAAAACAATTACTATGTAATTTCTAATTATTTTCCATCAACCGGATATTACTATAAATTCACAAGGTGTTCCCAGTTGCAAACATTCAAGAAAATCTCAGCTAAGGCTAAAGCTAAACAGGTTTTTTAGTTAATGTCCTTCTACAGCGTATTCAGCAAAATAGTAAATAATATTAAAGACCAGGCTACCGGCGATCTGTTAACTAAACTAACAGTAACAGATCAGGATACTGTACTACTCAAACACTCTATGTTAACTGTTCATTTTCCTAAATTGTTCTGTTGACTAGAAATGGTTGATGGTGCTTATGATCTAAATCAATTCACCAATCTCAGAATTAAAATAACCCTCAAAGCAAACCCTTAAATGATGAAAAATTTCCAAAATAATGAATTCTGGCTGCAATTGCAAAATAAGAAGGCGCAGGATTAACATAAGGAATAAGAAAACAAAGCACCTAATAGATATTATAAATGACTAGAATATACAAGCCATACCTTGTCGATTTTAAGATGCACCATTATTTCATGTACCACTAGAGGAAAAAACTCTGCCAATCATAATTACGTCATAAAATTTAAGATGCATCCTGATTTCAAAGATGTTAAGGTGAAAAATAAAAAGTATGCTTTATAGTCAATAAAATATGATAAATGACAAAGCATTATAACCAGGCAACCAGGGGATTTTTGCCAGAAGCTGTCTACCAGTATTAAAACTCTCATCCAAACCAACCATACACAACCCAATTTAATATCAAAATACAGCCTCAAGGAAATAACTCTCTATGCAGTAGACAAAGGTATCAAAGAGAAAATGCTACACCAATGGAGAAATGGCAATATTCAAATTCATCACCACCCCTAAAGCAATATCACAAAAATGTACACACCCGCCCAAGAAAGTAAGCATTAAGTATGCCGGTTCACTTGTGCACCATGCACATTCTCTGTCTCTCAAAAAGCCAAACTAATCTAATGAAAGTCTGCAGTGTCACGCATACACATTTGGCCCTGATTAATAAAAGTTCGTAACAAAATAAAAACTGACAAATTCAGTGAAGTCCTACAATAAATGCAGGATTATGTAAAGAGGCTATACCAAAACATTCTTCTAATTCAGACTGATAGTAAACTCTTAAAAAACTGTATGTACATTATATATTATATATTAAATGTGTTCTATAAAGGGACATATCATAATTACTGTTAGTTTTTGCAGGCCACACACAATCTCTACAATCTTGGTGTCTTCTTTTAACAATCTTTTAAAACTGTAAAAACCATTCTTACTTCCAGAGACATAAAAAAACAGGCTATGGGCTGGGTGTGGCCCATGGGCTGTAGATGGCCAATTTCTAGTCTAAGATATAAGTGGGAATAAATGGGTGCTTCATAAAACAACATTGCTGAAGAAATTAGAGAACAGGTCTATACCAGATTTTAATTTAATAGGTCTGGAAAAATGCTTTAACAAGAGCTGCTAAGCCAAAAAAACCAATGAAGCTTAGTGAAGAAAAACTTTTTTATTCTTTTCATTTAAAATCTAACCTTTGACAAGGTTCTGTTTACTTATGCATAGGAACCTAATGAGTGGCTGAAGAAATATTTTTTATTTTTATTTCATATACCAATTCTAATTTAGGAAAACAGACATTGAGATCTTATTGAGGTCAAATCATTTTTTCTAATGACTTCTACCATACTCTATACATGGGATGCTACCCTCCACAACCCGGGGCTTCAACAAAAATACACAAAAAGAAACTTTCAGAGGACTATCCTGTTCACTTTGCTAATTGCAAAGCCTATACAGGCTCTGATTAACATCAAGAAAGAGAAATGAGGGGCGCCTGGGTGGCACAGCGGTTGAGCGTCTGCCTTCGGCTCAGGGCATGATCCCGGCGTTATGGGATCGAGCCCCACGTCAGGCTCCTCCGCTATGAGCCTGCTTCTTCCTCTCCCACTCCCCCTGCTTGTGTTCCCTCTCTCGCTGGCTGTCTCTATCTCTGTCGAATAAATAAATAAAATCTTTAAAAAAAAAAAAAAGAAAAGAAAGAGAAATGAATCTTTAAAGGTCAGTAAAATGCCAAGGCTAAAGCAATAGCTTTTGTATTAGTGCTGCCCAGTATGTACTTATTTATAAAAGGAAAAATCAATTCATTGGTGAGTTTTATATAAATGGTGTTTTCAGCAGTTACTAAAAGAAACTTAAAAAATTGAATGCCAGTTCAGAAAAATCTCTGTCAAACTGACCATATATACCCTTAGCTGTTCCTATGTTGAAGAAAACATTCCCTAATTTAAAAACTACATTCACACAAATTTACGTAAATCTATTCTGATAAATTGTATGAATCACAAAGGAAATCACCAAAGGTAGATTCTACAAATGCTTTCTAACAAAGAACTCTGCAAAGTTAAAATGGGCCATGACTATGGGTCCAGCAATGCAAAATAAACATAGCTAATGGACTGTAATCTGTAACAAGAATCTCAAATATAACAATAAAAATTACAAAACACCAAAGTAGGGGGATCCCATGTCTTGCTCTAAGTGTTCTGACTTCACACTAAAACATTCTTAGATGCAAGAACTTAGATTTGCTCCCTGTTCTCTGTTAAAATAGAAAGAATGAATAAAACACAACTTTAGGTTGGTTTTTTGTTTGCTTTTGTTTTTTCAACCAACCAGACCTAAGTGGCAATGAGTTTGATTTCTCTTTTAAAAAAGTGTTTACTTATATGAGTATGCTGATGACTCATGACTGATGAATGAGACAGAGACAAAAAGGAAATGGACCAAAATTGACCTCATTAATGTAGGTGAAAGCTTTCTGCAGAACTCAGCCAATTAATGCCATATTCTACAGCTACGGACTTGTCTGAATACTGTCTGTCGTACAACAGAGTCTATTTTATCCTGTAACTTTGTAGGATTTCTTGCTCTATGAAGTTCAATTTCAGAGTAAATACTGTCAAGTGTGCTTTATGAGGACTAAATGTAAATCGTTTGTAAGAAATCAATAGATAATGTCCAATATTTAAAAAAAAACAAGAACAGCATAAATATTCTACTTAAAAATTAGGTAAATGCAAGAATAAAGAGCTAAAAGAGTTCAAAGTGGGGAGAGCTAAAATAGAAAATTACAGCTTTCCATTATAAAACTGGTAGCACTCTTGACTTCTACAATCACGTATTAAAACGATGTATGTATTACTCGAATAATCCATATGCCTGCCAGGATATACGGTGTCTATGTGAGTATGGGAGCATTTTCTGAACTTGTACTCCTATTCTGCTCTGTTGTGGTTCAGTATGTAAAAAGTTACCTAGTCTGGAGACAATGGTTTGGTTTGGTTTTCTTAAATTCTCCTCCCTAAATTCTCCCCATTTATATAGATTATCTTCAGTTCTCCAGTTAAAACAAAATTTAAGAAAAGACCTTTGAAACGATGTTTTTTGCCAAGATGACATGGTCTTACAAGGCATTTAAGTAATTTCTAACTAGTTAAAAATAGGTAAATGTGTCCTGAAAGTTCTATATTAAGAGCCAACTCCTAATAATCCGGATAAATGGGTTGGGATCCTGAATCAGAGGGTTCAAGGCTGCCTGAGGAATGTTGAGTACTAATAACATACCAGGATTTGAGAAATTAAATGCATAAACTATTCTAAAAACTCAAGAGATCTTCATGTGAAGGTATTAGCATAACACTTCCAGAATAGCTGAATCTCACACTGCACCATTTTTTAAAAACACAGATCTAAATCCTAAAGGCTTTTAAAGATGCTAAATCAAAGAACTAAATTGAGAATGTTGCTCTCAGTATGGATAAGAACAAATCCCAGTGAGGCTCTTCTAGGCCTATCTGGAAAATAAGGAGATCCAGGGGTTGGGTAGGAGAAAAGCAACAGTTCGTTATAGGAAGTCCTTGAGAATCAAAGCCACACTAACTGCAAATGCTGTGACGGTTTTGTTTTTTAAATCAAGGACCAATTTTTAAAACTGTAAGTGTTGTTAATATATGTCTAGATTTTTTCCCCTAACAAGTGACAGGCTTGTATTTCATATTACCCGCAGAACTGTACAGGACAATTTTTTCCCAAAAATTGCAACTAAGAACTATTAATTAAGAAAAATAATTATGAAATAGTATATAATGTTTTATGACTTAAGAGTAAATTTATGAACTTGAACATAACATACTGAGATAAGGACAGGCTTCCTGTTTCAATTTGATCATGTTTAACTTTTAAAGCAATTCAGATAGGTGGAATTTTTCAGCCAGGTTACATCACCCAGTAGCAATACCTGGGGAGTCATCTATTAATAGGTTTTTGAAAAATCAACTGTTGGTGAACAATAAATTGTACAAAACTTCTAAAATCTTTAATTTGCTTTGGAACCTATATTCTGCTGGTGCAGTAACAAGAGTCAACAAAATTGCACTTCTAGGAACAGTAGTACCTCCAACAAGATGAAAGTACATTAAGTACAGGGCTTTTCAGGGCAGAACTGTTCATAACTCTGAAATATGGTAAATAACTTTTATACTCATGCATAGGAAAGTGGCTGAATAAACTAAGGAAGATCTCTATGAACTGATTTAAAGTGATTTCCAAGATATAACGTTAAATGAAAAAATGCAAAGTGCAAAAGAGTATCAACTATGCTTTCCATCTGGGTAAGAAAGAAGGGAAAATAAGAAAATACACATGTATCTGCTTACTTGTACATAAAGAAACAAAGTATAAATTAAAAACTGAGACTGGCTACCCTAGGAATGTGCAGGAAAGAATGGAAGAATGTGAATGGGGTAAAAGGTGTAGCAGGAAGGCAATTCTAGAGCCATGTTACTTTACTTTTTTTTAGATTTTATTTATTTATTTGAGAGAGGGATAAAGAGCATGAGTGAGGGAAGGGGCAGAGGGAAAGGGAGAAGCGGACTCCCTGCTGAGCAGGAAGCCCAAAATGGGGCTCCATCCCAGGGTCCTGGGATCATGACCTAAGCCGAAGGCAGACACTTAACCAACTGAGCCACCCAGGTGCCCCTAGAACCATATTATTTTTACTGACTCAAAATTTTTAAAATAAGATGGGGGAGGGAAAAATGCAATTAAAAGAAGAAAAAAAAATGGGAGCGCCTGGGTGGTTCAGTCTGTTAAGTGCCCCACTCTTGATTTTGGCTTTGGCCATGACCTCAGGGTTGCGAGATCAAGCCCCGCATCGGCTCTGCGCTAGGTGTGGAGCTTACTTAAAATTCTCTCTCTCTCTATCCCTCTGCTGTCTCTCTTTAAAAAAAAAAAAAAAGGAGAAAGAGAAAAGAAAAGAAAAAGAAAAAGAAAAGAAAAGAAAAGAAAATGAACCTAAGGTGCCTGGATGGCTCAGATGGTTAAGCATCTGCCTTCAGCTCAGGTCATGATCCCAGAGTCCTGGGATCGAGTCCTCCATCAGGCTCCCTGCTCAGAAGGCAGCCTGCTTCTCCCTCTCCCTCTGCCTCTCCCCTTGTTTGTGCTCTCTCTGTCTCTGTCTCTCTGTCTCTCTCTCAAATGAATAAAAATCTTAAAAAAGAAAGAAAGAAAAGAAAAGAAAAGAAAAGAAAGAAAAGAAAGAAAGAAAGAAAATGAACCTAACTATAAAAATGAGAACAAGTATAAAGAGAGAAGTAAGGAGGAGGGAGAATAACTTGAGTGGCTCATGAACACAGTATTTTGGCTATATATCTTCTGTCCAATGACAAAAAGAGCTGTAAACAAATACTGAACTCTAGTAGGTTTGTTTTCTCATAACGGCATAGTTTAGCATTCTAAAATTATTTTAACTCTATTATAGGATTCAACAAATAAATAAATAATTTGAGGATGACAGGAAGCGATAGAAGGAAATTATAAACATGGAAGCTAGAATGAACCCTGTAGTACTAGAGGCATCAATATGAATAAAAATCACTTTTTAACATGTGTGTCTACACACAGAGATACGAATAGATGTCTATGTGTATATATACACACATATGGATATGCATATGTACATATGAATGTATTTATGTAAATACACAGAAACACACACATACACTTTATACATTTGCCTGCTGAAGCAGTAACACTTCAGAAGCAATGAGCACATCTAGTACTTGGACCTTGGCTTCTAAATATCATTCTCCACTAAAAGGAAAGAGAACTCCTTGGAGAAGTGAGTGACTTCAGGGCTAGGATTAAAAAAGTACAAGACAGTCTAGGAGACTTCTGGTTTCTGGGCCGATATATATAGAGCTCCGAAATCATCACTCCTATTCTTTGTTTTGTTTTGTTTTTTAAGATTTTATTTATTTATTTGACAGAGAGAGAGAGCACAAGCAGGGGGAGTGGCAGGAAGAGGGAGAGGGAGAAGCAGGCTCCCCTCTGAGTAGGGAGCCCTATGCAGGGCTCGATCCCAGAACCCTGGGATCATGACCTAAGCTGAAGGCAGACACTTAACCGATGGAGCCACCCACGTGCCCCTCATCACTTCTAGCCTCACAACAAGAAAAAAGATGAACAAACTAAGAATTAACAACTCTTCTTAGATCCAGAAGAGAACTGACGTCATAGGGGTAAACTCTTGGCCAAAAATTGGAGAGACAGACAAATACAGAGAATCACAGCTTACCGGAAGCCGAAGCCCAGGAGCAGAAGACTATTGTTGGATCCAGCACCCAGGGGAACACAGGAATTGTAACTGACAATTGCTCCAGGCTCAGTGTGGTCAAGCTTGAGATTAAAAAACTCAGGGAAATGAAGGATTTGAAAAGGAAACTAAGTAAACGATTTCATTTACAATAGCATCAAAAAGAAAAAAAAATACAAAGGAATAAACTTAACCAAGGAGAAGAAAGACTTGTACACTGAAAACCACTAAACACTGTGGAAAGAAATTAAAGACACAAATAAATGGAAAGACATCCCATGTTCATGGATTGGAAGACAATATTGTCAATACTACCAAAAAGATCTACAATTAAGTGCAATCCCTATCAAAGTCCCAATAATGTTTTTTGAAAAATCTATCTTCAAATTCATATAGAATCTCAAGGGACCCTGAATAGCCAAAACAATCCTGAACAAAGTTTGAGCTCTCACACACTTACTGATTTCAAAAATTATCACAAAGCCTTAAAACTGTGGTGCTGGCATAAAGACACATAGACCAATAGGAGAGAATAAAGAGCCCAGAAAGGAACATTATCATATATGATCAAATGATTTTCAACAAAGATGCCAAGACCATTCAGTGGGGGAAAGGACAGTCTTTTCAACAAATGATATTACAAAAACTGGATAAAAAAGCTGGCTGTCTCTCTCTGTCAAATAAATAAATAAAATCTTTAAAAAAAATAAAATAAAATAAAAAATAAAGAAATTCTGATACATGCCAAAACATGGATGAACCTTAAAGACATTAATGCTAAGTGAAATAGGACAGACACGAAAGGACAAATATTGTATGATTCCACTTACATGAGGTACTAGAATAGTCAAATTCAGAGACAGAAAGAATGGTGGTTGCCAGGGGCTGGAGGCAGGCAGAATGCAGAGTTGGTGTTTAAGAAGTAGGGACTTTCAGTTAGGGATGATTAAAGTTCTGAAGGTGGATGGTGGTGATTGATGGTTTAACAACAATGTGAATGTACTTAAGAACTGAATACTTAAAATAGTTAAAATGCTAAATTCTATTTGTATATACTTTACCACAATAAAATATGAAGTGCAATAAAAAAAAAAGTGGGAAAAAATGGATGGCATAGTTTTAGGTTGTTCTTGAACTTGTATGCTGCTGGTACAAGAGTAAGACAAACAGTAGGGGGAGCGCCTGGGTGGCTCAGTGGGTTAAGCGTCTGACTCCTGATTTCTGCTCAGGTCATGATCTCGGGGTCGTGGGATCCAGCCTTGCCGCAGGCTCCGTGCTGAGCATGGAGCCTGCTTGATTCATATTCTCTCTCTCTCTCTTCCTCCCTCTTCCTCTCCCCCTCCCCCGCCCTGCTCATGCACACCCTCTCTCTCTCTAAAAAAACAAACAAAAAACAGTAGGATAGATGCCAAGTTTGAAAATAAACTATACAAAACAAGATATTCCTTGTTTGCATTAGTGGCGGCGAAACTTAAAATAATTTTCTAATTACTCACAGCCAGTAAAAAGTTACTTTCTTTTTCCATCAAGGATTTATTGAGCACATAAGAGGCACTGGGCTGGGAATTGAGAATACAACACTGTTCTGCTACAAGCAAGCATATATACTCAGTAGAGCCCAAAAAGTCAGGTCTTTCTACACAGACACAAAATCAGGTGAGACACTGATAAAGTTCAGGTATTAAACAACATATTGAAAAACTTCTAGGTATCACTTCTTGGCCTTCTGGCTAAGCTCAAGTGTGAAAAACCTCTAGCTAGATCCAGAATGTTCACTCCTACTAATCCTGACACTATGCATTCCCAAAGCTACAATTCTTCTTTACAGTAGCTACTTACGGTGCTTTTCGCAACTTTTCTGAATCTACTACAGAATGGCATTTAAGCCATTTCTGATCCACTTTCCTAGAGGTCATCCAGGCTTACTAAACATTATTTGTGGAGCGCAAAGCCCCAGGTGTTTGGCCTCACCCCAAAACTACCCTGCAATATTAATCGACACAGTGACAATTTAGAAAGCAGCTACACAATTATTTTGGACAACAGAGTTAAACATCTCTACTTTTGCTGAAATTTAACTTCAGAATAAAACAGTTCTGAGGAAGGAGAAAAGGAAGAAAAGCAGAATAATCTTTACTCTGTGGATCATGGCAACCTGAGATAGCAACTCTCTTGGGAACTGGTAAGATTTCTGAAATTCTTAAGGGCTATAGCCTTAAGTTCTTAAAAAATTATAAATCATGTTTTCTGTCACCAAATGATTTGAATCTCCCCCCTCCTTTCTTTCTTCATGAGCATTTATATTCATCTTCTTCCTTCTCAGCATCTCCAATCTTTCACCTTCTACTGGTTTCTTTTAAACTAAAATAGATCTCCTTAATCTTGAAAAAAAAAAACTGGAATATCCTCCCTTCCACCTATTCTCACCTCTTGTCACCACTACCGAATTCCTGGAACAGATTCAAATTTGGGTTCTACAGAAACTGTTCTATCTCAATTTTACCAAAAACCATGCTCTTTTCTCAGTCATTAACCTTAACTATTATTCTATTTACCCTAGTGATAACTACCACCTCCTTTCAAATTTCCCTTTCCTTGGCTCCCCCAACTAAAAATTCCCTCCTTGGCTTCCACAATTAAACTCTTCTAATCTTCTTTTAACTCTCAACCACTCTTTCTGTTCCCTGTAATTCCCTCCGCAAGCTTCTTTCCAACCCTCAATTGTGAGCATTGCCCAGGCTCAGTCCTTGCAATCATACTCTTCTACTTACACATTCTTAAGAGGCCTCAACCACTTTTATACCTCCAACTATAGCCTTCTAAGCTGAACGACTAAAATTTAGATTCAGTTCAAGATTTAGTTCCAAATTTACATCCTTTTACTAGAAATTGCTTGAAATACCTGGCTGTCATTTCAAATTCAACACAAACTAAGAATTATATATTTTTGGGGGTAGCCTAACAGTTAAACTTTGACTTCTTGTCACCTGGTTAAATTCCACTGTTTCTTCAGTTCAATCATCATTTTCTCAGGAAAACATTAACTGACTCTCTGACTAGCCAAATGTCCACATCTCTCTCTTTCATAGCACTTATCATAGCTATAATTTTCCATTTATTTTGTGATTTGTGTAATTCTTTAATGGCTACCGTCTCCACTAGATGGTGAACTCCTTAAGATCAGGGATCATGTCTTTTCAGAGTAGGAGGTGAGGGGTATGATAGTCACCATATTCCCAGCATCTATCATTAAGTTTTGGACATGGAATAAATAATATTTACCCAAAAGCTGTCAAATGAATGAACAAAAGCACTCTAAATTTTTCCTAGGTAATGAGTCTCCCATCAATCCCATCCTCATCTCATACTAGTTCACCATAGTCCGGGTCTTTACTTCACAGTTTAATTACAAAAGCAGCTTACTCAAAATTGAGCTCCTTCAGATTTTCCTTACTTCAATCCACATTGCACACAAGAATAATTTCCTTAACTATTTTACCATGCCATTCTCCTACCCAATAATCTTCACTGACTTGCTATTTCTCTCAAAAACAGATCTAAACTTATGTAGACATTTCACTAAAGAGCTCAATCTGCCATGAACACGAATGTCAGCTACTCAGGGCAGCCGTTCCCACCGGCCATGTATTGAAAAATACTGATTCTTCTCTTTGACTCTCCTTTATTCTTCCATGCAAACCACCACCAGTAATATTACCTTGGAAATGTTACTATTAATTGCATCATAAATGCCTGACATTAATTAAGCAAGTCTTGTTGGCAACAGATTTACAAACCATCTCTTAGGATATATTTCTTAGAAGGTATGATTAGTATTATTTTTTATAACATTCCTATTGATCATAGTCTCAGAAAGTTCCATTTTATAAATCTGTCCTTAAATTCTAATGATCACAGATTCAAAAATTCTAAGTAAAATTATGGCAAACTAAATTCTGCTATCTAAAAGAAGAGATGGACTAGTTCAATATCAGAAAAATCTATTAATATACCATTAAGAAACTGCACATTTCCTTTTCAAAAAGTTTTTTCTATACAAAATATACAAAACATATACTTTAAAATAAAAAAAGCCAACCACACTGTGTCACTATGCTATGATACTAAAATCTTTACGAAAATAGTATATAACACAATCAAGTGGCTTAGTTTCTCATTATTTAAATCCAGTAATTTAAACTGTGTTTTCTGGGTGCCTGGGTGGCTCAGTCAGTTAAGCAGCTGCCTTCGGCTCAGGTCCTGATCCTAGAATCCCATGGTGGAGTCCCACGCTGGGCTCCCTGCTCAGCAGGGAGTTTGCTTCTCCCTCTGTTCCTCAACCCACTCTCATGCTCTCTCTCACTCTCTCTCAAATAAATAAAATCTTTAAAAATAAAAATAAATAAACTGTGGTTTCTAAGGCAAGTATGTTTTCCCCAGATGGATTTTTCACATTATTATAAAGATCTACACAGAAAGAAATACTACCAATTTTTTAAAAGATTCTTTTTAAAACACTTATACTACTAAGTGATTTAATCCCATGCCTGCATAATTTTTTTTTTAAGATTTTATTTATTTATTTGACAGAGCCAGTGAGAGAAGGAACACAGGCAGGGGGAGTGGGAGAGGAAGAAGCAGGCTCCCAGAGGATGAGCCTAATGTGGGGCTCGATCCCAGAACGCCGGGATCACGCCCTGAGCCAAAGACAGACGCTTAACGACTGCGCCACCCAGGCGCCCCCGTGCCTGCATAATTTTATTCATGTTTCAATACAAAGAACTTCCTGAACTAAAAAGCTGCGTTATTAAAGTTAGAATACCTCTGGATTAGAAAAACAAACAAGTGGACATCAGGCAGGCACCACACCACTAGAAAATCACAATATGACCCCAAAATTTTGCAGGCAAGGGAAGACTATCAAATAGTCTTGCTAAATTTAGTGCTTTTAGAGAATGAAATGGACCTCAGTTCATGATTAAACACTACTAAAAAAAACAAAAAACACAAACACCTTAACAGTCACACTCCTCAAATTTTATAAAATAAACCTGTCCTTACACCATATCTAAATTCAAAAAGGACGGTGGGAATTTTACCACAAATTTTTAGTTAAGAATTCCAATTCGGTTTTTCAAAAAGAACTAAACAAGGAATCCAACTATTCTGGGTTTAATCACCAGTCTTACATTAAATTCAGAGACATTAGGTAATTTGCCCAAAATTGAAATGAAGGAGAAAGGGTATAAGAATGGTATAGTAGGATAAACAAAGAATGTGTTTTAAAAATGGTACTTAATATAATTGCCTTGGATAAAAGCTTAAAGCAAATACAGAGAGAGGTCTAGGCCCTCAAGCTAAACCAAATGGTGAAGGCACATCACAGCAAGAGATCTCTATCACTAAGTTCTTATCATTAACATAAAAAGCTGCTTATAAAGTCTAATCCAAAGTATTAAATCAAATCCAAGTTTACACACAAATATCAAATTAACTAATCATACATTAATGGGAATACTTCCTTTTAATATTCTAAAAATAATTTTTAATACTTGTTGATAAACTGTTCCAAACCTTGAATGAAAGAGCTATAATTCTTCCATGTAATGCTAAATTGACATAATCTGCCAACTCCCACAGAACATCCTGATCAGTAGTAGAGTTCTTTATACCCCATACGAAGCTAGTTTCTAGTTCACCAAATGCTTTCAGATCACACATCACTTAACCTTTTTTAAAAAAACTTATTTTAAGATTTTATTTATTTATTTGCACGTGAGAGAGAGCGAGAGAGAGAGCATAAGCAGGGGGACTGGCAGGCAGAGGGAGAGGGAGAAGCAGACTCCCCGCTGAGCAGGGAGCCCCGATGCGGGACTCAATCCCAGGACCCTGAGATCATGAGCTGAGCAGAAGGCAGACACTTAACCGACTGAGCCACCCAGGCACACCACACATCACTTAACCTTTACGCCTTAAAACTGCTCATTTTTATAAAGAAACTGAAGCTCACCAAATTGACCTACACAAAACAATTTAGAATCTACGATTTTCTGATTCAAAGTTTTAAAAAATATTATATATGTTCATACTTAGTTAAAATAAATACCTTCCTTTACTTCATCAATAAATACAGCATCACTAGCAGAACAGGCATAGTGGCCTGAACAATACCTTCTACACTAAGTTGTAAGACATCCCTAATTGGATATCGAGTCCATTTCAATGAGTAACTTTAAGTGTTTGCTCAGCAATTATTCAGTTTGCTGGTGGAAAAATTTAAAACACAAATACAAATAAACACTAAATAATGGGCATCACCACTTTGATTATGTGCAAAGCGACCAAATTTTGTTGCAAAAACTATACACACAACTATTTCTTGAATAATTTGTTTCTGTGCTGATAGCAAACATTCTCCATGGTTGAATCTGCTTTCATTTTCTCTGCTGAAAATGTGATGAATTTTTAAGTGTTGCAAGGAAAGAAATTAACCATTTTGGGGGAAATATTATATAAATGTTATATAAATACATTATATAAATGAATTTGTTTCCCTCAACAAGTAGCATCATTTCACAAGTATTCTAATTTGTAACCTAACCACATAAGAAAGAAAAAATAAACTAGAACCCTACATTTTAAATGTCCTTCTGGCAAAAAGGAGTCATTACGAATACCAACAGCATTTTAACATATATCCAATCATACTGAATTGACTCTTAGAAACCTCCAGCTAACAGCCAACTTCGGAATCCAAGAAATATAGGCACTGTACAGCAAGAATAAATCTATGCCTAGACTTTAGCATGTCAATGGAATTCATTTATCATTACAGAAGACTGATCTCTCAATCAACCAATGGAGAAACAAAATAATGGAATTTTTTAAAAGTAAATTAAACATTTTGGGGCACCCGAGTGGCGCAGTCGTTAAGCGTCTGCCTTTGGGTGAGGGCGTGATCCTGGCGTTCTGGGATCGAGCCCCACATCAGGCTCCTCTGCTAGGAGCCTGTTTCTTCCTCTCCCACTCCCCCTGCTTGTGTTCCCTCTCTCACTGGCTGTCTCTCTCTGTCAAATAAATAAATAAATCTTAAAAAAAAAAAAAAAGTAAATTAAACATTTCAAAAGGTTAACAACATTCCATACAAACTATTATTATAACTAAATTATTAAACAATTATTTTGGGTGATGGAGGATACTGGCTCAGAGTAACAATTATTCTCCATTTTTGCTACATCATCCTTGCTATGTTCTAATTAACTTAAAGAATAAATCTATCACTACCTCAATGCAATCTATAAATCACCATCATATGGCACTGTTAAACTCTCATGTATAATAGCAAAAGTTTCAACGTGTATCAATTTGGCTTGCCATGCCTTGCTGCAGGGTCTGCCATTCAGGAGAAAGCTCAATTTCCCAAGTCTGGTATGCCTTAAAGCATCTGGAATTCCTTTTAGGTTACATAAACTGATACTTATAACAAGGGAAAGAACACATCCAGAAATAGGCAACTGTAAAAAAATTCTTCAGAAACTAAAGAGAAAAGGGGGTGTCTGGGTGGCTGGGTCAGCTGAGTGACCAGGTCTTGGTTTTGGCTTAGGTTGTGATCTCATGGGTCCTGGGATCGAGCCCTGCATTGGGCTTCACACTCAGCAGGGAGTCAGCTTGAAGACTATCTCCCTCTGCCCTTTCCCGTCCTCTCTCCTTCCTTCTCCCTCTCTCTCTCTCAAATAAATTAATCTTATTAAAAAAAAAAAAAGAAAAGAAAGGAAACTGAGGAAAAAAGGAAAGTCTAAGAATATTGGCTAACCAGAGCAGAATGAAGCAACCCCACTTCAGAAAAGATACTGGTTTTCCTAACCACTTTAAGGCACTTTGGGGGCAGGAGGGATGCAGTTGTTTTCTACTAAGATACAAGATTTTTTAACTTCTGGCAGTAGGAGGATGTTTTATTTTAGTAAACACAATAAAAGTTATGAATTAAAATTGACATGGAATACAATTTTTCATACAACTTACATGTTTAAAACTAACGTCTTTATGTGATAAAAACAGTAAGATGTTAATGGTAGAATTTCAGTGATTGAGTACGTAAGTGTTCAATGTATGATTTTTTTTCAATGTACTATTTTTAAAAACTTTTTCTGTATGCTCGAAACTTTTCATAATAAAATGGGGGCCAAAGCTAAATGTATCTCTTAGGAACAGTGCTGCTTAAACAAGATAATGTACACAAGCACATAGGAGTTGCCCAAAAAATGTTAATCTATCTCCTCATCCCTTTTACACAACATCAAAAGAATAAGTTACCTCAAAAGTCAACAACTTCAGGTTCTAGCAATATGTATGTTCTTCAGTTAAGAACAGAACTTGAAAAGCCTTCATCAATAAACAGTTATCAACAAAGCCCTTTTAAAGGTGCAGGCAAACACAGAAGAAAAGAGGAATCCCCTAGCTGCCAGGAGAAGGAGGTTGGAAGGATGGATTAAAAACCATGGCACCGGGGCACCTGGGTGGCTCAGTTGGTTAAGCTGCCAGCTCTTGGTTTCAGCTCAGGTCATGATCTTGGGGTCATGGGATCGAGCCCCATATCGGGCTCCCACTCAGTGGAGAATCTGCTTGAGGATTCTCTTTCCCTCTCCATCTGCCCCTCCCCCCCACACACACACTGGCTCGCTTTAAAATAAATAAATAAAATCTTTAAAACAAAACAAAACACAGAGCACCAAGAAAGAGAGGAAGAAAGGAGAGTATTTCATTAACCTGGGGCTTGGGGCTCAATGACCAGGGACAGGAAGATACTGACCCTCAGCAAGTATTATAAAATTAGAACTGAGATCAACATGCACTGCTGAGACTGCTTCCATACTTTAAATCAGAGACTGTAACACAGAAAACTGATCACAAGAAAGTATCTCCCTTTCTACACATTTATTTATTTATTTATTTTAAAGATTTTATTTATTTATTCGACAGAGACAGCCAGCGAGAGAGGGAACACAAGCAGGGGGAGTGGGAGAGGAAGAAGCAGGCTCATAGCGGAGGAGCCTGATGTGGGGCTCGATCCCATAACGCCAGGATCACGCCCTGAGCCGAAGGCAGAAGCTTAACCGCTGTGCCACCCAGGCGCCCCCCTTTCTACACATTTAGAGTAGGAAAAAAAAGAAAAGAAAAACCTTGATTATTTATCAACAACATTCACTTTCCTAGAGAAAATGGAAGGAACGTTAACTTCTTAATATGACAAATCAAAGGCTGGCACATGAACCTGATCTGACTTGCCCAGACAACTGCGATGGAGCTTGCTAACTGTCTGCCAGAACTGTGTGCTCCCCTTTTCACAGTGCCAAACTGTCACTGGGAGTGCTTACCCACTCCCCCATGCAGCTAGGTGCTGCACGTGAAAAGTTCTCATCAGTGGAATGGGAACGACACAGTCATCACCTCAGGGCTAGGGCTTTCGAGAGAAGGTGGTTGAAAGGGTGAATTTTATAGTATGTGAATTCTATGGAAGGAATAAAGATGGGGAGGGAAATAAGGATTAAAAAAAGTGGGAGGGGGCCTGGGTGGCTCAGTCGTTAAGCATTAAGCGTCTGCCTTTGGGCTCGGGGCGTGATCCCAGGGTCCTAGAGCGGAGCAGGGACCTGCTTCTTCCTCTCCTACTCCCCCTGCTGTGTTCCCTCTCTCGCTGGCGCTCTCTCTCTGTCAAATAAATAAATAAAATCTTTTTAAAAAATTAAAAATTAAAAAATAAAATTAAAAAAAAAAACAGGAGCAGGCAGGCAGGGGTTCTGAAGCCCTAAGAAGCAAAAGCACAAGATGGGAGGAACCAGGGTCTCTGGATCACCAGACCGCTGATAGTTCCCTCAACTTCTCTTGCATTAAGCCACTGATATTTTGGGGTTTACTATGGGGAGTTAGTTTTGCCCTAAATAATACATTAACTGAAAGGAAATCTTTTATCTTCTAAGTTAGTAAAAGCCTTGGCACGACCCAGTTACAGAGAAGCTGACCCCTTGACACATAATGAAATTATACCTGTGGCACTCTTGTGCTAAGGTAGTTTTGTCAACAAAGGGCAATAAAGATCTTTTGTTATCTTAATTTTTTAAAAATATCAAATAGATAGCATATAACTGGCTCAAAAAATTTTTTAATAAAAAATATATATAATATAGTGGAAAGTTTCCCACAAATTTTTATCCTCCATTATTAGCCTAGTTTCTCTGTATTCTTCCAGAGCATTCTTTTTTTTTTTTTTTAAAGATCTTATTTATTTATTTGAGAGAGAGGGAGACAGCCAGCGAGAGAGGGAACACAAGCAGGGGGAGTGGGAGAGGAAGAGGAAGAAGCAGGCTCCCAGCAGAGGAGCCTGATGTGGGACTTGATCCCAGGACTCTGGGATCACGCCCTGAGCTGAAGGCAGATGCTTAACGACTGAGCAGCCCAGGCTCCCCCTTCCAGAGCATTCTAATGCAAATACAAGCAAATAATTTAATAATAGATCTTGGAGATTTTTCCATACCTCATGTAAATACCTTCTTTTCCACAATAATACAATAGCTCATTGTATGGATACACATAATATATTTAATCACTCCCTTATTGAAGGGTTGTTGGGTTATTTCCAATTATTTGCAATTACCAAAAAAAGCCTCAATAAAATACTTCCTACACATTGATCATACTGTGATATATAAAGTTTCAGAAGTAGGGCTGTTGGGTCAAAAGATACATACATATATTTACAATTTTAATAAATAATTCATGATCTCCTTTTCTAACAAATTCTCCCCACTCAATCCCATTTGATATGTCAGAAGTTAAAATTCAAGTGATGGTGATTTCTACTGCTGCTTATGAAGGATTAATTATTACAAGAACTGCCTCCATAGTAATTAACTACTGGACAAAATATATGAAATAATTTTCAGTAACTGGACAATAGGCAGCATGGCTTATGATCCCTAAGAGAAGGGAAACGAGGTGAACCTATGATTACCCCAACTTACTGTCTGGGGTTTCTAGGCTACAGCACAGAACAGGGGAGCCCAAACAGAATCTAGTATTCTCACTGAGAAGAGGAGAGAAATCAAAGTTCAATGGATTCAAGGTGGCTAGAACGTGCAAAATAGAGTGCTGGAAAAAAGAGCTACACAGAGAACCCAGGATATCTGCAGAGGGGATCCCCCGGAGTGTTGTCTTATCCTTTGCATGTGTGGTGGCAAAAAAACCACAAAAGCAAATAGACCAAATAATTCTTGATGCTTACACAAGGCACGGAGTAGTTCATTCCCACCAGCCTGAAAGGAGAGACCTCATATAAGTCAGGACATTGGGTACAATCCCAGAAGAGCCACATCTTAGTAGCAGAGTTAAATTAGGCACAGACTACAGGCTGCTCTGGACTTAACCTAACAAAACTTAAAAGCAAGCCTCAAAAGGCTCAAACTGATCTGCATATAACCTCTGTGCCAGGCAAAATCCAACATTCTTTAAAGGATTCAACAAAATTCAACACTCAAAGACATAAAATACATGGTGGCCAATATCCAATTAAAAACTGCCACACATGTAGGGGAGCCTGGGTGGCTCAGTTGTTTGAGCACCAGACTCAGTTTTGGCTGGGGTTATGATCTCAGGGGTTGTAAGCTGGAGGCCCACTCAGCAGGGATTCTGCTTCTCTCACTCTCTCTGCTCATGCAAGCACATGCTTTCTTTCTCTAAGATAAATAAATCTTAAAAAAAAAAAAAAAATACCACACATGCAAAGAAACGAGAATGTGACCATAAGAAGAAGAATTAATCAGTAGAAAAAGACCAAGAAATGACAACTGATGGAATTAGCAGATGAGGACCCTAAAAGAGCCATTATAAATACACTCAACACTGTAAAGGAAGGGGAGGGGAAAAGACTATAAAGAAAGTGGCACCTGGCTGGCTCAGTGATAGAGCATATGACTCTTTTTTTTTTTTAAAGATTTTATTTATTTATTTGACAGAGATAGAAACAGCCGGTGAGAGAGGGAACACAAGCAGGGGGAGTGGGAGAGGAAGAAGCAGGCTCATAGTGGAGGAGCCTGACGTGGGGCTCAATCCCATAACGCTGGGATCACGCCATGAGCTGAAGGCAGACGCTTAACCGCTGTGCCACCCAGGCGCCCCTGATAGAGCATATGACTCTTGATCTCAGGGTTGGGAGTTCAAGCCCCACATTGGGTGCAGAAATTACTTAAGGGGCGCCTGGGTGGCACAGCGGTTAATCGTCTGCCTTCGGCTCAGGGCGTGATCCCGGCATTCTGGGATCGAGCCCCACGTCAGGCTCCTCCGCTATGAGCCTGCTTCTTCTTCTCCCACTCCCTCTGCTTGTGTTCCCTCTCTCGCTGGCTGTCTCTATCTCTGTCAAATAAATAAATAAAATCTTTAAAAAAAAAATTACTTAAAAATAAAGTGTTAAAAAAACAAATGGTACATTAACATAATAGAGAAATGGAATATATATACTTGTATTATATATATATAAAAGATATATATATATTTATATCATATATATAAAAGATCCAAATCAAACTTCTATAGATGAAAAATAAAATATTGAAAATAAAAAATACACTAGATGGCTTTAATAGCAGACTGAGAACCAAAGAAGAAAGGATCAATGAACCTAAAGACACAGCAACAGTAATTATCCAAAATGAAACAGAGTGGGGAAAGAAAACAATGGTCAGCAGGGAGGACAGCATGAAGAACATCTCCTCAAGACTTAAGACAATAGCAAGCAATTTAACCTATGTAAAATTAAAGCCCAGGAGAAGAGGCACAGAAAAACTATTTGAAGAAACAATGGCACATAGTATATGTTCAAATATTGTTGACAGAGTTAAATAAAAATAGGAAAGTTTATAAAAAACAAAATAAAAATGTGTATGTAAATGTAAAAGTTATCAGAAAAGCAATGTGATAACACAGAAAGAGGCTTTACATTTAAAAAGATTTGGGTTGGAGTCTAAGCTCTTTTTTTTTAATACTTATGTGATTGGGCAAATCACAATCCATCTGATTCCTTTTTTTAATCTGTAAAATAAGGCTGATATCTACTCTACCTACTGTATACTTTATCAAGAGCTACAAGTGACATAAAAAAGGGTTCCATAGGGGCGCCTGGGTGGCGCAGTTGTTAAGCGTCTGCCTTCGGCTCAGGGCGTGATTCCAGCGTTCTGGGATCGAGCCCCACATCAGGCTCCTCCGCTAGGAGCCTGCTTCTTCCTCTCCCACTCCCCCTGCTTGTGTTCCCTCTCTCGCTGGCTGTCTCTGTCAAATAAATAAATAAAATCTTTAAATAAAAAAAGGGTTCCATAAATCACATATTGGATAGCAACTTACTTGACTCAGATTAATTAGACTGTTAGGCCAACACTCATTTTTTAAAAAGCAAGTGTATTTGGGTAAGGTCCTTTTTGATATTTGCACCTGGTTTCACACTTCTACCACTGCAAGAGTTAAGTTTTTTGCAACACATTATATGAAACAAAACTCTCAAGTCACCTTTTTTATGCCAAATAATCTTGCTTATTAATTAATTAACCCATACAGTAAGTGCTCAGTAAATACTTTACAAATGATGAGTACACGTTTAAAATAACCTAGACTGGTTGTCTTCTTTTGGTCCTGGGGGCAGATAAACCAAGTAAAAAGCTCAGGGGAAAAACATCTCAGGGAGACTCCCAAGATGAAGCTCTCCACTAAAATGACAAATTCATCCTATCTCCTCACTCTTAACTGTTGATTTCAAGATGATACAAAAAAGTAAACAATGGAATTGCTGCAAATGGCGGATATTATTTACTCAAAATCTTAACTATTAGGTTGAACCATATGAAACTGCTGCTTTTCTAAGTCAAATATTACCAAATATTGGTAATTCTTCATTCAATCTAATAAAAACAATGTGGCCAGAAAACAATGCCTAAAGAAGAGCTGGAGTGGGAGAGGGACACTGGGTTATACAAAGGGAAAGATAGTGAACAATATGCTGGTGCAGAAAATTCCCAAATCACTGAATATAAAATCTTTACCAACAAATATTATTTACACAAAAACTCTGTAAACTCACAAGCTGTAAGGTGATGCTCTCTGGAAGCCTGTACCACTACACCACCTATGGGGAGAGTGGGGGACACGGAACAGCAGGATGTTGCATGAGCTAGCAGGAGGCAGAGCTGGAGGAGGAGGCAGAGATCATGGCACTAAAGAATGTAAATCTGTCTCCATAAGAAGGGAAAGAATCACACCAATCTCTTCTGATTTCTGTTCTCACTGTTCTAATTTCTCCTATTTTAGATACACTTTCAAGGTGGAAATCAATATACAATAGTATAATTTCTTGAAACTTCTTATAATAATAAAACAACAACAACCAGACACACCAAAAACTTTTATCAATACACATGGCAAACAGTGAGGTCCCAATAGATCAAATCAGTTTTAATAATATGAGACTGTAGAATTTTAACTGTGTCAGAACTATTCAAAACTAACTCTGCTACCTAATTACCTCAGAAAGAAGGCTTGCATTCTGTAAATACTTTGTACTATCCTTAATGTATGATTAATTTTTGTATTTATATTTTAATATAGATTGCTCATAGCCCAGAGAATGTTCCAACCTTAAGAATATCAAAGTCCTGACATATTACTTTCCCTCTGAAAAGCTGCCAATTTTCAGGAAAATTTCAGTGATTTTTATATTTATCTGGTTTTATAAAATAGGGAAAAAGAATCAATGCCTTCTTTTTCTCAACTAATAAAAAACTGTGTTCTTAGTCATTTCATTCTACAGAGGGAGGATCTGCGTTAAGTAATGCTGTCTTCAGAATAGAAGAACTAATTCTTTTCCTCTTCTATTTAAGAAC
This sequence comes from Ursus maritimus, assembly GCF_017311325.1. Lineage (NCBI taxonomy): Eukaryota > Metazoa > Chordata > Mammalia > Carnivora > Ursidae > Ursus > Ursus maritimus. Next base: position 28,381,297 of record NW_024424341.1, read on the forward strand.
GGGACTTTCCTTTGTCTGACAGGCTGTATATTCCAAATTTAGGCATCATTTAGGCCAAGAGAATTAAAGAACATTTGGCAGAACTGAATTCCTTTACCCAGAGAATTCACTCCTTTGCACTCCATAATCTCAAAGTGCACACATTTTAAATACTCAGTAAAGACTCTAAATGTTCTCAGGGCGCCTGGCTGGCTCAGTCAGAAGAGCATCCGACTACTGATCTCAGGGTCGTGAGTTCAAGCCCCACATTGCGTGTAAATATTACTTAAAAAAAAAAAAAATTCCTGAAAGAAAACTAAAAAAAAAAAAAAAAAAAAAAAAAAAAAAAAAGACTATAAATGTTCTTAACCTTACTCTTCAAATAAGTTCAACTAAAGTTTTCACTAAGGAGTCTAGGAAGTTATTATATAAAAGGTGTGGCATATTACATTCACTTCACATTTCTCTTAACACAGTGAACACAAAACCTTATCTTGAATGATTTCATCTGCAACAACAAAGAGAAAGGGAAAGGAAAGACCATTTATGGGCAAATGCAATTTGATGCATGGTCTACATATTTTAAAAAATTTTATCCTCACCATAACCCTGTGGGAGTGGGTTTCATATCTCAGTTTTATAGATAAGAAAATTGAAGGTTGAAAAGAGTAATTTGTCCAAGGTCACAGTAAGTGGTAAGTGAGCTGGGATTTGAATCCAGGACTGTAATTCTGATTTTTATTTCTTGTATTAAATAGGTGTGCTCAGTAGATGGTACTAATTAACAGAAGGCAGATTTGTTCATGATTAAAACCCTCCACTACATCCCCTTCTTCCTCCTTGAAGTTTCTGTCCACTTCAATTATTTATCACATTATAAAACTGATTTGGACAGTGCAGGAACTTTGGGGATTCTGTTGACTTGCAGGCTCTTTCTAGTTTAAACTTAAGTTACAAAAGAAACCTTCCTGGATACCTTCTGTATTTTTCTTTAATCATTATTTTTTTTCTTTCCTTCTTTCTTGTTGTTACTTTGCATTTGAATTGATTTATAGCTTGTATGCACATTCTCCTAGTTAATTTTTCTCCCACATCATTTCAATTCACTGTTTATCTTACTTATCATCCTAAATATATATCGCATTTGTTATTTTTAAGGAACACAAAAACAATTTAAGAGTTTGTTCTATTTTACAAGTGTATAGATCCAGGAATTCAGGATAGTACCCGTTTTCACTGACTCCTCCCCCTACAGAGTTATACATGTTACTCAAGTCTTCGTTAGGAGAACGTACTATAAATACTATGCAATCAATCTAACATAATTTTCTAATTTCAGTAAAATTATTAAAGCTGAATAAAAATAGATGCCTGGTTCTCTTAATTCATTGTTTTTAGATTCCAGTCCACACTTCTTGTTCCTCCACACTCTATTTTAATGCAGATACAAGAGTTAGCAACTGGCACAGTTCTGAGGGCCATCACTTGAGATTCCTTTCTAAGTTTCCAATTTCTATAAGTCAACCAAATAAAGCTGAACCACTTACTGACTTCCGGTTTTATGAGTATTGCTCTTTTCAAGTTGAAGGAGCACCCCTTACAACTCATAAATTAGGCATGGGGATGATGCCAGATCAGGAGGCATTTTAAGGTAGCTAAATTAAGAATTTCATGATATGGGAGCGCCTGGCTGGCTCAGTCAGTACAGCATGCAACTCCTGATCTCAGGGTGGTATTCAAGACCCACGGTGGGTGCAGAGATTACGGAAAAATAAAATCTTCCAAAAAAAAAAAAAAAGAATTTCATGATATGAACAATCAACTTAAGAAGAATGGAAAGTACTCACAAGCTTTTTTCTGATCCTCCCAACCACTTCCTCTAGCATATGCCCTAGCACTTCATTTATCCTTCGTTTATGGTACTTACTATTTTATAACTTATATTAATAATTTTTAGTAAAGATCTCTTTTTCTTCTTCCAGATCGGTGCTGTCCATTAGAAATCAAATGTAAACCACATCTATTATTTATGTTTTCTAGTAGTCATATAAAAAAATAAAAAGTAAAATTGACTTTAATAATGTATTTAACTCAATATATCCAAAATAATGCCATTTAAACATGTAATCAATATAAAAAATTAATGAGATATCTTACACTTGTTTTTTTTGTACCAAGTCTTTAAAAATGAAGTGTGTCTTTTACACTCACAGCACATCCCAATTCAGACTATTCATGTTTCAAATGCTCAACAGCTACATAGAGCTGGTGACTACCACACTGGACTACCACAGGGATCGAAGAGGAATGAGCTATTTTGTAGTTGGACAGACTTGCTTTCAAATCTTAATTCTACCACTTACTGGCCCTGAGGCAGTCTCCTCACTAAATAATAATAATAATAGTAATAATAATAATAATATATCTCTAATAGGATTAAATGAGATATAGTGCCTAGAAAACATCTGGTCCCTTAGCACAGGGCACACAGAAAGCCTTCAATAAATGCTAACTAGTATCATGTATTTATATCATCTAACACTAAGCACAGTGTCTTACACATAGTAGGTATTCAATAAATGTTTGCTTAAGGAAGAAAAATTAATTTGCATGACATCCTATAAGCCATTTTAACTGCTTAGTTTTCAAATATTTAAGTATCTTATATAAACAGGTGAAGATTTTTTTTTTTTTTTGATTGTTGCTGACTAAATTGGTTTTGAACACATTAGGAGAAATGTACAGAAGAGAAATGTACCATTTCATCTTTTGGACTGTTCAAGTATTTTTATTTTCTTCCAAAGAACAATGAATTATTAAGCAACTATACACTATTAAGCACTCTATTAACAGACTTCTTAGAAAAGTATTTCTCATCAATGACAGTGGAATTTTACAAGTAACTCTCAATCAGTATTTTTATCTGAGGTTGGAATAAAAACACATCCCATTTCTGGGCTTTACTTGGAGAACAAGCTAGTGGTACATCTAAGACCCTTTATAATCTGGACTCTGAAAAAATTCTCAAACTCTATTTTAGTTGGTACAACCCCCTAAATTTTTTAAAGTATCTCCCCTTTTCACCTGTGCTTTTTTCATTCTCTTGCACATAACTGTATTCTTACAGATCACAGAATCACGAAGTATCAAAGCTAGAAGGATCTTAAGAGATAATCCAGTCCTGGTATTTTCCAAAGCAGGTACCATAGAAGGTAAGAAAGATAATTTCAGATGGTGTTAGTACTGTATACTTTAATGGCCATATATTTTGTTTGATGTATATTAGAAAAATATAAGTAGCACATCAAACTCAAGAATTCATGTATATCTTTACTTATGACATGGTTGAACAGTCACAACTTAAGGGAGAAAAAAACTTTTAAGCTAAGAGTAGCAAAGCCGGATTCTATTCAAGTCTAAATCCTAATTTTGTGCTCTTTTCATTGCCCTGAACAATTTACTGTCTGGATGGCACCAAGGGATTAACACTCTCTTATATAACTGTTTCTTGATCACAATCTCATTTATCAAACCAACTATAAGCAGTGGTAGTGTCTTAAAGCACTAGTGTTCTTTCATAATAAAAGATCAATAATGCCTTGATTTTGTGGTTAGATTGCTTCCAACCACTGAGAGTTAGCACTGGAGGAAATTCCACGTTGGCTCAAACAAAACAATCGTAGCATATCCTAAAGCCAAACAACGTTTGGATTAATTGCCATTTGCATTAGTCCTATCACTATTTCCATCCATGAATGAATGAGGAATCAGGAGATGGTATACTTATAAATCCTAAAAACTATACAACATATACATAGAGAATATAGGAAACTTGTACAAGTTAAATAACAGGGATCTTACTGGGTGCCTGGGCAGTGCAGTCGGTTAAGCATCCAACTCTTGGCTTCCGCTCAGTCATGATCTCAGGGTTGTGAGACCAAGCCCCATGTAGGGCTCTGTGCTCAGAGCAAAGTCTGCTTAAGACTCTCCCTGTGTTCCTCCCTCCTGCTTGTGCTCGTGCCTTCTCTAATAAATAAGTCTTTGGAAACTGTACTATTACCCAAACCTCTCATTTAGTACATCAGGAAACCAGAACTCAAAGTGGTAAAAAGACCTGCCCAGTCATATGGTTAGCTAATGGCAGTGCCAGCTCTAGTCCTAGCTCACTCTTTGTGCTGTTCCACGGATTCAGTACCAACAGTAGGGAAATATATCTAAATTCTTCCATTATACTAGTACAAATCCTGCTTCAGGTAAGATGGGATTTGAAAATCTTTTCATTAAGCAGAAATTCTGCTCATGATGGGCTCAAACTAGAAATTAAATTAACTTTGTTTAATAATGCTGGTCTGTCTCCCTGAGAAATCTACAATATTCGAGTGCATGGGAGCTGTTGCTACCCAATTGTTCTCGGTAGTAAAGAAATAGAGGATTCTAATTCCAGGCAACTCTTTTCATTTTGTGTCCATTTCTGAACCTGGCATTCTCAACAGTCACATACTAATTTCCCTAGCTGCAACCATCCATGGTGGATTGCAAAGTGTATGACTTTGAAGTCAAAGAGAACATGCTGAATACCAGGTCTACCACTTAGGACATAACATCAGACAAATTACTTCATCTCTCTGAGCCTATTTCTCAACTAAGGTAATAAGACGTTCACCCTCACAGGACTACCCAGAATATTAAATGAGATAATATAGATGGTGCAAAACATGATCTTGTACTGTTAAATGGAAGGTTAAGAACAGAGTAGAAGCACCTGGCTGCCTCAGCTGAAAAAGTGTGAGACTCTTGATCTCGGGGTTGTAAGTTCGAGCCCCATGTTGGGTGTAGAGATTACTGAAAAATAAAAATCTTCAAAAATAAAAAAAAAATTTAAAGAATAGAGTAATAAAAATGCTCACATGGAGTTTGAAAGTGGGTTTACAGTCTGTAATGTTTATTTATTTTTTTAAAAAATTTTTATTTTTATTTTTTTTTTAAGATTTTATTTATTTATTTATTTGACAGAGAGAGACAGCCAGCGAGAGAGGGAACACAAGCAGGGGGAGTGGGAGAGGAAGAAGCAGGCTCCCAGTGGAGGAGCCTGATGCGGGGCTCGATCCCAGAACGCCGGGATCACGCCCTGAGCCGAAGGCAGACGCTTAACCACTGCGCCACCCAGGCGCCCCAACAGTCTGTAATGTTTAAATGTTAATTGTTGTTTAATATGTAAAATAGTACATCTTAAATATCTGCATTTGTTTTATTTTTTGAAGTCCTTATCAAAGAAACACAATGAGGTAGCTAGAAAGTGAAATGGAAAAAAAGAAAGAAAGTGAAATGATATATGTCTGGGACTTGCTTTAAAATATGCCAGTCTCCCAACTCCTGTGCCAAATGAACAAAAAACGTAGAGATAGTTGAAGCTGGGTGATGTATCCATGGAGAATCACCATACTATTCACTTCTGTGCATGCTTGAAATGTTCCATATTAGAAAGTTTTTTGTTTTAAAACCTAACAAAAACAGGGGCGCCAGGGTGGCTCAGTCATTTAAGCATCTGCCTTCTGCTCAGGTCAAGATCCCAGGATTCTGGGATCGAGCCCTGCCCGCATCGGGGGCTTTTCCACTCTCTTCCCCACTCTTGCTCTTTCTTGCTATCTCTTTCTCCCAAATAAATAAAATCTTAAAAAAATAAAAATAAAAATGTTAAAAAAATAAAAAAACCTAACAAAAACAAACATTAAAAAAAAAAACCCTAAGAAAAACTATGCACTTCAGTAATAAACTTTTCCCAAGAAACCAATGTCTCCATCTGAAACTTCTTTAAAAAAAAAAAAAAAAAAAGATTTTATTTATTTATTTGACAGAGAGAGAGGCAGCGAGAGAGGGAACACAAGCAGGGGGAGTGGGAGAGGAAGAAGCAGGCTCCCAGCAGTGGAGCCTGATATGGGGCTCGATCCCAGAACTCTGGGATCATGCCCTGAGCCAAAGGCAGACACTTAAGGACTGAGCCACTCAGGCGCCCCCCATCTAAAACTTCTAAACACAAGATAATACCAGTCATTTCAGCCAAAAATATATAAAGTATTTTAAAATTACTCTCAACATAAAGCATGTTTTATCTCTTTATTAAATATTAACTACAAAGCAGTACCTCTCTTTCTTTGGTATTATTATTCCTCTACCTGGTAGAATAGCCCAGGGTACATTTTTCCTTTTCCCTTTTATATATTCTTGTTCTATTTTTTATGACTAGCACTACTACTAGTTCTATATGTATACATATGTATGTAACCTAACATACATAAGTATACATAACACATATAACATACACACACACACAACCAGGACTACTATCCCGTCATTACTACCATTACATGTACTATTTAATAGTGGACCCACTGGGTATACTTGACCTTTTAAAAAGCATGACTCATCTGACAGGGTTCAAAAAAAAAAAAAAATCCCTCACATAACACATAACCTTCAAAATAGCAGCCAAAGTGACTGAGGAAAAGCTGTGACCTATAGTCTATATGCAGGTTTACTGTAGTTTACAGTTAGATATTTAATTTGTTGGCATATGATACATTAGACAAACTGAAAGTATCAGTAGAAATTATTTTAAAATATCTTCAAATCAAGTTTGTAAGTGAATTACCACATAACCTTGAACACTACAATAAAGAAAATCTTAAAATATTTGAGCTTAAGACTTAACACTATATACCCCCATGCTGTTTCAAAATAAAAATGTTTACTACCATTTAAATACTCACAATACTTTGCCTTTCCATAATTCTAATAGCAAGTACACAGAAAACAGTCTTCTCCAAATCTGTATCCAAAAGGATAAAGAAGGAAACAAAAAAAAAAACCAAAGAAAACCCAAAGGGATAAAGCAGCACATTATATCAACTTCCTATCAAATAGTACTTCTTACCAAAAGCAAATACAAAACATGTTCCATAATTTCACTTCAAGAGTGCCTAGGCAGTTTCTTTAATTCAGGTATGCTCTTTCAAACACATAAATCAGATTTAACTAATTCTCAAACTAAGTGGATTAAAATGTTCTTTTGCTGTCTTTAAAGTAAAGAAAAAGTAGTTTAAAAATAGCTCCATCTCCAGAAGCTTGGCAGGCTCGGTCCCTAGAGCATGCAACTCTTGATCTCAGGGTTGTGAGTTTGAGCCCCCCGTTGGGTATGGAGCCTACTTAAAAATTAAAAAAAAGAAAGAAAGAGGGGCGCCTGGGTGGCGCAGTCGTTAAGCGTCTGCCTTCGGCTCAGGGCGTGGTCCCGGAGCCGCGGGATCGAGCCCCACATCAGGCTCCTCCGCTGGGAGCCTGCTTCTCCCTCTCCCACTCCCTCTGCTTGTGTTCCCTCTCTCGCTGGCTGACTCTCTCTCTGTCAAATAAATAAATAAATAAATAAAATCTTGAAAGAAAGAAAGGAAGAAAGAAAGAAAAGAAAAGAGAAAATAGTTGGACCTCCCGAAAAATATACACAGTTGTTCATGGTATTCTTTTTGCAACTTTTATGTATATAAAATTAGAGGAAAATTAACTAAAATGTAAATTTGGAAAGCCCTGCTCCCCAGAATAGCCCCCTCCAATTTACATGACACTTTTTCTTCCTCTGGAGCATAAAACTGACTTCATTAGTTTATTCATCCTCAATGTGTTGGCAATATTTACTGAGTCTCAGCACTGAATCAGGTACTCTGGAAAGTTACAAAGGAAATAGACGACCCAGTAACTACCCTCAAAGAGTTTATACATCATCTCCATTAAGGAGGAAAAACTTAGTTACTGAAACAGTATCTTTGCTGAGATTCTTACAGTCAAATGTGGAGCAGGGACTCCATTTTCAAGCCAGGTTCTTTGCACTAAGTAATGCAAGACAGTACGCAGAAAATTAAACAGACTCCAAAAGTGGTCAAATCTGTTATTTATGGATTACATATGCTGCTACACACTTCTGCACAACAAAGAAAGCCTGCTCCTGAGTGTGGAGGTTTTCAAATGTCCCTAATGCACACAAAGAAAGAGACGTGTACTCCAAGCATGGGCCACTTTCTGCCACTTTCCCTAATAACATCCTATTTCTGCCACAAACCACTAAGAAAGTGGTCACCAATATTAGGGTCTTACTCTGAGGGAACAACATCAATTATACATCCTCAAAGACCAAACAGACAATTCCAAAAAGCCTGACAATTAAGAATCCCAGCTGTATCTACTAGAAAAGTAGCTGAAGAATAAAGAATAACAATGGATTTTCCTTCTAGTCTTCAAGTTGTAGATGAGAAGTCATCTGCGGCCCCACCATTTCTGTTAGCTCAGGTAATTTCCTTTCTCTCTGTCTTCTGATTATGTATGTCTTTTCCTCTTGTGAATTACTCTGTACAGAATACTAGAGCAGGTATCACAGTGGGATGGGGGGGGTGGGTTGGGGGGCGTACTGCCAAGACTAGCAATTTTCTACAAACCAGTGATCTTCCCATGATCATGAACACCTTAGACAATTCTGATGATACAATTTCCCAAACAAAACTGTATCAAGCAGCAGTTTCATTCTATTTGTCAACCTTTAGGTCTAATTCTATACAGCTAAACCTTAAAAACAAACAAACAAAAAACAACAACACAAAACCCACAACCCTAGCAGATTTGCTCCCAAACTTTGAGAATTGTCAAATATGTCTGCAATATTAAATCTAGAGAAGACATGTCAGTTAACTGACTCACATTAAAGAATATCAAATCTAGACTTCATTAAAAGAGACTACTAAAATCATATTCAGACGTCAGAAAGGCAAGATCCCACAACCCAGTCACAAACACTGTATAGGTATTACAGCTTCGACTGCTGTCCCAACTTTCCAAGCTTTGGGACGCTAATTTACTTGGAGTAATAGCTTAAACTTGAGATTCACTACAAATTGATCAAAAGAAATTAAGAAAAAAAAAAGACATACATTAGTTTCAACATCCTATTGATAAGAGGAATTTGAGAATTATAAAAGAATGGGGTAAAGACGGTAAATTCGGTATTGACTACAATACACATCAGAACAGAACCTGAGTTACCTAAACAAACCTTATCTACTGCCAATAAACAGACCATTTCTTAACAGCTTAAGTACGCCAACCATTTTTTCATGTTTAAAACGGCTGCTACGAACTGTCCAAGTCGAAACAAATAGCCAAATTCTAAGCAGGTCTTCGGCGAGGAGCTACTGTGCTTAAGAGCATCACACAAAAGACCGGAGCAAACATAAACACGCTCTGGGCCTTCGCAGACAGCGGCCAGGAGCCAGGGTCTGAGTCCCAGACCCCCGCACCAGGGAGGGAATGAGGGATGGGGGGTGGGGTCCTCTTCTCGGAATGCGCCGGGGAGCTAGTTACGGACGGGGAGGGAAGGAGCGAGCAAAGCACAGAGGAGGGGAGAGAGAAGCAGCGGACCGGCGTCAGCGGCTTCCAAGGCCGGCAACACCCTCGGGCCCGCACCAGGCCTGGCCCTCCCGGCCCCGTCCCGCCTCCTCACCTCCCTCACGTCCTGCAGGCACTCCAGCACCGCCAGGTTGTTGCTCCAGGTGTGCTTGGGACACACACGGGTCACGTCCTCCCTGCAGGACTCTTCCTCCGCCAGCTTCCAGCCCCCGCCAGCCCCGCCTGGCCCCGCTCCTCCCCGCCGGGCCGGAGGCCCACCCGCCGGGAAAGGCGGCTGCGGCGGCTGCGGCGGTTGCTGCGGCTGCTGCTGCTGGTGCTGGAGCTGAGGTGACTGAGGCAGCTGGAGCAGCGGCTGACCCGCCGGCCCGCCGCCTCCAGTCTGCCCTACAAAGGACGGAAAGTTGGCCCCCGGGCCCTGGCCCTGGCTGTGGCCGCCCTGGCCCGGGAGTTTCTGGGCCCCGGCCGCCGCGAGCAGCAGCAGCTGCAGCGCCGCCGACAAGCGGAACATCCTCCGTACACGTCCACACGCCGCCATCTTGGGTCCGCGGCGAGCTCGACGCACCCGCCGGCGCCGCGTATTTAAATGAGGGGGCGGGGACGCGGGCGGGGCCCGGCGGGGCCAGCCCGAGCCCCTCCCCGTCCGGCGCCGACCCGCGAGCGGGGAGCCGAGCCCTGGAAGACGCTGCGCCTGAAATGGCCCACGCCCTAGGCCCCGGAGGCTCTTTGCCGGGGGAATTGCTGGAGCTCCTTAAAAAGCCTGGGCTGGGCGGCTTTGCTTCATTCCCCTGGTTGTCGTCACAGAAAAATAAAAGGGAATTGGGATAGCCACAACCAAGATGGCCGGTGGAGTATGTCGCGTGTTTAGTGACTGGGGGGAAAAAACAAAAAAACTTTGTGTGTAGAGGTGAACTTTACACGGTCAGGTGTATTCCGAAATCTAAGAGCCTCTTCTTGCATCTCTCCCTGCTGCTTTCCCCCTGCCTCAGAATCTTTCTTACCAGGGAAGAAGGCAGCCTTGAATAATGGTTAGGAGCACAGGTTCCGGGAAAAGGAAAGACCCGGTAATGGTTATAAGCCTTGCTCCCCTGCAGACTGGGCAAGTCGTTTAACATTCTGAGTCTTATTCTTCTTGTCCCATGACGAGAAGGAGGAGCTCTAATGTGAAATGTAATTGTGAAGATTAGAAAAAATAATAAGGAAATTGCCTGGCCCACAATCTAGAACTCAAAAAGTTGTAGCCAATATTAATAAACAGGGAAGCCTTTTGTGCCAGAGTCCCGATTGTAGAACAGAACCTAACCTCGTGTTTAAAGGAGGAGAAGAAAATAACAAACCAGGTCTTTGAGGTCTCAGGTTAAGTCTGTGCCTGGGGGAACGGTTTTTGCTGACCTGCAGGCAGCATCTTCAGCACATTAGGTAGGGACTGGTGGTTTCACTTCACACCCGTGTCCCCTCCCTCTCCTTAGGAGAGATGGTACCTTCACATCCACTGTCGTTTGGCTTTGTATCAGGCCTGGGTTGGACTCTAATTCAACTGAGGAATGGCACAGAGATGGTAACAAGTTCTGCACAGCAGGGTTAAATGACCTGCCCAGCATGAACTCTGCCAGCCTGGGACTAGGGTCCTTGGGGCTTCCCAGTGCCGTGGTGCACTTTTATCCCACTCTACCAATACAGCATACTGAGGAATGAGGATAGCCAGGGGCATATGATCCCAACTGGTGATCCATGTTCAAAACTGCAACTTCTTCTGTTCTGACCCACAAATGGGCAGTGAAGATCAGACCAGACATAACTAGAGTCTAAAAAGTCAGGAAAGAAGTGTGTGTGGCCTGGGTGGCTCAGCAGGTTAGGTGTCGGACTCATTGATTGCATCTCAGGTCATGATCTCATGGGTTGTGAGATCAAGCCCCACCTCAGGTTTGTGCTCAGCTAGGAGTCAGCTTGAAGATTCTCTCCTTCTGCCTCTCCCCCTACTTGCACGCTCTCACAGGCTCTCTCTCTAAAATCAATCTTTTTTAAAAAAGATTTTATTTAATTATTTATGTATGTATGTATTATTTATGTATGTATTTATGTATGTATGTATTATGTATGTATGTATTTAATTATTATGTATGTATGTATGTATGTATTTAAGAAAGAGAGTGTGAGAGAGAGACCACGAGTGGGGGAAAGGGGCAGAGAGAGAGGGAGAAGCAGACTCTTCGATCAGCAGGGAGCGGGAGGCAGGGCTGGATCCCAGGACCCTGAAATCATGACCTGAGCCGAAGGCAGACGCTTAACTGACTGAGCCACCCTGGCACCCCTAAAATAAATAAATCTTTTAAAAAGTCAGGTGGGGCCTCAGAGACTCCATAAGGAACCCCTGAGACCGAGGATATTCTGGGGGTACAAACCCCCCACTATGGCTGACAGCAGGTCTCTGTCTCTGGGAATGACAGTATGTTGGCATCTCTGCCAACAATCCCCCGCTACTGCAGTGAAATGGTCCTGAGGCTGCTGTCAAACTTTAGCATTGACTAAGGCAGCCCAGGATAGACCAGATAAACGTGCGTGTTGGTTAACGGATATGCGGCATAGGGAAGTTGTCAGTCGACAGGCTGGAGACATCACCAGAAGTTCTTGAAAAGTCACTAGGGGCCATTAATTTTCAATAATGGGCCTGCATGTGCTCAGACAACAAGTAGGAGATTATTTTAAATTCGTTTAAGGGGGTGCCTGGGTGGCTCAGTAGTCAGCTGAGCCGCTGACTTTTGGTTTAGGCTCAGGTCGTGATCTCAGGGTCCTGGGATTGGGCTCTGAGCTCAGTGCAAAGTGTGCTGATTATCTCCCTCTCCCTCTCTGCTCTTCCCCTGCTCGCTCACTCGCTCGCTCTCTTTCTCTAAGATAAATAAATAAAATCTTAAAAAATAAATAAATAAGGCTAGGAGCGCCTGGCTGTTTCAGTTGGAAGAGCATGCAACTCTTGATCTCAGGGTCATGAGTTCAAGCCCCACATTGCGTGTAGAGATTACTTAAATAAATAAAAGTTTTTTAAAAAAAATTTTAAACTGGTTTAAGGCTAGAAATTGACAAACTGTTAAGAGAAGCCTGCAGTTGCCTATCTCTCAGACTGCACTGAGGAAACACTAAACCCAGCCACAGATTGCCTCTGGAGATAGGGAGGAGTGTATGTGCCTATCTTAAAATCACAATGACCAAGAAGCAAGAAACCCAGAGAAATCTGGGAACCTTGCCAGCTCAGGCTGTGTCAGGCCAGTCTAGATTTTAGTACAACCCCTAAGCCAGTGGGAAGAGGGTTGACCTAACTTGGGTCTCCCGACCTCAATGACTTTTCAATATAAAATAGACTATCTCTGGGGCACCAGGGTGGCTCAGTCAGTTAAGCAACTGACTTAGGATTTCAAAATCAATTTGGGGGGGAGGGGACACATTCAATCTATGGGACTGGATATGGCAGAAGACAGAATTATTGAAGGGAAACAGGTCAAAAGAAAATATCCAAAAGGGGGGCGCCTGGATGACTCAGTCAGTTGGGCATCTACCTCTTGATTTTGGCTCAGGTGGTAATCTTGGAGTGGTGGGATCGAGCCCTGTATTGCACTCCATGCTTGGCGAGGAGTCTGCATGGTGTTCTTTTCCTCTCCCTGTCCCTCTGCCCTTCCCCCTGCTTGCTCAATCTCTCTAAATAGATAAATAAAAATCTTTATTTTTTTATTTTATTTTTTAATCTTTATTTTTTTTAAGATTTTATTTATTTGTCAGAGAGAGAGAGAGAGCAAAAGCAGGGGGAAGGGGCAGAGAGAGAGGGAGAAGCAGGCTCCCCTCTGAGAAAGAAGCCCCATGCGGGACTCAATCCAAGGGCCCTGAGATCATGACCTGAGCCAAAGGCAGACACTTAACCAACTGAGCCACCCACTCATCCCAAATAAAATCTTTAAAAATAAATAAAATAAAATAAAATAAAATTAGAAAAAGAGAAAATACCCAAAAGGAAGCACAGAAAGAAAAGAAGATTTGATTTGATTTTGTTTTTTTTTTTATTTTAAGGAAAAAAGATTTTAAAAAAGAACAGTGTTAAGAGATACGTGGGCCATAGTCAAAAGTTCTAACACATATAACTAGAATCCCAAAAGGAGAGGAGAAAGACAATGGTGCAGCTCAATATTGAAGAGACATGCTTTGAATTTCCCCCAACTGATGAAAGATATCAACCTGTAGAGGCGCCTGGTTGGCTCAGTCATTAGGCATCTGCCTTCGGCTCAGGGCATGATCCCAGGGTCCTGGGATAGAGACCCGCATCCGGCTCCCTGCTCTTCTGGGAGCCTGTTTCTTCCTCTCCCACTCCCCCTGCTTGTGTTCCCCCTCTCTCTCTCTCGCTGGGGGGCTCTCTCTCTGTCAAATAAATAAATAACAACTTTAAAAAAAAAAAAAAGATATCAACCTATAGACTCAAGAAGTTCCAGGAACCCCAAGCAGACAAACACAAAGAATCTTGGCACATCATCATGAAACTGCTGAAAATCAAAAAGAAAGAAAAAATCTTAAAAGAAGACAAAGACATATTATCTTCAAAGGAGCAATAACACTTGTATCTGACTTTTCGGTAGAAACTATGGAAGCCAGGCTCACCTATATGATTGCATTTATACGAAATATCCAGAATAGGCAAATCCATAGAGACAAAAAGCATATTAATGGTGTCCAGGAGATGGGGGGGGGGAGAATTAAAAAGTACGGAGTTTCTTTTGGGGGTGATGGAATGTTCTGGAATCAGATAGTGGTGATGGTTGCACGGCATTGTGGATATACTAAAAACCACTGAATGGTACATTTAAAAAACAGCGAAAGTAGTGAATTTTATGTTACGTGAATTTCACCTCAATAAAAAAAATTTTTTTTAATGCAATTAGACCCATTTTAAAAAAGGTTAAAGACATTTTCAGATAAGCTGAAGCGGAGAGAGAGAACTCATTGCCAGCAGAGCTGCTCTACTCTAGGCTGAGGGAAAATGACGCAATGGAAGCATAGGACTGCAGGAAGGAATAAAGAGCGCTGACAGAGTAAGTATGTGGACAATTAATATTGCTTTAAGCAACAGTAATGAGGGATTTATAACAGTTTTAACAGTGAACCATATGACTCCCACAGTATATAATCAAGGACACAGATTGCACTCTCTAGGCCCTAGAGTCTACGGTAAACACTAAGAGAACACGACAAGAATGTGTATGTGTAGAAAAGTGTCTGTTCATATCTTCTGCCCATTTTATGATTTGTTTATTTGTTTCTCGTGTATTTAGTTGGAGAAGCTCTTTGTAGATCTTGGATACCAGTCTTTTATCTGTAGTGTCATTTGCAAATATATTCCCCCGTTCCGTGGGCTGCCTCTTAGTTTTTTTGACTGTTTCCTTGGCTGTGCAGAAGCTTTTTATCTTGACGAAGTCCCACAAGTTTATTTTATCTTTTGTTTCTCTTGCCTTTGAAGATGTGTCATGAAAAAGGTTGCTGTGGCCGATGTCATAGAGGTTGCTGCCTATGCTCTCCTCTAGGATTTTGATGGATTCCTGTCTCACATCGAGGTCTTTCATGCATTTAGAGTTTATCTTTGTGTATGGTGTGAGAGAGTGGTCAAGTTTCATTCTTTTGCATGGAGCTGTCCAATTTTCCCAGCACTATTTATTGAAGAGACTGTCTTTTTTCCACTGGATGTTTTTTCCTGCTTTGTCAAAAATTAGTTGCCCAAAGAACCGAGGGTCCATTTCTGGGTTTCAAAAACCAGGGATGTACTGTATGGTGACTAACATAATATAAATAAAAAAAATTAAAAAAAAAAAAAGAATGTGTATGTGTAAAGCTAATAGAAGAAACAAACAAACAAAAAACCCCACTGGAATAAAAAGCATATGATTAATCCAAAAGAAGACAGGAAGGGTGGGAATAAAGTATCAAAGAGCACGGGGTAAACAGGAAACAATTGCGTGAAGTTTAAGTCCAGTTAAATTGAAGTGCCGCGGGAAGCTCTTGGAGGGTTTTCGGCAGAGGGTATGATTTAATTGCCAAGTAAGAGCTGGGCTAGGTGGAGTCTTCACCCCCTCACGACTACCCGCACGGTGCTCAGCGTGGTGCTGGGCACAGGGAGGGCAATCCGTGAAGACTTACTGACACGGCCAAGCTGCTTCTCCCACTGCTGAATGGCGGAAAGGTCCCTACTTCCGCAAAGTCCTCCAGTTGCTCTCTCACCCGCTGTTTGGGCAAGCAAGGTGAAAGGAGGTGATTGGGCAGAGCAGTCCCCCTGTCCCTTCTTGCTCTGATTTAAGGACTATGGCAGCTTCCAGAGTTCAGCAATACTTTCCCAAACTTGACTGTGCAGCTGAATCAACTGAAGCAATTCTCAAACGTTTCTGATTGTGGGATCCAGGAATACGCTGTTCCCAACAACTAACCGATCCCCCCCGGGGTCTCTGGCAACAGTTGCTGAAGTGTAGGACGGTCCGGGTGGTCTCCGTTTCCCCAGGCAGCTTCCTGACCTTTGCCAGTATCCAAGATTTCAAGATCAAATAGAAGTTACATTGACCCGTGAAGTTCTAACACTTTCACCCTAAAACTTTTTTTTCTTATCTCTCAGCGCTCTCCCAAAAGTCTCAAAGTTTTTAAAGCCTCCCTGGGAAAATTAACCTCTTGTCAACATGTCATTTTTATACTCATTCGTTTATACAGCAATTTCTGGGTGCCTTCCTATTTCGTGCCTTGGGGATAGCACTGTGGGTTACGAAAGCCAGACTAGGCGGTCTGGGTTTCATCATCTACTCCACCATTTGCCTATAGCTGGGTTATTCTGGGTTCTAGGAGAAGCAGTTTTCAGG
>NW_024424341.1:28397590-28492713 GCF_017311325.1 Ursus maritimus
ATGCCCGGCTGATTCAGTCGGAAGAACACATGACTCTTGATCTCCGGACTCTGAGTTCGAGCCCCATGTTTGGCGTAGAGATTACTTAAATTAATAAAACTTAAAAAAAAAAAAAAGCATTCTCTGGACAGGATTAGCCATGGAAGAGACTTACTAGGATGAAAGCTTCCCAGGAATGAGTCTGCTTTAGGCATCTTTGCCACAGTCAGTCATTGGCTGGGAGTAACCCTTGGGGAATGTGGTTTCAGAGTGAACGCAGTGGATTTCAGAGCACAACAGCTGGGAAGACTGGTCAGCTGTACTCACTCCCACAGCTGGAGACCTGAGAGGCAAATTTTCATGACCACCATATTCCACCCTTTGGGTCCCACAAATGTATTTCTCTGTTAGTTTGGTGAACAGCTATTCCATAGTTTCAATGGATCTCTCTCTATAGGGAAAAACTCCAATGAGGGAGATTAGTGGAAAAAACTAACGTCTGTCATTGCAAATGATCTCAGGGCTACAACTAGTATTCACCCTCTTCTTCCTCCATTCTCAATTTCTTTTACCCTCAGCTAGCATCTCAGAAGTCTTGGTGGATTACCTGGTAATGTGACCCACGCCTTCATTCCTGGGTGGTTGTCTTTGTCTTTGTTTTTTTTTTTTAAGATTTTATTTATTTATTTGACAGAGAGAGACAGCGAGAGAGGGAACACAAGCAGGGCAGAGGAGGATGAAGCAGGCTTTCCACTGAGCGGGGAGCCTGATGCGGGGCTCGATCCCAGGACCGTGGGATCATGACCTGAGCCGAAGGCAGACGCTTAACGACTGAGCCACCCAGGCGCCCCTCATTCCTGGGTTGTTATTGGTGGTGGTGGTGGTGTGTGAACTTTGGTCATCATACCCTTGTCAGTCTGGTGTGGTATTGTTGCCCATGTCTGCTTATAGTTACAGAGGGGCAACAGGGAACCAGAAGGCACCCAAGTGGACCACCTGGGTATTTCCTCCCACCCCCATTATATACAAGCAGCCCTACTTCCTCCTATTGATCAGGGTTAGTTTCCACTGCCAGTATGGTGATTCCTCTTCTCACCTACTGGTCCCTGGGCACAAGGTCCCAAAGGAGCAGTCATAACTTGTACTTCAGGAGGACCCTTGCTGTGTCCTGTGGCAAAGTGCACCCCCTGTAGGGACACAGGAACTTCAACCACGTGGAGCCCAGAGTTGCTGGGATGGGAAGCACAAAATCACCCAGGTCATTGAGAGTGATGGTAAGTGGGGTCACTTCTGTTTCCCCATATTGGTTCCTGGACCCATGTATTCCCTCTCTTGGGGTTACAGCACCATAAAGAGGTCTCTTATTTAATACCGCATCCTGAAGAATGGCACCCCAGTCTTTGATGAGTGTTTCTTCTCAGCTACTGCTTCGGCTGTGCCTTTAGAAGGTCATTACCAGTATTCCATTAGCTGGCTGCTTCTGGATGGTGTAATATATGATATGACCAGCAGATCCAGTGGTCATGGGCTCACTTCTGCAATCCCTTCACTGTAAAGTGGGTCCCCTGGGTGAGATGTTACGCCGTGTGGCAATCCGTGTCTCAATCAGACATTCTGCTAGCTGAAGCTCTGAGAGCAAGAAAGGCAAATCCATACCCAGAATAGGTATCTAGCCCTGTAAGGATGAATTGCTGGCCTTTTCGGAAGGAGGGAGCACATTGCAGCTGACTTAACCTGACACAATTGCTTGATCTTCTCTAGGAATAGAGCCAATCAGAGACCCAGTGTTGTTCTCTATTCCTGACAGGGTGAACCTTCAGAGGCAGCCTTGGTAAGCGGGAGTCCATTCTTCCATATGGACTTTGGGTCCATATGTTGCCTCCATCTCTGTCACCATGGCCGCTGTGTTCATGTGCCCAGCCTATCAAGTCTGCAGGGGCTGAAGACTGGCTAATGTGACTTGATCTATCATTTTGCCTGCTTGATTGTTCAGTGCCTCTTCCATGGTGGAGGCTTTCTGGTGGGCGTTGTCATCTGATAAAAATTACGTATTGTGCCTTCTTCCATATAATTCATCCACAGCCACCGTGCCGTTGAACCCTGCCCAAGAACCTGTCTATATCATCTCACCTTAGACCACTCGTCCTTCCATATAAAGTGGAAAACCAAGGGCACGGCTTGCAGTTCCCCTCCTTAGGAATATCTTTCACCCTGCCTCTTTCAGGGTCACACTTGTATCCTTCCGGTCTTTAATGGTGGCACTAATCACCACCATCCTCCATCCCCTAGTAAGACATTGCTTTTAATTTGCTCTTTTGGCCAGTGATGAGAGCAGTCTCCAAGGTTCACATTTAGCCTTCCCTGTTACAATTCTTACCACACAGGCCAGAAACACAATGTGGTATTATTCTAGATTTCCAGTGATATATTTGGGGCCTGGGGAAATGATCCCCACCTATCCATTGGGGCCACTATGAGCCATACCTTAGCCAGGACTCCATTTACTAGTGAGCCCCAGAAGCCAGGGGGCTGATGATGCCTTTGGTCTCTGAGTGTCAGTGTCAACTCAGACCAAGTGTCCAATGGTCCTCAACATACTTGGTTATTTCCCTTTTGCCAGTGTATGGTCACCCAAGTAAATGGCCATGAGTCTCTTTGGGGGAGGGACAGAGGGAATCATAGTTGGGGTATATATCTGCCATGGTGTTGCAGGGGCTTTGTTCCTAGGCTCCCAGCTCCTTATTCATCAATGGGTTCTGGTCTGAAAATTGGCTCAGGTCTCGAAACTGAGCATGGGAGCATGACTTACTGGGGATAGCTACCCTTAGCCTCCTGCTCCTCCATTCTTGTGGGCTTTTTTTGGTTATGGAGGTTAAAAATCACCCTTCTTAACTGAGTCTATTTTGCCCCTAGGGATGCTATCTTTTATTAACCCTCTCCACAACTCCCTGCTGATTGGCCCCTTGGTTGCCTTTTCAGTCTTGCTGGTAATAATGGTAATTGTGGTCTCCTGGCTCTTATTATTCGGGGTCCCATCATCCCCATCTTACTCCCTGTTTTCTGGAACACTCCCAGCACTACTTCTATTACTCTGGGTTTGCCAGGAAGCAGACAATAAAAGGGAATTAGCCATCAACAAAAAAACAAACAATCCAATTAAAAAAACGGACAAAGGACTTGAGTAAACATGTCTCCAAAGAAGATATAAATAAGCGCATGAAAAGATGCTCAACATTAATAATCACAAGGCAAATGCAAATCAACACTACGATGAGATACCTCCTCACACTCAGCAGGATGGCCACCATACCAAACAAAAAAAAAAAAAAAGAAAGAAAGAAAGAAAAGAAAACTGGGAAATAAGGGAGCCTGTCTGGCTCAGTCAGAAGAGCATATGTCTCTTGATCTCGGGGTTGTGGGTTGAGCCTCATGCTGGGTGGAGAGATTACTTAAAAAAATAAACTTAAAAAAAACCCCAGAAAATTTAAAAAAAGGTGGGCGAGGATGTGGAGAACTCGAACCCCTTGTGCACTGGTGGTTGAAATGTAAAATGGTACAGCAGCTATGGAAAACAGTATGGCAGTTCCTCAAAAAATTAAAAGCAGAATTACCGTAATCCAGCAATTCCATTTCTGGGTGAAAAACACTGAAAGCAGGGTCTCAACGAAGTATTTGTACACCCACGTTCATAGCAACCTTACTCCCAAAGGCCAAAATGTGGAAGCGGCCCAAGTACCCACCGACAGATGAATGCATAAGGCAAAGGTGGTCTACTTATACACCAGAATATCTTCCAGTCTTAAAAAGGAAACTCTGACATACTCTGCCACATGGGTGAACCTGGAGGAAATTGCACTAAGTGAAATAAACCAGTCACAAAAAGACGAATACTGCATGATCCACTTGTATGAGGTGATTAGAGCAAGTACAGAGACAGAAAGTAGAACGGTAAAAAGAAAGAAAGCAGAATGGTGGTCGCCAGGGGCTGGGAGGAGGGAAGAATGGGGTGTTATTATTTAAAGGGTATAGAGTTTTGGTTTTACAAGATGAAAAATTATGGACACAGATGGATAACAGTGTGAACTTAGTACACGGAACCGTACTTAAACCCATGTACTAAATACACTGAACTGCACTTAAAAATGTCTCAGAGGGTGGGACGCCTGGCTGGCTCAGTCAGTAGAGCATGCAACTCTTGATCTTGGGGTCATGAGGTCAAGCGCCATGTTGGCCATAGAGTTTACTTAAAGTAAATGAATAAATATGTGTAAGATGGTCCATTTTGTCATATGCATTTTACCACACACACACACACACACTCTCACACAAATTGGATGAAAAGGAAGGGGAATTAGCCATGCAAAAATTTATTAAGGGTAACACCTGTGGGAAAAATTGGGTGAGTGAAAGAGCCATTAAACATGAGGCAGGTCTGACCTGGACTGAAACATAGAGGGAGGGAAGGTTGGATGGGTGGAAAGAACTTAGACTGAACTTAGACTGCACTTCAACTCTTAAGAAGGTTTGGCTCAGGGGGCACCTGGGTAGCTTAGTTAGTCAAGTGTCCAACTCTTTTTTTTTTTTTTAAGATTTTATTTATTTATTCGACAGTAGAGACAGCCAGCGAGAGAGGGAACACAAGCAGGGGGAGTGGGAGAGGAAGAAGCAGGCTCATAGCAGAGGAGCCTGATGTGGGGCTCGATCCCATAACGCCAGGATCACGCCCTAAGCCGAAGGCAGACGCTTAACCGCTGTGCCACCCAGGCGCCCCAAGTGTCCAACTCTTGATTTTGGCTCAGGTCATGATTTCGGAGTCATGGGATCAATTTGGCTCTGCCCTCAGTGGGGGGTCAGCTTCTCTCTCTTTCCCTCGCCCCCTGCCCCTCCCCCCAGTTGTATGCACCCTCTCTCTTAAATAAATAAATACATCTTAAAAAAAAAAAAAAAGGTTTGGCTAAGGCCATGGGAGACTCCTCAAGCTAAAGTTGCCTGTCAGGAGTTCAGCCTCTCCTAGAAATGGGCCTGCCTCAGTAGCCCTGCTGTTCTCGGTCACTGGCTGGAGCAACCCTCAGGAAGGGCCCTCTAGCTGTGGAGGCACTAGCGGATTTTCAGGGCTTAGCAGCTGGAGCAGCAGGAGCAGTCGGTTCTGCGCCCCTCGTAGGGAGTTCTGAGAGGCTCATTTTCACGGCCGCCACACCTGGGCCAGTCTGTAACTTCTCTGGGCATTGCTTTCATATAAAAGCTGTACCGCACCATTAGGACTTAAGGGATGAAAAATGTACTAACATGCTTCCGGGCACCCCCAAATTATGCAGCTAAGGGACCTGAACATGCCTGTCACAGAAACATCCGTTGATTATCTACGCTGAGAATCTAAGACCCAGAGAGGAACTCAGCAGTTTAGAGTTTGGATGTCCTACCTCCCTTACAACAATTTGCCACATTGCACAAACTGTGGTCCCTACTGTAAAGGAATTTCATGCCTTTTTGGGGAGAGGGGTCTTGATCAGAGGCGTAAATGTTAGCATCTGATAAGGTAGGTTTCCTTTCCTTGACTCAGGTAGGAAGTGACTCATGTGAGTTGGGCGAAGAGGCATATTGTTTGCCTAGTGCAGTAGTCACTAGCTAAACAGGACACCGTCCTCATGAGCGGCCTGGTGTCAAGGCCAATTCTAGAGCTTCCATTGGGGTACAAGTCAGGTTTCAGCACTTTGAAGGGCTTAAGTTTCTAGAACAATTTCTCCTCTCCTGACCTCAACATTCTTTCTTAGGTTAGGCCCTCATTCCTTCCTATCTATTGCTGGCTAATGATTTTTTTTTTTTTTTTTTTTTTTTTTTTTGAGAGGGCACAGGGCACCCAGATATGAACCAGGGACCTCTTGATGAACAATCGATTTTCTACACCATGTTTAAGAGAAACAATTGAGCCACACCAACATGCAACACCCCTACCATAGCTCAAGCCTAGGCATTTACCAGGACCTTTCTCGAAGCACTGCTTTAACCTAGTGGTGGCATTTTATTTTATATTTCTTCCCCTGGTGGTGGTATTTTAATCAGATGGCAAGGTATTTATCCAGAGGCAGATATTCCCTCCTTCCTTCCAGGAACAGGTGGTCTGCCAAGCCCCCACTTTTATTAACCCACAGTCCGTCCAACCGTTGGCAGCTCACACACAACTTAGCTTATATAACAGAACCTCCAGGTCTTTTTACCCAATCATGTTAAGTTCTGCACTTCCCGTTTTCCTCTCAATGGGTAACATTTCGTTTTAACCAAACTCAGATATTGTTAGTTTCGGCCCATGTCCAGCTTCTAGGTGAGCCCTTCCTAGTGTGGCTGTATTTGGCTAAAGCTATTGTTAACTTTTTAGGGGCGAGTGAGGGTTCATGGCATCCCTCCTCACATCCCATCTCAACAGCAGCTTCCTTATTCAGCCGGCCCTGCACCTGCTTTCGAGAGCAGACAGAGCAGCTCCACCACTCTCTTTCCCTCTTCAGCTGACCTATGAGCGCTGAACTGAGCGGTTCTAGCCATGGGTCACGGACCCTTGTACCGGGCAGTGGTGTTCGCAGCTTCGGCATCCACAAGAGTGGAAAACTATGATAATATTCGGGACTGTCAGCTTTATTTTCATTTTATTTTATTTACCTTTTAAAAAAATTTTATTTGAGAGACAGAGTGAGCATGAGCAGGGGAGAAGCAGGTTTCCCGCTGAGCAGGGAGCCGGACTTGGGGCTCCATCCCAGGACCCTGGGATCATGACCTGAGTCGAAGACAGATGCTTTACTGACTGAGCCACCTAGGAGGCCCTTTATTTTCATTTTCAATGTAGGAGAACTGAGATGTGGGGAACCAGCCGAGGCTGCTGTGGAGCTGGAGATGTCAAGAGTGGAAGTGAGCTGTCACCGCTTTCCCAACTCCTGCTTCATGATCGGTAACGCCAAGTATAGGATGTAAACATGAGGACATGTAAAATTTAATTAAATGCTATCTAATGCCACTCTCCTTTAATAGGATTTTTAACTGCTTCTTTCCCTGTAAATTAGAATAACAATACTTATTCCATAACATTGTTTAAAAATTAATCAATAGATTAGGAAGGGACTTTATAAACCCTAAAGGGATAAAGAGAAGCAATTGTTACCAACGTACCAAAGTTGACTCGTTAAAAGACAAAGACACACAAATGTCTGTTTCCAGAATTTCACCTGACAGCCGATCGGAGATGGGAAACGAGTACTGTAGAAAAGAAAAAAATGGCGTTGGGGTTCTTAGTAATGCAGGGGTTCCTTCCACCCCAGGACCTCTGTCATTTACTGTTGGAGCACGAGGCTCCGTGACAAGAGCAAGCCTCCACATATGGGTCCGGTCCTCCTCGAGTCTAGTATACTCCATTTGTTGTTCAGCCGGAAAACATTTTCAGCCTTTCCAACCTAATCCCAGAAGCATGATTTATGGCAACAGAAATTCCTGAACTAAACAGAACAAAGACACTGAGGCAAGAGGCCAGAACTGTGCAGAGCAGGAACCCGGAGTCCAGGCTTGCCCAGAGCTGCTGTCCCTGCCCCAGTGCTGCCAAAGACTAAAAGAAATAAAAGGGTAAGTCCTCTCTTCCACTCCCCCCTCCCCCACATTATGGTTTTCTGGCTTCAAAGAAAATACCAAGGAAGCCAATGGGCAAAGGGAGTCTGGGAAATGTAGTTTCCAAGATTAAGCCCCTTGGATTTGAGAGCAAACGGACAAATAACCACTGTAGGTTAAGTTCTTAAGAAACAAACATACAGTTTCCCATTAAGCAACAGTAGAAAAGAACTGCCAGTTAAAGCACCTCACCAATTTAAGTAAGATGTTTACTTCAGTCCAGAGACCTATCCTGTGTAATCTGGACCCAGTACTGCATGAAATGACGAAATCTACCAGGCTGAGATCGTACCACTTTCCCAAGAGGCAGACATGCTCTTGCCTCTGGCAGTCCGAGAGACAAAAGACACCAGGAGCTAGTACACATGGCAAATGCTTTATTTTCATGTTAACAGTAACACAAACATTAAAACACAGAACATGAACAGAGATCCGACTGCCCTGTTTGTCAAAGCAGGTACAAGGATATATACATCAATAAGGTTTCTGGAGTCTGCTTAACTCCAAACCCTCAAATGGGAGAACTACCTTAGAGACAGGGGTGAGGGGACATGTTGGGGCAGAGCCTGGTGCTGCACGAGAGACTGGAGCCTGGGTCTACAGAGGGGATCTCCTGCGGGCTATGGGGGGCAGGGGTAGGGTGGCTGGGGGCAAAGTCTTTTCCTTTGGAGAAATCAGTTGAAGTTACATAAATTGGTTTCTGAAGCATTCATATTTACAGGAGGAATGCAAGAACTGGCAAGACCTGAGACTGATCCAGCCTCCGTGGTAATTAGTTCCCTGGTTCCTATGCTTGGTGTGTGTGTGTGGGGGGAATCAATCAGCATGAGCTGAGTGTACTTCCAGGCCTAGTCAAATCCTAACCCCACTCCAGGTTTGTCCCTGCCAAAGACAAAGGCAGCCAGGACCGGCCCGACCGCATCCTCTCTGACAATCTGCTGAAACCAGATGAGTTCCGCTTTCAATTCAAATCCCTTCCTGCCACTGATGCTCTAGGCCCAGGCAGTCATTCTGAATCATCGACACAGTGAAAGGAGTATCTCCTCTGAGAAAACAGGGCTCTCTCCCAGGCTCGGGAAGCTGGCTTTTTGAAAGATGTACTAAAATAGAAGGAGGCCCTCTTTAAAAAAAGGCACAACTAGAACTTGGAACTCTGGGGAAATCTGCTGCGATAAGCCTTGCTGGTGAGAAATGCTGGAAACAGCTCAGGACTTGTCAGGCCAGAACTGTGCTACAATAAAAATAATAACATTTCCAGAACAATTATTTAAGCAAGTCACACTGCTGGCCATCCTGCTTCTAAGAACAGGGCACTGGCCACCCACACCTGTAGCACGTCCTGCCGTGGACTGCGGTTTAGCAGAGCGGCCTTGGGCAAAGCAAAGAGACACCAGCTGAACCCTCTCCTGGAGAGAAGTGCAGCCCGCAATGTTGGACAGTCCACGGTCGGAACGAAAGCTGGTGGGCTTCCCCCTGCAATCCACGCAGGTCTCCAACCACTCTTATCTTCCTGAGATTAACTATTTTTCTAACAACTTTTAAAAAGGTTAGGAAGGGAGGCAGATCAGAGGAAGTTGAAGCCAAACCTCAGTTTCCCGTGAGGAAGGTTTTGCCTGGGAACCCCAAACACGCTCAAGAACAGCCCCCACTCTGAGAGCTTGGCTTTATTCAGATGGGAACTCTTTCCAAGTGGAAGAGACAGGCCCTCTCCCGTTCTCAGCAGTGGCCTGACAGCTTCTCTTTTGTAAGCCTCTCCTGGTTAGCCCCTTGCTCTTGATCTCTTTTACTGGGAGAGACTCAAGTACGAGCTTTCACGTATCACTCATCTTTTCCTAGTGTCAGGGAAAAGGAGTGGTTTTCAGAGCACTGGCTTATATAAAACCAAGTCTGAGATCTCAAGCTAGCTAGAAAAAAACGAGGCTTCCCCACTGCTCAAACAACCGGTCTCTTTCCTCGGCTCCCACAATGTGATGAACTTAATGCACTCAGCATTAGGGAAGGCTCATCAGCCGCCTCCATCGCTGGGCTTGCCAACATCCCAGCACTGCACACCTGGAATGAATCTGTCGCTGCCACAAAGCAGACCAGATGTGCTCTACCACACACTTCTGTGCAGATGAGACCAAGTCACTAAAGCATTGTCAACACACAGGGTCAGAAGTAGATCAAATCCTCACCAGGTTGTATAGCGCCCTCTTGTGTTCAAATGAAGATTCGCCTGCATCCACGCTGCATCCAAGCAACACGAAGATGGTTAGTCCTTTCCGGGATGCAAGCGTTCATCCGCAAGTCACATAGCTCCAGTGACAAGACCACTTAGGTGGGTGTCACATCCTTCAGAAAATGCCTGGTGTACACTCATATCCTAAATGACTGCTTGGAGGATATTCTCTCAGGTCCAGCAGAATGTCTCATCAGAAACAGAGATTCTCAACAGATTCATGAAGGATTTTACCCCAAGACATGAATAAGATGGGAGAACCAGTCACTTACTCTTTCGATGGACACTGCAAATACACAATCTGTAGTGTTTCAATGACTGGAGTCTTTGAGTCACATCAACCCAGAGGAATCATGATTCCAGAAGTTCTAGGCCACAGACAATAAGCAGGGATCTTGCTCAGGGCTGCTAGCTGCTGGCAAACATTTAATGTAAACCAGCAGCATGCCTGCCAAGTTCCAGACACAGTCACTCCCACCTATAGATGTGGACCATCTTCTCTGTTAAGGTAGCCAAGTAGCTGCTGTGGTTCGCCTCAAATGGGCAGATGTCCAAGACAGGCTGATCGGCCTGCAGTTCCTGCAGCAACGAGCCACTGCCAGCGTCCCACAGCTACAGAAGACAGAGAGAAGGGTCAGGAGTCATTCAGTTCAGCGGGGGGACTCGCTTGCTTGGTCATCAGATAGCTTTGTGGGTTTTTTTTTTTAAAGATTTCATTTATTTATTTATTTGAGAGAGAGGGAGGGAGGGAGAATAAAGAGGGAAGGGAGAAGCAGGCTCTCCTCTGATCAGGGAGTCCCACGTGGGGCTCGATCCCAGCACCCTGGGATCATGACCTGAGCCGAAGGCAGACGCTTAACTGACTGAGCCACCAGGCGCCCTTTTGTTAAGTTTTTATTTAAATTCCAGTTAGTTAACATACGGTGTGATATTAATTTCTGGTGTACAATAAAGTGATTGAACCATTCCATACATCACCCCGTGCTCATCACAAGTGCCCTCCTTAATACCATCAGACAACTTTGAGAGAGCTGCAGAGAGGGCACTGCTGGGGAGGAAAACTGACTGTTCCTAACCCTCACAAAGCCAGGA
Organism: Ursus maritimus; assembly: GCF_017311325.1. Classification (NCBI taxonomy): domain Eukaryota; kingdom Metazoa; phylum Chordata; class Mammalia; order Carnivora; family Ursidae; genus Ursus; species Ursus maritimus. The sequence continues at coordinate 28,408,527 of NW_024424341.1, forward strand.
TACGCGACATAGTTTAGGCGTGGCCTCTGCCACTGTGATAGGCAGTTAGTCTATCTGTGAGTGGATCTGAAAACCAAGCTAGCACTCAGCCCTTCAATCAAGCCCTTCCACCGAGGGACGGAAGAGTCAACAAGACAAAAAGTCCCTGTCTCTGCCCTCATGAAATTATCATCTTTTTTTTTTTTTAAAGATTTTATTTTATTTATTTGAAAGAGACAGCCAGCGAGAGAGGGAACACAAGCAGGGGGAGTGGGAGAGGAAGAAGCAGGCTCATAGTGGAAGAGCCTGATGTGGGGCTTGATCCCAGAACGCCGGATCACGCCCTGAGCCAAACGCAGACGCTTAACGACTGCGCCACCCAGGCGCCCCTCATGAAATCTTCTAACTAGTGCTTTCTTATCCTTTTCACAAACTTTTTATTATGAAAAATTTTTATTATGAAAAAATTTTTTTCATAATAAAAAGTAGGGTAATACACTGAACTACCCATCACCCAGATCAGTAAGCTTTTTACCATATCTGCTTTACTGATTCTTTGTTTTTTTTCTTACTTCATGTCATTTTACCTTTACTCTACAGTGGTGCTACCCAATAAGGTGACCACTAGCGACATAAGGTTAAAATTAAAAAAATATTTAAAAATTAAGTTAATTCACACTACTCGCGTCTCAAGTGCTTACGGGCTAGCGCAGCGATACTGGTCGGCAGCACTCTAAAGCCTGATTAGGTTTGGGCTCAAGGGCATCTCGTAGACAGTGCCATGCGCTTCATAGGGTCTTACATTAAGAGGCACATTATTTCTTGTTAACCACTTACAGTCACGTTAAGGTTGATCAATGTGTCCAGGTCGTCGTGACAGACTGACCCCCCCCCGCCCTGTACAATTCCCCATCAACCATTCATTTGTCGGTTTCACCCTGAAATGATGGAATTGGTACCTGAATCAATTTATCTATCTCTTTATTGTAAAAGATTTTACTTATTCATTTGACAGGGAGAGAGCACACAAGCAGGGGGAGTGGCAGAGGGAGAAGCAGGCTCCCGATCCTAGGACCCTGCGATCATGACCTGAGCGGAAGGCAAACAGTTAACCAGTTGAGCCACGCAGGTACCCCTGAATCAATTATTTTATAGGGGTTTCAGCAGTTCCTTTTCTTTTTTTTTTAAAGATTCACAAGATGCCCCACAGGACACTACAGCTCACATAAAAAAGACTGAGGTGAATCTACAGATATTTAAATGGAAAGCTATCCAAGCTAGGAAGTTAACGGGAGAAGGACCAATTACAGAGCAGTATGTAAACTGTGACTTGTGTAAAAGTAAACAACCCCCCCCCCACATGTACACAGATACGTGCACTTACGGACAACTTTGGCTTATACACTTCAGTATAAAAAATAACAGGCTCACCAGGGCAGAATTTGATGCTTCATCCCCAGTACACACCAGGATGCTGCCATCATTCTCTGGGTTTTGGAAAATGGCACTTTTGGTGAGTAGTTTGCAGGTGGGTCCGCCAAGGAATGTTTGTACAGGACGGCAGGAACAGACTGGCTCTCCTGCATCGTTCAGCTTGTAGGACATCTCCATCAGCACACTTCGTAAAGTGTTGTGATTTTTATCTACGGGACACAGACATCAGTGTTGCTCCATGGGGATGATCCAAAGAAATTAATGAAGTACCTGAACCTCAGGTGCTTACAAACTCCCTGAGTGGAAGGGCCACAGTTTATTAAACCATTAACAATAGATACAGAGCAACCACAGTAACAAGTGACACAGCACACACGAAATTCAGAACCCCAGGCTAAGAGAAAGCAAGTTAGCTACAATAGATTTTTGCCTATGAGGGAAACAATTCTGAGCATAAGTTATCCTTTTTAGTAAAATCACTGTATCCTGCCAGACCCCGGCTCAGGTTTTCATCTTCCTTAAGGGCAAGCAGAAGACACGAAACTGCACTGGGGGTGACTCACTGGTCTCAATACATGAGGCCTCCTCATTCTATTACTGTTCTAAATCACAGGGGCTCCTCAAGTGGCTGACTCACTGCACGGAGTACCTGGCAGAATCCTCCGACAAGTGAGAAGCAGAGGCAGGCGCCAGGGAGGAATGTAGGGCCACCAGCCTCCATGCAGTAGCAAGAGCCACTAGTCTGTGAGGGCCTTCCCAGTGCCACCTGAGGGGTAGGGCACGCTCTCCTTTCCTCCCCTGAACCAATCCGCTCCCGGACAAACCACAGGAGGTCCCACAAGGACGTCCCAACACTCACCAGGCCTATAGGTCACAAGACAGTGCCGGGTGCTGCTCTCTGTCTGAAAGTCTACGCAGCCCCCTGGCTCCATGGGCAGCACATGAGGCCAATGGGAAAAGCCCATTTTGAGCTCCCAGAAGGAAGCGTTCTCCAAGGTTCCGGCCAACACCCCACCATATGGAAATGCAGCTGAGGCAGCTCTCGGTATGTATGACAGGGATACCAGCGGGCATCTGAAGGGGAAGAAAGGAAACCATGTTTCACATTTCAATACTTGTACTGCTCCAGACCCCACTGCCAGGAGCCCGAGCACAGTCCCACCTCTACAGAAGAGGCTGAAGACCTTCTGTGGGTCACTATCCTGTGACATTTGATACAAACTACCAACCCACTCTGCAGAAACAAAAGAATATATACCTATCATCTCTGCACTCAATTTCAGAGGAGATATCACATGTGTAAAAAACAGTTAAAAAAAAAAAAAGGACAAGGAAATTTAATAATACAAGATCACAAATACAAGGAAGAGTGACCGGTGTAAACTTTCTAGTAATGGGGTTAGCCACATACACAAGAAAGTCAGAAAGGAAATGCAGCTTACACATCTAAGAAAGCTTCCAAGAGGTAACTGACAGGCCCTTCAAATATTGCCTGAAGCAACTGCTTTTTTTTTTTTTTTTTTAAGTAACCTCTACACACAATGTGGAGTTCCAACTCATGACCCTGAGATCAAGAGTCACATGCTCTTCCGCTGAGCCAGCCGGACGCCCATGAAGCAACTACATTTTAATTCAGAAACAAGATGGTTCCTTTAGAAATTTTCTAAATCTCTCTCTGCAACCGTATGACCAGAACTGTATGCCAAGAATCCTGTCAGAAGTGTCAGCCTGCCAACTCTGTTCCAACGAACTTTGTTGCTGCTGGACTTGCCAACGTGGCCACTTTGCCTGCTTTCCTTCATCGTCCTGTCACAGGGAAGCAAACTGAAGCAGAGATGAACGCTCCATACAAATACTCTTTCCTGGCTCGTTGCTGTCTTACTGCCTGCTCGGCCCGGGTCCGTCAACATCAACGGCAGTCCCCATGTTGGCCAGGAGCTCACATCTGTCATCTTCAGGCCCAGAGGCCACATAACTGAAGTATGAGTCTACCCACCTGAATGAGAAGACCCCAAAGTGTGGAGCCGAGGTTTAGTAACCTTTATTGTATCATTACTATAGTGCTATCTTTATGTTTAGGTCCCCATGCTCCCTTTTTAATATATATTCACAGTGGAAATGTCAATTATCTTTTAAGATACTTCTCATTTTGACCTACGTCAGATTCCACTTCATCTTTTGAGAACTTTATGCCTTCAGGACAGTATTACACCCAAAAGGTACTCAACAAATTCTGAGTCACCATGGTCCTGGTGGCCACCCACCCTCAGAATCTGGGCTGACGCTATAAACCTCCCAACTCTGGAACTGCATTATAAACATGGCATCTTTAGACCAACTTGGTTTAGCTAGAGATTAGGGAAATTTTGAATCATTTTTATAGGCCTACCCTTCACTGCTCTCTTCCTATGCGCTAGACACGTGGCTATTAAAGCAAGTCTCTGTAACAGGCCAAGAACCGTGACCAAGGTCACACAGCTCCTATGCAGTGGAGCCGGGTTTTCAACACAGATCTGACTTCATTTTGCCACGTTGGGTGATGAGTGACTATGAGCCTGGCTATACTTGGCACCAGGGCTTTCTACCATGCAGAAATCTCACAGACACAGAGAAAAGATCTTACTGAGTCCAAAGTGAGAACACATCACTGCACGCGGAGAACTGCCCTCATGAGGAATTCTGTCTAAACGTGAAATGCTCTCAAACGAGAGGATTCATATGACGGTCCAAGAGAAAGCAGCTGCCTATAGGCAAAAAGTAAGTGGCTCCCTACCTGGCTTTCTGGGGTACTAATTCCTGGATATGACAGCTCGTGTTTCGAAGGTCATACACCAGGATCGAACCGTTGACCAGTCCAGCATAGATGTGATTACTTTCATCAAGACACCAGCAGCAGCTCCAGACAGGACGTCCAGCATTGTAAGTCTGGACCACTGTATTTGTCTCCAGGCTGTGGAGACAGAAGACTTTTACAACTATGCATTAAGAAAATCAAATATATAACAAAGATACAAAAATTATCATTTCAGTGATAATCTTTTAAGAATACACCCACACACCCAAACTATTTGGGATTCCCAGTTTCCTCTAGGGACTGCCCAGGTAACCCCTTTCAATTCCAAAATATTTGTTTTGGAGGACACAGGCCTTCCTCTTGAAATGTAAGGAAAAAAAAAGAGTAAGTTAAAGTGGTATTTAAACAGTACATTCCCCACTCTACCCCAATTCTCCATAATCGTCTATTATACAGGGAATCAATATTCACTGCTGAAAAATTAGAACATACCTATGAGAAAAACAAAAACTAACAATCCAACCACCCACAGGCAGTCATTAATAACACTTTGGTCCTTAACCTGCCCTCTTTCCACCTATTTTTTAACACAACGAGGAAAAAAAATCCTTTTATACCTACGTATAAACATAATGCTATGTTGACTTTTGGGGCTAATTAAACCGAAGCATTCTTGAAAAATCAAAAGGCTTATGAGGCCTGATAGTGGTATCATGATGTCCCTCAGATTTAACAATGGAACAGGAAACCAATTATCAGACATCCGATCAGAACTACTTTCTAAGATGAAGGCACTGAGTGCATTCAGATCCGGTTCAGAGCAGTTGCAGGGCACATGAAGGATAAAATGCAGTAACTGAAGGTTACTGACGAGAGAAGTTGGGGCACTCCAGGGCAGGGAGCTCCTCAGAGAGCATTTCTGTTCAGCAGGATGGTCCCGGTAACAGACCAGGAAGAAGCAGGTCCAAGCTGGTATGGTAACCCCACGGTACCCAGTACCAAGGCTCCCTCCACATTGTCATTCGACCATCTGTAGGGTGTTCCTCTCCTCTACCTGGCTTACGATGTATTTTGTAACACAAATAATTTTTAAAGAAACAGGACATTGCACATACTGTTGTGTAGCCTGTTGTATCAAAATGTAAAAAGCAACACATTTTAAATTCAATGTACCTGGACCTTAGAAGACAATGCCTCAGACAAAAAACAAAACAAAACAAAACAACAAAAAAACAACAAGCACTCTAAGGCCATCCTAACACAGACACTAATTTCCATGCTGTTCAACACCAAATGGCGCAGGCCCCCACTTCCTCCCCGAAGCACTCACCTGGTCAGTTTAACAGTGCTGTCTAGGGAAGCCGAGAGCAGTAAGCCTTTGGACCGACTGCTGAAAGCCAGTCCGCGGATCTGTTTGCCATGCATGGGAACGTACTGACTGCTTTTCATGTTGGCAGTACTCAACATCTTAACACCAAAGCCTGCCAAAGACAAGAGAGCGTGAAATCACTGAAAGTCCATTTAAGGCAAAGCAAACTACCTTTTCAAGTAGTTCCTTTGTTCGGTTTTCCTGGCATATAAACCCCTGGAAAACAGCTGGTCAGACAAAGAAAATAAAAATTCCCCAGGGTTATAATTATTTTACAAAGTATATTCCACTCCAAATGTCCAACAGGTGAATGGTTAAACCACTATATGTACATGTGCACAGAACAAACTACTCCCCAGGAATACAAAGAAAAACTACTGATACAATAATATGGATGAATCCCCACAACTCGATGCTCAAAGAAGCCAGACAAAAAAGTTAAAACCGTATGATTATGTAAAATTCGAGAAACCGCAAACTGATGGATACTGATAGAAAGCAGATCAGTGGCCACCTGGGGATGGGGAGAGGAAGGAGGGGCAAATGGGAGATAGATTATAAAGGGGATGAGAAAACTCTGGGTCAATAGATATGTTCATTACCTTGATTGTGGGGATGGTTTCAGGGGTGTTTACATGTACCAAAATCCACCCAACTATATTTTCAGTATGCACAATTTATTGTATGTCAGTCAAATTTCAATAAAGCCATTAATATAGAGATCCACAGACAGTGAAGATGCAGAGAGAGTGAACAGTAAAGAATGGAGATAGGTGATTTCCATGTCAGGTGGTCGAGATATGCGACGTTTGTCTGAATGGAATAAACACTTCAATTTGCATCATTCCTGAAGGGGGAAAAAAATCCCTCCCAAACTTATCCTTTTTAATTTATTTGTTACTCTGTTCTCTTCCTAAGCTCTAACAATGTATTTATTTTTACTAAGTATCTACTATTATCCAAGTCATCCACAAACAGGATTTGTCAAATCCTAGATTCAGGATAGCCTCGAGTCACACTTCAGCTTCTCTGGGAAACGAAGTGGGAAAAGTTCATTGTGTTTTCTCCTGAAACAGAATTAGGAGAGCTAGAGAGACAAACAGGGAAACCATGGGCTTTAAATGAACACGAATACTGGCCTAGTTACTGATCAAGGGAAACAGAGAAATTAGCATCAACAGGCTATCAAGGGCTGGCGGTGCCGTGTGGAATAGATGCATTAAGGAAAAAGGAACAGATCAGACCCAACTGGGGGAACAATCCAAAGAAATGAATATTTTCCCAGTTTGCAGGGAAGGTTTTATTTGATAAACCTTTTATTAAAGATGTGGATGAGACACAGAAACATTATAAACAATCCTTTCATATTCCCCTTAATTTAATATGAAATCCTTTCATATTCTTTCAACTGCCAGCTATCAATGAATAGAAAAATATACAACCATCTAGGAATTCTACGTCTAATCCTATATACACCTAAGTTTAGGGGGACACAGTTTTGAAGCATTTGAATGGAACTTCTAAGTGGGTAAACAGGAAATCAGGCTGAAGCAAAAGGACCTGACAGCTGGGAAAAACCATATGCTGAAGATCGTAGAAAGAAACACCTACTACAATTAGGAATGATTTAACTGGGCATGTGAGGAGGTTTTCAACATTAAGACAACCTAAAATTAAGCTTTTTAAAAAGCACAAGAGAAAATTTAGAATTTGCTGTATTATCAGTAATTAATCAATGTATTCCAAATTCTTTTATTTGGAATTTGTCAATTTGAATACTGAAAATAAGTATTAAATCTTGTTTCAACTTGAATTAGCCCCGGGATAGTATTTTTTATTTTTAAGATTTACTTATTTATTTTAGAGAGACAGAGAGCGAGCAAGTGAGAGAGTGCAAACAAGCAAGGGACAGGGCAGAGGGAAAGGGACAGAATCCCAAGCAGACTCCCCACTGAGCACGGAGCCCAACATGGGGCTCGATCCCATGACCCTGAGATCACGATTCAAACCAAAATCAGAAGTTGGACACTGTGCCAACTGAGCCACCCATACACCCCCGGGATAGTGTTTTTAAAAATACTTCCAGTCTAGGGGCACCTGTCTGGCTCAGTTGGTAGAGCATGCGACTCCTGATGTTGGAGTTCTAAGTTTGAGCCCCATGTTGGCTGTAGAGATTACTTAAAAAAAAAAAAAAAAGAACAAAACCTTAAAAAAATTTCTAGTCTAAAATGAATCTGTGACCTTATTTAATTTACATTAAAATTTTTTTTCTAAGTCATCTTTACACCCAACATGGGGCTCAAATTCAAGTCTCACACTCTACAGACTGAGCCAGTCAGGTGCCCCCATGAATCTGTGACTTTAACGAGACATACAGGGAGTGCTGTCCTCCTTGGACTGTACCAGTAACCCATGCTTCCAAGTACCCCATCTTCTCTTACTTTATCACAGTTATTAACCAACAATTCTGAGCTCTTGGTGAATACATTTACAGAATGAAGCCAACGGACACTGAAGGTATCTTTGCAGCACCTTAGAGTATCTGCATTAACACATTAGGAACGTGATTTGGTGCGCTGTGGTCAGCGTCCACCCACTAGCGAGTCTTGGATTCTACAAAGACAGGAGAGAAATGAAGTCCAATAATGAACATGAAAGCTGAGGTTCTGGATTGTTCACCTGGCAGGAAGGAGGCCTGAGGAGAAGGCTGTGATACCACCAGGCAGCTCAGAGCATCACAGTATGTCATGATTCGGCAGTTTCCTGTCGGAGACACCGTGAAGGTCTTCTGGAAATGGTACTTGCGCTGGTTCTGGATGGAAGGCAGGCAGTTCAGGAAACGTGCTTGGGAGCCGCTGGGTGACTGTGAAATCTGATCCCGATGCTGCACAAGTTTCTGCAAGTCCTACAATGAAAAAAAGGATGTAAATGTGAAGCCTTTTCGTGTGATATTGCCCTCATGCACAATTCCCTCATTTAAATGGGACATTTCTTATCCATTCTATGGAAATGCTGACGCAAATCCCTGAGCACCCCGGCCGTTCTCCCTGTATTTCAACAAGCAACTGAGCCAACGAGAGCACAGATCAGAAATAGGAGGGCTCAAAGTCTTTAATGGTCATCTTGGCCAAACCCCTCATTTTACTGGTAGATTCATGGAGGTAAATGACTTAAAATATGAATTATCAGCTGGCTCTTTAATTTGTTCAAAGTTCAAATTGCAGAATTCATCCTCAAGTGTCTACACTTCCGACAAATGCCCTAATCAAAAATAGAATAAAGAGCTGGTCTTCCCTACTTCCTGAAAAACTCGGTAAATCCTTACTTGTACCTGGGATGAACCGAAGTTCTATTTAGACTCCTTTTCCTTTCCTACACCAAAGTCCTCTGGATTAGGACGGGCAAACCTACCTGGACACGACTATGAAGCTTACTGCATTCATCAGTGAGGACTTGAAGTTGGAGCCGGCACTGTGCTGATTCTAACTCGGCCTGCTTCCTCAGCATCTGCTCCTTCAGTAAGGAACTAGAACGGGAAGCCAGCAACAGGTGAAGATCAGGAAGGCCACAGAAGACTTCCCAACAAGATGTCAGATTAAGTTCACGCTGTGATACACACGCTTTGCTGTAAATATGTCATGACGGTGAATAAAATATAACAGAAGAAAAAATTTTCACATCCAGAAACACTACAGAAAAGTAGCATGCAGGGCTGAACTCACGAATCACTGGGATTCAGTGTTAACGCAAGCAGTGATGACCAGGAATTTGGCTCTTACTAGGGAATGAGACTAAAAATGCAAAAATGCCAAGCAAGGGCACAGAGCCAAGCTCAGTTCTCGAGTTAGGGCCAAATTATGAGTAAAATGACGATGTTAAAAGACCAAGGTTATTTGTTGGATTAAAAGAAAATAGTAAGTTACCAGCTGTTCATCAGATACTGAAATTAAATAACACTACAAAAGCAAGGCTGAAGTTAAGAAGAGAGAAGGTATATACTGGGAAAATGCTAAGACCGGTTAGAATTAAAAAGCATGAATAGGCATTAGGAGGAACAATGCATAATGAAAAAAACACATTCACCAAAAATAAAAATTACAAATTTGCATGTAAAGACACTTTCAAAATATGCAAAAAAAAGAAAAAAAAAGAAAGAAAGAAAGAAAGAAAGAAAGAAAGAAAGAAAGAAAAGATTTCCACTTAGTAAGATAGGATAGAAAAAAGATGAAAACTGGAAAGGAAGGGATAAAGCTGCCGTATTTATCTTCATGGAAAGTTCAAGAGAACCCACAAACTATTCAGCAAGGTGCAGGAATTAAGATCAAGAAAATTAGATTGGGGCCCCTGGCTGGCTCAGTCAGAGAAACGTATGACTCTTCATCTCAGGGTTGTTGAGTTCAAGCCCCAGGGTGGGCATACAGAATACTGAAGAAATAAATGAACTAAAAAAAAATTAGATCAATAGCATTTCCCATATGCCGCATAACTGATTAGTAAATGTAATAGAAAAAAAATCATTCACAAGAGCAATTCTAACAATAGCAACCTAGGAATAAAGTTAAAGAGCATGCAAGACCTTATGAAGCAAAGCACACTGGTAAAAGGCACACGAAGACCGTGAGCAAGTGGAAGGATATTATATAATGTTCACAGCTGGAATGACTCAAAACCATGAAGATAGGCCTTCTCAAGTTACTCTAAAAATTTAATGTAATTTCAGTCAAGATTTCAAAGGGAAAAAGTTCTCTTTGAAATCTTGATTGAAGTTGCATCAAATGGAACTTAGGAAACTAATTTTAAAATTAAGAGCAAAATGCCAAGAATATCAAAAACAATTTGAAGAAAATGCCAAGAATATCAAAATCAATTTGAAGAACAAAATCAATTTGAAGAACAAGGTGGGAGGAGGTATTTTATTTATTTTTTATTTTTCTAAGATTTTATTTATTTATCTGACAGAGATAGACAGCCAGCGAGAGAGGGAACACAAGCAGGGGGAGTGGGAGAGGAAGAAGCAGGCTCCCAGCGGAGGAGCCTGATGTGGGGCTCGATCCCAGAACGCTGGGATCACGCCCTGAGCTGAAGGCAGACGCTTAACGACTGAGCCACCCAGGCGCCCCAGGGAGGAGATATTTTAAAACTAAAATAAATTATAACTTCAGAATACTGGGGCAAGAATTAACAAAGAGACCATGGACCTAAAGTGGTCCATTCATACACAAAAACAATCTAGGATTGAGGTAGCAATGAAAACTTATACAGGAAGAACATATTACTTAATAATTATGCTATGACACCTGGTTATCCATAAAACTATACTTAAAAAATATTTAAAACCTACATAAAAGACAAAATTTTTAAAGAACCTTTAGAAGATGCTATGTCTTTACGACCTTGAAGCAGCGGAGACCAAAAAAACACAAAACGAGATAAATGACTGCATTAAAATTGAAGACTCACATTCAACAAAAGATAACATAAACAAGTTAAAGAGACAAGCCACAGACTGGGAGACGCTATTTGCCATATACACAACCAGCAAAGAATCAGTACAGGTGACCTGACCCCTGAGCAACATGGGTTTGAATTGCGTGGTCCACTTACTGTGGATTTTTTTCAATAAATACATTGGAAAATATTTTTTAGAGAGTTGCAACAATTTGAAAAAACTCATAGATAAACCTAGGAATGTGTAGCCGTGTAGCCTAGAAATGTGGAAAACATTAAGAAAAAGTTAGGTATTATTTTAATGATAGAGTGCATAACACATGTAACATATAAAATATATGTTAATCAACTGTTTATGTTACCAGTAAGGTTACTAGTCAAGAGTAGGCTATTAAGTTTAGGTTCTGGGGAGTTAAAAGAGTTATATGTGGATTTTTGACTGGGTGAGGGGTTGGTGCCTCTAAACCCCCGGTCAACTATGTAAGTAAAACACAATGAACTAATCAATAAGAAATAAGTAACATATCTTGCACAATACAAATGAAAAAAAGATAAAAACGAAATTCATAGAAGAGTATGTCCAACTTCATTAATAATTGAGGATATACAAATTAAGTAAATATTACTTGACTCCGCGAGACTGTCAAAATTAAGTCTGATAATATAAAGCAAACGAGGGTATGAAAAAAATGAGAAATCTTACTTTTGCTGGTGGGAGTATAAATTGGAAACAGCTTCTTGGAAGAGCAATTTGACAGTATCTAGTAAAGTTGAAATTACATGTGACCTATGATAAAGTAATTCCATTTCTAGACCTAAAAAGACTCTTACCCATCTCTCTGCACCATGGCTTATATTCATAAAAACTGGAAACCGCCTTAACTGTCCACCAATACAAAACAGGTATAGGGAAATTCTAAATTAGAGAACTAGAACACTCTACAGGAGTTAGAATGAATAAGCTAGAGCTATCCCAACTAGGATATGTACCCCAAACATAATTCTATTTTTTTTTTTAAGATTTTATTTGACAGAGAGAGACAGCCAGTGAGAGAGGGAACACAGGCAGGGGGAGTGGGAGAGGAAGAAGCATATTCTTTCCTGCTATGTCAAAGATTGATTGTGTAATTGTGGATTCATTTCTGGGTTTTCTATTCTGTTCCATCGAATTGTGTCTATTTTTGTGAGAGTACCACACTGTTCTGACTACTACAGCTTTGTAATATAACTTGAAATCTGGAATTGTGATACCTCCAGTTTTTTTCTTTTATGATTCCATACAAATTTTAGGATTGTTTGTTCTAGTTCTTGTAAAAAATGCCGTTGGTATTTTGATAGGGACTGCATTAACTGTGTAGATTACTTCGGGTATCACAGACATTTAAAAATACTTGTTCTTCTAATCCATGAGCATGGAATGTCTTTCCACTTGTGTCATCTTTAATTTCATTCATCAATGTTTTATAGTTTTCAGAGTACAGGTTTTCCTCTTTAGTTAAGTTCACTCACCGGTATTTTATTAGTTTTGGTGCAATTGTAAATGGCATTGTTTTTTTAATTTCCCTTTCTGCTGCTTCAATATTAGTGTATAGAAATGGAATGGATTTCTGTACACTGATTTTTCGTTCTGTAAATTTGCTGAATTCATTTAACAGTTCAGCAGTTTTTTGGTGGAGTCTCTGGGTTCTCTACATACAGTATCATATCATCAGCAAGTAGTGAAAGTTTTACTGCTTCCTTACCAATTTGGATGGCTTTTATTTTATTTCTCTTGTCTGATCACTGTGGTGAGAGTGGACATCCTTTTCTCGTTCCTGACCTTAAGTGAAAAGCTCCCACTTTCCCCCATTAAGGATGATGTTAGCTGTGGGGTATTTCATATAAGGCCTTTACTATGTTGAGCTATGTTCCCTCTAAACCTACTCTGTTGACTTTTTATCATGAGTGGATGTTGTACTTCTTGTCAAATGCTTTTTCTGTACCTGTTGAAGTGATTACATGGTTTTTATACTTTCTCTTATTGAGATGAATTACTATCACATTAATTTGCAAATAATGAACCACACTTGCATCCTGGAAATAAATCCCACTTGATCATGGTGAATGATTTTTTTTTTTAAAGTACTGTTGGATTTGGTTAGCTAATACTTTGCTGAGGATTTCTGCACCTGTATTTATCAGAGATATTGGCCTGTAGTTCTTTTTTTTATGGTGTCTTTATCTGATATCGGTATCAGGGTGACACTTGACTCATAGAATGAATTTGGAAGTTTTCCTTCTTATTCCTTTCCTCTTCTATTTCTTTTTCTTTTTTTTTTTTTAAAGATTTTATTTATTTATTTGACAGAGATAGAGACAGCCAGCGAGAGAGGGAACACAAGCAGGGGGAGTGGGAGAGGAAGAAGCAGGCTCACAGCGGAGGAGCCTGATGTGGGGCTCGATCCCAGAACACCGGGATCACACCCTGAGCCGAAGGCAGACGCTTAACCGCTGTGCCACCCAGGCGCCCCTCCTCTTCTATTTCTTGAAAAAGTTTGAGAAGAATTAGGTATTGGGGTGCCGGGGTGGCTTAGTCAGTTAAGCGGTCGAATCTCGATTTTGGCTCAGGTCATTATCTTGGGGTCCTGGGATCAAGCCCTGCGTCAGGCTCCACACTCAGAGGGGAGTCTGCTTCAGGATTCTTTCTTTCCCTCCGCTCCACTCCTAAAATAAATAAATAAATCTTGCAAAAAAAAAAAGAACAGGTATTAACTCTTCTTTAAATATTTGGTAGAATTCACCTGTAAAGCCAACTGGTCCTGGATTTCTGTTTGTTGGGAGTTTTTTGAGTAATCAGCAAAGTTTTAAAAACAATCATACATTAACAAACCAAGCCTAAAAGTTAGCTTTTTCAACAAAATTACCCTGTTCACATAGCTGCCACGTAAAAACACTAAATATTTATTGGACCAAGTAAGTATTTGTTGGACCAAATGAGAAAAAAATAAGGACGAAAATTTAAATCATCTATAATTCCACCACTCAGTGACTACCTGTAGTATTTTTTCTACTTCACAAAAATATAATCACCATAATGTGCTTTCACATGACAAAGTATTACGTGCACTTTAACATCAGTTTAAATAAATGTGTAGTATTCCACCATATGGATATGCCAGAGTTTACTCAACCAGTTAATCCTTTCAGTTTGGATTAACAATGTTTAAATGAAAAGTCTCATGAAGTAAATCTTGTATTTTAAAAATATGATTTCATTTATTTATTTATAAGATTTTATTTTTTATTTATTAATTTGAGAGTGAGTGAGAAGAGCCAGCATGAGTAGGGGGAGGGGCAGACTCCCTGCCAAGCAGGGAGCCCAACCTGAGGCTAGATCCCAGAACCCTGGGATCGTGACCTAGTCAAGGTATAGGCTTAACCAACTGAGCCACCCAGACGCCCCTATTTATTTTTTAAAAAGATTTATTGATTCATTTTAGAGAGAGAGAGAGAGCACGTGCTCATGCAGTGAGGGAAGGGGAAGAGGGAGAGAATCTCAAGCAGACTCCCTGCTGAGTGCAGAGCCTGATGTGGGGCTTGATCTCTCCACCCATGAGATCACGACCTGAGGTGAAACCAACAATCAGTTGCCTAACCAACTGAGCCACTCATGTGCCCCTCAGGATTTTACTTTTAACTAATCTCTACATCCAATATGGGGCTCGAATCCCGAGGTTAAGAGTTGCACAGATTACAATCCTGAGATCAAGAGTTGCACACTCCACCAACTGAGCCAGCCAGGTGCCCCCCATTAATAAATCTTTGCACACATTTCTTCACAAATTGTTTCTTTAGAATAAATGCCTGAAGTAGAAATACTTTTAAATGCTTCTGAAGCATAGAGCCAAGGGTCTCTCTAAATATTTGTGTCAGTGTACATTCTTACCAGCAGCTTTGTGAGACAACCCATGTCCCTGAGCTCTCTCCACGGATATTTTTATTTTTTAATGTTCTTCAAGTTTATTTTAAGCAGTGTTATTAGCAATTGTTCTTGGGCTTCCAAAATCCGGATACTTTCTTACATTGCACCACATGTGCAAAGCTTCACTTACAAATCTTCTGTGCAGCGTGCTGTTGTAGGAGGGCTTAGGGACACGAGGAGCAAAATAAGGCAACACTTAAGTAATGTGCCAGATCCTCTTTTTTGTTGTTGTTTTGTTTAAGGTATCTTTAAGCCTATTGTGCAGAAGAGGAGACTAAGACTTGGAAAATGTTCCAAGTGGTTATAAATTGTCTATAAAGAGTAAGACAAGGAATCCCTGATTAAATGTTCATGGTATTTAGAAGCAGAGGCAGGCAGTAAATGTAATCCCTAGGGAAGAATCTTTAAAAGCTACAAAAATTCCAGGGAACCTTTCTGCTTGGGTCCGCTGCCCACACCAGGTGTGAGGTATTACTGGAGGGCTGTAGGTTTTTCCATGACTTTTGATTTGGGGAGGCCGTAAAACACCACAGTCTCGGCTTCCCTGGGTCCTGTTATGGCTGGCTTAAGTATTAGAGCTGATTCTAAATTGGCGGGGGGAGCTAAGTGCTCCTGCAGAAGGAACAGCTGCTCTGTTCCTTCTCAATCTGCCTGTTGCAATCAGCATGCAGCGCTCAGGCTCTGAAAGCAGAGCCTTATAAGAGGTAGAGAAGACAAAAAGGAGTAAGTGGCACAGTCCACCACCTGTCATCCTTCTTCTATCTTTCCCTTCTTTCAAGGAGTGAGTTTCTCATGACCCAGGTGTCAGTCTTCCTAGAATGAGAATGTTATGCGGTGAAACATCGGTCAGTACTCCCTAGGTTATATGCAGAAACTTCATTTAAGCTGGTAAACTAAAACTGAAAACCAACGTACTGACTTATGTAACTGAGAAATCCCCTGGAGTCTAACTTCAGGCATGGCTGAATCAAGGGCCAGGAATCTGTCTTTCCCCACTTCTCAGCTCTGCTTTCTTGTGCATCAAACTTCATTGTCAGGGAGGCTCCCCCATTCAATAAGCCTGGGGCCCACACTCATTGAGCTAGCTGAAGTCACACTTAGTTTTTACTCCAAAACCTCATTTTTAATGCTGTGTGGAGAGCAAACTATGCAGACTTCCTTCAGAAGAGAAGAGACACGTATTATAAATCACGATGTGAGACAGATTGCCAGTGATCCCCCAGACATCCCCCGTCACAGTCCAATTAAAGCCTTAAAACCACATTAAGAGTGACTCATACCTCCTTTTTCAGATTTGCCAAGTAGGTAGATTCTTGCCGCCTACCTTTTCATGAGCTCATGTTCACTGGTGTCCAGAGCTCTCAGGGTTCGGGCATAAAGAACAACGATGTCACTGTGCTTGGCTTTCTTGTTGCACTAAAGAGCCCAACAAGATAAAATCAGTGTGGTTTTAGGAATCCTCCTGACTTAACATGTTGACTGTGCACACGCTCAGTCCTTATCTATGGTTCTTACCTGGGGACATTTTCGTGCCTGGCCCTTGAGCCACTTAGAAATGCACTTATACCCAAAGAGGTGCCCACAGCGTAATGCTGAGAGTCGGTGATCCCCAGCATTGGTCCAATGCTCAAAACATATTGTGCAAGTGTCCCCTTCTTCATCATCCATAGAAACAGAAGGTAGGAGAGGGTTGGTCTTCTGGGGAGACTGGATGGAAACCAGAATACATTCAAATTAGAGCAAATATAAAATCAGTCTGAAGAGGATGTGCAACTCTATCAAATCAACAAAACCACACAAAAACAATATAAACCCAACTGAAGACACTGTAGAAAAACGTCACCTCCTCTGAATTGCTTCTCATTCTTTGTAAAATGCAATCTGGTCAAATGTTTTATACAAGCCATGAAAATATTACTTCCCTTTAATCTTATGAAATTCTTGGGATTTTTTTCTCATTCAAATGAAGAAAAGGAGCTATCTTAACAAATACATAAAAATAAAAAATAAAAAACTAGTAGTTACCTGGATAACCAACAACAGGGAAAAGTAGGTTTGTTATACATTCAAAATTAGGTTAATAATCAAGTCAAGTAGTTATAAAATACCTGAATAGAAAATAAATAAAAGAAACCCAGAAAAACAAAGACAGGCTATAAACAGCTTACGAAAACAACAACAACAACAAATGGTTCACAGGTGTTCATTTATAATTAAAAAATGCAAATTAAGTAAGAGACCATTTTTTCATTTATTAGATAGTATAAACTGATGTGTGATGACACCAAGCAATGTTGAGGGTTAAGGAAGAAAGAGGCATGCTTCTATATTGTTGCTGCAAGGAGAAAGTGACACAAATTTTCCAAAGGGCAATTTGGCTTTATCTTATCAAAACTAAATACATCTATCTTTCCTTTCACAGAGCAATCTCTCTGCTAGAAATATACCCCATGAACAGTCACAAGACAACTGTACAAAGATGCTTATTAGTGCAGCATGATTTGTACCAGGAAAAGAACGAACGAAAAGAAAGGGAGAAAGGAGGAGGGAGGGAGGGAGGGGAACAACTCTAGTGTACACGACAAAATAAGAGTTAACTAAAAATTTATTTATGATTGAACACTATGCAGTGATTAGTAAGAATGAGATTCCCTTTTGTGTAAATTTAAAAAAATAGAACATTTATGTACACAAATAAATTTACATGCACACAAAATTTTTCTAGAAGAAAAACATAAAAACATGGAGGCCATATAGAAACAAGCAAAAAGTAGGTCAATGATGTTTTGAGATTGGCGGAGTCCATGGCCGATATAAATAACTCTTATTAAAGACTATGTGTTGGGGCGCCTGGGTGGCTCAGTCATTAAGCGTCTGCCTTCGGCTCAGGGCGTGATCCCGGAATCCTGGGATCAGGGAGCCCCTGGGATCCCGGAATCAGGGAGCCCCACGTCAGGCTCCTCCGCTGGGAGCCTGCTTCTCCCTCTCCCACTCCCCCTGCTTGTGTTCCCTCTCTCACTGGCTGTCTCTATCTCTGTCAAATGTATAAATAAAATCTTTAAAAAAAAAAAAAAAGACTATGTGTTATCTTTGTAAATAAAAATTGTTTAACACATAGCAATCATATTGTACCAGATATTTCATACACTGCATTCATATCCACTATTTTAATCAACACTTAACTTTGTTAGGTAGGCAAGACAAGTTATCCTCACCTCTATCCCTGCTTTTCTAAACCTAAGAGGAAGCAGTCACACAACTGCGTAGGATGGACAGGACTCACGCCCTGACCGCCTGCCTACAAGGTCTGCAAGCTTTCCACTTCAGTCCG
This sequence comes from Ursus maritimus, assembly GCF_017311325.1. Classification (NCBI taxonomy): domain Eukaryota; kingdom Metazoa; phylum Chordata; class Mammalia; order Carnivora; family Ursidae; genus Ursus; species Ursus maritimus. The sequence goes on from NW_024424341.1 coordinate 28,426,843, forward strand.
CAGCCTCTTCTTCAAAGGCAAATCCAAACATTCCATTCAAAAGGATGTTCATATTACCTGTTTGGGGAGGGTCTCTCCTCCACCGACACATGTAACTTCTTGCTCTGCTGCGGTACCTCCTTGCTCTGCCAAGTCATTTCCAGGAACGGTAGAACAGGTAATGCACAAAAGAAGACAGAAGTCAGGTACGAGAGGCTAGCAGGAGAGCCTAGCTCACCATAGCTTTCCATTTCTAATTGGTAATAATGCCGTAAATTTCCCCAAGTAGTAATAGGGAATTTATTTTTTAATTTATTTTGGATACTTTCAAATATAAATAAAAAGTAGACAGAACATTATAATTAACACACAAGTACTCCTCACCCAATTTCAAAACAAATCAGTATTTTGCCAATCTTGTTCAAAGCTCCCAACCTCATTATTTTCTTTTGTAATGCTTAATAACACTATAAAATGTCATTTCAGTAATAAAAATTTTTGTAATACTGGTAAGGATTTTTTTACGTAAATACTATCATTATCATACCTAACGAAAGTAACAATAACCCCTTACTAATATCCACGCAGTTCATACTCAAAATTTCCCAATTGTTTTCAAGTTGTTCTTTATAGCGCATTTATTGCAATCAGAATCTAAGCAAGGCCTTCGCAAGGAGCTTGATTGTTGTATCTGGTTTTTTTTTCACTCTAACAATTCTCCTTCATTCATTTTTTTAAAAAAGATTTTATTTGTCAGAGAGAAAGAGAACACAAGCAGAGGGAGTGGCAGGCAGAGGGAGAAGCAGGCTTCCTGCCGAAGAAGGAGCCCAATGCGGGACTGGGATCATAACCTGAGCTGAAGGCAGACGCTTAGGTGACTGAGCCACCCAGGTGCCCCTCCTTCATTCATTTTTATTCCCTCCTTGTCACTGACTTGTTGCAGGATCCTACATCCCACATTTGACTGACTGCTTCCTTGAGGTATTGCTTACTTATTTGTTCTATCACCTATATTTCCTATAAACCGGCAGTTAAATCCAGAGGCTTCAGTAGATTCAATTTTGTTGTCTGGCAAGAAGAGGGGCAGCAAGAATCCGTCTCTGGTTGTTTGCTTCTGACTGCAGCACGTGAGGCGGCTCACGCCGGGTTCGGGTGGTACCAGTCTGACCCCTGGACTGATTATCAGGTGCCTCACCAACCTTTCAAAACTTCCATTAATGGTCAAGGAGGTATTAATTTTTAATCATTTTGCTTTTTGAGGCTCAGTGTATCCTCAGTATTTCATTCAGGGAATTCTCACAAACTGAACTATACACCAGAACATTACCAAAAACCCCAAGGGTGCCTTTTATACCTTATGATCTCCTTACTTCTTGGGGGTAGAGGGAAGATGATTTGCCCCCACCAAGGGTAACCACCTTAATAAATTCTAGGATCATCTCCTGACTTTTGCCTGTTTCTGTATATAAATAGCACTTCAGCGTTATTCAACTTTTTTGTGTCAGCCGCTTTTACTTCACATTGTTCGTACAATTCTTCCACAGTAACATATGGAGCTGTGGTTCATTGATTTTCACAGCTGTGTAGTGTTTTATTGGCAAATGTATCAAGTTTATCTGTTCTGTTGCTGATGGGTATTTGGGTAGTTTTCAGTTTTTTGCCATTACAAACAATGCTGTTACATTGTTTCTATTGAACACGTGTACTCCTTTCGTACATACCTAGAAGTGGAACTGCTGAGCCATAAGTTTTATACATACAGATGAGTTTGTAAAAATACCACGTGAATATTTGTACCAATTTACACTCCCACCAGCAGCATACGAGAGGTCTGGTTGCTTTATATTCTTTCCAATGCTCGATATTGTCCGTCTTAAATTTTAGCCCTAGTGGTGAATGCTTATTAGTTACCACACTGGGGTTTTAATTTGTATTTCCCTGATTGACTAATGAAGACTTTTTACATGTTTAGTGGCCATTTAGCTACCCTCCTTTGGAAGTACCTTTTGCCCATTTTTCTGTTAGGCTGTAAAAGTTATTTATACATCCTAGATATACGTCCTTTCCCGGATGTATGTATTATGAATGTTTTCTCCAGTCAATGCGTTCCCATTTCATTGTTCTAATGGTGTCTGTCGATGAACCTAAGTTCTAAATTAAAATTCACCTCATTTGTCCTTGATTTGTTTGAGAAATCTCATCATTTGTCCTGTAAAATGTCTACATCCTGGATTTGACTGATTGCTTCCTCGCAATATTAACTTTTATTTACAGTAAATTTACAGAGTTGTGCAACCAATACCACAATCCAATTTTAAAACATTTCTATCATCCCCTAAAGATTACTCATGCCAATTTAGAATCATTTCCCATCTGCACCAGCAGCCACAGGCAACCACTCATCTACTTTTTCTCTATAGATTTGCCCTTCCTAGATTTTAGGTAAGTGGTATCAGTGTCTTTGCTGGCTCACTGTCATGAACTAAAACAGAATTTTTTTTTTTGAAGATTTTATTTATTTATGTGACAGAGAGACAGCCAGTGAGAGAGGGAACACAGCAGGGGGAGTGGGAGAGGAAGAAGCAGGCTCCCAGCGGAGGAGCCCGATGTGGGACTCGATCCCGGAATGCCAGGATCGTGCCCTGAGCCGAAGGCAGATGCTTAATGACTGCGCCACCCAGGCGCCCCTAAAACAGAATTTTTTAATGCAATTTTCTTATATTGCCTCTAAATTTCAAAGTACTCCTTACTTTTGGGTTTTATCACTTACATATTCTCCTTATACTAGGATGGTTTTTTGTTTTACACTAGGTCTCTGAGCCACTGGTATCTTATTTTCTAGTATGAGGCATGAATCTAGTTTTATTGTTTTCCAGTTAGCAATCCAGTTTTTATAACAGTACTGATTTAAAAGTCTATCTTTTCCCCACTGATTTGAGATATTCCCTTTACAATATATGAAATTTTTTTTCTAAGATTTTATTTATTTGAGAGAGAGAGTCTGTGTGTGCAAGAGCAGGGTGAGGGGCAAAGGGAGAAGCAGACTCCCTGCTGAGCAGGGAGCCCAATGTGGGGCTTGATCCTAGGACCAAGGATCATGACCTGAGCCGAAGGCAGATGCTTAAATGATTGAGCCACTCAGGCGTTTCATATACATTTAGATCTTTTTCTAGATGTTCCATTTGTAGACTGTCCCACATTTTTAGATTTGAATGGTTGCATCTTTCACTTACTTACTTTGTTCCTCTACTTCCTGTACACTGTGCGACCGGTTAGTATATCTAGAGTCTTAAGTAGATGCAGGATCTTTTGGGGGGCAGCAACAGTACTTCCTAAATGCTATGGATATTTTTCTTTTTTTAATTTTATTTGAAGTCATCTCTACATCCAACGTGGGGCTCGAACTTACAACCCCAAGATCAGGAGTTGCACGCTCCACTGACCGGGCCAGTCAGGCACCCCTCTGGATATTTCTGATTGCAACATATCAAAATGCATGTAAGGTCTGGTGGCGCCAGCCTGGTCCCTGTATTAAAAGGAATCCCAACAACCTTTCAACCTAATGGTTTTAGGATCCACTGCTGATCTTTGCCTAGAAATGTAACTTCATTAGGAGTCAGGAAATTACGACTTTTTCCTATCATTCCTGCTCTAATACTAGCTGGAATTTTTCGTTTAAAAAAACTTCCCGAGCAGTAGGTGGGAGGAAATAGCCAGAGCAAAGAGAATTTTTAGGGCAGTGAAAATATCTATATAATGATGGATTATGTCATTATACATTTGTCCAAACCCATAAAATGTATAACCCAAGGTGAACTCCTAAGGTAAACTATGGACTTTGAGTGATTCTGCTAACAGATCACCATTCCGGTGAGTGATGCTGATAATGAGGCAATGCACGTGTGGAGACATGCATGTGGGAAATCTCTCAGCCTTCTCAATTTTGTTGTGAACCTTAAACTACTCTAAAAAAAAAAAAGTCTTAACAAAAAAACAAACCTCCTTCATCAACTATTTGGTTTTCCTGAATACAGTTCACACAGGAAAAACAGGATAAATGCTCAACCCTTTATTTACCAGTTTCCGGAGTAACGAGTCAGGGCTCTAGTAACTTAGGATGCTGATAAATGAGGTTTTAAAAAGTACATAATTAGGAATTCATAGATTTTTCACAGATTTGATGCATTTTAACCTACACTTCAATCCATAATCCAAAAATACATTCATTATTCATTTTGATGTTTAAACTGTCCCATCTTAAGCCACAAGGAGCCCTTTTAAGGTTGCTCCCATGCCTATGGACATGATGACTCCATGAGAGATGGCTTCCTTGCTTTCTGGCACAATCAAATGCCCTAGGCTCACCTTGTTTATCTCCTATCCCAGACTTGGAAAGCCGTTTCTCCAAGAAGCCCTGGGTCCTTTAAGTGGGTAAAGACCACCATCTGGGGTATCAGAGGACATATGCTCTAGGGGCTCTGCCCACTACTGCTAAACAAAGTTCTACCTGCACAATACATAACATTATACAGGACTTCAAAAGTGGCAGACTAGACAGGGTACTGAATTTATAAAGCTTTTCTTTTAAATAAAGAAGCTATTTCCTGCTCAGACGTTCATTCAAAGAAAATGAAAGAAGATGTAAAATGCCATTACAAAGTGACCAATTCACTGGGTCACAAATCACATTAAATTTCAAGTTAAATCAAATCCTCTATATAGGACTATGGCCAGTGAAAGCTCTGTACTATATAAAGCAGGAATCTATGACATCTGGGGGGAAAAGGGAAAGTATCAAAACACAAGTCGAGAGTTCCTAGCCTTCTGGAGGCTAAGCTTCCCGGGTGTTAGCCTTGTGAGTCCAAAACGGAATAAAACACTCACCTTCTGAAACAACAGCTCTAGTGTCCTCCGCCTGGACAACAACCTCTTCGTACTCTGCGGAGCTCTCACTGTCAGAGCTGGAACTACTTGAGACCTGCAAGTCTTCAGAGACAGGATTCCTGGTCTCTGAATCCTGAGATGTGCTTGGCAAATGAGGCTGGGTCCGGCTCACCTGAAAGTAAGCATCCAAGGGTGCTCTCGACCTGTGTATGTAGAAAGACAACAAAATGACAGTACAATGGACCATCATCACAAGAAAAATGCACAGTAATCCGAAGGTAAATCCTAGTCACTTCAACCCATCTCCAGGCAATTAAATGCTGCCTTTCAACACTGACGCAGAAATAGCAGTTTCAGGCAGAGCTGGCTAGCCTGGATATTCTCTTTTCCACTCAATTATTACATTAGCCACATTGGAGGTTGACTCTTGCTAAAAGCAAATTCTACTTTATTGGCTTTTGGCCATGTGTCAATATCTTTTAAAAGACGCAATGCAACAATCTGTCTACTGGTGTTAGGGGGTTGAAAGAGAGTGGACAAGGAAAAAAAGGGGTCTGTTGATCAAGTATGGCCTCATAGGATTCTGCTGCTGCAACAACACAGACCACGGTCTTTCCGGGTAAAAATGAAGTCTGGCTTCAGTCACCATTGCTTTACCTCTCACTTTAAAACATTTTCTTTTTAAGTTTAAATAATGTCATGTTTAGGTTAAAAACACAGCATGATATCCAAAAATAACTCAGGATGAGAAGAGCTGGGAGCAGATTTAACACTTCAATCTCTTCTGGCTGGCTGAGTTTTAACCACACCCACTACCTTTTTGCAGTTACCCCGCACATTCAAGCTAACACACCACACCCTGCTTCCTGCACAGAATAACATTCAATATTAAAAATCAAAAAGGTGTTCTGTACTTTAGAACATACTGCCTAGCTATTAGTTACAAAGTATTACCGAAAGGTGACCTACTTTTAAGTTTTAATAATTGTCTTTATAACATTAAGATATTCCCCAGAAACATCGATGGAGACTGTTCATACAGAAAAAAATTGATTTCTCATAGTTTGGCTGCAATCTATGGCAAACCAGGGCTTTCTATTAAAAAATGAGGATAGAAAAAATAAATGTTATTTGGTGTCCAATTCAACAGTTAGAAGATTCACCTTTGTAAGAAAAAAAAAAGAAAGGTGAATAAATTGAAATGAGAAGTAGCAACTGTGAATCCTTTTTGACTCACAATTTAAGTGTACAATTCAGTGGTTTTTAGCATAACCGTAGGTTATACAACCATCATGACTATATTATTCCAAAACATTTTCACCACACCTAAAAGGAACCCTGTACCCATATTAGCAGTCTTTCCTTCTTTTCCCCTTTCCCCGACCTCTAGCGACCACTAATTTCTTTTCGGTCTCTATGGACTTGCCTATTGGACATTTCATAAGGATGCAATCATATGATATATAGCCTTTTGGGTCTGACCCCTTTTATAATTTCATGATATATACAAAGACCACGTCATCTGTCTATAGCTATAGTTTTTCGTCCTTTCTAACTGGAATGCCCTTTTTTTTTTTTTTTTTTTTTTTTTTTTGCCTAACTGCTCTGGCTAGAACCTCCAGTACAGCAGTGAATAGAACTGGCAAAAACAGACATCTTTGTCTTGTTCTTGATCTTAGGGGTAAAGCTTTCAGTCTTTGTCCATTTAGTATGTTAGTCAAGGGTTTTTCATTGGTGGACTTTATCAGGTTGAGGAAGTTCCCTTCTGTTCCTAGTTTGCTCAGTGTTTTCTTTTTATCATGAAAGAGTTTTTGCCAAATGCTGCTGCTTCTTCTTTTTTAAAAGATTTTATTTATTTATTTCAGAGAAAGAGAGAGAAAACGAGTCATGGGGAGGGCAGAGGGCAAGAGAGGCAGACTCCCCACTCAGCAGAAAGCCCAATGCGGGGCTCGATCCCAGGACCCAGATATGAACTGAGCCAAAGGCAGTCACTTCACTAAGCCACCAAGGCTCAAATGCTTCTCCTATATCTTTTAAAGGATATGCTCAATCAAATGCTTCCTCTGTATCTATTGAGATGTTCATGTTTTTCCCCTTTATTGTATTAATATGGTATATCTCACTGACTTTTTTATATACTGAATCAGCTTTGCTTTCCTAGAACAAATCCTGTTTGGTTATAGTGTATAATGATTATTCAGTTTGCTAGTACCTTGTTGAGAATTCTTTTATCTATATTCATAAATGATATTTGCTTGTAGTTTTCCTGTGATGTCTTTATATGGTTTTAGTATTGGAGTAATACTGGCCTCATAGAATCAGGAAGTATTCTCCCGCTTCCATTTTCTGGAAAGGTTTATGAAGTACTGGTATTATTTATTTTATCTTTTTTCTTTTTTGACTGGGAAAATAAGTTTATTTTCTTCAGGCATGTGGGCAGATGTCTACTCTCAGAACTTCTGGAATTGCTTCCTGGTACCAGTGGCCTTCGTGACTTTGGGCACGTTGAAGCACACAGTCTTGTTCAATGGCAGGCATTCACACACTGTGACAATGTTGCAGACCTGGATCTCCCTGAAACAGGTGCACGGACATGCTCTTGTGGATTTCTCAAAGTGGTTGTACTTCTGGATGTAGTGGCGGATGACAACGTCCTCTGAATCTTCATCTTGGTCACAACACCAGACAGAATCTGCCCTTGGATGGAGACATTACCAGTAAAGGGGCATTTATCAATGTTAGTGCCCTCAATGGCTTCCTTGGGTGTCTTAAAGCCCAGACCAATGTTTTTGTAGTATTGTGGGTGCTTCTCCTTGCCAGTTTCTTGAAGCAGAACCCTCCTTTTACTTTGAAAGATGGTTGGCTGCTTCTGTCAGGCACGCTCAGTCTCAATGTCCTCTATCTACCTGGCTGCCTGAATAACGGAGAGCACCGAAGCCATCTGGGTTTCCTTATCCACTGCCTATTTGTTTCATTTTTTTTAAAGATTTTTATTTATTTGTCAGAGAGAGGGAGGGAGAGCACAAGCAGGGGGAGCGGCAGGCAGTGGGAGAAGCAGGCTGCCTGCTGAGTTGGGAGTCCGATGCCGGACTCGATCCCAGGGTACTGGGATCATGACCTGAGCCAAAGGCAGACACTTAACCAGCTGAGCCACCCAGGCGCCCCCTATTTATTTCATCTTTAAACATCTATTTCATTCTGCTCTAATGATCATTATATCCTTCTGTCCACTTGCTTTGAATTTTGGATTTTTTTCCTTTCTTTTTCTAGTTCCTTAAACTAGGTTATTGATTTGAGTACCTTCTTCTTTTTAGAAGTTTTATTTATTTATGTGATGTCTACACCCAGTGCGGGGCTCGAGGTCATGACCCCGAGATCAAGAGTTAGATGCTCTACTGACTGAGGCAGCCAGGTGCCCCTGCTTTCTTTTTTAGTGTGGCATTTAACAACTATAAATTTCCCTCTAAGCATTGCTTCTGCTGCATCCTGTAAGTTTTGGTATGTTTTCCTTTTCATTCATCTCAAACAAAATATTTTCTAATTTTTCTTGGGATTTCTTCTTTGATCTATTGGTTTTTTAGGAGTTGTGTAATTTCTACATACTTGTGAATTTTCCCAAATTCTGTTACTTATGTCCAGAACATACTTTGTATGATTTCAATCCTTTAAATTTACTGAGCTTGTTTTATACCCATATGTTAGCCCTAACATATGATCTATCCTGGAAAATGTTACATGTGCACTTGAGAAATAGATATGTTCTGCTGTTGAGTGGATGTCCTATAGATGTCTATTAGGTCTAATAGGTTTATAGTGTTTTTCAAGTTTTCTGGTTCCCTGTTGAGTTTCTGTCTAGTTATCCTCATTGTTGAAAATGGGGTACTGATACCTCCTACTATTACTGGAGAATTGTCAATTTATTCCATCAATTATGACAGTTTTTGCTTCATGTATTTGGGGGCACTGTTACAGGTATACATAGGTTTATAATTATTATATCTGCTAAACAGATTGAACCTTTTATCATTATACAACATCCTTCTCTGACTCCTGTAACAATCTCTGTCTCAGAGTCTATTTTGTCTGATATCAGTATTGCAACTCCTGCTCTCTTGTGGTCACTGTTTGCATGGCATATTTTATTACATCCTGTTACTTTCAATCTATTAATGCCTTTCAATCTAAATTGTGTGTCTTGCAAACAGTATACAGTTGGATTAAAAAAAAATTCTGTGCTGATCTATGCCTTTTGATTAATGTTTAATCCATCTGCATTTAAGGCAGGATTTATATCTACCATTCTGTTTTTTTTTTTTTTTAAAGATTTTTTATTTATTTATTCGACAGAGATAGAGACAGCCAGCGTGAGAGGGAACACAAGCAGGGGGAGTGGGAGAGGAAGAAGCAGGCTCATAGCAGAGGAGCCTGACGTGGGGCTCGATCCCATAACGCCAGGATCACGCCCTGAGCCAAAGGCAGCCGCTTAACTGCTGTGCCACCCAGGCGCCCCCCATTTTGCTGTTTTCTATATGCCTATGTCTTTTTTGTTCATATAGGAATGTCTCTTACAAATTCTCGTAATAGAAATGTGTAGGGGTGCCTGGCTGGCTCAGTCAGTGGAGTGTGTGATACTGATCTTGGAGTTACACAATGGAGCCCCACACTGGGTGCAGAGATTACTTAAAAATTTTTAAAAATCTTTAAAAAATGTTTATTGCTCCATCATTGCCTTCTTTTGTATTATTTTCAAGTGCACCATTTTAATTCTCTCATTTCTTTTACCACATATAAAGTTAATAGTTCTATTCCCTCCCCACTTTTGCTGATGATTTTATGTACATCAACACAGATTTATAGTTATTTCTTTATGCTTTTTCTAAATCAGAAAGAAAAAAAAAGAATTATAAATAAAAAATACATGTGTATTGTCTATTTTATTTGCCTATGTAGTTATCTTTGCTAGTGCTCTTTATTTCTCCTTGTGAATTCAATTTATTTATGTCTGGTATTTTGGCGGGGGGGGGGGTGGTTCTTTAATTTCAGCCTGAAGGACTCTCTTTAGTAATCTTGTAGGACAGGTTTCCTTTAAAGAATTTTTTTTTTTTAAATCCTAGAATGCCTCATTGTTCCTTCATTTTTAAGGGGCAGTTCTGCTTGACATGGAATTCTTAGTTGAGTTTTTTCTTTTTTTTTTTTTTTTTAAGATTTTATTTATTAATTTGACAGAGAGAGAGACAGCCAGCGAGAGAGGGAACACAAGCAGGGGGAGTGGGAGAGGAAGAAGCAGGCTCCTAGCGGAGGAGCCCGATGTGGGGCTCGATCCCATAACGCCGGGATCACGCCCTGAGCCAAAGGCAGACGCCCAACCGCTGTGCCACCCAGGCGCCCCGAGTTTTTTTTTTTCTTTTAAAACTCTGAACAGGTCAGGGGTGCCTGGGTGGCTCAGTCAGTTAAGGGTCTGACTCTTGATTTCATCTCAGGTCATGATCTCCGTGCTGGACATGGAGCCTACTTAAGATTCTCTCTCTCCCTCTGCCCCTCCCCATCCCTGTCTGCACGTGCTCTCTTAAAAACAAAACAAACAAACAAAAACAACCCAATGAAACCTCTGAACAGGTCATTCCACTGCATTCTGACCTCCACTGTGTGTGATGATAAATCGGCTGTCAAATTTACTGAACACCCTTTGTATATGATGAGTCAGTCACTTTATTGCCGATTTCGAGATTCTTTTTCCTTGGCACTAACGGTTTGATTATGATCTACGTAGGTGTGGATCTCTTTGAATTTATCCTGTTTTATAGTTTGTTAAGCTTCTTGTAGATTAATGTTTTTCATCAAATTTGGCAAGTTTTTGTCATTTCTTCAACTATTCTTTCTGCCCCGTTCTCTCCTCGCCTAGAAGGACTTCCATTATGCATGCTGGCATACGCTTGGCGCTGTTCTACGGGTCTCTGAAGCTCTGTTCATTAGTCTTCATTTTCCCCCTGTTCTCTAGGCCAGATAACCTCAATTCATCTATCTTCAATTTTGCTTCTTGACTCTTCAAAGCCAATTCTTTCTTTTGCCTGTTCAAACTTGCTGAGCCCTCTAGTGATTTTTTTTTCATTTATTGTACTTGTCAACTCCACCATTTCTATTTTGTATATTTTTATAACTTCAATCTCATTATTAAAATTGTCTATTTGGTGACACAATGTTTTATACTTGCTTTAGTTCTCAGAATATATTTAAAAAGGAGTTTTAGGGGCATCTGGGTGGCTCAGTCGTTAAGCATCTGCCTTTGGCTCAGGGCGTGGTCTCAGAGTTCTGGGATCGAGCCCATACATCAGGCTCCTCCGCTGAGAGCCTGCCTCTTCCTCTCCCACTCCACCTGCTTGTGTTCCCTCTCTCACTGGCTGTCTCTCTGTCAAATAAATAATTAGAATCTTAAAATAAATAAATAAATGAATAGATAAAAATAAAAAGCAGTTTTAAAGTCTGTTTGATTAAGTCCAACATCTTGGCTTCTTCATGTAGTTTCTGTTTTTTCTTTTCTTCCTATGTGTGGGCCATACTTTCTTTCCATGTCTTGCATTTTTTTCTTGACATCTGGACATTTCAAATACTATAATGCAGTAACTCTGGAAATCAGAGTCTCCCCCTTTACAAGGTTTGTTATTGTTATTTCCTACAGTTGTTACTTTTTGTTTAGTGACTTTTCTAAAGTGATTCTGTAAAATCTGCATTCTTTGTTGCATGTGGCCATTAAGTCTATGAGGTTAGCTTAGGGGTTAGTTCATGCCTGGACAGATTTGCTTAAACACCGGGGACCAGTAAGTCCCCTAGTCTTTGCTGAGTGTGACTGTGTGTGTCTGTTGGGGCACACCCAGGAATCAGCCAGGCAAGTGACCATTCTTCCTGATTGTGCAGAGCCTCAAGGCCAGCCAGAATTGAGAAATTAGTGCCTTCTTAGGTCTTCCCTGGGCATGAGCACCGCTGTACACAGCCCTAGGCATGTCTGCGGCCTTCTAGATTTCCAAGAATATGTCAGAGCTTTTCAAAACCCCTACAAATATCTCACTCCTCAGCTTTTCCTTTTAAGCTCTTTAGTTAGTTTGCCCCATGGTTATGCACCACCTCAGGTAGCCTCTAGGGAAAAGGCTTTCAGCTTTTTAGACTGGGCATACTGCTAAGTCAGAAAGAGCCCTGCAAGTGGCATCTTCCAGGAAACCACCCAATAGGACAAAAAGAATTCTCTGGGAATGAAGCTTTGAAGGAGCTCCAATCCCAATCTACTCCCTCTTGTGGCTGTCAGGCTGCTTGCTGGTTTTCACTGTGACTGCAGGCACCTGGTTTTCACCGTTACCATCAAGCTGAAGACGGATATGGGAACAGAGAATGCCAGGAAGCTTACTGTTCCGATATTCAGCTGTTTTTTAAATATTCACTCCCTGAATCACTTTAAGCATCTGCTTAATTTCCACAGTCCTGAAAGTTGACTCTGATTTTGCAGTTGTTTTGGAGGTCCTAACTCTGCCATTTTTTATGTCACTCAGGTTTTCTTTTTTAAAAATGCTAATAAGCACATCTACCAACTAATTTTGGCAACCGTGTGCTAACAGCAGCTATAGCTAACATGAGAATCTGCACATAAGAACAGTGTCTCCTAATTATCATTTTAATCAAATGAAATCCACACTAAAGTTAGGCTAATAGTTAGGCTACTGGCATGCATATTGAGCATTCTGCAATAGAAACTGGTAAAAATTTAAGTGATTAAAAAAACCCATACTCATTAACATTGCTTTAATATAGCAAAAGGCATTTCCAAGATCAGATGGGGACAAAGGAAAGGGGAGCTACCATCATCAGGAGGCAGTGCTAGGGTTTCCCTCTGGGTGTACAATCTTGAAACCCAAGAAATCCTCCTCTTTCCCTGCACTTATCATAGCTGAATTAAATAACAGTATAATAAGTTCTTGCCCCTTGCTTACCCTCTGTAGTCCTAGATTCCATAAGCTCCATAAGAACAGGTACCCTGATCTGTCCTGTTCACAATGTATCTCCAAGGCAAAGTTCTGTCTCTCACATAGTGGAGTATTAGAAATATTTGATGAATGAGTGACGACGCTGACAGCCAGAATCAAGCAGCCTCAAACAAAGAAACAGCAAAGGAGTCTGTGACCTTGGCTGAGAAGCCTGTTGGGAAAAATACCTCATTACTCAGCTCCCCCCAACTTTGGCTTCTCAGTGGAGTCTAAGGCAAAAGCTGCCCACCCTCGCCAGGCTCTCAACACCTGACCCAGAGATAGGCTGTCAGGCGAGTCAATGCCAAACACCATAACGAGAAATTCCAGTTAAGAAATTCAGAAGGTATAATAAGCAATCAGTCCTAGAAAATCTCCTATTTTTATATGAATTTAGTGTGGAATTTGCTCCCAACACAGTATTTAGGGGAAAAAAGTTTTAACACCACATTTATTTGGCTCCAGAATCCATGTTTTCTCCACTAAACTGCACAATCCCTGGCTGTTTAGGTTTATTTCCTTTTGAAGAAAGAAGCACAACCGTCAGTCAAAGAGCTCAACTGATATCCTTTCACATCTAAACTCCATAACCCAGTCTCTGAGCACAGATTCTACACACGTCAAGCAATTTTCTGATTAGAGTTTAGATTCTCTGTATAAATTTCTTCCAGGAGAATCATGCTGACCATGCCAGCAAGAGACTTTGGTCTCTGTAGCATTTCTATTTCTCTCCGTAAACGGGGATTTGATTTCTAAGTGTCACTCTCCTGTGAGTTGGTTAATGGAAGTCTCCCACCAAAAGCAATCAAATCTGCCCCCACTCCCCCCTGCCGAAAGAAGTATATGAACAACCAAGGCTGAGGAATACTGAGGTCTCTTGGCAGTCAGCCAGTTCCTGTGGACGTCATTTCAACTCTCAGCCCACAGACTCTGAAAGGGCTCCCAAGCTGCACTATAAGGTGCCTTCACCGATGACACTGACATGTAAAATCTTACTCTGCCTTCATAACCAGAAGAAATGACACCTTCGAGTAACAGTAACATGCAGCTGAAACGCTTGTCAACACAAAACCAAGCACATCATCCCTGACGGGTCACACCCAGAGATGACCAGGCTAGAGACTAGAGCCAAAGGAACAGCAGCATCCCCCTGCTCCCCCCCCTACGGTAATCAGGAGCATCCATGGAAAAGGATGCTGAATCTGGGATCAGAAGGCACAATCCCAGGGGTGCTTGGGTGGCTCAGTGGTTAAGTGTCTGCCTTCAGCTCAGGGCATGATCCCAATGTCATGGGATCGAGCCCCGCATCAGGCTCCTCCGCTGGGGGCCTGCTTCTTCCTCTTCCACTCCCCCTGCTTGTGTTCCCCCTCTCTCTGGCTGTCTCTCTCTGCCAAATAAATAAATAAAATCTTAAAAAAAAAAAAAAGGGGCACAATCCCAATTCCAGAGTTACCCTAGTCAGAACACGAATTATTCCATCAGCTTCCTCATTTGTAAAACATAGTCAATAGATGGCCTAGCTATTGCTTTTTAGTATATCTCATTATTTTCACAATGTTAAGAAAAGAAATGGGTATGACTGACGCTTCCTCTATGTGCCTGGATAGAAAATGAGTCAGATCCAGGTTCCAATACCAACTCAACCTTGTCCCTCACAGTAGCTATGAAACCCTGAACAAAACACTTTCTCAGGGTCCAAGTTTCCTTCACATATAAAATGAAGATGTTGAATTCAATCTTTTTAAGCATTATGAAAACATTTAGGAGGCCAAATGTAAAATAAAGTATTTCAAATAAAGCAGGAGGAAGTTAAAAAACAGGCAAGGCATAGCCAGTGGTTATTTTTTATAGTAACCCTGTCAAGACTTGACAGCTAAGCTCTTCAAGAGGCAAGTTCAAATGAAAAATTATGAAAGAAAATTATTTTCTGCAACACATTCTCAGGTGAGGAGGGCTGGAATGTTTCCCCACTAGTCAGATAAGTTCTAAATTAATTCACATTTTACTTTTCACAAGGCTTCTCTAAATCCAGCCCACCTGTCTACCAAAGTCTACTGCACCATTACATGGAGTGCCAACGAACGATGGATACTGGGTAACTAGAGTGTGGGCTTCTAGGTTAAAAGAAACACTTTTCTGATATGCAAATGATCTAAAGAAGAGCCAGCCCCTACAGAAACCATCCCCAACAAACTACCACCTATTTTCAAAGCACATCAGTGTAACTTATTCCTTCAATGACTCTGTGAAGTAAATAAAGCAAGCACTTTTTTTTTCATCTGACTTGTGAGGAACTGGGGGTTCAGAAAGGCTACCTGACTTTGCCAAAAGTCATACTGTCAAGCCTCGGTAGCACTGGGTCATAACCAGTGCTCATAATTCCCAACTTGGCACTAATCCCAAGACTGTAACATATTTTTACCTGGCACTGTCTGTCCTCTGAGACCCCGCAGTTCTTGACCTGCGTGATGCAGACCCCCTCCTCCTCCTCGATCTCACTGGTCCCACATTGTGGTCTGAAGGGGGTCTCAGGAATTCCAGCATGCCATGAAGTCTCTGCAGCCCACTGATGAAGCTGTTCATTGAATCCAATGAAGACACTGGGATGGGGCGGTTAACACGAGATCGCTGCCTATGTTCCTCTGAAGCTCCTGGATTAATGTTCTCCACACGATCTTCTCCCAACAGCTCCACTTCCTCGGTCAGGTCAACAGACAGCTGTGCAGCAGGCTGCAGCAGGTGCGGTCCCACCTGACTGCTGGTCCCTTCAGCAGGAGCAGGCTGGAGCAGGGGTGGCCCCCCTTGGCTGCTGACCACTTCAGTAGGTAGAGGCTGGAGCGGGGGTGGCCCCCCTTGGGTGCTGACCACTTCAGCAGGAACAGGCTGCTCTGCAGCACGATGCTCTAATTGCTCGTCAACATTATATTCCATTGCTTCCTGAGCCATCTCTGGAGAAGATTCGTAAAAAGTATCAGTAAAACAGATAAAACATGCCATATAGCTGATATAATCATATCTAAGTCTTCTAGAACTTCTATTTCACATCATTCTTGGCAAAACTGAGAATCTTAAAATAAGTAACTAAAATCTCCTAAGTCACAAGTGTTTGTTAATCAGTAACTTTTTTCTCCGTAACAAGTACTTATAACTAGTCTTCCAGTTTGCCCTTTGAAAACATGAAGGCATATGATCATAGCACTAGCTTCTAAAACAGAAAGATCTAAGAAAAAAAAGGGGACTGAACTTTTGTGTCTTAAATTTCCCAGACCTCTAGCAGTTCTTTGTTGTGACCCAAATACAGACATTTACCTAAATATATGCTGTATTTGATTTTAGTAGGCATAGGCAATATTCATCTTTCACAGCACCAAGTTACAAAGGATAAACAAAGAAGGGACATTTTTACAGTTGCAAAATTAACTCAATACTAACTCAAAATAGAAATTTACCTAATTTCTCCAAAAAGGCTGACCAAACTTTATTTGCTCTGTCCTTTTCAGTATTTTTGTTTCCCATCTCTAATGCAATTATTAGCCCATTTACCATATTTATCAAGCACCTGGCACGTCCCCTTCATTGTTTCTTGTTTCTAATTCCATTATGTTAATCCACTCAAGAAATATTTATTAAGCACCTGTTAAGTAGTCAGATACCCCACAGAGGTGATGACAGGATACAACTGTGTAACAGATTTTACATTCTAGCAAATGGGAAAATAAATAAATGTGGAAGTTATACATTGTGATATCCGGTCTTGGGAGTAGGAGTGAAGGAGCACCATTTTATTTTATTTTTAAGATTTATTTATTTATTTGAGAAAGAGAGAGAGAGAGAGAGAGAGTGAGAGAGAGAAAGCACAGAGGAAGAAGCAGACTCCCCGCTGAGCAAGAACCCAGATTCGGGGCTCCATCCCAGGACTGTGGGATCATGACCTGAGCTGAAGGCAGACACTAAACTGACTGAGCCACCCAGGTGCCCCAAGGAGCACCATTTTGGATACTCTTTCAAAGAGTGAAAATTGAGCCCAGGCGTGAAGGATTAAAAGAAGGTGGCCATATGAAGAGCCAAGGAAGAGTTTCAGAAGGAAATCAGTACAGAGGTCCCTGATGAGCATGGGTTTGGTGAAACTGAGAAACAGGGCAGATGCAATGAGCACAAGAAGGAAGAGTGCGAGGATGGGATGAGGTTGAGGAGGCAGAACACTAACACAAAAGGCGTCGGTAAGGAGTTGCTTCTGTGTTAGGAATGGACTGCAGGGGGAGCAGGAGTGCAGGGGGAGCAAGGCTGTAAGCAAGCCAACCAGTTCACAGGCTCCTTACGGGGGTGTAAACCAGTGGTCACAGACGCTTGGGCCAGAGTGGGAGCAGGAGATGGCAAGCAGCAGACAGCTTTAAGAACCCTAAGGGCAGACATGCTACTTAAAATCACGGGACAGATTAAACTACTACAGAACAGAGATAGAAGAAAAGTGGGCCAAGGACTCGAACCCAAGACACACGTTATAAAAGGCCAAGAGTTAGGGGCGCCTGGGTGGCATAGCGGTTAGGCGTCTGCCTTCGGCTCAGGGCGTGATCCTGGCGATCTGGGATCGAGCCCCACATCAGGCTCTTCTGCTATGAGCCTGCTTCCTCCTCTCCCACTCCCCCTGCTTGTGTTCCCTCTCTCGCTGGCTGTCTCTATCTCTGTCAAATAAATAAATAAAATATTTACAAAAAAAAAAAAAAGGCCAAGAGTTAGCAGGAAGAGAACCCAGAAAAAAGACTATGAAAGAGGAGGAAACCTGGGAGAGCATGGGGTCTTGGAAGAATGTTTCAAGAACGGAATGGTCAAGTGTGTCTAATACAGAAGAGCGATCACTACATTTAACAACATGGAGATGACCCACAGCCTAGAAAAGAGCAGTTTCCCCGAAGTGATGGGCCCAGAGGCCAGACTGGAGCGGGCTGAGTCAGTAACAGGAATTCCAATAAACATGGGGGATACAGGCACACTTAGCTTTCTTTTTCTAGTCATTCCCGAAAACCCATGAACATGACACATAGCCCACAAAGGCATTTAAGAAAAGATAAATTACAAGACAACTTAAAACAAGTTAAGAGATAGGCAATTTTTACTGGAACTGGTAACTTCTTAGTAGAGCTGAAAAGATCAAACCCAAGTGCCTGCAAAGAAGGGCGGCTGCAGCTCCTGAGAAGCAAGCTGATCCCACTGAGGGGAGTGCAGACACTGGGCACCACAGAGGACAGTGTTGAAAGATGGAGCTGAAAGACAGGACCGGTTGAAAGCCTGTCTCAAGCGAACAAAAAGCCAGCCAAACACACACCTCGTCCGCCTATGCTGTAGAAAACGGGCGGTCCGTGCCAGCCAGGCTTAATACCTGCATGGGTACAGCACAGCAGCGAAAATAAGGAGATGAGTGCAAGTCTACACACTGAACAGTGTGAGCCCTTCCAACTCTTCTCCTCAGCTTTTTCCCTGCTCAGATCCACGACACAATATGCTGGTTTATACACATTCTCTACACAGGGCAGGAGATTAGAGGGCTGTTCACTAGAGAAAACCAGCTCAAGAAAAAAAGATCTATAAATACTGACTGTTGTGAATCCCTCAATAAAATGGCTGAGTCCCTGTCCACCTATTTAACAGTAAAAGCCTACTGGTTGATATGGTTCAGCCACTCATACAGAGTTTCCAATCTGTTTTCTGGGAGAAGGGGACCCTCTTTAAAAACAAACAGCCAAGGATCAATTGACATTTGAGCAAAGCCTCCAACATGAGAGACAGACCAAAGCAGACAAAACAAAAGAAACTTGGAGGGAAGAAGAGAAAACAATGGAAGAAAAACTAAAAAACAAAAACAAAAAACCAAACACAAAACAAAAAAACTCCCTCAAACTTAAAGTAAAAGAATGCACGGGGGAAAAAGGACAAATTAAAAAACAAGAGCTCTTGGAAATGAAAAATCATAGCCAAAATAAAATATTTAATAGGAGGATTGGAAGAGGGGCGCCTGGGTGGCTCAGTCAGTTTAGCGTCTGTCTTTGGCTCCAGTCATGATCCCGGGGAGCCTGCTTCTCCCTCTCCCTGCCGCTGCCGGTTTTGCGCGCGTATGTGTGGGTGTGGGTGTGTGGGCGCGCACGCGCGCGCAAAATCTTAAAAAAAAAAAAAAAAAGGGTCGAGATAAAGTCGAGGAACTCTTTTAGAAAGTAAACTAAAAGACAGTCAAAAAGGACAATAAAATTAAAATGTCAAGCCAGGATACCTGATTAACTGAACTACCAGAAAGAACTCAAGAAAGTGGAGAAGAGAGTAAAGCAAAAATACGGAACCATAAGCTCTCTTCCCATTAAGAACTCCAACACAGTAAACCTTCAAAATTACATCAAACAAAAAAAAGCAGGTTATAAAGGAATCCGCTATAATTCCATTTTTAGGACACTTAAAAACATGCAAAACCATGCTACTACCTGGACTTATAAATATATGCATTGTAGTATGAAACAAGCCCGGGCATGAAAAATTCCAAATTCTGGAAAAGGAGAGTTCAGATACACGTGGGGCTTCAACTACATACATGCATATACATATATATATTTTTTTCTTTAAAAAAAAAGGATGCGATTGTAATTACAGCAAAAGGTCAACGACAAGATCTGTCAGATCTAGATGGTGAGTACACAGGTCTTTTTTTTTTTTTTAATCATTCTGTGTACTTTTCATATGGTTAAATATTAGAAAGGAAATTTCATCCCGTCATAGATTAGATCTGATTAGAACAATAAGGCAGACAGCCGAATCCAAACGATTCATCTTGGTATCCTCCATAGCAACAAGTACACAGCAGGTGCTTAAATACTTACAGAATTATCCACCATATAGCTAAAAAAAGAAATCAAAACCAAAACCACCAACCAATCAACTTCCCAACATCTAAGAACATAACAGCACTGGATAAAGACAGAGATCTAGGAAATAAAGAACATTCTCATCCTGGCAGAAAGTTCTTTGAAACAGCGGCGGTCTAGAGCAGAGCTGGCCGATCCATGTGGGCAAAGATATATCCTCCAGCCCTTGGGCTAGCCGAGAAGAGCCAAAAAGACCGTCGGCTGGGCACGCCAAGCTTGGAGCAGCCCCGTCCTTGACCTCGGCGTGCCATACTAACGCTATCTTCTCCGTGTGACAGGAGACTGGCCGCTTCAAACGTGAACCTCCCCCGTGTCATCTTTCCAAACTTTGTTACTCAGATCAATGTCCGCACCAAGCGGGACGACGGCCGCCAATCACCAGGATAAGGGGCCGCAGCACCGAGTCCAGCCGACCTCGGCTCAAATTCCCGCTCTGTCGCGTACTACCTGCGGCATCTTACGCACCCGGGTTTCCTAGCCTCTCCGTTCAACTTGTTCACTTCTAAAACTGGGATAATAAAAGTATTTACGTCACAGTGCTGCCGGAAAGCAATGACAGGAACGGGCGCTCAGCGGGAGAGCACTCACATTTGCACATGAAGAGTTGGAAGCTCGGCTCGCCCGAGAGCCGCCCGCGGCGAACTCAGCTCCTGCCTTCGCCGCCCCCCGCCCCCGCAACCACAGGCGCCCGCCCCGAGCAAGTCCGAAAAAGCTTGGGTTCGGGCGCCTCGGGCCCGACGGTTGGGGCAACCCGCAGCGGCCGAACCTCCCCAGGCCGCCAGGTTCCGTGCCCGCCCGCGTAACTCCCCTCGTGGGGCATCCCCAGGCCCCGCAGCCAGGGATCAAGCCCGGGAAGTTACCGTGGAGCCAGGGGCCCAAGGCCTGCGCAGTGGCAAACGCCGCCTTACCTAAGGCCTGGAGGACACCGTGGGGCTTGGAAAATCGCCACGGTCGCGGCCGTTTTTTGGAAGAACTCGCACAAACCCGGGCCAACAGCCACTTCCTGAGCAGCTCAAGCGGCCCGCCTGAGTTGCGGGCGCGGCCTGCTCCTATTGGGCAGCAGTCCTAGACGGCGGCCAGTACCCTGCTTTCTTCTTCTTTAGGTCGCCGCTGACTGAAAAAGCGACTCTCTCATTGGCTGAGCCTCGTAAACTGACGAGGCGAGACCACGCGCGAGGGGGCCTCGTACAATTGGTAGAAACCTTCGTCAGTCACCTCGTGCCCAGCCCACAAGGAGGAAAACAGAACTAGCGTTTCACCGCTCTTTATTTGAACTTTCTGGCGGGGTAAAGTTGTCAGGAAAAGATCTCTCGGATCTTTCCGGAGCCTGAGGCGTGGGACAATCGCGTTCATGTATATTCTCTCCTGAGGTTGAAGAGCTCATGCAAAAGAACTTGCCTACACCATCTCTTTAATCCAAACCATTGCAATAAATTGCCTGCTACTGTATCGTCGCATTACTTGACAGCAAACATTTTTGAAGAACCTCACTGAAAGTCGAAATCTCACTTCTAGGAGGAAGACCTAGTAAATCTAAACCTCAGACAGAGACAGCACATTGCCAACATTTTATTTACTCAGCGGTCAATTTTCAGTGGAATTGACGGCATAAATAATTGAAAGTCATGGATAATCCAAGTATTTTCTCCTCTGAACTTGTTATCAAAGCCAGTATCAGCATTTGTACTTTTTCCTCTTTTCCTGCCATCTTAAGAAAACTACTACTGAGTTATAGCATGGCTAATATGAGGAGAAACGAAACTTTCTTTTGTAAATAAACAGGTATGTTATAGAATAGAATGAAAAACGTCTGTACTCTTCTATAAATCCTGCATGTTCAATACAGAAAAATTAGAGGATGCAAAGAAGCAAAAAAGAAAAATTGTCTCTATCCACAGAAGTCATTATTAACTTTGCTTAAAATCTTCATCTACCTAAATACAGTGTTTTAATCTTAAAATACATATCGAATTGCTTTCCATGTTAATGTATGCATAGGCACATCATCAAACACTGAGCAATTCTTTGAAAACATTTTAAATAAAAATAGGTAAAATATCACATGGTAAAAAAAAACTGAACAGGAAGGACTACTTGGTGGGAAGTATACAGAATGTTTCTAAATGATTCTGATATTCATTCATGATTCACTTACCGGCCATGTTTACTAGCTAGGAGAGAAACAGAAAAGACACACACCAGAAATTTATAGTCTTGTCTCCAACTTCCAAAAGTTATATATAGCTAGAGGGAAAAGGTGTTGGCTGTGTTCCATTGTAGGGGTGACATTCCCACCTTTATGGGTGATTACTTCAATGCCAATGTGTCTCTTGGCTCATTTGTAAAAAGACTGAAAAATAAATGCACTAAGAATGAGTTATTTGGACGGATGTCTTTTTCTTTTTCTTCACCAAAAGACATGACCAATGAGTTCTTCTATACTGCATGATAGTAATTAGGACCTGCATGTATAATTTAAAATGCAGAATTTGAAAGAATTGTCAAGGTTAAAAGATGACAAAGAAAGTTTTATACTTGTGGAAAGCCTTATCCTCAGATTCTGGGGAAAGTCATTAATTTTCCTCTACCATTAGGAGTACCATCATTCATTCATTCACTCATTCATTCAGTCAACAAGTATTCAACAACTATTGCAATCCTGGCTATGGTCTGTATGGTATGGATATGGTATATAAGACAGAGAAGATCTTGGGACCCCTGGGTTGCTCAGTTGGTTTATCGCCTGCCTTCAGCTCAGGCCATGATCCCACGGTCCTGGGATCGAATCTCACGTGGGGCTCCTTGCTCAGTGGAGAGCCTGCTTCTCCCTCTGCCTGCTGCTCTCCCTGCTTGTGCTCTCTCTCTCTCTGACAAATAAATAAAATCTTTAAAAAATAAATTAAAAAAAAGAGAAGACCTTGACCTAATAGAACTTCTATCCTCCATGGGGTGCCTGGGTGGCTCAGTTGGTTGAGCTTCCAATTCCTGATTTCGGCTCAGGCCACAATCTCAGGGTTGCAAGATCCAGCCCTGCATCGGTCTCTGTGGTCGAGCCTGCTTAAGATTCTCTCTCACCCTCTCCCCCTGCTCCATGCCCCCTTCATGTGCACTCTCTCTCTCAAAAAAAAAAAAAGAAAAAGAAAAAGAAAAAGAATTAGCATCATAAATGATGTTTGGAAATAGGAAGGTAGAAACAAAAGAAAAAGGTGGGAATTTCACCCCTAAAAACAGAACAAAGACACAAGCCAGAAAAATAAAACAAAAAACCCTTCTAGCCTCCTAAGGAGAGGCAGATCATAAACCAATAATCAAGAATAAATAAGGTAATTTCAAGTAGTAAGTATCATAAAAACAGTAAAACAGAGGAATATTAGTGGGAAGTGCTTAGGAAAGCTACTTTTAATTGAGGGGTTCAAGCAAGGACTCTCTGAGCTGATATTAGAGTTGACACCTGACCACCTTAGAGGAAAAGTTTGAGAAATGATGTAGAGTCCATAAATGACCATAATAAAAAACAGAGTCAGTTAAGTGCTGTGATAGGCATGGTAGTGTCCCAGACAATGCAACTGGGTAGGACTTCAGGACACCCGGGTTCTGCCTCTCCTCTCACAACCACCACTAATATCTACAAGGTGCTGCCCATTTTTGGATCTCTTTCTTTTTTTTAAGACTTAACATTTTTTCTATCTATCTATCTATCTATCTATCTATCTATCTATCTATCTATCTATCATCTATCTATCTAAGAGAGGGGGAGGAAAAGGGGCAGAGGGAGAGGAAGAAAATCTCAAGAGACTCCAAGCAGAGCCTGGTGTCGGTCGGGGGCTCTATCCAATGACCCGGAGTTCACGACCTGAGCCAAAACCCAAGAGTCTGACACCTAACCGACTGAGCCACCCCCTGGATCTCATTTTTTTGCCTGGCAAAATCAGGTAGCTGGACTCAAATGAAAACCTCTTTGTTTAAAGTGCAGCAAATCTGTGAAACTACAAAATGATGCCAAGCTTCAAAGCAGGTTGGGGAAAAAGAATGATCTCCTCCACCAAATCCTGACAACCAGAACAGTGTTGTCCTGAAGTGCTTTTGCTAATACCCATAGCAAAGAGATCATAGACTTAACTGTAAATTCTAAAACTATAAAACTTCTGGAAGAGAGCAGGAGAAAATCTTTGCGACCTTGGGTTAGGAAAAGATTTTTTTTAGATTTGACCCCCGAAAGCATGATTAATAAGGCCAAAATTGATAAATAAATTGATAATCACATCAAAATTTAAAACTCTGCTCTTCAAAAAGGCATTGTTAAGAAAATGAAAAGATGAATTGCACACAGGTAGAAAATATTTGCAAATCATTTATCTGATAAAGGACTTGTATCCACAATATATAGAGAACTCTCAAAACTCAACAATTAGCAAAAAAAAAAAAAAATTAAAATATGGGCAAAAGGGGACGCCTGGGTGGCTCAGTTGGTTAAGCATCTGCCTTTGGCTCAGGTCATGATCCCAGGGTTCTGGGGTCGAGTCTGGTATCAGGCTCCCTGCTCAGCCGGGAGCCTGCTTCTCCCTCTGCTCCTCTCCTGACTCATGCTCTCGCTCTCCCTCTCATAAATAAATAAATAATTAAATAAATAAAATCTTTAAAAATACAAAAAAATAAAATATGGGCAAAGGATTTGAACAGACACTTCACCAAAGAAGATGTATAGATAACAAATCAATTGAAAGGATACTCAACATTATTATTAATCATTAAGGAGATGCAGATTAAAGTCTCAGTGAGATAGCACTCATAATGTATTTATTAAAATTGCCAAAATTAAAAAGCCTGGCCATACCAAATGTTGGCAAGGGTACAGAGGAACTAGAACTCTCATACACTGCCGGTGGAATGGAAAATGGCACAACCATTCTGCAAAAACAATCTGACAGTTTCTTAAAAAGGTAAATGTACCCCTACCATATGATCAGCTACTAATCTACAGTGACAGAAAGCAGGGGCGCCTGGGTGGCACAGCGGTTAAGCGTCTGCCTTCGGCTCAGGGCGTGATCCCGGCGTTATGGGATCGAGCCCCACATCGGGCTCCTCCGCTGGGAGCCTGCTTCTTCCTCTCCCACTCCCCCTGCTTGTGTTCCCTCTCTCGCTGGCTGTCTCTATCTCTGTCAAATAAATAAATAAAATCTTTAAAAAAAAAAAAAAAAGAAAGCACGTCAGTGGTTGCCAAGGGGGTGGGGGCAGTAGAAGGCAGCGATTGTAAAGGAGTGTGAGGACACTTTCGGAGTTGATGGATATATTTACTATGTTCATTGTGGTGGTAATACACACACATCAAAACTTACCAAATCGCACACTTTAAGTATGATAGCTTATTGTGTAACAATTCTACCTCAAAAATCAGAATTGTGGGGCAGGAGGGGATTGTATGGGCATAACAGAATTTTCTGGCATGATGATAATGTTTATTATCTTGATGGAGTTTGGATTACTCATGTGTATACATTTGTCAAAACTCATCAAGTCATATATTTAAGATTTGTGCCTTTCACAACATGGAAAATTTACCTGCCCACCCCCCAAACCCATAAACAATTATTGAATGATAGAAATGCTGAAGTGCTTAGAAACAAAATGTAGTGATGTCTGATATTTTCTTTTAAATGCATAAAAATAGGCACCTGGGTGGCTTAGTTGGTTAAGTGTCCAACTCTTGGTTTTGGCTCCAGTCATGATCTCAGCGTTGTGAGACTGAGCCCCGTGACTGGCTCCGTGCTGGGCGTGGAGACTGCTTAAGATTCTCTCTCTCCCTCTCCCTTTGCTCACCCACCTCCTCTCCCCTGCCCCTACCCCCTGCCACTCACGTGTGCCCATGCTCGCTCGCTCTCTCTCTCATAAAAAAAAAAAAAAGATGGATTAAAGGGTAGAAAGGGGCATGGATATATGGGTAAGTATATGCTAAATATAGTACATTGCCAGTTGTAGAGTTTAGGTGATGGGTACACAGGTATTCAGAGTATAACTCTCCTCACTGACTTTTCCGGGTATTTGAAATTTTTCATAAATAATGTTGGAGAAGAAAATTAGGTACAGGGCCTTCGAAGATAGTCTGTGCAAGAGAAGGACCCTGAATATTAAGGTTTATTAGTTTCACAGTAAATTCACCTCTGTCTGTGGGTCTGCCAGAGTACAAATAGTAAAGCTACAAGAAAGATTTTTGTTGCACTCCTACAGCAAAGACAACAAAGGGTTTTAAAGATGAAAATAGTAGTACCTGAAAAGCTCTAGAAAAGAATAATTTGTCTTTAAAGCAGGCTCCACGCCCAGCCTGGAGCCCAGCACGGGGCTTGAACTCAGGACCCTGAGATCAAGACCTCAGCTGAGATCAAGAGTCAGACACTTAACCGACTGAGCCACCCAGGCACCCCAAAGAGATTAATTTACTTTTCTCCATGTTTTTATTTACAGAAAAAATATGTTCTAGGTTTTTAAAAAATCAAGAATAAGTAAAAGGTAAAAGAAAAAATAGAAATCAGTCACAATTTTTTCCCCCAGAGATGATTACTAAAATAGAATATAAGCTCCAAATGTGTTTTGTCTGTTGTTTCTTCAGTGATTGGAACAATGCCCAGCACGTCTAATGTTGAATGAGTTGGGACGAGTTCTGGGGTAAAAAAGCAACATGCAGAGGTAAGTGTTAGTGTACCCTAGATAAAGCATACGCCATGAGCAAAAGTGTAGAAATTTCGGAACAAATGGGCCACATGCAGGAGGCACAAGAGACACGCATCTGAGTCTGGCAGGGTTTAAAATTTGAGAGCTCCTAGGCTAACATACTGTGTCTGTCCTCTGCAACATTAGAATAATTTTTAGATGCCAACCTTTAAAAAGATGAACAATTTACAGAAAAATATGAATTTTCACTCTTTTTTTTTTGGCAAAATAGAAAGCTCTGGAAACATTGGAATCCCATTCCTATGTGATAAAAATAGGCTGGAGCAAAGTGGAGGCTGTCTTTTTCACCAAGTTCATCTGCTCACTGAAGTCCCTTCCAGGCTCAGCTCACTCATTTAGATCTCCCCCTAGACACTTCAGACAACCAGAATTTGCGATCTCTGGTAGGAGAGCTCTGGGACCTGATAGTGGAAATCAGGTTTAGGTCTGAGATACAAGGCCAGCTGTATCCAAATGAAGTGTTCGTACCCATGTCTAAAGGCTAGAGGAAGGCTTGAACAGCGTTTGCTCAGTTACTACCGTGTGCAGCCGTTCATCCCAACACTTGGTGGCTTAAGACAACAATCTGCGTCGCTCACGATTTTGATCACCAACGATTTCCTGCAGCTGTGAAGGGCAATCATCACCCAGGGGCTCCTGGTGCTGGGCCATGGATGCCAGGTGGCAAAACTTCTTAGAATCACAGCCTGGCGTGAAAACAATAGGATGGTAGGCTTAAAAAGTTGTTCTGGTACTCACACATCTCTCTGGAAGCCGAGGGCGGGAATCAGAACTAAGGACTCAAAGTAATGAAGAACTAAGAGCTTCCAGGGACCCTACAGACCAGCTCAGGCAGTGCTCACATTGAAGAACAAAGCTCCCAGGACAGCACTAGGCACCCCTAGTTATTACGGTTTTTAACGTGTTTTAATATTTTGTATCTAAGTCACCTTTTTAAAAAAGATTATTTATTTATTTGAGAGAGTGAGTGAGATAGAGAACACGAGGAGGGGGCGGGCGGAGGAGAGCAGAGGGAGAGGGGTGCCTGGCTGGCTCAGTTGGTAGAGCATGCAACTCTTAGTCTCAGGGCTGCGGGTTTGAGCCCCAAGTTGGGTGCAGAGATTACTTAAAAAAAATCTTTTAAAAAATTGTAATAACTAAAATATAACTAAAATTATTTAGGGCTTATTAAGTACATTATAAAGATATCAGAAAGATGAAAGGGCATACACATATATACTTTGACTCAACAATGTGAATTTCTAGGAATTTGCTCTGTGAAAAAGCATGTGTATGTGTATATACTGTTTATTGCAGGGCTATTTATAATAAGTAAAACTGCTAACGACCCTAACAAGAACATGTTTATGTTACTTGTAGTAAAACAATAAAGGAAAAAGTTACCAATTTTAAAAGTGAAAAATCCTAAATGGGTAGTAACAATATAAACCCATAAAGCACTCTAATGCCATTTCTTTCTCTCCTCCAAAACAATGGTATCGGACAGCCCTTTAAGGATGAATAGTCTCCTCGTGCCTTAAATGGGCCCCAGAGGGGTGCCTAGTGGCTCATTCAGTTAAGCATCTGACCCTTGGTCTCAAGGTCATGAGTTCAAGCCCGCCTTGGGCTCAGGCTGGGCGTCGAGCCCACTTTAAATAAATAAATAAAACGGGCCCCCGAAAAGGAAGATGGCACTCATGGTTAGGAATTGGAACGTCTATTTCCCACTGACAACCTGGAGTTCGTCTGACTGCTTCTGCTTGGACGATTTCCCCAGGCGCCGCCTCCTCCGCCCCCACTCCCCATCCCCCGTTCTGTTCTGCGCCTTCCCTGGCCACAGCAGGCAGCTCCTGCATCCGCGCGGAGGAAAGGATACCAAGTCGGTCCCGAGTTCCCAGAAATGGGGCTATGGGTCACCCCCACTTCCCACCCCGCGTCCTTCCCTCGCTCCCCAGGATCCGGCTGCAGCCTCCCTGCCCAGCCGCCTCCGGGGACCGCGGACGCTCCGGGCCAGCCCCGCGACTCACCCTCGTCCCTCCCGAGGGCGTCCGATCCGTCCCGTGCACAGTTCCGGGAAGACGCCTCCCGCCGCTCCGACCGCGCGGGGCCAAGCGCGAGGATCCAGTCCCGGCGCCTCCTTCCCTGGGTGCCCTGCGCTCTGCGCTCGGGCGGGTTCTAGAGCTCGGCGCTCTCGCTGGTCTTTTCCCAGCGAAGCGAACCCAGGGGCAGCACCCTGGGCCTGAACCCCACCCCCACACGCGTGGCCCCGCCCACCCAGGCCTGCCGATCGGACGGCGTCCTTAGCTGGGATGTGGGCAGGGAGGTCTCACAAGCCTCCCCCGCGCTTTCCACGTTGTTCGCTGCCAACCGCCAGGCTCACGGTGCCCTGGCTCCCTAGAACCCCTTTCTCGGCGGTTCCGAGCGAAGGCTTCTTCCTTCCTCCTGCCTTTTCCACACTTTCCCAAATTCACTCAGTAACTATGTATAGAGCGCTCACCAGTGCCGAGGGCTGGGGACTCAGAAAGGAATAAGGTCCAGAGAACTATTACACCCAGAATACAGTATGGGAAGGACTGGATGAGCAAAAACACTGGAGAGCTGGAGAAAAGGTTCCGTGACTGCTTTTGTGTGCTTGAAAATATGGGGGTGGGGGTGTGAGCGTGTGACCCCCTCTTAGGTCAGTGCTCAGCTTTCTTTGATAGCATGAGACGTGTTTTTCTAAAGCTAGCTGTGTTTCCAGCTAGAAAAGTCTAAGTGATGTCATTCATTTACCTTCGGGCTGTTTTCCTCTGAAAGGACAGAATCGGATGGCAGTTGGGGTTGGGAAAGCGGAGGCGGAGGATGTCTGTGGTGTTTGTTCATTTATTGTTCGTCTATTGTGTCAGGTTTTCTTCTGATCTGAGGTTCGCTAGAAACAGAATCCGAGAAAGAAATTCAGGTACATGTGATTCATGGAAGGAAGGCTCTCAGGACAGAAGTTAAGACAGGACAGAGGGAAAAAAGAAAGCTAAGCAAGGCTGTGGTCTCAGTGGAGACTACCTCCACCAGATTCCGTGGGGAGGTCTGGAGCTTGAAGCTGTGGAGCAAGAGGCAGTTTCTGTTCTGCGCAGGAAAAATCACACGTTAGGTCATAAAAAGCCTTAACAAATTCAAGAAGATTGAAATCATACCAAGTATCTTTTCTGACCACAGCGGAATGAAACCAGAAATCAGTAGCTGAAGGGAAACCGGAAAATTCACATATATGTGGAAATTAAACAACTCTTGAACAACCATTGTGTCCAAGAAGAAATCAAATCAAAAGAAAACTACAAAATACCTTGAGACAAATGAAAATGAAACACAACATACCTAAACTTATGGGACACAGAAAAAGCAGTACTAAAAGGGAAGTTCGGGGACGCCTGGGTGGCTCAGTGGGTTAAGCGTCTGCCTTCGGCTCAGGTCATGATCTCAGGGCCCTGGGATGGAGCCCTGCATTGGGCTCTCTGCTCAGCAGGGAGCCTGCTTCTCCCTGTGCCTACTGCTCCCCCTGCTTGTGCTCTCTCTCTGTCTGTCTCTCTGACAAATAAATAAATACAATCTTTAAAAGAATTAAAAATAAAGAGAAGTTCATAGTGATACATACATTTAAAAAAAAGCTCAAATAACCTAGTTTTACACCTCAAGGAACTAGAAAAAGAACAACAAATAAAGCCACAGTTGGCAGAAGAACGGAAATAAATATTAGAGTAGAAAGAAATGAAA
Organism: Ursus maritimus; assembly: GCF_017311325.1. NCBI lineage: Eukaryota > Metazoa > Chordata > Mammalia > Carnivora > Ursidae > Ursus > Ursus maritimus. The sequence goes on from NW_024424341.1 coordinate 28,457,072, forward strand.
TAGAAAATAGAAAAATAATAGAAAAAGGGGGATCTGGGTGGCTCAGTCAGCTAAGTGTCTGACTCTTGACCTCAGCTCAGGTCTTGATCTCAGGATCCTGAGTTCAAGCCCTGTGTTGGGCTCCATGCTGGACGTGAGGCCTACCTGAAAGAAAAAAGAAAAGAAAAGAAGAAAGAAAAGAAAAAAGGAAAGGAAAGGAAGAAAGGAAGGAAGGGAGGGAGGGAGGAAGGGAGGAAGGAAGAAAGAGAGAAAATAGAAAAAAATCGATGAAACCAAAAGCTGTTTTTTTTTAAAGAAAAGGTAAACAAAATTGACAAACCCTTAGACTAAGAAAAAAAGAGAGAAGAGTCAAATAAATAAAATCACAAATGAAAGACATTATAACTGATATTACAGAAATAGAAAGATCATAAGAGACTAAGCAACTATATGCCAATAACCTAGATGACCCGGAAGAAATAAATACATTCCTAGGAACATACAACTTAAGACTTCAAGACTAAGTCATGAAGAAATACAAAGTCTGAACAGATCTATAACTAATATGGAGATTGACTCGGTAATTAAAAACCGCCCAACAAAGAAAAGTTCAGGGCCAGATGGCTTCGCTGATGAATTCTACCAAATGTTTAAAGAATTAACACCAATCCTTCTCAAATTGTTGTGAAAAATTGAATGAGAACACTTACAAACTCATTTTTTGAGGCCACATTACACTGAAACCAGAGCCAATGATACCACAAGAAAACTAGACACAATATCCTTGATGAATATAGATGTAAAATCCCTCAATAAAATATTAGCAAATCAAATCCAACAGCACATGAAAAGGATCATACAGCATGACCAAGTGGAATTTATTCCTGGGATGCAAGAATGGTTCAACATTTGAAAATCAATGTGATACATCACATTAACAGAATAAAAGATAAAAACGCATGATCTTCTCAATAGATGCAGAAAAAAACATTTCATAAAATTCAACATTCTTTCATGATAAAAACTCTCAACAAACTATATAGAGAAGGAAATTATATCAACTTAATAAAGACCAAATATGACAAGCCCACAGCTAACATCAGACTCAATGGTGAGAAACTGAAAGCTTTTCCCAGGAATAAAGCAAGGATGCCCACTCTCACCACTTCTATTCAACATAATAACGGAAATCCTAGCTGGAGCAGTAAGGCAAGAAAAAGAAATAAAAGGCATCCAAATGGGAAAGGAAGAAGTAAAGCTGTCCCTGTTTGCAGATGGCATGATCTTACATATAGAAAATCCTAAAGACACCATTAAGAAAAAACCTTAAATGTCTATTGACAGATGAATGAATAAAGAAAAAAATGTATATACTTACAATGGAATGCTATTTGGCCTTAAAAAGATGGCAATTCTGCAACATGTACCAGCATGGATGAACCTTGAGCTAAGTGAAATAAGCCAGACAGAAAGACAAATGCTGTAGGACCCCATTTATATGAGGTATCTAAAATAGTCAAATTCATAGGATCAGAGAGTGGAACAGTGGTTGCCGGGGGCTGGGGTAAGGGGGAAATGGGAAGTTACTCATTAAGGGACGTAAAGTTTCTGTCAGGTAAGATGAAGAAGCCCTAGAGATTGCTGTACGACAGTGTACCTACAGTCACAGTAACATGTTGAACACTTAAAAACTTGTCAAAAGGGTAGATCTCATGTTAAATGTTCTTTCCACAATTAAAAATAAAAGAAATGGAAGTACTGTAATACTATGAATAAGTGTATGCCAACCAATTAGATGACCTAGATGAGACAGGTTCCTAGACACACACAAATTTCCTAAAGGACTGAAGAAGGAGTCCAAAATCTGAACAGACCTCTAAAAAGTAAAGTGATTGAATCAGCAATCAAAACCCATTCAACAAAGAGAAGTCCATGTCAGATGATTTCACCAGTGAATTGTACCAAACATTTAAAAATGAATTAACAGGGGATGCCTGGGTGGCTCAGTGGGTTGAGCACCTGACTCTTGGTTTCGGCTCAGGTCATGATCTTGGGGTCATCCATAGGGTCAAGCTCTGTGTCAGGCTCCACGCTCAGTGGGGAGTCTGCTTGGGATTCTCTCCCTCCTATTCCCTCTGCCCCTCCCCCTATTTTCATTCTCTCTCTCAAATAAATAAAATAAATCTAAAAAAAAATTAACAGCAATCCTTCTCAAACTCTCCCAAAAATAGAAAAGGAGAGCATACTTTCCAACCCATTTTAGGAGGCCAGCCTTACCCTGATACCAAAGCTAGACAAAGACACCACAAGAGGGGCTCCTGGGCGGCTCAGTCGTTAGGCGTCTGCCTTCGGCTGAGGTCATGATCCCAGGGTCCTGGGATCGAGCCCCGCATCAGGCTCCCTGATCAGCAGGAAGCCTGCTTCTCCCTCACCCGCTCCCCCTGCTGATGTTCCCTCTCTCGCTGTGTCTCTCTCTGTCCAATAAATAAAATCTTCAACAACAACAACAAAAAGACACCACAAGAAAAAACTACAAACCAATGTCATTGATGAATACAGATGCAAGACTCTTCAAAAAATTTAAAAACTGAATTCCAGAACATATTAAAGGATTATATACTGTGACCAAATGGGATTTATTCTAGAAATGCAAGCCTGGTTCAACACATAAAATCAATGGAATACACTACATTGATAGAACAAAGGGGGAAAAATCCACAAGGTCATCTCAGCTGAGGCAGAAAATTATCTGACAAAACTCATCACCCTTTCATGATGGAAACATGAATAGAAAGGAACTTCCTTACTGTGATCAAGGACATTTATGAAAAACCCACAGCTGACATCATACCTAATGGTGAAAGCCTGGATGCTTTCCCTCTAAGATCAGAAACAAGACAAGGATGCTCATACTCGCCACCGCTATTCAACATTTTACCAGAAGTTCTACCCAGACCAATTAGTCAAGAAAAAATAAAGACATCCAAATTGGATAAGGAGATGTAAAACTATCTCTGTTCACAGATGGCATAATCTTGCACAAAGAAAACTCAAAGAATCCATAAAATATGTTTTACTAGAGCTAAAAATGAATTCATCAGAGTTGCAAGACATAAGACTAACACAAAAATCAGCTGTGTTTCTAGAAATCAGTCATGAAAAATACAAAATGGAAATTAAGAAAACAATTCCATTTACAATAGCAGCCAAAAGAATAAAGTAGGATTAAACGTGACCAAATGGGTGAAAAAAACTTGTACACCGAAAAGTCCGAAACATTGCTGAAGAAAACGGCAGAGCTGTAGGAGTGAATACCTGGATTCCGCTCCTCTCCATCCTGCCAGTACCTTCAGCTACCTCTACTTGCAGCCGATAAGCAAAGAACACAGCAGTGCAGCTCACAGAGGGTACAGAGTGGGCTGGGGAAAGATGCACAGTGAATGTGGAGAACAAATGGAAAATAACTAGCACATCTCATGATACCAGTGTGTGATGTCTTCGTGAGTGCGTTTCCGTGGCATCTTATTTCTATCAGCTTTTACTCATGGTGCCTTTTTTCCTTGTGTGTTTTGTTTTGTTTTTACTGTGAGTTTATAGTCCTTGGAATTTCATCTGTGGGAGTTTTTGGAGGCCTGACTGACGTTACATTTCTCCACAGAAATTTGTAAATCCTTCTTCTGAGAGCCTTGAGGTCTCACCAGTCAGGCATACTTTACACTAAATTTTTGACTTGAGGTGTCTGGGACCACACGGTTTGCATAAATTCAGGCTTCGGACCTCCGTAAGGGCTATGCCTGTGGTTCTACGTTCCCCTTTCTCCTCACCATGCAGGCGATGCCCGGGGAAGGTGGGTTTATTGCTGGTTCACTCTCGTGTCGACAATACAGCCCTTTGGCTCTGTGTCAGATACGTATGGTGATCCTGGTCATATCCCTTCTGTCCTCCTCTGGTCTTCACTTCAGTTGTGGGGGAAGGTTCTTTCTGAACACGGCCTCAGCTTTGATTTCGGCCACAGTTCTCGTGGATATTTCCAAGCAAGCTCTCACTCACCTTATCCCGACTGCACCCCACTTTGAGTGCACATAGCCATCTTTCTGCTTTTGCTCCAGGACCTGTGTCAAAGCCAAAGACTCTGGTCGGCTTGCACACCTGGACAGCTCATATGTGAGGAGGGAGCTGACACCCCTGAGTACAATCCTCAACCAAGAGGAGAGGAAGCTGGTCGATAAATGTTCCAGCCTCTTGTCCTTTAGGTGGACAATCCTGGTAGGTATTCTGTCTGCGTCTCAGGACGCCCCTGCAGAATCATCTGCATGAGAACCTCACATACTCATCCTTATATGGCCCCCCACTTTCCCTTTCTAATCCTTCCCAATTTCTCATGATTTCTGAAATTGTCTTCCGAATTAACTACTATATCCATGTTCTCATTTTAGGGTCAACCTAAATGAAAACCGGATCTCACCTTTATGCTTTTGCTAAAACAGGATTTCTTCTTCTCTTTCGTCTCCTCCTTCCCCTCCTCCCTCTTCTTCTCCTTCTCCTCCTCCGCTTCTTTCCCTTCCCCTTCCTGCACCTTCTTCTTTTTAAATAATTTCTTCTTTCTCCCTGCTACAAACTTATAAGGTATCTGGGATGGAGTGAAGATGAGAGTTCTGGCATTTTCCAAATTTCACATTCAACTTGTAGCATCCTTAGTAGATAAAAGTTATTCGTTGTGCTATTATCAGCTCACTGTAATGAAAGCTCCAGTCGAATTTCTGCAACCATCATATCTTCCTGGAAAATTAGAACCGGAAATTCATGCCCATAGTTCCAGATTTCCCTCAAAAACGGTCAACAAGTCAAAACAGTAAGTCAAGAGAACAGGTAAAGTGGAAAAGTGCTGGAATTTTACAACCATAGACATCTGATTTCAAAGCAGTCACTGTGAGGGCGGTCATAAGGGGCAGAGCCTCATGCTGTCACCAGAGGGCAGCAGAGGCCAGGGAAGAGGTGCAGAAGCATCTATCAAACAATGTCACCTGCCAGAGATCTGACAGAGACAAGACTAACATTTATTGAGGCCTGTTACAAGTTGAGCATTGTGCTGGGCACAATTAGAAATGGTACAAAGTTCAAAGGCAGAGATCAGACGCCAGAACCAATGAGCAACGGAACAGAGTGGAGTTAAGAGGGCAGTTCTTCAGGTCAGCCAAGAAACACCCAAAGACAGCATATCGGGAAGTACAAACACAGTGCCAGAAATAAACGTAATGGCCATGGGCCTGTCGTCTGCCAGGGCAGCTGGGCTGTTGTGACAGAATCAAGTAAGGTAAATTTCGAGGATCCCTGAGAGTCAGTCAGCCTGGATATTTACACCAACCAGAATTTAAATGGCCCTTTGCCCGAGCAAACATTAAACTTTCTTGATGATTTGTGAGTCTTCTCTCACTATAGAAATAAACATAATCAGGGGCGCCTGGTGGCTCAGTCAGTGGAGTGTCCAACTCTTGACTTTGGCTCAGGTCAGGGTCTCAGGGTCGTGAGACCAGGAGATCCAGCCACATCAGGATCCCCGCTCAGTGGGGAGTCTGCTTCTCCTCCTTTCTCTGTCCCTCTGCCCCCGCCCCGTGCATCCATGGGCTTCCTCTCTCTATAAAGCAAATAAATCTTAACGAAAAGCCACACACATACAAAAACAAACAAGAAACATAATCATGTGCCATGAGTTCCAGACTTTCCCATCATGCTAACTGTGCTGGCATTTTGATCATGTCTTTGACTCTTACTTATGTCTCTTGCACTTGATGATAAAATCCCCAGACTCTACTAGACGGTCACGCAGTAGGGAATGCACTGTGAGTGCCACCTTGCTGAGGTTAATGGCCTCATGGCACTTACATGCTTTTCTGTACAGTGAGGCTGTCTTCCAAAGGCTCTGTGGAAATTCCTAACCCCCTGGGAAGTTCTAATGGGCATAACAAGAAGCTCTGGGGGAATCTGTCCAATGTTCACGGAGTAGAACTTTTCATTACTAGATTGGCTCGGTTTCACGGTTTTTTCCCTCTAAATCTTCTTATCACCATGCTACAAACTCATTTGGATTTTGGTGTTTCTTACTTGCTCTGTTTCAACCTTTTTACGTAAATTGTTGTTGTTGTTTTAATAATTTTTTTTTTTTGCTCAAACTTGCTCACCTTAGACTTTTCTCTGGTGGACTTGCCCATTTACACCTAGTGAATCTCTTCCTTTGCTCCTCCTTTTTGTTTCTTCCTATCCTTTGGGGGCGATGTTCCGTGGTCAGATTTCTGGCACCTCCCAGGAAGTGGAGGTTGTGATTTCTGCCGCTTGCACGGGCCTGATTCCAGGTGTTTGTGGGTTGGGTGGCTCGGATAGGTCACACGCATCACAGGCTGGGAGCCACACGGATAAAGCCACCGCGTAGCAGCTGGAGCAGGGACAGGCAGCAGACGCCTGGACTTCTTCCGGGTTGCCAGAGCCTCACCAACATCAGCGTCCTTCCTCTTCCTCTTCCGCTTCCACTTCCGGTTCTGCCTCTGCAAATCCAGTCCACCGCCGCCAGTCCGATCGAATTAGACACTGAGTGTTGAGGACAGGTTCCCCAGGTGGGAACTGATGTGGGTGAGAAGACCTCTTGAGAAACTCTTTTATCTGCCCTGAGCTAGCCTGATTTTCTAGTTCCCACTGTGGGCATTTGTTGTTACAGCCTTCCCCCTTTGTTTTGGAAAAGTCCATTGGAATCTCAGTTGGGGTCTGATAAATCCCAGAAGAAACGATATCCCCCGCGGTTGGTGGGAGTGACAACCCTCCAACCTCCACCCCAGGCACCAGCAGTGAGGGGAGGTGTGGTCTGCGGAGAATTTTAAAAGTAATAAGACCGCATAAGAAGATAAGACTTGATAAGCTTTTCATCTTCACATTGCTCCTGCAAGTCTACACTGCCTGGTCAGTGATAAAATAAATGCTCTCTCACGGCTGGGCCAGCCACGCCCATCCCCCCACCTGGCCGCCCCTCCCCCAGCTATGAAGGTCCGGTGAGGCACCATCAACAAGAGCAACAAACCTTCGTTGATTTTCTTTTTCAGCGTTTTTATTTTTCAAAATATACAATTTATTTACACCTTTATTTCACAATTGTAGTTTGCATATTTATTCTGAAATCTTTAAATAACTCCACAGTAAACAGTACAAATCACAAGATCCCTCACACTGCTTCTCTTTAGCCTTTACGCTCCACAAGTTTTCAGAAAATTTCAAGTAGTAACGGCTTGAGGGTAAGAAGGGAACAGGAACAGGACAAAATTTTTTACATAAGCCTGACATGTAGGATTAGATAGGGCAGTCTGGGCAGCTACTGGGTCTGGGGCCAGACTAAGGGCATCTATATGGTTTATAAATAAGACTCTCGAATGAGCAGTGAGGGTTTTGGTTATGAGGAAGAAGGGGCGGGAACCTCATCTGCTGGGGGTGGTGCAGGGAAGCCAAAGGGGAGGGAGATAAGGCACCGCATGAAGGCCCCTTGGTGTAAGGAGGCACTAGCTGGAAGGGTCCTGAGTGAGGGGGGTAGAGGCCCACCTATGCCAGGTGGAGGTCAAGAATGGCCAGACATGGGGTGGGGCTCCTACCCACACAGAGGCCTCTTTAGCCTCCCTTGGGGAAAAGCTTTGTGATTCTGAAGGCAGGCAGGAGGAGGGGTAGAGAAGCTGGTGGTTCCTAAAGAAAGGGGCCTGGGCTCCCATCACCTTGGAGGCCACGCCAGCTACCCCCCGGCCCATCTGCACAGTCAGGTGAGGACCGTGCCTGTGGGTGCTGGATGAGTTGCAGCCTGAGGCATCTGGTGCTACAGCTGGCATTTGTGATTGGCAGGGGACAAAGGCACTGCCCCCGGAACTGGAGGTGGCCTGTGGGAGGCATCATGTTGTCTCTTCTTGTGAGAGCCCTTCATCCACCTCAGTGTTCTCCACGCATCAGGAGAACAGCAAGAGCCACCAAACCCTCCCCAGGAAGGGAAGGTGAGGAAGACAAGGGTCACAGGCCCTGCAGACCCGCTCTTTGCACTCCACCATGTGGGGGGCATATGTCCTAGGGAGTCCAAGGTGCTAAGACACAGGTGGGACACAGGCTTGACCCCAGAGGTCAGTTTCCTTCATTCCCCTCGGGAAAGTCCCCATTGGCCAGGGCCCGGAGCAGCCCCGTGGGCTCAGGCTCAGGGCAGGGATGCTAAGTGGAGAGGCCGGGATGCTCCAAGAAAGAGCTAGTCCCTGAGAGCTACTTGGTGGGTCAGGAGGGCAGTCTCAGGGTCAGTCCCAGTCTTTCTGCTCTCCCCAGCACCCCCACCAAGCACAAAAGCCTGACAAAGGCTGTCCTCCCTGGCCAAGCAAACCTTCTTTGCAGGGTCTGGATGGGGGTGGGGTGGGGCAGGGGCCACGGCTGGGCTGAGGGCAGGACGGTGGGGCTGGGAGTTGTCATTGCATCTTCAGGTGGGGTTCTTCCGGTATAAGGGTGTGGAAGAAGTGATCCCACAATTTAGTGCTGATGCCATATCCTAGAGAGGGAGACAAATGGGGAGAAGATGAGGCACTAGTGAAGACGTGTGAGGGATTTCCTCGGGAGGGGAGCCTGGGGAGGGCCAGCACGTAGGTGAGGTTTGAGCCTCTGTCCCTGCTGGCCTTCCCAACTCTCAGGGCCATCCTGGCAGATGAGAGCTTGGTACTTGTGTTTCCAGACTCCGGAGGACGCCACTGAAATAAACCCAAGTTCCTTATCCATCCTGAGTTCCGGAGAGAGCCTGGCCCCTGCCTGACTCTTCCCCTCTCTCTCACACTTTCCTGCTTCAGAAGCCAGAACAGAGGCTTTGCACCTGTTGCTCCTGGGATGCTCTTTCTCTGGACACTGGACACTGGTTAGCGGACGCCTCAGCTGTAAAGACAGCTTTGCACTGGCACCTTCCCGGCCCACTTGACCTAGTGCTGTGCCGTCCCGCGTGCCTGCTGAGCACCGACCGCGTGGCTAGAGCTATGGAGGCACTAGATTCCTAATTTCATTTTATTTTAATTGACTTACATTTCAATTTGAAAACGTAGTGTCGATTGAGTTACTGGAAAACTTTTAAGCACGTTTAGGACAACTCACATATATGAATCTACCTTTTTGGCTTTATTTGCAGCCAATTTTATAAACTCTAAATATAGATCAAGTATTTCTAATGAAAACTTAGCACTTGAATCGAGATGTGCTCTAAGTGCAAAGTACACACCAGATGTTGAAGACGTAATATACGAAAAAGAATGTAAAATATTTCATTAGTGATTTTTTACATTGGTTACAGGTTGAAATGATAATATTTTGGATGTAATTGGCTTAATAAAATATATTATTAAAACTAATTATATCTGGGGCACCTGGGTGGCTCAATAGGTTGGGCGTCTGCCTTTGGCTGAGGTCATGATCCCCGGGGTCCTGGAATTGAGTTCCGCATCAAGTTCTCTGCTCAGCCGGGAGAGTACTTCTCTCTCTGCCCCTCCCCCTGCTTGTGCTTCTTCTCTCTCTCTCTCAACCAAATAAATAAAATATTTAAAAAAAAATTTTAAAAACCTAATTATAGCTGTTTAATTTTGTCAACGTAGCTACTAGAAAATGTAAAATCACATCTGTGACTCTCATTATATTTTGTTAGACAAAGCTGGACCCTCCCCCACATCCTGTTGGTTTCTTTTCTCTGTGGCCCTTAACACTGCCTAAAATTATCTTTGCTAATTTATTGATTTCCTTGTTGGTCTCCCAGTGAGCACGGTGGGAGCCCCAGACTTGCCTTGCCGTGGATCCCTGGTACCCAGAACAGTGCCTGGCCCTCGCTAGGGGCTCAATGGTGGCTGTCAAATAAATAAGTAAGCAAGTGGGGGAGGCAGGGACGTGTGGGCCTCACCTGACTGCTGATGTGCAAAGTGATGCTTGGCGTGGTGGGCCTTCATGTTGTACAGGTAGGAGCCCTTGTGCGGTGAGCCGAAGTGCAGGTAGTAATGGATCATGTCATAGATGACGTAGCCCAGGAGGCCCCCGGCAAACATAGTGCCCGCCACCGCCTCGGGCAGGAGGAGCCGCAGGATTATGTAGAAGAAGGCAATGCCCAGAGAAGCCGGCACGGGGGGGAAGACCAGGCGGGATTCATCGAAGGGTGCCTGTGGATGGAGAGGCTCACATGTCAGAAGACAGCCAGGCCAACCTGCCTGTAGTCTCCGAACGGCAGAGGATGGAGACAGAGCAGCCCGCCCATTCCAGCGAGGTGGCAGCAACCTGTCATGCATGGGGGAGCCTGGTGCCTTCGATGGCTTTGGGGAGGGTAGGCTGCTGTACTTGAGAGCCCTTGAGAGACTGTCCTGCTCCCATTTCCAAGCCAGCTTGGGACCTGGAAGCCTGTCCAAGAACATGGTGGTGGACGTGATGTGGGTGGGATGCTCACGGCTCAGAGTCCTGCGTTATGCTCATAAGGCCACTTTGGCTCTGGAATTTACAAAGTGCTAGAGAAGAGCCCCACCACCAGATACTGCCCGGGGTCCTCAGACTGAGGCCTGACGTTGTCCGGAGGGCAGCACCCTGGCAGGCTGAGGTTAATGCAGGCTCACAGGGAGGAATGGTACTGGAAGTGTTCATGGATACGTTTTCCCCATCCCCACATCCTAATGGGCGCCCTTTTTAGTTCCGAGGGGGTGTGGTCATGGTGACCCAGAAAAAGAGCCAAGCCTGGCACTGGGGAGCTTCAGAAGCCAAGGGCCGGGCATAGAGGGAAGATTTCAGAGATGCCTTGGTGAGTATTCTGAGAAGAGACAGACCCTCTCTGAGCTGGGGAGGGGGGAAGAGAGAGGGAGCAGGTGATAGCCATAGAGCAATGTGCTGATGTGGGGGAAGGAGGAGGAGGAGAAGAGGAAGAGGAAGAGGAAAAGAAGAAGAAGAAGAAGGGGAAGAGGAGGAGGAAGAAGAAGAAGAAAAAGAAAGGAGGAGGAGGAAGGGGGAGAATTAGAAGAAGAAGGAGGAGGAGAGTTAGAAGAAGGAGGAGGAGGAGAAGGAGAAGAAGAAGACAGGAAGGGAGGGAAGGGGGAGGGAGAAAAGAAGAAAGGGATGCCCTGGGAGAGGCAGAGAACAGCACCGCGCAGGAACGGAGAGGCAGCCGGGGGACACAGCCTCCTCCGTCACCCCTGGCTTCTGCTCTCAGCCTCTGGATGACATACTGTCTGTCCCGGAAGAGCCCCAGGGTGGTGGAGGGTTGAGCACACAGACTCTGGAGTTCACAGAATGGGGCACCACCTCCTGGCTGTGCCAGGTGTGACTTTGGGCAAGTTCCTCCATGTCTTAATTTCTCCAAGTCTCGGTTTGGTGCTCTGTGGACCGGGGAGAACCGCAGCACCACCTTCAGAAGGAAGCTCCACAAGGGCCGTGACTTTTTACTGTTTCGTCCAATGGTGCCTCGAGCAGCGCCCACACCTGGTGAGCACTGGGTGCCGTCTGCTGAATGAATGAACGAACGAACTCGTTGCTGTGCGGGTTAAAGAGGATCTCTCAGATGCACCTGCCGCGGGCCTGGCGTCAGTAAGGACGGCGGGCGGGTTCACACGCTCGCGCTGCCCACGCCCGGTTCAGATGAGGACCCAGTCACCCCTCCGAGCACCCTCGAGTGCCCTGACTTGGTCCCCAGCTGACCCCCACGAAGCGGGGGCAGCTGGCAGCCCCAGGCGGGAGCCTGCGCCGCTCACCTTGTGGTGCTGGCCGTGCAGCACGAAGTGCAGCATGATGAGGTAATGGCTGTCGCTGGGGGGCTTCATGTGGAACAGGAAGCGGTGGATGAGGTACTCCATCAGGCTCCAGAGGAGCATCCCCAGCACGAAGAGGCCCGGGAACGCAGACTCGGGCATGGCTACCGAGTACTCTGCAGAAGGGCGGGAGACAGAGGCGGGGTCAGGGCGGCGGCCCCAGCGGGCGGTGCCGGCGGGCGGCTCCAGGGTCCCCTCTCGCTGCCCGGCTCCTTGGGAGCGGCTGCGCTCCACCCGGCGGCTGTGGGGCCGGGCCACATCGGACGGGGCTCTTGGGTCAAAATGGGAAGGCGGCCGCCAGGATCTGCGCTGGGCTTGGAGGGGTCCTGCCCTGGCCCCTGCCGGCCGGAGGTCTGAGATCTTCCTTGGGGGGACTAAGGGGAGCAAAGGTGCCAGTGCTGGACCTTTCCCTGGTGCTGTGGCCTGAGTGTCCCCCCCGCCCCCAAATTCTTATGTGAACCGAAACCTCACTGCCTCACTGCCAATGTAAGGGTATTGGGAGGTGGGGCCTTTGGGGGTGCTTAGGTCGTGAGGGTGGAGCCGCCACGAAGAGGACAGGTGCCCTCATAAAATACACCCTACGGAGCTCCTCCCCCTTTCGGCCACCTAAGGATACAACAAGGAGTTTGGGACCTGCAAGGGGGCCCCTCAGCTGATCAGGCTGGCATCCTGATCTTGGACTTTCAGTCTTTGGAACTGTGAGCAATCAATTCCTGTTTTTTACAAGCCACCCAGTCTGTGATGTTTTGTTAAAGCAGTCCGGATGGCTGACATACCTGGGAAGGGTGACCTTGCTTTAGTGGCATAGGGGAGAGGGACGGATGCCCCTCCAGGAGAGCCAGGAGACTAATGATGAAAAATAACAACAAGGGACGGGGGAGGGAGGGGCAGGAGGGACAAAAAAACCCAAGTAGGGAAATCTTAACAGACAAGACTTGAAATCAGCATACAAGGGAGATGCGAAAAACCTGGAGATGATTCGTCCGGAGACCAGAAGACCAGAGAGATGGAATTGTCATCAAGTGCGAGGTTCCCCACCCCCAGCCCTCTGATGACAGCCCGCAGTCTTGCAAGCTCTCATTTCTTGTCCCCACTCGTTCTTGGCTTCACGGGGACGCCAGCTCTAGTCACTGTTTTCTCTACGCCTCTTCTCACTCTGAGTTGTACTTTTCTCCACAAGCCATTGCTTTGGCCAGGCTTCCTCACCCTTTTGAAAAATGACAGCCTTCTTGAAATATAATTCACACATCCCATAATTCACCCCTTAAAGTGTACAATTTAGTGGTTTCTTTAGTATATTCAGTATTGTGCAACCAATCACCGGGCAATTCTAGAACATTTCTGTCACCCCAAAAAGAAACCCTGTCTCCGTTAGCAGTCACTCTCCATTCCTCCCCACTCCTGCTGTTTCCCAGCCCCTGGAAACCACGAATCTGCTTTCTGTCTATGGATTTGCCTATTCTGGACATCCCATATAAGTGAAATTCTGCAACAAGTGGTCTTTTATGACCGGCTTCCTCTACATGTACTATTTTCAAGGCACATCCATTCTGCAGCATGTGCCCGACTTCATTCCTTGTTAAGGCTGAGTATCTTCCATGTGTGTGGATGGACCACCTCTGTGTGTCTCTTCCTCCGCTGAGGGACATCTGGGCTCTTTCCACTTTGGGGCTATTACGGATAATGCTGAGCATTCAAGGACAGGTTTTTGTGTGGGCCTGTTTTCAGTCTCCTCTCCCTGCCTGCTTGGTCACTTGGCTTTTCTCCTCTTCTCTAGATGCCCCTTGTCAGGGACCATCATGGAAATGCTGCCTCTGTCCCCTGCATCAAAGCCTTGACCCTCTACTCTCACATACTCTCTCTGCTGGATCCTGGAAGTTGGCTACACCCACAGGCTACCCCCCTCCACCCCAGTCCCGGACAGCCACTGGCTACAGGGCACCTCCATACGCCTGTCCACAGGCCCCCAAAGTCAACTGCTGTCAGGTGAGGCCAATCACCCTCTTCCTCCTGTCCATCCTGTCACCCTAGGTTGCTCCTCTTGGGTTTCTTCCTCAGCCGGGGGTTCTGACATCCACACGTGACCAAAGCCTAACTTACCCCTCCCTCCCGCATCCATCCAGGCAGCAGGCCCTATGAGTTCTCCCTCTTTAACATCTCTTGGCAAAGTAAAAGAAGCCAGATACAAAAGTCCATGTGTTGTACGATTCCCCTGTATGGAATGTCCAGAACTGGCGAGCGTATGGAGGCAGAAGGTATGTTCGGTGGTTACCAGGGGCTGGGGGCTGGGGAAGTGGGGAGCGACTGTTCAATGGGTATGGAGTTTCCTTTTGGGGTGGAGAAAATGTTCTGGAACTAGGCAAAGGTGGTGGTTGTACCCCTTTGCAAATGTACTAAATGCCACTGAAATGCTCACTTTAAAATGGTTAATTTTATGTTACGGGAATCTCATCTCAATTTTTAAAATATCTCACTGCTCTTAATCCTCTACCACTTTGTCCCCTCTTGCCCAATGAAGCATCTGCCTCCCATCCCAGTTCCCGGCGTCCATGCACTGTTCAAACCCCTCATTTCCTTTAGGTAAAGTGCAAACCCCAGCAGGGCACTCGAAGCCCCTTGAGACCCGTGCTGCCAGTCACATCCCTGCCTCGCTTCCGTGTCCACCTGTGCTGGGACCAAACCAGAGCCCTTGTGGCTCCTTAGATGTACCTCGTCCTCCTTCTTCCCCACTCTCACCATATCCCTAATTTTGCTCATATTTTCTTTACTGGGATTCCCTCCCTGCCCCCTTATCCGTGGAGATTCAGCCCAGGGATCCGCGGTGAGAAGCCTGTGCAGATGCCCTTCACCCCCACCTGGGCTGCTTTCGGATCTCCGCCCCGCCCTTCACATCACACTCCTCATGCTGCACTGTGGCTGCTGTTTTACCCTTCGTCCCCATTTTAAGGCAGAGTAGGCCCAGTGTGGATGACCACAGGTGGCTGGGAAGGAAGAAAGCCCAGGAAGGCAGGGGGAGGAGGTGACCTTCTGGCTCTTTGAAACAGAATCCAGGCCCAGCCCCATTCTGACAAAACAATGAAGGACCAATGTGAACCTGACCTTTTGTACCAGGCTGAGCTGAGGGGTGGGGGAAAGGGTGAACAGTAACCATAAGAGAGCCTTGAAGGCTTCTCAGATGGGACCATACTGCTGACTGCTGACTCAGTGGGGTGCGGGGAAGGAGCAGTGGCCTTCTGCAATGCCTCCCCCACCCAGGGTCTACCAGCCAGGGAGCTGATTTACAGCCAAATACCTAGCAACTGGCACCCTAAGGCTGGCTTCCTCCTCAGTCCACTGGTTCCTAACCTGCAGCACTGCAGGTGACTGTGCCCCAGTGGTGAGCTCAGTGGATGGAAATTCGTCAGGATGTCAGCCTAAGCTGTGTCCACATTTGGTACAAGATGCGTGCCTGACAGCTTTGTGTGAGTGGCCATCTGACCTTGGGGGGGTGCTCGGGTAGGCAAGAAAGCCCTTCTGCTGGGGAAGCTTTGACACCTCTGGGGTCTTTCCAAACAGTCTGGTGAAGTACATAGAGCACAGGCTTTGGATTTGCAGACCTGGGTTCAAATCCTGACTCTGCACCACCTCGGTGTTTTCTCAACAGTAAAATATCCTACCCACCATGAAAGGCTGTTGTTACGATGGAGAAAACAGAATATCTGATTATATGATGAGGCTATTTATTATATAGTAAGATTAATATATTATTATATATTAATACTGGTAATGATATAATGCACCTCATATATAACAAGTAGCCACCGTAATTTTCAAATGGGACCTTTAAAATTTAAGTATGAGGCAAAATACATCTAAGTTCCAACTTGTGGTCCTACCGTGCCCACCTTGTCTTGATTCTCCTTGTAGAGTTCTGGAGGGACCCTGGTTGAAGGAGGAGGTTCCCAGCCCAGCACCCTGCCTCCCCCTGCTCACAGTGCAAGAGCCCTACCTTGCTGCTTAGCTCTCTTGACAGCAGGAAAAGCACTGGACACGCAGGAACTTTCCCTGGCCATAGACTTTGGTCTTGACCTTTGCTCAGGCTCCCACCACAGAGTCCTGGTGGCGGCCTGCATCCCTAGGGTGCTGCCTGGCAATGGTTCCTGCGTGGAGCTCACTCTAATCTGCTCCCAGGAACCGCTCCAGGGGCCCACCTAAATTTGCAGAACTCCTCTGCCTTTCCAAGCATTTTCACATGTGCATCTAGGAATCTCAGCATTGAATTTATGTCTCCATTCAGCTTCCATGGCTCCTTGGCACCCTGACTTTTCTGCCTTTATTCCTGTGCCCCCTCTGTCCAGCAGCTGCACTGGGACCCTGCTGAGCATCCCCTCGCCTCACTCTGTGGCTCTTCTGCTCTCTGCCTGTGGCCTGGGCCCGCCCGATGAGCTGGGGGAGGAGGGAGGGTTGTGGACAGTCTCTCTCACGCCATCATCGCTGCTTGTGCTCACAGACTCTGCCCTGGACCTCTCTTAGACAACGCAGTTCAGCTCTCCGCAGAGGCCTCCTTCGGACCCAGCCCTCAAATCACCCTCCCTGCCACACGCAAGAGTCCCCTGCTATAGGTCAAGTCTCTGCCCGCCCCCTCACCCCAGCATCAGCCCTGTCAGCCCATCCGGTCGGAGCTGGTACCGAGTGGCATCTCTGGAGGAACCCTGCAGAGGGACCCGGGCCAAAGCTCCAGCATCCCCTTCCCCCTCCGGCTGCCAGCCTTGGCGGCCCTGCCACTGTTGGCGATTGTTAGGGGAGCGCCGGGGGGACAGTGGGTGATTCAGTGAGCAGGCCTTCTGAGCAACAAGCCCTGTGCTGTGCCTGAGCCATTCAGTGTGGGCAGAAAAGGGTAACCCTGGCTTGCAGGGTGGGCGTGTTAACCCGTGGTGCACGGGAGCAGCTCCGGGCTCTGCGGGACTGCCTGCAGCCTCCATCTCCCACCCCACCCGGGGCCGGCTGGGAAAACTGAGGCTCTCATCACTGTGGCCTCCTGGTCCCTCTCGCCTAAGCCATTCGGGCCCTTAACTTACTACTCCCGGCAGAGGTGGGCGGGAACAAAGCCCCAGAGTGAGGGGAGAAGGAGCCTGTGTCTGGCAGAGAGGGGGGGCTCTGAAGGCTCACAGTCGGGAATGTGACATGCGATCAGGAGAGGAAAGCCCACCTCAGTGACTCCCAGCAGACCTCTCCCGCCTGTCCCCCAACCTTGCCTTGGTCTGAGCCACCCCCCGGGGACTAGCACCTCCCCGAGGCAGGCTGGGCTAGGACAGGAGACCATCTGGGCAGGTGGCTTATTCCTAGAGGCACAAAGAAGGCAGTAAGCTCGGGAGGCAGGCTGGCAGAAATGGCCACCCCCAAGCCCGTCCTAGCCCTGTGACCTGAGTCACTCACTTGACGTTGAGGCACCATCTCCTCGTCTCTAGAAGGGCAGGACGACAGTACCTCTCTTGTGGGAATGCTGGGAGGGTTAAGGGAAATGGTCCCTGGAAAGCAGGTGGCCTGGCACGCGCTAAGTGCTCAGCAGTGGTTAGTGGGCTCAGTCCAGGTCAGGGCTCTGCTGCAGGGGCCTCTGCCCGGGGAACACTGTGGGTACTCCCACATCTTTCTCTCCCGGTTCTAATCTGTGCTGTGTTCATGGAGCACTGGGAGTCCAGCGCTCAGCTGCGCACCTAATGAAATGATTTCCTTCAGTTTCTTGACATCCCAAGTCACACATTTTCCAGCACTCGACTCAGCGAGAAGCCCACTCCTTTATTGCTATGAAATGATTTCATTTAGTTTCTGCCGACTTGTTGCTGGTTTTGTTTGTTTTGTTTTCCTTTATCCATTTGGGGTTGGGTGGGGGGAGTCTGATACTGTTCTTTGGAAGTCTACTGCTGCAGACGGGGGCTCGTCTACAAACGTCTGTGACGTGGCTTGGGGTTCTGTGCTCTTCGAAACTCAGGACCAGAGACAGCACTGGAGTCTCCTGCCTCCGGGAAGGAACCAACGTTACCTGTGCTGAAGGACTCGAAGAGTCGAACGTTGCCCTGAGCGAGGGTTCGGTAGTGGGACCAACTGACGTACAGCATCAGGGGCATCCAGATGATAGGGACACTGTACCTGCAGGAGAGCCATCAGGGTAAGAGAGAGACATGCACAGGGGCTCGACGGTGTCCAGCTTCCCCAGAGACACATCTCTCAACTAGAGAAGGGATACATGAGACCAAAGCCTCTATGGAAAGCATATGGAGACATAGGGCCAAAGCGGCACTGCTTTTTCTTACAGAGAGACTATAAGTCTATCTGCTACTGTCTCAGAGATAAGTTATTGGCAGAAAAGAACTGCATCCCTGCGGCTAGACTCTGAGTAGCTGGATAGATACTGACCTCTTGTGACAAAGGAGCCAATTGCAGGCAAAATTATTCCCATGGGCTCTAGAAGCTGGAAAATCCTCAAGAGTCTGGACTAGAATAGGGGTGACACTGAAAGTGGTTTCTGGCTACATGTTCGGTTGCCGCTCACTCAGTGGACAAACCATGCAGAGGAATGGATTATGTCTATGGCATGTTCCACTATCCCCAAGAGCTTGCAGTATAGCTCTGGGCTCTGGGGAGGGCCCCAGTTGCCCCTTCCCTTTCTGTATCTGACTGGCAGCATCAGGAGAGAGGGACAGCCCACCATGGGCCCAGAGCAGAGCTCACCAGACACTCTTGGAGAGGGCCTCGATGAGGTCAGAGTGGAAGAGGCGGATGGGCCTGATCACTGGCTGGTGGACCCACTCATCATACTTCTCTCCCAAGTGGCCTACCTGCCACAGTAGGGGCTTCTGCCAGTCTACCAAATCCTGCAAGAGACAAAGTCAAGTGGACTTGATATTCACACTTGTGCACACTCATTCTTCCGATATCCCGACTCCCATCCTCCACCTCAGCTCCCGTGGTCCCTACGCCACTACCCACCCTTCCACTTCAATGATCCCAGAACTGACCAAGCCACTCATCTCAGACCCTTGGTCACAGAAATGTGATCTAGGACAGGCCCATGACCTCAGGTGGTGCAATGAGCTGTCAGACAGCCTTTCTTCTTTCCTGCTGGAGATGCTATGTTGGCAGGGCATGACCCTGGAGTTGCTAGCCGAGCTTCCCTGCGGACTTGGTTAACACAGAGGATGGCCAAACCGGGAGCTGGAAACACTGAATGTGGGCGATGACACCTGCACACCCAGATCCATCCATGCCTGAAGCCTGAACTCTTTCCCAGGACTCTTTAGTACAGGAACCAATACATTCTGTACTGGTAATAAAAGGGGACTTTTCACTTTTACCATGGGCTTTCTTCTTGATGTTGGCCTGGGTGTTTCATTCATTCATCCATTCAAACTATCATTCATTCAAAAATTTGCTTGCTATTTCACGTTTTTATGTATTTTTATGCAAGCTGCTGAGAAAAATAAACAGGAATATAAGTAACCATCTTTGCTTTATCTAGCTTAGTGCTTAATCAGAGTAGACCCTAGAGTCAGGCCCAGGTACAAATCCTGGCTCCATCACTTACTGTGTGACCTTGGGCAAATTACTTGACCTCTCTGAGTTTCAGCTTCCCCAGCTATGAGATGGAAGTAGTAATGATAGTACCTGCCTAAAGTGCTCGGCCACATGAAACATGCCAGGCAAGATAGTTTGTTCAGTGGTGATGCAGGCAGGCTGAGATCAGGAGGCAGAATGACTGGTACAGATGCCTGGATCCAGGGTTGAAGAAAAAGACTTTGTAGAAAACCCCAGGGTTTGGGCTAGAGCTCACACAACATGGAGGACTCGGAAAGGAGGAAAAGGGAAAGGTGTAGAGGGAGACATGAAGTTGAGAATGACTGTGGCCCATTTGGTAACTTGACGCTGATCTGCAGGGCAGTAGGAAGAAATCTGCTGACAGCTTTAGATGGCAGAACAGCCCGTACCAGGCCCACGACCTGGCACTTTTTCCTCCAGGCCAATTGTATACATATCCTAAGGATACTCACAAACTGATCCGCAGGGAGAGAATATTAGAGGCTCCTTCTACTTGTGATATATTTATCTCATCCACATATGAATATTTTTCAATGTACATAATCCAAGAGTACATTAGCACATGCAGATAATTTATAGATAATTAAAATGGACATGTAATGGAGAATGTGCTCTAAATGTTTCACTCACAGGGATGCAAGATCAAAAAAGCTTGGAAGCTGCAGCGCTAGGCAGTGGGAAGCTCTTAAAGATTTCTGATGAGTCTGTATACTGGAGAAGATTAATCTGGACCAAAATCAGTAGACTGAAACCGGTAAAGAACAATGAATTTGTAGTGAGGGACCATCTTCAAAGCCAGACTCTGCCATTTCTCAGAAGTGGGCAAGTGTCTACCTCTTGGAGCTCCTAGGCTCTCACATCTGTAAAGCCGGTGTGCTCTGACCTACGACCCACAATAGGAGAGAGGGTGAGATGTGTCCGGTTCATGGTGTGTGTCAATAAATCTCCAATATAAGGGAGGTAGGCAGCCACTGAGGGCGAGAAGGGAGGTAGTGTCAGGAAAGGAAAGGAGAGGAAAAGGAGGTATATGTGGAGGGAGAGCACTCAAGCCTGGGAGAAGGAGTCAACAGTGATTCAGAGACCTGTCTTCCCGCACCCCTGGCTGGAATGTCATCCTTGCCCAGACCTCCATGCCAAAGCTGGCATGACCTTAACAGATCTCCCAGCCCTGCCACAGGTGAAACCAGCTCCACTATCACTGCCTTGGAGCAGGGGTGTAGGGTCCTCAGGGCAAGCAGGGAATTCACCGGGCATTCTTTCTAGGCCTGTGACCAGGAGGAAGGCCCAAAGATCTTTGTGGTTCCTGCCATGTGAACTAGGTAATTCCCACGTAGTGGCTGCCTTCCTGCTTCTCAGACTAGGAGAAGACTCAGGTCAACCTAGAGCCGTCCCATTCAGCACCAGTTATACCAGGCAATCACCCAAACTCCACCTGGTGCCTGCTCCCTTCCTGGCCCCAGGCCCCACACCTCCTTGATTTTCTTCCTTGGGTCTCATAGCAAACAGATTCATTGGGTGCATGCTGTCTCATTCCTTCCATTCCTCTGCCTCCTGTCTCTACACATGCACGCACGCAGCACCACCACTACCAGGAAAAAGAACTGGAGGAACCAGCTAGTGGCCCGTATTTAAACCTTATCTTGCAGCAGCCTGCAGAGCCCCACCTGAGGAAGCAAAGCCAGGGTCATGGTGAGAGCTTGCGGCTTTGTCCCAGTTGCAATAACCTTGAGAACTAACATTCACAGAGTATTTGCCACATGCCAAGCATTGTTCTAAACACATTACATGAATTAAATAATTTGAGTAAAAAATAAAAAAGGAAAAAAGGGGATTAAATAATTTGATCCTCACCATACCCCTCACTAGGCAGGTACTATTATTATTGTTATTTTGCAGATGGGAAATGAAGCTGGGTGACTTGCCCAAGGTCACCCAGTTACGTCTTTTTGATGAATTGGCTTAGGAAATAGCCATCTTGGTCCCTGGTAATATTCCTTGTCCCGAAGTCCACTTCGTCTGATGTTAATGGAGCTACTACTGGGCTTCCTTATGTTTGGTGTTTGCATGGTCTGTCTTTTCCCACCCTTTTACTCTCCTCTTGCATATGTCTTTACATTGAAAGTGCATTTCTTGAAGACAGCATATAGCTGGGTCTTGCTTTTTTATCTAGTCCAACAATCTCTGCCTTTTAATTGGAGTGTTTAGTCCATTTACATTTAAAGCTGGGGTAGGTCTACCATCTTGCTGTTTGTTTTCTACTTGTCTCCTCCACCTTCCTTTCTTGTCTTGTTTGCATTAATCAAGTATTTAGAAATATTATTTAAAAAAAGATTTTATTTCTTTATTTGAGAGAGAGAGAGAACACGTGATAGGGAGGGGGAGAGAGAGGGGGCGGGTGAGAAGCAGACTCCCTGCTGAGCAGGAAGCTTGATGTGGGGCTTAATTCCAGGACCCGGAGATCATGACCTTAGCCAATGGCAGACACTAACTGACTGACCCACCCGGGCACCCTGAAACATTCTATATTATAATCTCTATTGGCTTTTTAGCTATGCCCTTCTGTATTTTTCCCACAGTTGCTGCTCTAAGGATGATATTATGCATCCTTAACTTACCACCATCTATCTTGATTGAAACCTCTGGATTTTATATGTTCCATTTTCGCATGTTACACACATCGATGCCTTTTTTCATTTGTACACTTAGCTGAGACTTAGCTACCTTAGACAGTGAACGTTTCTAGCTATAACACGGTGGTATGGCCAGGCAGGCCTCTCAGCCTAGCAGTGGTTTGGGCAAGTTTTTACCTATTGATCCATTTTGCCCTTATTTCATAAAGTGAGTAGAAAACAGCATAGGACTTCTAAGCTTAATTCAGTTGTGACACAGGAAGACTATCTAGGTGAGCAGTAAACCAGGATTCTAGCCTGGATCTTACACCCTATTGCAAAGGGAACAGAACAATAGGAGAGCAGATACGGAGCGCTGGTTGTTTTCAGGTGTGGTAGACAGAGCCAGCCCCCTCAGCCTCCCACCCCCTGAACACAGGGGTCTCTTGTTTGATGTCCTGTGGCCCGTCTGGTCTTTGGAGATGACTCTCGTTCCTCCCTGAGTAGATAGTTGTCACTGGCCACTGTACAAATGGCAGACTTGCTGTTTAGAGTTGGTTGCAAGTCTGCCTCTGACCTGCTCCCTGGCCTTGGAGGGCCTCAAACCTGACTCCATGTCAAGCCCATAGTGTGTTTCTGTGAGGCAGCCCTCCACTTCACTCTGGGGGCTGAAGCTCCACCCTAGAAGAATCCCAAGGAGGCTCACTCTCCCCTCTGCGAACATCCCCCTCAGTCCTCAGTGGCCAACACCTGTATCTCCACTACGTGGAGCCTTAGGCCACTATTCCAGGGGAAATAAAGTGAGACATCCATGCAAGTACAGAAATCAAGCTTGCTGGCCTCCTCCCCATTTTATGGGGAAGAACATTGAGGCCCAGAGGGGACAAGTGACTCTTGAGATGGGATTGGTTGGTCCTGGAGTGGGAGCTCCCCCCAACTCCCCTGCCCAGTCTTCCCTCCTACAATCTCCTGAGGGATGGGACATTCACCATATGCTCAACCTTGATTTAGATAGTAGGTACACCGATGGACGAGGTGTCCTTTCTCTATTCTCTTCCAGTCCTTATCACTGACAGAGAAAGCCTCAGCTGGATACTAATACGGCCAGCACCTCTCATTCACTTACGGGGTCATTTCCAACATGGCGGCTGTCTGGGAACTGGTCTTGAGAAGGGAGGATGGTAAGAGAGGACAGCTCAGAATCCAATGAGATGGGAAGATGGGAATCCAAATAAATTTCACGTCCTCTTCGCCCTTGGATGATCCCTTGGATCCTTAGTCCTCCCAAACAAATGGCTCTCTTCCTCCCCCTCCTAGCACCTGGTCCTGGCCCCTTCCCACCCCTACCTTCTCAGGCTCTGGGACCCTGGAACACATGGGCAAAGATCTGTGGCTTCTATTCGAGGCTGAATGGGGAAAGGAGGGGGGACAAACCACAGACCACACCTCCAGTTCCCAGGCATCTGGGGGCTTCCAGAGCTGCCTTCTCAAGAGCAAATCCTCCTTTTTACAGAGGTGAAGCCTGATGCTCAGAGACAGCAAGTGATTCACTCAGGGGTGCCCAGCTAAAGCTGACTGTGTGGGTGAGGGTGAAGATACACCCAGAAACTGCTTGTTGGGGGTGGGGGGGTCCTTTTATGAACTCAAAAGTCCCGTGCAACAGGCTGGGCCCCAGGAAACACATGCAAATTGGGATAAATTTGGCCAAATTCCTACTCCCCTCCCACACCCAGCTCTGCCCCTGACCCAAGGGAGGGGGAGGGCTCCCAGGGGCTATGTCAGGAATGCAGCCGCAGCAAGGCCTGCCGGGGGGAAAGGGCAGCCGGCTGCCCAGAGGGAGCACGAGCAGCTGTGCATGCTGCCAGGGTTGGAAGGGGGCCTCCTCTGTTCCCCAGGTCCCCCTCTTCCCAGGCAGCACAGGGGCCAGGTGGCACAGAGCTCTTCCCAGGGGCAGCCACCGCTCAGGAATGGCTAGCTGGGAATCCGCTTTCCCCTGATAGGGCACATGTGAAGAGAGGGGGCCGCTGCTCCGAGCCAGCAGTTCCTCCCAGCTCCACGGCCACCGCGACCTAAGGCGACTGTTTAAAGCAATATCCCCCCAAACCTCACAGCTCATAGCTCCGTGGATACCTCCTGAGTCAGGAAGGTTGGGGATGGGCTTCCAACCAGCAGTACCCAGTGCGGAGAGGAGTGAGGACAAGAAGCCCTACAAGAATCCCAGTCATTGTTTCTTCGTCCTTCTCATAGGCCCCCTGGGCCCAGTCTTCACAGCCATTATCCTACATAAACTGATTTTGAGAGCTAGAGCCTGAGACGACCCCATTCTATAGATGTGGAGACTGAGGTCAGATGCTCAATGGTCTATGCTAGGTCTAGACAGGACCCGCACCAAGCCAACCCGAGGTCTCAACCACAGGGCCCGGGGGCCTCCTATCAGCTGGCTCAGGGCCCCGTGGCTGTGAATTCCCCAGCACAGAGGCTTTGAGGGTCCCACGGGGGCCTTACAGGGTGGCTGCAGGCCTGTCCTGTACAGTCTAACGGGGGTCCCCAGATGGACAAGCTCAAGTCCACAAAGACAGTTCTGGTCCACCCACCTCCTCCTTCTACCCAGGGGAAGTGGTAGTCTAAGGCGTCCCCCAACTTCAGAGATGAGTGTGGCCGGGAAGCAGGGGTGAAGGGCCAGACCCCAGGGAGAGAGAAGGTCTGGCCATGTCATACAGAAAGTCAGTGGGACCTCAGTCCTCGGGGCTGAAGAACAGCAGAGGCACCTGCCCTGCCCCCCATCCCAAAGCAAGGTTGGCTGGTCTTTCATCAGCAGCATACTTTCTATACCCTTTCCTACATTTCCTGATCCTCCTGATAACCCCATGTATGGGGTGGGAATAATTTCCTCCATGTTGCAGATAAACAGACCTGGAGCTGTGTGTGGCCACCTAGGCATATGCCCTGTCCCCCCGCCTGCCCCATCCACTGCCTTCGTAGGGACACAGAGGGCAGTGCCCACCCAGCGCACCTGCCTGTTTTCTTCCTGGGAGCAGGTATTTTCTGAGCACCGCTGAGCACTTTGGAAGAGGGGCCAGGAGTCTGGTCAAGGTGGCAAGCAGGGAAGAGACTCGGAATACCTGGGTCCCACAAGGACAGCCTTTGGGAGGTCCCTGTGGGTCTCTCTGGGCAGCGGGACTCTCTCAACGCCTACCCTGGGGAGGGTCAAGGTGAGAAAGGAGGCCCAAGGAGACCCAAGGTGACTGGGGGACAGAGTGCGGGGAGGTGAGCCAGGCCTGCACCCACAGGGTTATGTGCATGGGGATGTGTGTGTAGGGGACCTGGGGTTGGAGAGCCTACTGCTGCATACGGCTTTGTAAGACCCCTGGCTGGATGATTCTACCTGTTTCTGAGGGGAAGAGAATGGGCCTCAACCACTGGGAGCCCTGGGGCTGGTAGCAGTCTGTTGGAACAGTTCTGTCTTTGCCCAAGTCAGGATGGGGAAGAAGATTATACCTCAGCCTCCCCCCTCCCTTCTGCCATCCCCTCTCCCAGGACAGGCCACAGGCTCTTATCCTTGCCCACTGTCAGAGTGGAAGGGTTCCAGGGTACGCAGCTGGGCTCCACAGTAACTCCGGGCTGGGCCGCTAAGCTGACTCGCAGAGTCACTTTGGGGCGGAGACTTAGACTCTTATTCGGCAGTTAAATCAGGATCCTTCCAATCCTTTCCCTGTCCTGTTGTTGAAAGGATTAAATCAGATAATAGATATAAACTGCCTTGCCCAGTGTCTGGCCTGTGGTTAGAGCTCAATAAAAGAAGTGTTAATTCAGTGCTAACCCCGCTGCCCGCTGCCCGGGGGTTCTGCAACCCCCTCAAACCCCACCAGTTCTATCTGGTTCCTGGGAGGCTGGCCCCCCCCCCCCCCGAAGTTGAAGTCTGAGGGGCGGAGGAAGCTGCTGTGGGTAGGGGCGAGGCTCTGACACCGATGCGCTCAAGGGGTGAAAAGAGGCAGTGGGACAAATAGGACAGGTGTGCCTAGAAGCCAGGGCCTCTCCGGCCACCTGTAACCGGGCAGGCTCCAGGCTGGCTGGGTTCCAGAACATAGGGAGAGACAAGCAGGGCATAGTGCAGCGTGAGGAGCTTCAGTGTGGTTTCTCATCCCACAAGGAAGCTTGGATCCTGCCCGGCTGAGTGATCGAAGGAATGATTTAGAAATTGTTCCAGTAAAATCCCACGCAGAGCCTGAAAATCAGACCACACAGCACCTCTGAGCAGGGCAGGGCACCCTGCCACTTCCGGGCCCTTTCTGCCGTCTTTTTAGAAGCTTCCACCTTTGCCCTGGTGCCCATCTCAGTTTCCCCTCACTCCTTCCAGCACAGCCTACTCCTCCTCCAGCCTCTAGGGCTAGGGAGGCTGGGTTCTGGAAGCTGAGACTCCCTTCCTTGGTAGCACCCAGAGGGGGCTCCCGTTGAATGCAAAACACTCAGGGTTAACTTTGGCAAGTCCTTCCACCCCAGGAATGGTGTGCAAGTGCACCTGAGGCCTGGGGAACCCTGGTGGGGGCAAAGCTACCACCGTCTTGGCCTCTTTCCACAGCTCCCCAGGGTCCAGACCCAACGGACCCACCCAAGCCTCTGGCCTGGGGCAGAAACAGATGGAGGGTTTAAATCAGACCAGCGGCTTAGGGGCTCTCCCAGCCTCTCCACTCCCCAAGAGGGGCTGGGATTGACCACGTGGTAGACGAATTCAAAAATAAGAAAAAACTAGCAAAGCACTTCTCCCTGTCCCTGGGAAGCCCAGCTTTCCGTGCTGACCCCCACTGTCCCCAGTGGGGCTGGTGGGGTGGGCCCTTGCCAGAGCAGGTCCGCATGCTGTCACTCAGCCTGGAGACAGAGGAGGGGGGGAGGAGGAAGAGAGAAAGTGTGTGAAAGAGAATGACAGAGGAGCCGGGAAGGTGAGTCAGGCTGTGCTGGGAAGAAGCCAGGAGTAGGCCCTGGGAGGGGAGGCAGGGGGGAGGCCCCTCTTCCCCTCTGGTGGGGACAGGGTCCGGGATAATGGCAGAACAGGACTCGATTCCTCCTCTCCCTGCCTTATACAGTGACATGGCTCAGGTCAGCCTGGAGCCAGGAGCCTGGAGAGACTCAGAGGACCCTTCCCGGGATGGGGGCGGGGGGAGCGCTGGAAATGCAGGAAGGATCTGCTTGTCCCCAGCCAGCCTCTTATGATAGCCCCCTCCCTTCCAGATGGTTCTTTCTTGCCATTGCACCACAGGGCTGCCCATATGCACCCAGCCCTGGTCGGCTCTCTCCTTAGAGTATTTTCTTTCCAATACTCAACCCCCAAGCCAGGAGCACGGAGGCTGGCCCCTCTTCACCACTCCTTTCAGTACCATCCACTGGCCACTGAGCTGGACACCCTGCAGCTTACTCTCTGGTCCTGCCCTCTGCCCCAACCTCTCCTCATCTCCCTCCGCAGTTCCTCCTTTCCTAGGATGAGGCCCTGACTCCATAGCTTCTGGGGTCCTTATCTCATTCAAGTTGGCCATCTCCCCCTCCATCCTACCCATGTGCAGAATAAGCCCAAGACCCCAAAACTTCCAGAGAAGTCAGCCACTTGTACTGAGACCCCCCAACCTCAGACCCTGACCTGGGTAACAAGCAGTTGTGGCCAAGCCCAGGGGTTGAGGTCAGGACACCAAGTTCTGGTAAGCCCTGTGGGGGCAAGTTGTGTGGCAAGCCTTCCCTCCTGTTAGCCCATTTCCCTTTCGGTTTTCATGCCTCCCTGAGGGGGATGGGCCCCAGGACAACTTGTCCAGACCTCTCTAGCAGAGCACCCAAAGGTGTCTTTGCCACAGGCTGATGGACTCCCCCCCCAGAGGCAGTGGCAATTTCCACATCACAGATAACTGCCTCTGAGGTCCTGGGGTCCCGGCCAAAGGGGCCCAGGAAACAGATTTGTGGAGGCCTCCCCACCTCTGGCCACCTGTGTTTTCTGGGTGTGCTTCTCACGTCTCCTCATGTTGTAATAACTGTTGGTGGGGGTGGTCTGTCCTCCCCAGCAGGTTGTGAGCTCCCTGGGGGCGGGGGCCTGTCCTGTTTGTCTCTTGTCCCTGGTGTCTAACACAGGTAGGTACATTTATGGATGTGCACAGCAAGATCTATTCCAGGATTGGGACCGTCCCACAGCCCGGGTTGGAGGGAAATGGCACTCAGGTCGGTTCTCCCCAGATCTCCCAGGCAGACAAATGTTATAAATGGCTCCAGCCCTGTCTCCCCTGGCCCCAGTAGGCTCCCAAGCCCATATGGGCTGGTGACTCTTGAGAGTGATTGTTGGTACGTGGGGGCAGCTCTGCCCTGTGCACTGGTCAGGCTGGGTATGTCTGGACCTTCTGGATCTGTCATTGTGCTCCTCTCAGCTCCAGGTCCCTGCGGGAGACCGCCCTCTGGGGAGTTCGGGGTTGGGATCTGCAGAGACCTCCTGTGCACAGCATCCCCACACCCACCGCCACGTCAGCTGGGGTTTGCTGCCCCGGATCGTGCTTGCGAGCTGTGAGCACCCGCTTCCACATCCTCATCCCTCTTGGGAAAATGTTATGAATGTTATGAATAACATTCTCGCCTTGCCCCCAGGAGCCCCAGATCATCACCCGCCCAGCCCCGCGTCAGCTACCTTGTCCCAATCCACCATTTTGAGCTTTGGCTCCATCCAAGGGTCTGTCTTCTGAGTGTTCGCAGAGGTCACAGTCCCATTCTCCACAGAGCCCTGGGGAGAGAAGATACGGCCGATTGCCTGTGGTGCTGGGTGGGGGTGAGGGGTTGGGGAAGAAGGGAGCAGGGAGCCACCCCACAGCGAGGCAGCCCAGAGTGGTGAGAGCCCCATGCTGGGGCGGGGGAGGGGGGTAGAGTGGAAATCAAAGATACTGAGTGCATTTGAAAATAGGTCGACCCTGATTGTGTTATTCTCTGTACTTTTCTTTTTCTTTTAAAAAAGTAATTTCCACAAAAACAAGAGGCAGAAAGATATGGGAGAGAAAAGAAGCTGGCAGAGAGGCTAGGGAAGTAAGAGCCATCAACAGGTATCCTGTGGCCAAGGGGGCCCCTGCCAGCCTCTCTCTCTAGGTCCCTGGCAGGTGGCAGGCAGAGAGAGTCACAGGGTGGCACCCCGGGTACCTGGCAGACTCATAGTGCCATTCTGATGACTACCCCAGCTCCCTCCCTTCCTAGTAAGATAATGCCAGAGCCCATGCTGGGGCATCTAGGACTGCGTGCCCACCAGAAAGGCAGCAGAGAGAGGGAGACGGTCCCTCCAGGAACTCCCATGCGTGGGTCAGCAGGTGTATGTGGGGCGGAACTGGCAGAGAGTGCCCAGATGGGCTCAAGGTGAAACCGAAGTCGCAAAGAGGCCAAGTCAGAAGGAAATGGAATGTACTGGGAAGGTCACATGGCTGCAGCTGGCCCTGACGTCACACGGGGTGAGGCTGGAGAGGGCAGGCTGGTGCGTAGGTGAAACTCACGTCTTTCTGCAGAAAAGGGCGGGAGAGTACTCGCCAAGGGGAGGCCTGCCTGGGACTAACGGGAACCGTGGTGCTGGTGGCCATGGCAGGGCCCTTGGAAGCAGGGTACTGGCAAGAACTGAGGAGCCTGTTTGGGAAGCCCTTTGGGGTTTCTACTGGCACAATCCTTACATTTTTGCTTCCAAATGAACCAAGAGAACCTGGTGGTGACAGTGATGCTGGCATTTTCTGGGGGAAACCCATATTAACCCAAGTAAAAGTAGGTTTCCTCAGTCCTGATTTGGGGTGGATAGCTCAGGACCTTAGTCTGGGCCACCCTGCGGATACCTGAATTCTTTAAAAAAGCATCTCGGATGACCTCTTAAGGACAAAGAAGAGTGGGTTTTATAGCATATCATACAATGAAACTCCCTAAGTATCCAATATAAATGCCCCATAATACACCTGTCCCTTCTAGTTCTGTCCTAGCCTCAAAATGCCCCAGAGCTCCCCCAATCACTGAGGTACTGATTCTTCCTCCCTCCTGGGTAGTCATTTTCTCCTGGGCACCCCAAATCCTTTCTTAAGTAGGGTAATCTGATCCTTCTCCGCACCAACCCCCACCCCCACCCATCCCACACGGGGCAGGGGAGGGGTCATCACACCAATCACCATTTAACATTTTTGTGCTAGGCTCTTCAGACATCCCCGAACGGCAGACACAGGCCTGTTTGGGCACATCCACCTGAACCACCCCCAGAAGCAGAAGAAAGGGCCGTCCGCTCACGGCACAGGGCACAGAGCACTCATCTGCCCAGCCCGTGTGCCTCCTCACTCAAGTCTGGACTGTTCTCGGAGGGTTCCAGTCCCTGGAAAAGTCTTCCTGCTGCCCACCTGGCTGAACGTTTTCCAGGGATCACTCCTGATTCCTTCCCTCTAGGACTGTGCACACTTTCTCTTTTCCACCTGCCAACCTGACACATATTAGAGGACAGCCAACACCCCACCCCCGGCTGCCTGCTTTTCCCCAAGACCCTCTGAGGACACAACAGAGTCTCTAAGCATAAGGATTGGCCTGCTGTGCCTCTTCCACAGCAGATGTGATGGGACCAGTGCAGAGCCCTGCAGGGCTCGCACCTCCCTGGCATGCAATATCATGGGACCTGAGCTCCCATCAGCCCTTTGGGTGGCCATCCTATGCATTCACCCACTTAGCTTATGGCCACTGGAAGCCTTTTGTGTGGCCTGCTGCTGGCACTGTGTGCAGAGCCGATATGGTCCAGGAAGTGATTTGGACCCGCACAACTGTTCACTGGAGGGCCCCAAAAGATGTGTGATGACTGGATGCCCAGAACAGTGATGAAGGGGGGTGGGTAGCAGTCAGTGGAAAACAGAGAAAGCCTGGAAATGAGATCTGCAATGGGAAGTCTGCAGGGACAGGAAGCCTTGGCTCCATATCGGCTTCCTCTTCAGGGCTGATGGTCTCAGTGCAATAGCACTGTGGCCCCCTGCCTCTTCACCCAGATCGTCCCTCCCACACGGCTTTCCTCCATTTGTCCATCGACACACATGTTTGAGCACCCACAACGTGCCAGAGCAACAGCCCAGAAGACGCTCTCTCTGACCCTGGCCCCACTCCTTGCCTCTGAAGAATGTTCCCAACTGCCCACATCATAGTCTGACCCAAAAGCCCCACTGTCCCCTCTGACGCCACTTCCTAAAAGTGAACGAACCTAGCATTGTCCCCTGTAAGTTGGCTTATGGTTAACCTCCCTATATTTAAAATCTTTCCCCTGTATTTCCAGTCTTCTCTGCTGTTATGCCCTTGGATGAACCCTAATTTTTCCCTCTAGGACAGTATTTTCCTTCTCAAATGTCATCCTTCCAGGATGATGACAAAGGTTAATATTCACAAATGCTTATGATGTACCCAGCCTGTCATCATCCTAGCAACTGTATGAACAAATGTATGATCTCTTCGTTTTCCAATGTTTAAAAAAAATCAGACTTTCTATATGTCCCACTGCCCCAGCTGGTTATTTATAATCTCCTGCCCCTTGCTGTTTTTTGTATGTTTGGGCGATTATCTTGTTTGTCCAATGGTGTTATAGATTCCGATAGGGCAGGATAAGTTCTCTCTTTTTTAGGGTGCCTAGGATGGGCTCCTGAAAATCCTAAATGCTCCACTCATTATTTCTTGAGTGGGCCATGTGTCAATGTTCTTTGCAAAATGGCCAGGGTTCCCCGAGGCTCCTGTAGGATGGTGGGCTTGGCTGCTGGCGATAAAGCCCTGAGGTTCTGCAGGGCTCATGCTTCCTGGAAATGGAAAACAAATCCACTTCGAGGAGAGCAGTGGCCCAGGACACTGAACACACCATCTTAAAATGCCACTCTGGATAGGACAGTGCCCAGATACAAGGGTCAAAGTTGCAATAATCTGGGCCATATTAATAATCTTTGGCCAAGGACAACGGGATAAGCAGAACTAAAACTGCCTCAGACTGATACAGGAGCACTAGCATTTTATTTTGCCAAATAAATATATTTTTTAAATTTATCATCAGCAGCATTTCGTAAATGAAAGGAAATTTCCAGACCAAATAGGTAGGAAACGCATACTTGCAGAATAAAAGGCAATTCTTCCTCAGGAAGGACATTTGGCAACTTTAAACTGACATTCTTTTTCTAAAAAAGGTTCTTCCTATTTATAAACATTTTTTAATGCAGAAAAATTACAACCTAAAATTTTGTTTTTAATTATTTTCTTGGTTCAAAGTAGTCGGTGTGGGTCTCTATAAACTACAAGTAACAGGAAGTACAGCAAAATGTTCACTTGTTTCAGTTCTAAGGTTTTCGTTCATTCTTTCTTTTTTTAAAGATTTATTTATTTATTTGAGGGGGGAGCATGGAGAGAATCTCCAAGCAGACTTGTCACTGAGCGTGGATTCCCATGCGGGGCTCGATCCCACGACCCTGAGATCATGGCCTGGGCTGAAACCAAGACTCAGCTGCTCAACCCGCTGAGCCACCTAGGGGCCCTGCCCTTCAGGTTTTTCTTAAAAATTACTAAAAGCCCAGTTTCACAGGTAGGTGTTGGCTTCCAATGGAAACAGAACTTTGCCGTTTTTCCGTCTGTCTGGAAATATTCCAGGTGAAAGGAGGGAAGTGGGAGAGAGCCACACCTGCACGGCACTGGCTCACTGGCTTGCAGCCCCAGCGCCGAGCAGCTGGGGGATCCCCTCAGGACAGGGCCCTTGAACCCTGGGCCAGTCTCGTGTGAATGAAGGCTGGCACTGGGGTGCACTGCCCATGCCTGAAGGATGAGGAGGAGAGGGCGGCGGGGAAGGGAGCAGGCACCACTTCCTCCTGTCCTCCTCTTCCCTCCCTCGGCTGCCCCAGCTTAATCTCAACCCGAGAGAGCTGGAGCCACCAGGTAGCAATGTCGTGGGTGATAGGCTCTTGGCAAATACATTGCAGACTGACCGTATAAGCAAGGTGCTCTCCGGGTGGCCTCATCGTGACCACACCCCTCCCTGGCAGAAGCCCAGGTTATTAATCACAAGGCCGTCCACACCTCTGGTCTGGGAGGAGACTTCAAGGAGAGAGGGCGAGTGGCACGTTGGTACGGCCAGGAGCAGACACACGCAGACACCAGGGAGTGTCCTCCAGTGTGTCTTTCATTGACTCTTTTTCTCGAGTCTACTGTGGGATTTCAAAAGCTCTAAAAGGCTTCTCCACACAGAAACAGGGCAAAGCCCCTCCCGAAGATGGGCTCCCATTCCCACTCTGGGGAGGCTGCTCCGGTCTGCCCCCGGCACAGGAGCCCCTGTGCCGCACACACTGATCTGGGCCGCATTTTCCAGCCTTCCGCGCCCCAGTGTTTATTTTATAGTCGAGCTGGGCTCACCCTTGAATTCCACAGGCAAACACCATCCATGAATCAGAAGTGTGTAAAGGTCACTCCTGGGAACTAGGCTATAACTCAGGCTTTGAAAGATTTTGTTTTCTAAAGTTTCTTGGAAACTTCCACAATGCATTATTTAAAAGACTCTCCTGATCCTGGAAGCAAGCCAAAGAGATCTTTAAAAACCAAATAAGTGTCAGAAAGCGAAGAACATGTGTGTTCTTTTCCAGTATTTGGAAATTGTTCCACCTTCAGGTCGAACGTGTTTCAGTATTTTGGAAAGGTGAAGTGAGCATTCGGGAGTCAGGCTCTCACCGGCTTTTGCGAGAATGGTCAGCCCAAGTGTGAATGAATGTGGCTTAATCTGGGGTGTGCAACCCACCCGTGTAAGGTGACAACTTTCTTAGAGGCTCCACCTGAAGGACACAGAGGGTCGTGGGGCAGCAAGAATGGAGCTGAAGACCCACCCCATCGTCCTGGCTCCTCCTGACCTTTCCACCCTGGGAAGGCAGGCCGGAGCACAGCTAGAAGCACTTTTGGGATCAGGCCCAAGGCTGTCTGGGAGAAGCGTGATGAGTGGAGCAGGGTGGTGCTGGGGCTGAAAGCATCTTGCTCTCCTCACGCATTTCCCTGTGACTGTCTCCCAAGCCAGATCACGGGGTGGCTCCATGTGGGTAGAGATCCTGCTGTCTTGCTCACTGCTAGGTCCCCAGTAGCAGGCATGGGATCAGCATTCAGTGCCTACTGCATGATACAATAATGAGTAGATGGTGGCTTCCAGGCCTGAAGAGGCCACCGAAGTGTGGGTGGGGCAGGTAGAAAGAGAACTGCCCAATGCCTTCCAAAGCCTGTGTGTACTTGGACAGAGAAGGTCCATGTGCTCAAGAATGGCCAATGTGCTCCGCCAAGGAGACTGGGTGGGCAGGCACCACCCATCCTGAGGTGAGAACCACTGAATGTGCTGGGCAATATGGTGGGGGCAGCAAGGAGGGCATTCCCATCTTCTTGGGTCCTCCAGCCACAGTGCAAAGCTGCAGGAAGAGAAGCCAGTGGGACAGCAGTGCCAGTCCTAGCTTCCTCCAGGGCAATGCCAGTTCCTAGCTGCTCATGAGGCATTATATCCTCTTGGGTCAGCCCAAGCCACAGCTCTCCTCTCATGGACACCCCTGCCCCTTCCCCTGAGCTCCATCCTCCACCCTCTCTCACACTGAGTTTAGCACCCTCAGACCCAAACTCATGGACCACCCAGGAGTTATTCCTGCCAGCTCCCTAAGGTTCCACCAGTGCCCTCAACACACCTGTCCCTCAAGGAGGCAGCCCTTGGGGGGATCCTGGGGCAGGGAAAGCACTGGAGCCAGCCTCTAGTTCTAGATGCTGCGGATTCACCTCTAGACTAAGGGACCTGATTCTAGACCAGGCTCCATTATCAACTTGCAATGTGACCCTTGGAACAAGAAATTGCTTATCCCTAACAGGGCACCCCGAGGTCCTGCTCTGTCCTCTGAGGTCAGGCAGGTGACACCAATGAGTGAGGCAGGCAGGGTGCGGTTCATAACGCAGACTCACGTTGTTTGCATAATAAACACGGAGGAATACCCTCACCTCCACAAGGAAAGATGCTCACTCTCATTTTGGAAACATGAGGTACCATGAAACAAAACAAACACGCAAAACCATGAGGCACCCTGTTGCTAAAGACGAAAGAAAGAAAGGAAATGCACTGAGAGCAGTAATCAAAGGTCACTGTGCCTTGGTCTTGAATGGAGTGGACTGCGGTGAACCAGAGGGGTTGTGCCCTGTTAAAGGGGGCAGCCCTGACTTAGGTCCTGGTCAGGTGAGAAAGGAACTCAGGGTTGTAGACCTTCCAATTTCTAAGAAAAGCTGGGAAACCAGATTTTTGTGGGGAATCTCCAGATTTTAAAATTTGCTTTGCATTTAAAACAAGCAAACAAACCAATGTGTCTCAATACAAACGTGGCCCTTGGTCTGCAGGTTTGAAACATCTGGACGAGCCGCAGCCCTCCTGCCTCATGGTACGGCCACAGAGAAGGGCGCGCTCGGACAGGCAGCAGCCCAGGTTTTGTCCTCTCGTGCAATGTCCAGAACAGGGAGTCTAGGGGGGAGCTGGGGCTGCACCCACATGGGGCAGGCCTACAGGGTCAGCTGTGTCGAGGATCGGAGTGAGCTGGGTGCCAGAGCCCCAGCAAGGTTCGATGAGGGGTAACCCTCAGCCTCCTCCTCCCTCCAGCCTGGCAGAGAGGATTGGCTTCAAGAGGAAGCACAAGTGGGTGGCAGA
>NW_024424341.1:28492719-28511928 GCF_017311325.1 Ursus maritimus
CTTCTACTGGTTCTCTTTCCCCTTGTGTGACTGGAAAGGAGAAAAAAATCGTGATGGGGCAAGAATGATGGTGGAGACACAGGCCATGCACCAAGGATGTTACGTCCAGGGCCTTGCTTTCCGGTACAGAGGCCTGTTCTGGGTGGAACTATGTAACTCCCCACCCCACCCCAAATTCATATGTTGAAATGCTGGCCCCCCCCAGTATCTCAAAATGTGACCTTATTTGGAGGTAGGGCCATTGTAGATGGGATTAGTTAAAATGAGGTCCTTAGAGTGGGCCTTAATCCTATATGATTTGTGTCCCTAGAAAAAGGTGAAATTTGGAGACAGACACACACACGGGGAGAAGACCAAGTGAAGACGAAGGTAGAGACAGAGGTGAAGCATATGCAAGCCAAGCAACAGCAGAGATTGCCAGCAAACCACCAGAAGCTAGGGAGTGGCCTGGAACCCATTCCGCCTCACAGCCCTAGAGGGAACTAACCCTACCGACACCTCAGTCTAGGACTCCTAGCCTCCAGAACCCTGCGACCATCAGTCTCCGTTGCCTACGCCACTCAGTCTGTGGGACTCAGCAAGCCTAGCAAACTAACACCAGGCCTGAGCCGGCTTCCTCTGGGATCAAGACTGGGCCCCAGAAAGAGAAGGGATTCAACCAGGAGAGAAAACAACAGGGAGAGGAGGCATCCGGGGCCACGTGGAGAAAGAGTCTGCCTCTCATCCCCTGCTGGAGACAGCAGAGACCCGGGTCTTGTCATCCACACAGCCTTCCTACCAGATCGGCGGGGGCAGCCCACACAGAGAGCTCACGACGGGGGAGACACTCAGGCACCAAGACATGCAGGCACTGCCCCTTCCTCGCCCTCTGTTTGCTCTCCGGCCCGCCAGGGGTGGCCTTGGTCCCCTTCCTCAGGGCCTGCAAAGTCACTCCTCGGTTTTCTCGTTCAGTTTTCAGAGGCGGGCTGAACTGGGAGCGGGGCAGGGTGGAGGGAGGGGGCCAGTCCACCAGCCTCTGCCTTTAGTGGAAACCTTGGCCTACTTTGCCCTTCGCCCTCCCCTGGAACACGCGGCTTCTGGGACAACCAGGCCACGTCCACGCTGAGCACCATTACCAGCCCACATGCGTAGCTGGCGTCCCCCTGGTACCCACGCGATTCTCCCCGAGAGGCTGGCAGGAGGTATTCCACAGAGGGAGGAATCGGGGGGGGTGGGGGGCACAGGGGGCCCAAATCCCTGCTTCCAGAAGCCTCACACCACAGCTGGGACAGCCAGACCGGAAACCGCTCCCAGTGCGGTCCCTCGAATGTTCTTCATGCACCAACTCGGCCTCCTCTGGCAGCACTCCCCAGGAGGCCCCCACGCGCCTGGCCTGGACTCTGCCTTAGCCCTCAGCCCTCCTCCAGGGCCCCAGACCCTGTGGTGCCCAGGGAGGGTTTGCTTGGAGGGAGCCTGAGGGGGAGAGAAAAGAGAACAACAGAAAGCCTGCACGACAAACAAACACGCCGGCCTGGAGGCAGTGAAAGGCAGCAGTGTGCGGAGGGCGGGGGCGCAGGAGGCGGGGCTGGGGGGGGGGCGCTGGCATAAAGGAATGTTGTTCAGGAAAGCTGGGGCTGGGCACCCAGGGGTGGACAGATGGCCTTTTATCCCGCAGCCTGGGTTTGGCCCGAAAACCCTTTCTCTGAAATGAGATGGTGCCCAGGCCCTGTGTCCAGCTCCCCCCAGCCTCTAGAGGCCCAAAGGAAGGCGGGGGGGCTCCAGGTGCCCCACGTGCCTGGGGAGCACACGGTCCTGGGCAGGTAGGAAGGCTCCGAGAGTCTTTCTTCTGTGTTAACAAGCCCACCCCCGAGGCCTCCAGGGACCACTGGTTGCTCTCAGTAGCTAGAAATTTGGGACTACAACGCAGGTCGCAGGATCTGTTTGCTTTCATTTCTAATAAGCTGCCCTCTGTCAGACTAGGTCCAAATCGGACGCCAGGCCTGTCCTTAAAATGTTTCAAATACGGCCTTTCTGTACAAAACCAAAAAACCAATCATAATACGTGGCAAGTGACAAGGCATGCCGAAAGCTCCCCCGCTTCGCACCCACCCACGATAGCTGCAAGGACATTGGCTCTGCCCCTGTATTCATGACAGGATTAAGAAAGGAGAGGGGAAAGCGAGTGGGACGTGTGTGCCTGAGGTGTGACCAACTTCTCCCTCTCAGGAGATGTAGCGGGTACGGACCACACAGTCCCAGCCTCCTGGATCCTTGACATCGGTTCGCCTGGTGTTGCTTCTCTTCACGACATGATGCCACTTGGAGGATGTCACCAGCAACCTCGTCACTGGAAGCAGAAGCCAGTCTAGGTGGGCAATCCAGAACATCAGAAAAGGGGGCCGGTGGATTAAAAATACTAAATTACTCCTCGAATCTCTCCAGAGTTTTCAGGCTGTTAACTTGATTCTCTACTAGCCCCCGTCAGGGACCCTCTGCATCCACGGGGAGCCTTTCCTCTCCAGCCTCTGAACTCAGATCACGGCACCGTTTCTAGGAAGGCACCAAGGGTCAAGTGGACATGTGGCTTTTTCCAATGAAAGCCTGACTCTGGGATTTGGAGCAGCTGGGAGCCTGGGGTTGGGGGTGGGGTGGGGTGGGGTGGGGGAGTTGGGACCTGGGCTTGGGTAGGGTGGACGGGAGGGGCTCCCTGAGGCTCTCCTCCTCAGTCCCGCCTCACAAAATCCTGCCTGGCACTGCAGCGCCTGAGTTTCCACTCTGTCGGGAGGCATAAGCAGCCTTTAGGGAATGAGTTCCTCAGAATTCCCGGTCGTGGATTTGATATAGGACGTTTCTAGACTGTAGTCTCTCAAAACTTCGACCTCAAGGCACCTCAGGGCAGGCTTATAGAATGTGCTAGGCACAAGGGAAATACATTTAAACCATCTAAAATATACTATCTCCTCACTGGCCCAACTTCTATGTTAAAATACATTTTGGTTCATCATGTAACACTCCAATCTGTAAGGATTATCCTCAAAATACTATATTTTGCTTTCTTATTTTATTTTTTAAAAAAGGTTTTATTTATTTATTTGAGAGAGACAGAGACAGAGAGTGAGCAGGAGCAGGGGGGAGGGGCAAAGAGAAAAGGAAACTCCCTGCTGAGCAGGGAGCCCAACATGGGGCTCTATCCCAGGACCCTGGCATCATGACCTGAGCCGAAGGCAGACACTTCACCAACTGAACCACCCAGGTGTTCCTATTTCACTGTTTTTAAAAGGAGAAACAAAACCACTGTTTACAAATGACTCCATATATCACTATCTCAGAAACAATATTCCTAAATTTTCCTTTTATAATCTATTAGTTTAAGAGAGATAACTCACTCATTCTCATCTTTGGTTACAAACTGGCAAATGATTATATTGCCAAAAAACGCTAGCAGGTACCGAACAGTTTTGTAAGCAAAACAAAACAACCACCCCAAAAATCGACTTGCCTCACACCTGCTAGTTTTTATAGATTCCAACCTACTGATCCAAACAATTCCCTCTACCCATGCCTAGATCTGGAATCTTCTAGAGGATGTTTATGTTCAGAGAGGTTGACTGGCTTGTCTTCAGTGCTAGTGTTAATTCTAGAATACAAGACTGTTGGACTCTGAGCCTGTGTCTTCTTTTCCACTGTCATTTAACCTAATTCCAAACCCACTGCACATCTCTTAAACTAGCAGAATCGCCACAGTCAGCCCTAGAACAGGTGTCTCCTGGTGAGCGACGGCCTGTACTCCCTGTTTTATGCTCAGTAAACACTATGTTTATACTCGTCACTATAAGGTGCTCTAGCCCCAGGGTGTGATGTCCTTGAACAACCCCAGGGCAAGCTGTCCTTCTGGGTGGTCAGTGGCTCTCCGATATCACTACCACTCAGGGACAGCACTTAATACACAGTCTGGTGTGGTCAAGGGCAAGAAGGAGCTATTTGTGAACCACACAGGGATATCAGCTTCCTGGACCACAGTCACAGGATTAGGACGCCATTATCCTTTTTTTTTTTTTTTAAGATTTTATTTATTTATTTGACAGAGAGAGAGGCAGCGAGTGAGGGAACACAAGCAGGGGGAGTGGGAGAAGGAGAAGCAGGCTTCCCGCTGAGCAGGGAGCCTGATGCAGGGCTCGATCCCAGAATGCTGGGATCATGACCTGAGCCGAAGGCAGACACTTAACGACTGAGCCACCCAGGTGCCCC
This sequence comes from Ursus maritimus, assembly GCF_017311325.1. Taxonomy (NCBI): domain Eukaryota; kingdom Metazoa; phylum Chordata; class Mammalia; order Carnivora; family Ursidae; genus Ursus; species Ursus maritimus. Next base: position 28,496,947 of record NW_024424341.1, read on the forward strand.
TAGGATGCCATTATCCTAATATACCTTTCAACTCTGGGCCACAGCTCTAGACCGATGCTACCCCATAGAATTTTCTGCAGTGATGGAAAAGTTCTAGATCTGTGCTGTCCAATATAGTAGCTACTAGTCCCGTGTGTTAACTGAGCACTTGAAATGTGGCTCATGTAACTAAGTACTGAATTTTAATTTTAACTAATTTTAAATTAAATTCCTACGTGTGGTAAGTGGCTACCATATTGGATAGCATAGCTCTAGACTACTGTTTGAAATCTCTACCTGAGTATTTCCTTGGCATTTCAAACCTAGTGTGGCCCCAGTGGACTCTGATGACCTCACCCCAAACCTGGGCCTCCACCCCAGTATTCATCATTTCCACATATTGAACCACCTCGTTGCTCAAGTTACCTTGGCCTCCTCCTCAATTCTTTCCCTTACTCCCAGCATTTAATCCATCAGCAAGTTATAGTGGCTCCACCTCCAAGATATTTCCAATTCCTACCCACTTCCTTTCGTCTCAATGGCGGCTCAGGCCAGGCAACCTCCCTCTGTCAACAACAGCGATGTCCCTTTAGCTCTCTTCCTGCTTCCACTCTTGACCCCCTTCAACCTACCTCCGCATGGCTCCCAGAACAACCTAGTAAAATACAAACCAACTTTGTCTTCCACTTAAAATCTTTCAGCCCATTGTTCTCAGGATAAAATCTAAACCCCATAATGAAGACCATGAGCTCTGCAGAGACAAGCTTCCTGCTTCCCTCCCCACCTTCACCCACACCACATTCCCCCTCACCTACCACGCTCTAGTAGCATAAGGGCTGCCTTTTAGGGGGCACCTGGGTGGCTCAGTCGGTTAAGCATCCAACTCTTGATTTCAGCTCAGGTCATGATCTCAGGGCCGTGAGATGGAGCCCTGCGTCAGGTTCCACACTCAGTGGGGAGTCCGCTTGAGATTCTCTCTCTCCCTCTCTCTCTGCCCTTCCCCCCTGCTCTCTCTCTCTATCTCTCTCTAACATAAATAAATAAATCTTCTCTAAAAAAAGAGCCTCCTTTTGGATTCTTAATGTCACCAAGTCCTATCATACTCCAGGACCTTTGTACTTGCTGTTCCCTCTGTTTAGAATTTTTTTTTACCCAGTTCTCCTTTACGATAACTCCTTTTCATCCATCAGATATCAGCTCTTCAGAGAAGACACCCTAGACTACTCCCATCACAAGTTGTAGCTGTCACTTTGTCTCAGTCCCCATTCTAAAATATATTACCGATTCTGTTGTATAATACATATACACACATAGACTATTATATATACAATATATAAAAAACAGATATATAAACTATTCTGTTGTAGCTCCTAATCACCTATAATTGTCCTATTTGTCTCCCTCCCTCCACTGGCAGTTACACCCCATGAGGGCAGTTACAAGTTGTCTTCTTATTCCCAGCACCGAGCTCAGTCTGAGCATGAGGAGACATCGACTATGTTTCTGCTTGAATAGAGGAAGAAGCAGTGGGGAGAAGGTGGCCCTGCACACCCCTGGGACCACTTGGGGCCTTTGCCAGTCTCATCTTTGGAGACTGCCCATCCCTGACTGGGGTGAGTTCCCAGGTCCAGCCCTGCCCTTGTCCAGGGGAAGATGGAATGAGGGCAGCAGGTCGAAACAGACCCCCAGGCCCTAGCTGGGGGAAGGGACGACAGCGAGAGACTAGAATGTCACCACTCTCCAGCTCCTTGGGGGGTGGTTGCCAAAGAGGGTCTAAGCACACAGCATTTCAGTTTCTGGAAACATCCATCTCCCACCACTCAACAGATATCTACCTTTTCTTAGCAGAAGCTGGGGCTGAGGGGGCTTATAATCATCCTGATTCCATTTAATCCACATGTTGGGTCTTACAGGTCTCATGCGATCTCACTGTAGCCACACAAATCCTGTAGGGATGCAGGGAATAAGGGAACCAAGGCTGGGAGAGTCTAAACAACTCACACAGTGTCACACAGCCAAGGAGACACAGAGCTGGACCAGGGCACAGGTCTTGGGCTGCAGACCCCAGGCCCCTCCTCTTTCTGGATGGGTGGGCGAGAGGGTGGCCTGTCTGCACAGCTGCTCTGTGCCAAGCCCCACGCTAGGAGCTCGGGATGCCGATTCTTTAGTAATCCCAGGAGATCTGCCCCCTGAGCAACTTTCATGCCTCCCTCCGCCCTTAGCCTTCTAGGACAGGGGCCTGAAAACTTGACGGTGCTTCTGAGCCACACGGAACATAGATTTCTGGGGTCCTGCCTCCGGAGAGTCTTTTTTCTTTTTTTAAGATTTATTTATTTGGGGGGGGGGCAGAGAGGGAGACAGAAAATCTCAAGCAGACTCCCTGCTGAGCACAGAGCCTGATGTGGGGCCGGATCTCAGGACCCTGAGATCATGACCTAAGCTGAAATCAAGAGGCGGACACTTAACCAACTGACCCGTCCAGGGGCCCCATCTCCAGAGATTCTAATTTTATGGATTTGGGGAGTGCCCCCAAAGGAAAAAATATATATTATATAATATATATATATACTCATATAAATATATATATATACAACATATTATGCTAATTAATTCTTTGATTTAGTTTACGTGTATGTTTTTTTCACTCAAATGAAACATCCAACTTTTCACACAAGTCTTCCATATCCAAATCTCTGTGGCCATGAGAGTGATTTTCCCGAAATCTAACACAGTTCTTGGTGCGTATCGTACTCACTTCCATCTAGGCTGTCTGAGTGGCCGAGTGGTTTAATGAGATCTGTACTGGGGGGAATGGTGTCTCCCCCCACCACCACCCAGACCAAACTCATGTTCACCCGGAACCTGTGAATGCGATTTTATTTGGAAATAGGGTATTTGCAGATGTGATCCAGTTGATTTAAGGTCATCCTGGATTAAGGTGGGCTGCAAATCCACTACGACTGGTGTCCTCAAAGGAAGAGGGGAAATTTGGAGATGCAGAGGCACAGGGAAGAGCGCATTTGTAGGATGGAGGCAGGGTGAAGTGATGTGCCTATAAGCCCAGAGCTGCCCACCCCGTCAGAAACCAGGAAAGAGGCAAACAGATTCTCCTGCAGAGCCTCCAGAAGGAACCAACTCTGCCTGTACCTTGATTTCAGACTTCCGGGCTCTGGAACTGAGATGATAAATTGCTCTCATTTCAAGCCACCTCATTTGTGGGATTTGTTACGGCTGCTCGAGGAAAGTAGTACAATATTACTAGAAATGTGATGCTTCACCCAGTCAAGTGCTGTTGCTTTATTTTTCCACTTATCGTTTAAGAACATACATCTCTCTGGGATGTCTGTAATATGACTACTTAATTGTTTTCCAATGTTTTATTACTGAAAAATTTTAAACTGTAGGCGAGCTGAAAGAACCTCACCATGAACCTGTGTATCCCCACTACCGAGGACCTACCATTTATTTACATCCTACAGGTTCTTTTAAAAAGCAATCCTTAAAGGTTTGTATATATCAACATCTAACTCTTGTGATCATAAGGTCATATCCAAAAGTGTGATTACTAAGTAAGTGTTAAATTTATTTGCCTCCCTTTAAAAAATTTTTGGTCTAATTTTCATATAGTAAAAGATGACCAATCTTTTTTTTTTTAAGATTGTATTTATTTGAGAGAGAGAGCAAGGGAGCATGAGCCAGGGGGAGGGGCAGAGGGAGAGGAACAAGCAGACTCCTCACTGAGCAGGGAGCCCGACATGGGGCTCGATCCCAGGACCCCGGGATCATGACCTGAGCTGAAGGCAGACACGTAACAGATTGAGCCACCCAGATGCCCCAAAGGTTATCAATCTTAAGGATGTAGTTTGATAAGTTTTGACAATTACATACCTCCTTGTAGCCAATGTCCAAATCAAGAAGTAGAACATTTCCATCATCCCAGAAAGACCCAGGAATCTATTTTTAAGGAGCTCCTCTTTTGATTTTGATGAACAAAGGTAGGGGGATAAGTATCCAGTTGGGATACTTGGCCAAAGGGACCAGTAGTGTGAGATTTACAGTGCTTTGCAAGAAAGATACTAGGTTCCCTGTTAGCAAACATGGCTGCCTCACTGTTCTTCTAGCCTCTACCACAGGCTGTGGACACAATGCAGGGAAGGCACACAGGACCACCCGTGTCCAGACTTCCAGCCACAAGGCTGCTTCCAGGCACTCTCTCCACACCCCTCCCCACCCCTGCATTCCCCGCTGAAATCATTACCATTCCATGACCGCTTGGACACCCACTTTGGATGCCCCCCCTCCCTTCCAGTCTTAGTGACTGGGGCCTGTCGCCTGCGTGGGCTTCCTTGAGCTGCTTCCTCTCCACTCTGGCCATATGACCTCAGGGTCCAGGGCATGCCAGACACCCCCAGCCTCTGAAAGTCAGACTGTTTCCCCAAGGCCAGCAACATGCCCCAGAAATGATGCTCAGCCCCTGTCCTGCCATTTGCTTTCTCTAGTGGAGCGAGGAGGGGGGGGTGCAGAATCCTGGCTGGAATGGAACAGAAGGAAGAAAGAGAGAGAAAAAAACAAAACAAAACAAAAAAACCCTAAAGGCTGAAAACTAATAAAAAAATGAGTGATTTCGTTGGTACAGAATAAAGCCCCCAAATGGACCAAAATATATCTCTGAATGGTTGATGGGTGATAAAGGTGTTTTTTAAACCAGTGGGAAAAGCGATTATTCCATAAACCTACTGGGATAACCAGTTGGACCTTCGGAAAAATATAAACCTAAAATAATCTCTATTTTGTTCCTTATACCAAAAAAATTTCAGGTAGATAATAAATTTAAGAAAAAACAATAACAAAAACATTAAGCATAACATTATTAGCAAGATACTAAAATATTTAAGATTTTATTTATTTTAGAGAGAGAGAAAACATGCATGCAAACACCTGTGACCAGGGGGAGGAGCAGAGGGGGAGGGGAGGGAGAGGGGAGAGAAAGAGAGAATCTCAAGCAGACTCCCCACTGAGCATGGAGCCTTACATGAGGCTCAATCTTATGAGCCTGAAATCATGACCTGAGCCCAAACCGAGAGTCAGACGCTCAACTGACTGAAACACCCAGGCACCCTGACACTAAAATATATTTTTTGAAGACTGTATTTATTTGGCAGAGAGAGAGTGTGTGCACAAGCGGGGGTAGGGGGACGGCAGGCAGAGGGAGAGGGAGAAGCAGGTTTCCTGCTGAGCAGGGAGCCGATGAGATGCGGGGCTCGATCCCAGGACCCAGGGATCATGACCTGAGCCGAAGGCAGACGCTTAACCGCCTGAGCCACCCAGGCACCCCTAAAATATTTTTTATGTATAAAATCTTAAAGCAGAGGTGCTCTTTCTAAGAATGATAGAACTATGTTTTACAACATGGAAATCTGAAAGGTTTAAATGGAGAAAAAACTTTAAATAAGTCAAAAGACAAATGAAAACTGAAGGACAAATAGTAACACGTATGATAGAAAATGGGCTTATATCCTTTATATATAAGGAGTGATTATAAATTAATAAGAAAAAGATCCCCCTTGGTTTAAGCACTTGCTTAAGATCTGTCCCTATGTGTATGCAGTGGAAACACTGGGCACTTGGAGACCCGACACATTCCAGAATCTCTTAGAACTACACATTTCTCATCTATGAATTGGGAGAACTGACATCTGCCCCACCTACCTTAAGGGTTCAAATAGAAATATATGAGAAATACCTAGGGAAATGTATATCGCCATACAAACTATTAGTGCTAGAGGGATCAATATTAGCCAAGTGTTCTTTATCTGAGTCCCTGAAGACTCAAGTTGGAAAGAACAGCAAAAATCACCTAAACATGCAACTATTCACAAGCCAACTGACCATTTACAAGTTTAGTTCCTGCTTAAACATTGACTACTGCCTCCCCCAGATCCCCACAGCCTACCTAGGCAAAGTGATGTTTGGGGTTGCCATCATCTGACAACATACAATGTAACAAAATGCAAACCCACAACAAAGTGAAATCGAAAATCAGTGATCAAATACAAAAAATTTCATGAAGTCAATGAAACAGATAGAAAACCGTTTTACTCACAATTCCACTGCAAAATAAGGATCTGGCAAAATTGGGCTGTTTAACACTGAAACACAGGCAACCGGCAAAGGATGAGGCTCTTCAAAGGAAAACGAATGAGCTCTTTATCAAAGGATCAAGAGAGATCCCTAGCTCTTAAATACTCTTGCAAAAAGACTCTTTATGATCATGCTGTGAAAAGCCAATGTGAAGTTTGGAATGCCACATTGTGCTTTCATACAGTTTTGTCAGAACCACCCATGTACACAAAACCCACACGACTTGATTTGTTATTTGCTCAATTTAAGAACCCACACGCCATTGCAATCTTAATTTGGTTGTCAGGTTAAAATAAACTAAAAAAATTTCGGTTTCATTTTCATTTTTAATTTCCTTTCCTTTTTTTTTTTTTAAGTAATCTCTGCACCCAACATGAGGCTTGAAGTCATGACCCTGAGATCAAGAGTCTCATGCTCTACCAACTGAGCCAGCCAGGTGGCCCTTCATTTTCATTTTTAAAGATAATCAGTTCCCTTCTCCCAACCTCTATCCCATTTTCTATGAAATTTAGTCTTCATTTAAAGTAGATTCGTTTCAAGTGAACTTTTCCCCTAGGAGTCAATGACCTTCTTACTTAGGTCCAAGAAACTACTGAATTTTTAATGGCACCCTATTTCCAACCTGCAAAAGCCATTACACTTGGCATGCCAATGGGTCTTGCCTGGGATAAGAGAAAGCGACCACTAAATCAGGCTAGTCTGGCTTTGTCCCTGGCTTGCGGGGAGTGGTGTACAGGATCACAGAAACTGTCTATAGGCAGCTCCGTGTTGGTGTTCTTTATTCCTCAATGGCAGCCAATCTCAAAGTGTAAGCCTTGAATTGACTTAAAAAAATTTGAGGTCTGTCTTTCATCTTTGTGGATAAATGATGCACATTTCATAGACTTTTGTTATTATAGAAGACTAAGGACTAGGGGCACCTGGGTGGCTCAGTTGGTTAAGCTCCCGCCTTCGGTTCAGGTCATGATCCTGGGGTCCTGGGATTGAGCCCCATGTCAGGTGCTTTGCCAGCTTGTGCGCACGTGCGCTCTCTCAAATAAATAAATACAATCTTAAAAAAAAAAAAAGACTAGAGCTTAGCAACTAAGTGGGTTATTATGGACCATTAACATTTGAAACTTGTAAAACTAAAACTATTACAAGAGATCCACTTTCCAGAGGGAAATGTGAGCTAAGCACTGTTCGGAACGTTCTATGGGGCACAGAAGAATGTAGAGAACTAGAACTCTACTCCTTTTACATTCTATTCCCTTTAAAGGAGAAATTAAGATTGCTTCACGTAGGTAATTATCAACCAAGTCTGTTGTAGATCGCATGGTTTACCTGTGTAGTCACCTGTTCTTGTATCAACAGAATTTCTGGCTGCCAGTTTTCCTATGACAGGACTTCACGACATATTTATATGCATCACAGTTCCCCAAATTTGCTTACCTGGTACCGCTATTTAAATACTTTGCAACATACTATCAAGGCAGGAAAACAAAATATTTGGAGCATCATGCTTCACAACAAAAAATCCCGGGTACAAAGTTTATATATCATATCGTCCTAGAGGAGCGGCAATTAGAGAAGATTGAGAACCGCAGTTCCTAGACCATATGCTTTAGAGAAATTTGCATGCAAAGACACAGGAAAGAGTAAATAGAACTGGAAATCCAGGCATCCTGGGTCCTGCCTGTGCATGTCATGCAGATACTTACAGCCACATGGGGCCGGTCACATCCCTGAGAGCAATGAGGGCTCTCGACTGCCTTTTTCCAAGGTTAACTCCATGCCTACCCTTGTAGGGGCCTCAGGGGCATGCGTGAATGGCAGTAGCCTGGTATGGAAGACACTGGCCAACTCCCTGGCTGAGAATAACTGCGGACAAAGGCAGAAATGAGTGACTCTCTTGATAGCCTTCCAACCTTTCCACCAAACTCCCAGCTCTTTTAGCCAACAAAGAGGAACTGGAAAGAGGTTTTTTGTTTGTTTGCTTGTTTGTTTTAACTTTGGAATTCTTGAAGTATCTTGTTTGTGCTAAGATTACCACTTTCCTTTTCAATTATGCACAGGTCTCGGTTTTCCAAGCAGCCCATTCATTCACTGATTCAAACATTGATTCGTTCCTGTTGGCATACACTGGTGTGCTAGTGTGTCCTAGAGGAACCCAGATGAATCAGACGGTTCCAGTCTTCAGAGAGTTTATAGTTTAGTTGAGAAGATAAGACACATAGTGAAAACACAGTAAATAAGGAAGAACATTATGAGCTCTGTAACGCAGGTGCAGGCAAAGGGTGGGAAGTTCCATGAAAGAAGTAGGCATTGGAGCTGGACTGAAAGGGTGTGGCAGTGGGGAGGCCCTAAAGGCTTAGGAATACTGCTGTGACATAACAAAATTCTCTTTAGAAAAGGTTGCAGGCACTGGGGTGCGGGAAGTATGGGCAGAGAGAGACCTGCCCGGGAGACTGTGGCAAGAATGAGCTTAGCGGGGCGCTGGCCAAAGCAGGGCCGTAGGGGAGACATATCCTGGAAGAAAGACTAAGGACGCTCATGAGGATTAGCATGTGGTCTGTGTAAGCCATCCACTCTGTCTTGCAGTTATTCTCCATTTTTTCCTTTCTATAGCCTATGGCTTCTCTAGGACAGAGCAGACAGCAAAGACAGTTGCTATCAAGAGTAAGGAAAACTCAGATAATCTCCCAGACATAGTATTGCACGGAAGAAGCCATCTAGCAGAGTACACGTTATATGGTTCCCTTTAAAATTTGCAAACTTTTCTGTGAAATGAAGAGCAAGAGAAACTAGCAAAGGAGACTGAGAACTAATCACCAGGGCTACAGGTGGTGGGGTAGGTGGAGTAACGCACCCACCTGACCCCAGTCTATATCCCCATACCTGGAACCCGTGAACATGTTACCTTACAAGGCAAAAGGGACTTTGCAGACGTGATTAAGTGTAGGACCTTGAGATGGGGAGATTATCCCAGATGATCCCAGTGGGCTTAGTGTAATCACAAGGGACCTTCAAAGTGAACTATGAAGGCAGGAGAGTCAGAGAAGAAGAGATGTGAGAGCAAAGGTTGGAGAAATGCAACTGCCGGCTGGGGGCCATGAGCCAAGTATACCAGCAGCTTCTAAAAGCTGGAAAAGGGGGGCACCTGGGTGGCACAGCGGTTAATCGTCTGCCTTCAGCTCAGGGCGTGATCCCGGCGTTCCGGGATCGAGTCCCACATCGGGCTCTTCCACTATGAGCCTGCTTCTTCCTCTCCCACTCCTCCTGCTTGTGTTCCCTCTCTCGCTGGCTGTCTCTCTCTGTCGAATAAATAAATAAAATCTTTAAAAAAAAAAATAAAAGCTGGAAAAGGGGATGCCTGGGTGGCTCGGTTGGTTAGGCACCCGACTCTTGATCTCAGCTTCCTGAGTTCAAGCGCCGCGTTGGGCTCCATGCTGGGTGTGGAGCCTACTTAAGAAATAAATAAACAAAAGCCATCATTTAAAATAAAGAAACAAACAAAAGCTGGAAAAGGCGGGGCACCTGGGTGGCTCAGTCATTAAGCATCTGCCTTCGGCCCAGGGCCTGATCCCAGGGTCCTGGGATCGAGCCCCGCATCAGGCTCTCTGCTCTGCTGGGAGCCTGCTTCTTCCTCTCCCACTCCCCCTGCTTGTGTTCCCTCTCTCAACAGCTGTCTCTCTCTCTCTGTTAAATAAATAAATAAAATCTTAAAAAAAAAAAAGCTGGAAAAGGCAAGAAAATGGATTCTTCCCTAGAGTCCTCAGAAGGAAGGCTGCCCTGTTGACTCATTTCCAACTTCTAGAACCATAACAGAAAACATTTGCATTGCTTTAAGTCACTGAGTTTATGGCGATTTGTTACAGCAGCCATAGCAGGTGGAAAACTAAAGCATATGGTATCTGGCAGCTGTGTGAAGAGAGTGTATCAGGGAGGAGGAGTGGTGACTGCGTCGAGTTTGCTGCCAGACCAGGTGCGGTAAGGTGTGAACTGGTGAGCGGGTTTAGTGAGACAAAGGTCCCGATGATGCTGGCAAGGGTAGTTTCAGTGGTGCGGTGGGCACTCTGAGTCTTCCTGCACTTCGATGTCCTACCCCATTGAATTACTCAAGCCCTGGAGCTCTGAATGGCCAGACCCCCAAAGGCTTCCAGAAACACGTGTGGCAGAAACTGCATACTTCTCAACCACTCAGAGAGGGAAGCACCCTGTGGGATTAGGACCCAGAACCCAGAGTCATCAGACGTCAGAGTTAGGCCAACAGCAGTGGCTGGGGAGTTGAGGTTTGCTTTCCTCCAGTGTCTTCTCAAACAGAGGGCTTCTATCCAGAGGCATGGTCGGATGTTTGCCCACAGAAGGACCTCCCAAGGCCTGCACATGTTGGGGGGGGGGGAGGGAGTACGAGCCACCCTTTCACAATTATTAGCCTCTTGGTGGCAGGTTTGGAGTGAGAGGAGGATTCTGGTTGAACTACAATAAAAGCTGTCGCTCTCTCACTAGAAAAATGCACAACCATGTATATTCTACACACAACTTCATCTCATTCACCAGTCCCACAAAATGATCCATAGAACACCAGGTTTAAGAACCTCTGCTTTGTATGTTTTCCAAAGCATGATATTTACTCCACTGAGGGTACCCGAGATGATTTTAGGGGATACAGGGATGAGCATTTCTTATCTGAATAGCTCTCTATTTTCAAGTGCATGTAAAACTTGTGATGTCACTGGTATTATTGCCTAGGGTGAGTAAGTGAGGAAAATAGAAAGTGAGTCTACCTAAGGATAAATATTAAGTATAATAGTTCAAGTGGTATACCAATTCAGAAAAAAAACTTGACAGTGATTCATGGATGACCCAAGTCTGGGAAACATAGTATCTATGACCTTGGGAGGAGATTTGAACCCAAAGTTCTTTCCTTATTCCTTTTAAATGTAGGTTGCAGCTCAGGGGCACTCAGTTGGCTCAGTTGGTTATGTGTCCAACTCTTGGTTTCAGCTCCGGTCATGATCTTGGGGTTGTGAGATGGTGCCCCACGTCAGGCTCCGTGCTCAGTGGGGAGTCTGCTTGGGATTCTCTCCCTCTGCCCCTCCCCCTGCTCGCATGCTCCCTTTCTCTCTCCCTCTTTCTCTCTCTCTAAAATAGATAAATAAATAAAATCCCAAAATAAATAAATGCTGGTTGCAGCTCGATAAATGGACCTCACGACCCACTAATGACGTGAGCTACAGCTGGAAGAACACTGCTCTTACCTGAGTTTGGAGTGAGGAGCTTGACCCTCCCTCTACCACCCCTGAGGGTCAGGATGGGAAGCGAGCTTGACTTCTCTGCTCAGCCATATCGCTCTCACTCGCTCTAGGTGGGCAGCTTGGCATCCTCAAGTCCAAGACCACGGCCACAGCAGACCTTGATTCATCCCAACAGTATGTTGGCTCAAACGAGTTTGACTTGTTTTGTGTGTGTGTGTGTGCCTTTGTGTGAGTGTGAAAGTGTGTAAGAGTACCTAGGGGTGTTGAGGGGGTGTGGCAAATTGGAGAACAGCGGAAACCAAAGGGACCAGGCCTTCTCCCTGGAAATTTCACAGCGGAGCTCCAAGACACTCCCCTCCAAGGACTACACTGGGAAAGAAAGACCCCCTAGAAGGAGTACCATTCAGAAATGAACTTCAGGGGCACCTGGTGGCTCAATTAAGTATCTGCTTTCTGCTCAGGTCATGATCCTAGGGTCCTGGAACTGAGGCCTGCACTGGGCTTCCTGCTCAGCGGGGAGCCTGCTTCTCCCTCTTCTCCTCCCCTCCCAGCTCACGCTCTCTCTCTCTCTCTCAAATAAATAAATAAAATCTTTAAGAAAAAAAAAAGAAAAAGAAAAAAAGGAATGACCTCCAAACAAATGGAGCTGGTTCATGACATTCCCCTTTCCCATCACCCCTCCTGGCCCTCACATTACAGGAGCTGGGCTCTAAGCTCTGCATATGTCAACATCGTTGGTTTAGCAAGAGGAGAGAAGGAAGATGAAGAAAGCAATATGGAGGTTGCTTGAAGGGCTTAGCCAGAAAGAAGGACAGAAATGTCTCCATTCAGGCTGTAAGAACAGGGCTTCTCTCTGTACAGGATACCCCATTCCAGATTTCCCCTCTGACTACCCTTCTCCCTCAATTTAAAGACAATGCTATACTAGTTTCCAGAAGACAAATCTGTAGACAGAAGCTGACAGGCAACTGGAGTATTGGGTAAGTATGGCTACTGGTCAAGTCTGAGTCATGGGTTTGTACATGTGTTGTTAGTTTTTAGTTTTTTTCCCCACATCCTCCGACTGGGGCCCAGATGTAAGGATGCCTGCAACATGGTAACCCTGGGACTCTTGGGGTAAAAGGTGAGCGCAGGGGTAGAAAGCAAATTTGGTCCTATATTCTCTGAGTCCTCCCTGAGGGTCAAGTTAGGCAAAGCAAAGTGAAGCGAAGCAAACCGTAGTGTTGGGTGGTTAGCAGAGCGGGGAGGTGGAGCCATCTGGGGCAGCTGGCCTGGGGTGATCCTTGCTATCTGGGAAGAGAAGCCACACCCTAAGGCTCCTGTTTATAGGACATAGTTACAGCGTAGGATGGCTCCCATTAGCCATCGCAAGCCTGGAAATCGCTAGTGTGCTGGTCCCATCCTCTCCTCTCCTGCCCTCAGCTTGAGTTATATCTATAGCTAAACCTCTCTGCCCCGTCAGCATGACCTGACACCGAACACCAACTTCCAGCATTCAGTTGGGCTACCACTGCAGAATGTTGAGTCCTGGCATTTTACCTATGAAATCTCCCAAATTTAAACTCTCCTTCCCTTGGTCACCACCACCATCGTGCAAGCCACCTTCACCTCTCGCCCAAGCTATGCAGCAGCCTCCTGCCTGGTCTCCTCACACCCACTTGGGCTCCCTCTATTCCTTCTTGGCACTGCGGCCAGGCTGTTCTTCCAAAGATGCAAATCTGACCACACCACACCCCTGCTTGACTGCATCCCTTCCCTGGTTTCCTGTCATTCTTAGAATCAAGTCCCAAATCCTGCCCACAGTCTAGGGGGCCCTGCATGATACAGCCCGGGCTGATCTCTGGCCTCCTCTCCATTCTCTCTCCTTGCCCATCAGCCTCTAGCCACATTGGTTTTATTTGTCTCTTGATTGTGTGAAGTCCTTCCCTTCCAAGCCTTCTTCACACATGCTGTTCCCTCTGTCCTGGAATGTTCATCCCACCACACTTCACCAGGCTAACACCGTATCCATTGATTAGCTCTCGGTGAAAATGTCACTTTCTCAAGAACACTCTCCTTGAATTCCTCATCTCCAAATCCACATTATGACGGTACCAGATAATGAAATAATCACTGTACCATTAGTATGTTCCCTCATTAGCCTGTTAATTCCATGAAGACTGTATTGGTTCTGTCCAATGGCGCCTCCCCAATGCCTAGCTTAGTGCTGACAATCATTAAACAACCAAGTGAGTGAGTGAATAAATGACTGACGTATTAGACTAGATGGCCCTGTGCGGAGTCACCAGGAGCAGTGAGAGGCAAGCAAGTCCTTTTACCCAAAAGATCTAAAAGCACTTGCTGGGGCCACCCTGAAAACAAGAGGTAGAAGCAAGAAACAACTGTTGGCTTAATGCCCAAGCATGATGGTCCCACTGTCACCAGTCCTACAGCCGAACCTGGGGAAGGCCCAAGGAGTCAGTGTACCTCTGGCTCAGCCTACCTGGAGCCCAGTGGATAGGGGCAATCTTCCATATCCAAAGATCCTTGGGATGGAGACAGCATCGATTTTAGAGTCAGATACATTTGGCTTTTCCACTAACTAGCTCTTTAACCTTGGACAAATTACAGGGCCTCCCTGAGCCTCAGTTTCCTCATCCCAAAATGGGGATAACAAAACCTACCCCAAGATCAGTTGGAGGCTTAAATAGCATCATGAGGTTGTCCTGCCCAGCAGCATGCGGTTCACAGTGCTAATCCCCGCTCCCCAAAACACTAGCTTACCTCTGTCATTTCGCTCTTTTGGACATGCCAGCATGCAAGACAAGAAATAAAGGGAGGTCTGAGGGATGGGAGGGCAGAGTTCATCCAAGGCACTGCCCCAACCTCGCCACCTATCCAGGGAAGCCCTAGTGCAGACTTGGGCAGCACCAGGAAATCCAAACTGGCTGAGAAGGGTAACTGATCTGTGACTTTTGGAAGCAGCAGTAGGGTGAGATGGGGATGGGAGGACAGCTGAGGTTGGAAGCTATTATTCAACAGAAATGAAGAACAGATGCGAAGAGGGAGAGGCTGAGGAACAGGAAGGAAAGACTGGGAGTGTGAGGGGCTAGTAAAAGTGATCCAAATTGTCAGATGTCAAAGGCTGCAGAAGGCACAAGTAGGAAGGAGGGAGTAACTTGGGAGGTGGTAGTAGAAGTAGCAGGAAGAAGAGGATCAGGTCAGGAGCAATGACGGAGAGGAAGGACAAGTCCTGGTGAGGGGGGCGGGTAGTGACCTGTTACCTGGAGAGAAGGGGGAAGCGAAGGTGAGGGCGGAGGCTGTCACCTTGGGTCCTCCTAGAGGGCAGGTGGACTGGGCTTGCCGGTGCGTGGAGAGTGAGGGAGGGAAGTAGTGTGTGTGGGGGGTGTCACCCCGCGGCTGGGAAGTACCTGAGGGTCTCCTTGCAGCTCGCCCACGTAGTACTGCTCCAGCCAGCGGCGCGCGTTGGCCGAGTGCCGGTGCGGCGGCCCGTCCAGGTCGGCACTAACATCCTCACCAGCCCGCGCCCGCAGCAGCTGCTCGCCCCCCGGGTGGTGCCGCACGAAGCCAGTGAGGTCGTAGAGGCGGGCCCCGCAGCGGACCCAGCAGGCGCCGGCCGCCAGGT
>NW_024424341.1:28511938-28728436 GCF_017311325.1 Ursus maritimus
AATGCCCAAGCATGATGGTCCCACTGTCACCAGTCCTACAGCCGAACCTGGGGAAGGCCCAAGGAGTCAGTGTACCTCTGGCTCAGCCTACCTGGAGCCCAGTGGATAGGGGCAATCTTCCATATCCAAAGATCCTTGGGATGGAGACAGCATCGATTTTAGAGTCAGATACATTTGGCTTTTCCACTAACTAGCTCTTTAACCTTGGACAAATTACAGGGCCTCCCTGAGCCTCAGTTTCCTCATCCCAAAATGGGGATAACAAAACCTACCCCAAGATCAGTTGGAGGCTTAAATAGCATCATGAGGTTGTCCTGCCCAGCAGCATGCGGTTCACAGTGCTAATCCCCGCTCCCCAAAACACTAGCTTACCTCTGTCATTTCGCTCTTTTGGACATGCCAGCATGCAAGACAAGAAATAAAGGGAGGTCTGAGGGATGGGAGGGCAGAGTTCATCCAAGGCACTGCCCCAACCTCGCCACCTATCCAGGGAAGCCCTAGTGCAGACTTGGGCAGCACCAGGAAATCCAAACTGGCTGAGAAGGGTAACTGATCTGTGACTTTTGGAAGCAGCAGTAGGGTGAGATGGGGATGGGAGGACAGCTGAGGTTGGAAGCTATTATTCAACAGAAATGAAGAACAGATGCGAAGAGGGAGAGGCTGAGGAACAGGAAGGAAAGACTGGGAGTGTGAGGGGCTAGTAAAAGTGATCCAAATTGTCAGATGTCAAAGGCTGCAGAAGGCACAAGTAGGAAGGAGGGAGTAACTTGGGAGGTGGTAGTAGAAGTAGCAGGAAGAAGAGGATCAGGTCAGGAGCAATGACGGAGAGGAAGGACAAGTCCTGGTGAGGGGGGCGGGTAGTGACCTGTTACCTGGAGAGAAGGGGGAAGCGAAGGTGAGGGCGGAGGCTGTCACCTTGGGTCCTCCTAGAGGGCAGGTGGACTGGGCTTGCCGGTGCGTGGAGAGTGAGGGAGGGAAGTAGTGTGTGTGGGGGGTGTCACCCCGCGGCTGGGAAGTACCTGAGGGTCTCCTTGCAGCTCGCCCACGTAGTACTGCTCCAGCCAGCGGCGCGCGTTGGCCGAGTGCCGGTGCGGCGGCCCGTCCAGGTCGGCACTAACATCCTCACCAGCCCGCGCCCGCAGCAGCTGCTCGCCCCCCGGGTGGTGCCGCACGAAGCCAGTGAGGTCGTAGAGGCGGGCCCCGCAGCGGACCCAGCAGGCGCCGGCCGCCAGGCGCCGCTGGACCTCGGCGGGTGAGAAGGAGACGGCGGGGGGCGGAGCGGGGGCCATGGCGGGAGACCGGAGCTCGCAGCTGGAAGCCCGGACTTCTGCTCGGCGGCAGCCCAGCTCTCCTCTAACATCCCCGGAGCCCCGGCCGCCTTGACGGGCCGTCCGCCACCGCACCTGCTCATTTGCATGCCGCGCTCCCATTGGACGCTGGGCCGGACGCTGCCCGGGCCCGGAGGCTCCCTCTTCCTCATTGGCCGAGGGGAAGCCCGGGCGACCGAAGCTGGGCTGGCCACCCGCTGCGGGCCGCCAGCCAGGTGGCCCCAGGCAGGTAGAGGGCGCGCCCGCCAGGTGTGTCCCGTCGCAAGAGGAGAGCTAAGGGGACGGGCAGATGCAGGCGGAGCAATTCTTCCTGTCGCGGGTGGCTGCATGGACGGACATCCCCGGTGGACTGATCGCTATTGGAATAACTTACTGCTGCCTGTTTGGGAGAAACTTGCAGCTTTCGATTCTCAGGCTCCAGGAGGGGGCGAAGAGTGGGGGAGGCAGGGCGAGGACTAGAGTAAGGCGACTGAGGCTCTGGGCTCGGGCGCCCCCAAACTCTATAATCACAATATATAATATTTTAATGTAATATTTAAAAAATCCTGTCGTTACACAACAACCGCGAGTGTACTTAAGGCCACTGTACACTTAAAAATGGTTAAAATGGTAATTTTTACATTATGTATATTTTATCACAATAACAATATAATAGTTACCACAATATATAATAAAGATTTTTTTTTTTGAGAGAGAGAGAGAGAGCGTGCGAGCAGGGGAGGGGCAGAGGGAAAAGGAGAGAGAGAAAATCCTAAAGAGGCTCCATGCGCAGCAAGTGCTCAACTGGGGCTCAATCCCAGGACCCTGAGATCATGACCTGAACCCATCGAAGGCTCAACCAACTGAGCCACCCAGGTGCCCCTACAATAAAGAATTTTTTTAAATCATGTTTTTGTAAATAAAGGTTTATTGGAACCAGAGCTAGTGAGGCAAGAGAAGCAGGGTGGTAAAGTGCACGGTTGGCTCTTGTCCTTAACGTATAAAATTCTGGTTTTGCGTTCATCATGGATTATTTTTTGCATTAATTTTGCATTAAAAATACTGCATTAAAATATTCTTTATCTTATTATGAAGTTTTTTGGCATGAGGTGTAAATTTTGCACCCTGAGTGACTGCCTCGCTTGCAAAATTCTAATCTTGCCCTGGGGGGAGGACATGAGAGGAGAAGAGAGAATCCAGCTGGGCTCTGTCTCTCTCCAGAAAAGTTATTTTCAGGGTCACTCTTGTTTATGTTCTGGGAATGGGCACCTCTGCCCAGCCAGCACTGTGAGAAAGCCTGGCCCAGGTGCCTCAGGGGCTGCCCCAACAAGAGCTGTGCCCAAGGTCAGGATAGTTGTTCTTTCCTTCTCCCCCTTCCAGGCCTCTCCTGGTGCATCTTCAGGGAGTAGGCAAGAGTTGGGCTGAGTTTGTGGATCTGAATGGAACTCCCGTCCAACAGGCCTGGAGGCCTTAGGTCACGAATGCTGCTTTTCACAAGTGGTGAATGCATTGTCACCCTCACCCCATTTCCACACCTTCTCTGTTCCGGATACCTTGCATGTGCAAAAGCAGTCCGGCACACACTCACAGGTGTCCTCAGGTACTCCTTGCTGACAATATCTTCAAGGAAACCCCTGTTTGCATTTCTCACCATTGCCTTAAACTATTATCTGAAGTTGAACAAGTTATTTAGGGTATCTATTCAGAATTGTGACACATTTCTTGCCATAGTAATCCCAATTCTAGCAATGTGACCTTACAGATATACCGTGTAAGGATGTATATGTAATACTATTAATTGCAACACTGTTTATAGACTAGAAACAACCGAGATGGGGGCGCCTGGGTGGCACAGCGGTTAAGCGTCTGCCTTCGGCTCAGGGCGTGATCCTGGCGTTCTGGGATCGAGCCCCACATCAGGCTCCTCCGCTATGAGCCTGCTTCTTCCTCTCCCACTCCCCCTGCTTGTGTTCCCTCTCTCGCTGGCTGTCTCTATCTCTGTCGAATAAATAAATAAAATCTTTAAAAAAAAAAAAAAGAAAAAGAAACAACCGAGATGTTCATCATAGCGGAGGACTGACTAAAAAACTAACTGATGGTACATTCACAGACAGTGAAATGCTATGTAGCCATTAGGAAGAATGAGGTAGATCTGTGTGTACTGATAGGAATAATCTCCAGGACACTATAAGTGGCAAACAACAACCGTGTATGGTATGCTAACGATTATTTTGCTATTTTCGATTCTTTAATCTTTCAAAATATTTTGAATGCAAACAAAAGAGCCTTTGTAGCTTTCAAAGCTAAAATAGTGTAATTAACGCAATGAATTTGCCTCCCAACCCACCAAGGGCTGGGACATTACAAAAACTTGCACCTGCCTCTATACTCCAAAACTTCCATCTCTTTGCCTCCTCCCAAGAGATAATCACTGTCCTGACTTTTGTGCTTATCCTTCCTTTGCTTTTTATATTTGTTATTTTTATCATGTCTATGTCTATGCCTATACAATATGTTACTTAGATTAGCTTTGTTTTGAGTTTTATGAAAATCACCTGATACTGTATTTCGCTTTACGTGGCCTTACATGTTTGACTCAATATCATTTTAAGATTTACCCGTGTTGCTGAGGGTCATGGTAGCTCACGAATTTGTCAGCGCAGGGTCATATTCCGCTGCATGAAATTATTTACCCATTTTCTTTACTTGAGGTTTTTTTTTCTTCTTTTCTATTATGAGCATTCTTGTACATATGGGTAAGAGCTTCTGTAGCCTCTGTATCTATGGATGCAGTTGCTGGGTCATAGGATAATATAAATTAACTTCTAAGTGGTCATACTATTTTACATCCCAGGGAAAGATGTATGAAAATCCCTAGCCCTTAGTCTGGGAACCAGGCAAGGACACCAATTCTCATCGCTTATATTCAACATTGTGTTAGGGGTGCTAGATAGTGAAATAGGCAAAAAAAAAAAAAAAAAAAAAAAAAAAGAAGAAGAAGAAAGAAGAAACAAAAGGCTAAAGAGTGGAGATGATGGCTAAAAAATCTTTCTCCTGCAGATAACATCATTGTTTACATTGAAAATAATTAATTCGCAAAGCAACTAGAACAAATAAGTGGATTTAGCAAATTCACAGGATCCAAGGTCAAAATTACAAAATCAATGTGTTTTAATTACTGGCAGCAAACAACTGTAAAATGAAAATTTAAAATCCCATTTATGATAATGTCAAAAAGCACAAAATATGTGAGAATAAATTAGATAACAAGAAGTAAATCTAAGGCCTCTAACTGAAAACTACAAAACACTGCTGAGAGAAATGAAGGTGTTCACAGATGTAACAAGTTCCAAGTTCATGAGCTGAGAGACTCACTATTAAGATCTCAAATCCTTCAACTGATCTAAACATTCAACACAGTTTCAATCATAATCCCGCTAGTTTATTTTTTTTTAGAAATCGATAATTATATAACTGAAATTTGCTAAGAGAACAGAACTTGAGTGTTCTCACCAAATAAATAAATAAATGACAAGAAAATAAAAGGAAGGGATGCCTGGGTGGCTCAGTCAGTTAAGCGTCTGTCTTTGGCTCAGGTCATGATCCCAGGTCCTGAGATTGAGTCCCTGTCTTGGGCTCCCTGCTCAGCAGGCAGCCCGCTTCTCCCTCTGCCTGCCACTCCCCCTGCTTGTGCTCTCTCTCTCTCTCTCTGACAAATAAATAAATAAAATGTTTTTTTAAAAAAGAAAATAAAAGGAAAAAATTGATAAACTGATAAACTAATTCTAAAATGTTTGTGGCAATATAAAGGACCTAAAATATCTGGAGCAACATTGAGAAAGAACAAAGTTGCAGGATTTACCCTTCCTGACCTCGAGACTTAAAACTACATATTCAAGACAGGGTAAAACCAACAAAGAGATCAATGCAACAAAAAAAGTCCAGAAGTAGATGCAAACATTTAAGGTCATTTTGCTCTTTTATTGAGATACAAATTACATACAGTAAAATTTGGCCTTTTGTAACACATATGAGTTTGAGAATCTTCTGTACTGTTGTAACCATCAGGTTTGCTTCTCCCTTGGCCAGTATCACCCTGTCTTATAACTATGGCTTCACAATAGATCGTGTTATCTGGGAAGGGTGCTACCCATACCCTGTTTTCCCTGAAGAGTGTCTTGTTTTATCTTGGATTTTTTTTCATATAAACTTTAGAATCATTTTGTCAATGTCTACAAAAAAATCTACTGGGATTATGAAAGGAATTGCATTAAATCTATTGATTAATTTGGAGACAATTAATATGTTTGCAATACTGAGTCTTCCTATTTATGAACTTGAGATAAATCTCTATTATGCAGGTCATATGTAATATTGTTCCATAAAATTTAAAGTTTGTTGCATATAGGACTTGCATTAGTTAATGCAAATTAATTCCAAAGTATACCTTATAGGGTTTTGGGGTTTTTTTTTGCTATTGTAAATGACTTCTTTTTAAAGTAAGTTTTTTGTTAAAGTATGACATCCATAGAAAAAAGTACATAAAATCGTAAGTCTACATACGGCTCAATGGATTTTCACAAAATGCACACACACTTATCAGAAGATAGACATAAGCAGCCCCACAGAAGTCTCCCTCACGCCTTTTTGACAGTTACAACCTACCTTCTTCCCAAAGAGAATCACCATATTGTTTTCAAAAACTATATTTTTTGTCTACTTTTGAACTTCGTATTTTTAAAAGATTTTATTTATTTATTTGAGAGACAGAGAGAGATACACAGAGAGAGAGCATGAGCAGAGACAGCAGCAGAGGAAGAGAGAGAGAAGCAGGCTCCCCGCTGAGCCACGCAGGCGCCCCTGAACTTCCTACTAATGGAATCATATAGACTGCGCTCTTTTCTAACTACCTCCTTTTACTCACATCACGTTTCTGAGATCCATCCCTGTTTTGGGGTATAGTCATCACTTGTATGTCCCTATTCCTGAATACTATTCCACTAGATGAAGATGCCACACTTAGACATTCTGTCACTGATGGCTATTTGGGTTGCTTCCAGCTTGGGGCTTCTAAGAACAGGGCAACTATGAGCATTCTTGTACATATCTTTTCATCAACATTTCAATGCATTTCTGCCAGGTAGATACCCAGCAGTAGACTTGAGTGTGTTCAGCTTCAGTGGATACTGCCAATCAGTTTTCCGAAAACATACCAAATTACACTCCCCCCAGAAATTCCCATTTCTCCACATCCTTGCCACACTTGGTATTATTCCTCTTTAAAAAAAATGTTTTGGGTGCCTGGGTGGCTCAGTCGGTCGGGCGTCTGCCTTCCGCTCAGGTCATGATTCCAGGGACCTGGGATCGAGTTCGGTGTCGGGCTCCCTGCTCGGGGTGGTGGGGGGAGTCTGCTCTTCTCTCTACCCTTCCCTCCTGCTTGTGCTTTCTCTCTTTCTCTCAAATAAATAAATAAAATCTTTTTAAAAATTAATTAATTTAAAAATGTTTTTATTTAGTTATTCTGGTGGGTATATATTGGTCTCTCACTGTGATTTAAATTTGTATTTCCTCAGAAACAATGAGATTGAACATTTAAATTTTACTGGTTATCCCTATAGCCCATTTTTTTTTACTGACTCCTGTCTTTAAAAAATTATGTTTTATTATTTTATTCTAATCTTCTCTCCTTACATATGAGGCTCTTTTATTCTAAATAAGCGTTCTTGTCAGCTACGTCTATTGCAAATAGTTTCTACCAAGTGTGGCTCCTTTCCTTTCCTTTCCTTTCCTTTCCTTTCCTTTCCTTTCCTTTCCTTTCCTTTCCTTTCCTTTCCTTTCCGATTATATTTAAATTCAAGTTAGTTAACATATATTGTATTATTAGTTTCATGGGTAGAATTTAGTGATTCATCAGTTGCATATAGTACCCATTACCTTTTTTTCTTTCTTAATGGCGTCTTTGAAGGACACGGGTTTTGGTTTATCATAAAGTAGTCTGACTTATCAGTCTTTTATTTTATGATTGGAACTTTTTGTGTCTTAAGAAATATTTGCCTACTTCCAAATAATAAACACATTCTCCTATATTATCTTCTAGAAGCTTTGTTGTTCTACCTTTCATATTTAGATCTCTGATCAACTTGAAATTGATTTTTGAGGATGGTGTAAGGTATGGGTCAAGATTCATTTTTTTTCCACATGGACGTTCAATTTGTTCAGCAATGGCTACTGAAAAAAATAGTCTTTGCTCTACTTCTCTGTGGTATCAGTTTCTTGGTTCTCAGATCTGTGCCATTAATATATTTGGTCTATTCTTGAATCAATACCATAGTGGTTAAGTACTATATACTTTTAATAAATCATAAAATCTGGTAGGATATATCCTTCACCTTTGTTCTTCTTCAAGATTATCTTGGCTGTTCATGGCCCTTTTAGTTCCCACATATATTTTAGAATCAGCTTGTTCATTTTCACCTTAAAAAGTTGATGGGATTTTAGGGTCCCTGGGTGGCTCAGTCAATTAAGCATCTGACCCTGTATCTCAGGATCATGAGTTCAAGGCCCATGCTGGGCTCCATGCTGGGTGCAGAGCCTACTTAAAAAAAAAAAAAAAAAGCTGATGGGAATTTGATTGGAATTGCACTGAATCTATAGGCCATGGAGAATAAATAATTTTATATTGTTGAATCTTCTAATCTGTCAATACGGTGTATCCTTGCATTTATGTTAGGCTTCTTTAACAGCTCAGTGTTTTCTGCAATTTCCCATGCAGAGGCATGTACATCTTCCATTAGATTTATTTCCAGATTTCATATTTTTTATACATACATACACACACACACACACATATATATATATGCTTCTTGATATTTTATATATCTATTATTATATATATTGTATATATTACAGCTAATATAGCTATATATAACATACATGGTTACATATAAAATATATAATATATATAAACTAGCTAATATATATAGCTATATATACTATATAATGTATAATATAAAATACATAATATAATACATAATAGTTAATATTACAAATATATTATGCTATTATAATAATTTGCTATTATTATAATATTCCTGACATTGGTAACTTGGCCTTTTTCTTTGTTATTGATCAGGATTTCCAGAGGTTTATGAATTCTATTAGTTTTTTCAAAGAACTAAATTTTGGCTTTCTTGATTTTATCGATTATACCTTTGTTTTTTTATTTCATTGATTGCTGGGTTTATTTATTTTTTGTTTTTTATTTTTAAAGATTTTATTTATTTGAGAGAGAGGGAGAGAGCACGCGGGAGGAGGAGAGGGGAAGGAACAGAAGGGGAGGGAGAGGGGCAAGCAGACTCCCCACTGAGCAGGGAGCCCCACATGGGGCTCAATCTCAAAACCCTGAGGTCAAGACCCCAGCTGAAACCAAGAGTCAGAAGCTTAACTGAGCCACCCAGGCGCCCCACTGCTGCTTTTATTTTTATATGCCTTCTCTTCTATTATTTTGTGTTTGTTTGATGTTCTTCTTTTATGTTCTTAAGATATATACCTAAATGATCAGTTTTCAGCTTTTGTTCTAACATATGCATTTAGGCTGTATATCGTCCAGCAAAGTTGGCAAAATCTTCCATCATCATGGTGGGTTTGTCTATTTCTCCTGTGGTTCTGTAAATACTTCCTTAACATATTTTGAGGCCACGTTATTAGTTGAAAAAAAAATCAAAGTTGTGACACCTTCCCAATGAATTTGACCTTCTGTCATGAACAGAGTAAACCTCTTCATCTCTTGTAACGATTTCTGCTTTTACATATATTTAATATTCCTATACCAGCTGTATTTTGGCCATCATAAGCCTAATATATGTTTGTTCGTGCCCTCTTTTTTTTTACTTTTACTTTTCCCATAAACATATGTTTAGATTTCTCATAAATAGTGAATAGTGGGTTCTTAAACTGTTTTTGACTGACAGCTTTTGTCTTTTAAAGATTGGGAAGCTTAGGGGCACCTGGGAGGCTCAGTCAGTTAAGCCGCTGACTCTTGATTTTGGCTCAGGTCATGATCTCAGGGGTGTGACCCTGAGCCTTGGGTTGGGCTCCGTGCTCAGCAGGGAGTCTGTTTGAGATTCTCTCTCTCTCTTTATCTTCCTCTGCCCTCCCCCCACCAAGCATGTGCACACGTACACACACACACACTCTCTCTCTAATAAATAAATAAATATTTAGGAAAAAAAAGATTGGAAAGTTTAAAAAATTACTGCAAAGGAAAAGTTGAATTCAGCTTTTGCTTAGTTGAGTAGCCCCTTCCAGATTGCCCTATTTCCGCACGGGATACTATCACTTACCTAGTCCCCACGTATACAAAACCCTAGAATCACCCAGAACCTGTGCTGCAGCCTCCCTCTTTAAAAGGCAGCTCCTGTAACTCTCATTTCCTTTTCCTTTCATTTTTTTAAAAAAAGATTAATTGATTAATTAATTAATTAAAGTAATCTCTACACCCAATGGAGGGCTCGAACTCACAACCTGGAGATGAACAGTCGCGCGCTCCCCACACTGAGCCAGCCAGGTGCCCCTCATTTCCTTTTCATTTTAGAAACATTAAAATTAAAAGTGACCCAAGAGAAGGAATAGGGCTCAATCTTACCCTCTGATAGATGAACATGAGCCCCGACATCACACCGCTAGTGACAAGTGCAGCCGGGAGCCAAGTACTCTCTCACATCAAGTTTAATGTTCATTCTTCTGTTGCACTGGACGTGAGCAACTCAGGGAGCCATCCTGCCTACATGGCTGTTGCTTTCTCCTAACAGAGCTTCTGACACTGGAGGTGCTTAGTAAATATTTGTTGAAGGTGAACTTCTATCTGTAACTCAGATGTTCCCCTCATGCCGAGACTAGCGCCATGTTCCTGACAGTCTCTCTTCCTCCAGGCCCCACCCCTTCCAAGCCCTCTTCAACAGCCTGAAGAACCGACGTTTGATTTACTACATGTCATCACCCTGCTCAGAATCTGCCAGACGTTCCCTCTTGCAAAAACATGAGATAGAAATTCAATCTGGGACGCAAACCCTAACTACCTCCTCAAAGTCCTTCAAATGGCGAGATCCTTATATCTCTCCACCTGCTGGCCTGACCCCTCGATTCAAGGGCCACCTCTCCATAGGATGTTCTCCTTGGCATACAGTGTCCTGTACTGTTACCCAGTCCCTAACTATACCAGAAGTGCTTGAATCTCCAGCACTGAGCACACAGGAAAAATCAACAGCTATCTGCTAATAATTATGCCAGTAAATATGAACATGCGTTTGCCTCTAGCCCATGTGCGCACACAGAAACCATACATATACACACCCATTTTAAGCACTCATCTGAACACTAAACACTGACGATATTAGGGTATCTGAAGGTAAAATCTTTTTATTCCACATGTCATGAATATGTACCTCATTCACTATGGGACAAATGCTAGGTTTTTTATTGTCTGGTTGGTTGATTTGCTGAAGGGCAGCATTGTATCAGATGAAGCCCTGAGTTAGGGTTTTGTTTTTTTGTTTTTGTTTTTTTTAGTTTTATTGAGATATAATTTATTCACAGCTGTGTGTGAGTTTAAAGTGTCTGTATGATCTCACCTATGTGTAGAATCTAAAAAAACCCAACCCAAACCCAGAGAAAAAAAGTATCAGATTTGTGATTACTAGGGGTGAAAGCATTGGTTTGTGAGTCAGAAGCCCTGAATCTACTTTGGGTCCTAACGTCGACCCCAGTGACATTAGCAAGTTTCTGAAGCTATGGAACACTGATTTCTTTTCTCTTTTTTAAAAATTGAGTTAAAGTTCACATAACATAAAATGTCTCATTTTAACATGTATGATTCACACGGCATTTCATTCACAATGTTGTACGACCATCGCCTCTACCAAAACATTTTCATCATCCCCAAAGGAAACCCCATGCCCATTTCCTTCTGTCCACCCCACCCACCTGCCCACCCTAGGTCCTGGCTACCAGTAACCTACCCTCTGTCTCTGTGGATTGGCCTCTTCTGGATATTTAATATAAATGGAATCATACAACATATGACCTTTGGTGTCTGCTTACTTTTTACTCAGTATACTTTTTTCAAGGTTCCTCCATGTTGTAGCATATATCAGCACTTGATACCTTTACCAGGCTGAACAGTATTTCACCACTGTATGGACATACCGCATTTTGTTTATCCATTCATCGGTTGAACGACACCTGCACTGTTTCCATCTTTTGACAATTGTGAATGGTGCTGCTATGAGTACTTGGCTTCTCGTTGCGTAAAATAGGGACTTAAAAAGCCCCCTGGCCTGGCTGCCCTAAGGGCTACTGTAAAACCCAAATAAGAACACATAAGAAACACCTCATGAGCTGCCGGCCCCCTGCATGTGCATTGTGGGGGGTGTTGGTGGTGGAATGTTATGGTTACGCTTCTGGGCAGGTTTACCCGTTCTGGCCTCAGCCCTCCCTCCGTGCCAGCTTGTCATCCAAGGCCAGTTGCAATCCTGGCAGAGACCAACTGCTCACAGCTGAATCTAGATGTCCATTCTTGGCCATTTCAGGTAAAGCAATCAGGGCAAAAGGGCCAATTATCTATAAGGACGATAACTCCCTGTGGGGTTCTGAGTTACAATCTGGTCTTGCTGCTGTTGGGCCTGAGTTATTCATAGGAGAGTGAAATAACATCTAAATGAATCTGCTGCATGGGGTGCCTCTAGATAGGTAATGGGCAGGGAGTGACCGGGGTTTTTGAGACACTCCTTTAGTGGCTCTATGCTAGCCAAATCTGCAGGGCAGAGGGTGACCTTTATTTCCTCCCTGTTGGCCAAGTGCCCACTCTCTCATGAGGCAGGACACCAAAGAAAGGAAAAATATCCACATGACCCCCCAAAAGGGAAAAAGAACATGAAGCTATAGAGTATTTGTAAAGCAACTCATTAAAAAAAAAAACTTTCTAAATTGCTACGGTGCTGAGTGCCGAGAGCAGAGAGAACATACACATTAAGAAACGGTAGTTTAGGGGCGCCTGGGTGGCACAGCAGTTAAGCGTCTGCCTTCGGCTCAGGGCGTGATCCTCTCTCGCTGGCTGTCTTTGTCTCTGTCGAATAAATAAATAAAAATCTTTAAAAAAAAAAAAAAGAAACGGTAGTTTAGAGAAATTAATGAGAAAAGACCCCCAGGCAGTGGGTGCTCAGGTGACTTAGAATAGGGGAGGCTGGGATTGGCGCAAATTACTCTATCCATCCATTTGCTTGGGGGCCAGGGCCCCCATCCAAACTTTTGTGACATCTACACACTTGCTGGGCCGCAGTGTGTGAGGTGGGAGTCTTCGTCCTTGTCCACCAGATGATAGTACCATCCACACCCCTGACCTCCAAGTTCTTATACTCAACCCCCAGATCAAAGATGAAAAGGGAGCAAGGGAGGTGGGAGCCATGGATCTCAGGTCCTTGTAGAGGGGTGGGGGCCTCTGCACTCTCACCTTCTGCAGACCAGCTTTGGCCCCAATATGTTGATGTGAGTATGTCCACCAGCATCTTAATGATGGCAGCTCCTGTTCTGCTCTCACTCTTTGGCTCTAACTCCTTATGGATCCTTGCCCCTTCTCTGACATTCGCTCTCCAAATGCTTATCAGCCCCTGTGATGGCCCCTCCTTTTTTCCCCCTATCACCAGTATATTTTCTTTTTCCTACTGCCCCTGAGATGGAACTATTTCACAAGGTGACCCTCAAGTCTCCATTTTTCCCTCGTACTTTTCCCTTGGTGACAGTAGCTACTTCCTTGACCTCGACCACCCTCTCTCGTTGAATTTTATTTTATTTTATTTATTTATTTATTTATTTGTTTGAGATAGAGACAGCCAGAGAGGGAACAAGCAGGGGAAGCAGCGGGGAGAGGGAGAAGCAGACTCTCTGCTTTATTTATTTGACAGAGATAGAGACAGCCAGCGAGAGAGGGAACACAAGCAGGGGGAGTGGGAGAGGAAGAAGCAGGCTCATAGCGGAGGAGCCTGATGTGGGGCTCGATCCCAGAACGCTGGGATCACGCCCTGAGCCGAAGGCAGACGCTTAACCGCTGTGCAACCCAGGCGCCCCTCGTTGTTGAATTTTAAATCAATAGCTCCCTCCCTAGCCCTCTCTCAAATCCAGGGAGGCATTTCTGATCATGCTCTGAGCTTCCTGCATGCCTGAACCCAAACCCATTATCTTGCCCCAAAAAACCAGCCTCTCCTATTTCTGCAACGACACCATGAAACTTGCAATACTCAGTGACAGACCTCAGAATCCTCTTTTAGTCCTCATCTCCCACAGGATCCAAACCAACCAGCTGCTGCACTGTGTCCATTCTACCTCCGAGGTGTCCCTCCTCTTCACCCCACCTTCACCATCTGGATACAGATCCTTACATCACGCACCGGGACCAGCACAGAACCTCACATTACTTCACTCAATAAAACTGTTGGGGTAACTAGTCAACTACTAAGGCAAATAAAAGTCTGTGAGTCCATTTGGAGCACATGAAACAAATGTATTAAAGCAGTGGCAGAACTGCCTGGTTCGGTTGAGTACCTACTTGAGAAAGTTGTAAGAATATGCACCAAGATGATTTTGGAAGTTAGGTCCCATTTCCATGTTTATATTTCCTGCCTTTTTTTCCCCCTGAAATGAGCACGTGTGGATCATGGGTTGAGGAAAAATAACCTTACTTAGATTAATATACTTATTTATACGGGAGGTACACAGATGTGTTATTACTACAAAGTTTTACAAGGGATAAAAATCAGATCAAGGGCTGGGGGTGAAGGAGAGGACTGGCTATAAAGGGTCATAAAAGATCTTTTTGGAGGCAACAGAAATATTCTAAGTCTTGATTTTGGTGGTGGCAACATGACTGTATTTGTCAAAACTCAAAGAACCGTATGCCTAATAGGGGTGAATTTTCCTGTATGTAAATTTTACCCCAATAAACCTGACTTTAAAGAAAAGAGTTATATAATAAAGAAGTTTAGAGATAGAGTCAGGCAAGCCCTGTTTCAGTCATCATGCCCTAGCCCTGGCCCCCAATTCTACTTCCCTCACAAGATGTAGTCACTGTCCATAATTTGGTATATTTCCTTCCGATTCTCTCCCCACTCCCACTTCTGTTCCACATATACTTCTTTTTTTCAGGTTTTGAAGATTTCATTCATTTATTTATTTGAGAAAGAAAGAGCGGGGGAGGAGCAGAGGGAAAGGGAAAGACAGAATCCCCAAGCAGACTCCCTGCTGAGCACAGAGCCTGACTTAGGGCTCCATCTCATGACCCTGAGATCATGACCTGAGCTGAAATCAAGAGTCAGATGCTTAACCAACTGAGCCACCCAGGTGCCCCTACACTTTTTTTTTTAAAGATTTTATTTATTTATGTGAGAGAGAGATAAACAAGTAGGGGGAGAGGCAGGCAGAGGGAAAGGGAGAATAAGACTCCCCACTGAGCAGGGAGCCCAATGCGGGACTTAACCCGGGATCATGACCTGAGCTGAAGGCACACACTTAGCCCACTGAGCCTCCCAGGCGCCTCAATTCCTATACTTTTTTAAACTTGCCATATAACATTATATTAGTTTCAGGTATATGTCATAATGATTTGACATATGTATATATTGTGAAACAATAAGTTTAGTTAATATCCATCACTGCATGTAATTACATTTTTTTCCTTGTGATAAGAACTTGTAAGATCTATTCCCTTAGTAAATTTCAAATATATAGTACAGTGTTGTTAGCTATAGTCACCACGCTGTACATTACATCCCTAGGACTTTTAAAAAATCTTATAACTGGAAATTTGTACCTTTTGACCACCTCTACACATTTTACACACTCCCCCTTCTCCTGCCTCTGGCAACCACCAAACTGTCCTCTGTATCTATAGTTTGTTTTTGTTTGTTTGTTCTTTAGATTCCACATGTAAGTGAGATCATACAGTATTTGGCTTCTCTATTTCAATTAGTTTCAGTTTCAACGCCTTCAGGGTCTATTCATGTTGTCACAAATAGCAGAACTTCCTTCTTTATGGCTGAAAAATACTCCATTGTATTTTTTCCATAACATTCCACCCACACACACACCCACACACGCACACACACACACACACACACACATTTTTATATCCATTCATCCACTGATGGACACATAGGTTATTTCCATGTCTGTACCTTTCTTTTTCTACCTAACCATGTAGCTTAGAAATGGGGGCACCTGGCTGGCTCAATTAGAAGAACATGACTCTTGATCTTGGGGCCATGAGTTCAAGCCCCAGGATTGGTGTAGAGATTATACTTAAAGAAATAAACTTAAAAACAAAACAAAAAATATGAAATCGCTTCATATCAACTTACAGAGATTTTCCTCATTTTCTGTTACAGCTTCATAGTATTACACTGGATGGATATAACACAATTTATTAAACCAGTCCCCTTTCTGTATATGTACATTTAGATTATTATCAGTATTTTGCAACTACAAATTATTCCAGAATGAGTAGTCACGTACATATTATTTTCATTTGACTTAGATGAATATTTTCAGGGTAAATTCCTAAAAATGAAATTTCTGGGTTAGTGGGTAAATGCATTTATAGTTTTATTAGATAGGGACAAATCCTATTCCACAGACACCCTGTTGCACTCCTACCAGTAATACATGAGAGTCAACAGTGAGTGGTCAGACTTTAGAATGCTTGCCCATCTGATGGGGGGAAAATTGCATAGTCAATTTGCATTTCTCTTAGTAAGTATCAGAGTAATCTTCTAAAAGCCTTCCTGATGCAAGTCTCTTCCCACTTAAATACTACCTACATATTGACTGTTGCCAAGTTAAAAATCTTTTGGTGTGTTGCTAAAGCTTGCTGACTATAACTTACACTCCTTTTCTAGTATGCAATGTCTTCTGCCATCTGTCTCAATCCACCTTTCATCTGTGTCTCCAACTCTTGTCCAGATATCAGAAGATAAGACAGACTGGATTCTTTACGCCTAAATACACTCTTCTTTTTTCTTTTTTTTCTTTTCTTTCCTTTCCTTTCACCTTTTCCTTTTCTCCTTTCCTTTCCTTTTTTTCTTTTCTTTCCTTTCTCTTTCTTTCTTTCTTTCTTTCTTTCTTTCTTTCTTTCTTTCTTTCTTTCTTTCTTTCTTTCCTTTCTCTTGCCTCTGAGGCTTTGCTCATTGTGGTGGTGCCCTCTTTGGGGGTGGCAGTTATTCTCTTTCTATGAATTGATATTTGTCTCTATCTCAGGGTTCAGCTTAAATATCCACCCTAATTTCTCTCATTCATATTTGTTATATCTGTTCATAAGCCATCCTCCTTACCAGACTGTAGATATTATACCAACGACTTTCTCTAGAAGAAGAGGGGACATAGTGAATCACCAGATCACATTCATCATTCAATATTAGGTGTATGAAAAATTCTGGAGAAATTTGGCATGTTCTAGGGGATCTGGATACAGTGGTGAAGAAAACAGGTAAGTTCTCTCTCTGAAGAAGCTTACATTCTAGGGGAGACCATTGATAAATAAATCAGTAAATAAATACGAAGTCAGAGAGTGAAAATCACCAATCAGAGAATTAAAACAGGGTGATATGAAGACATCTCTTCCATTCAAGATGAAATAAATCAATGAAACCAAAGCTGGTTTTTTGGGAAGAACATCAAAACTGATAAGTCTCTAGCCAGATTGATAAGGAAGAGAAAAGAAGCATAAATTAACAATATCAGGAATGAGAAAGGTGAGCTCAAAACAAATACTACCACTATTAAAAATTTGATGAGGGTATATTATAATTTTTTCCCTAACAAATTTGACAATGTAGATGAAATAGACTAATTCCTTGAAAGACATGAACTACCGAACCCATTTAAGAAGAAGTAGATCAGTTGAATAGCCCTATAGCTATTAACAAAATAGAATTTATAGTTTAAAACTTTCTCACAAAGGAAATTTTAGACCCAGATAACTTCACTGGTTAATTCTATCAACACTGTCTTCAGTGATTATTTTACTAAACATTTTAGGAAAAAATAATATCAATTCCAAACAAACTCTTTCAAAAATTGAAGAGGAGGCAATACATTAAGTTATGCTTTGAGGCCAACATCACTGTAATACCAAAACCAGATTTTAAAATCACAAGAAAATAAAACTACAGAGCAGTATCACTCATCAACGTCATTGCAAAAATTCTTAACAAAACTTAATCAAATTAAAAAAAAACTTAAGCAAATTAAACACAACAATACATTAAAAAGATACTATGTCATGACCAAATGGGGTCTATTAGGAATTCATACTTGGTTCAACATTAATAACTCAGTCAATAATATCACCATATTAACAAACTGAAAAATGCAAAACCATATGATCATCTCAGTAAATGCATAAAAAGCATCTGACAAAATCCAATCTCCATTTCTCATTTTTTCAATTTTTAAAATTGTAGTAAAATACACAAAACATAAAGTTTACCATCTTAACCATTTTAACTGGACAGTTCAGTGGACTAAATACACTCCTAATGTTGTGCAACCATTGTCACCATCCATCTTCATAATTCTTTTTGTCTTGCAAAACTGAAACTGTATACCCGTTAAACAGTCACTCTCCATTCCTTCCTGTCCCTAGCCCCAGGCAACCACCATAACTCTTTCTGTCTATGATTTTGATTACTCTAAGTACCTCATGTAAGTGGAATCATACAGTAGTTATCTTTTTATGACTGGTTTATTTCACCTAGTATAATGTCCTCAGGTTTCTCCATGTTGTAGCATATGTCAGCATATGTAGCATATATTTCTAAGGCTGAACAATATTCCCTTGTGTGTACTGCGTACCAATATCCACTTCCATCATCCCATCATATCCCTTCATCAAAGCAAGAATAGAAGGGGCGCCTGGGTGGCACAGCGGTTAAGCGTCTGCCTTTGGCTCAGGGCGTGATCCCAGCATTATGGGATCGAGCCCCACATCAGGCTCCTCCGCTATGAGCCTGCTTCTTCCTCTCCCACTCCCCCTGCCTGTGTTCCCTCTCTCGCTGGCTGTCTCTATCTCTGTCAAATAAATAAATAAAATCTTTAAAAAAAAAAAAAGAAGGCAACAATATCAATCTCCTAACGGGTATCTTTGAAAATCTTACAACTAATATAAAACCAAGTTTTGCAATCAACACCACAATCAATTTTAGAACATTTTCATCATTCTGAAAGGAAACCCAATATCCATAAGAAGTAAATTCATATTCCTTTCATTACTCTCCCCTGCTCAGCCCTAAGAAACCACTACTTTACTTTCTATCTCTATAGATCTGCCAATTCTGGGCATTTCCTATAGATGGAATGATAAAATATGTGACTTCTGGTGTCTGGCTTCCTTCACTTTGCACAATGTTTTTAAGGGTCATCTATGTTGTAGTAGGTATCAATATTTAATTTCTTTTTATTGATGAATAATAATCAATTGTACGGATAACACACTTATTATTTATCCGCTCATTAGGTGATGAATCTTTAAGTTGTTTCCACTTTTTGGCTATTATGAATAATGCTACTATGAGCATTCATTACAAGCTTTTATGTAGACGTATGTTTTTATCTCTCTAGGGACAGAACCGTGGCAGTTCAATATTTAACATTATGAGGAACTGTCAGACAGTTTTCCAAAGTGGATCCACTCTTTTTCATTTCCACCCACAGAGTATGAGGGTTCTAATTTCTCTACATCCTCACCAACATGTTATTGGCTGTTGTTGTTGTTGTTGTTGTTACCGTCCTTGTGGTGTGAAGTGGTATCTCGTTTCAGTTTTCATCTGTACTTCCCTGATGGCTAATGATGTTGAGCAGCTGGCTGTTAGAAATGTTCTTTCGGTGGAGTCTCCAGTTTTTAGTAGGTATTACACAGGTTTAAATAACCCCATGTAACACTATTTATATACACACACGATGGTGACTTTAACCAGAAATAAGCCTTCAACAATCTAGTAAATCTGTAAATATAGTAGCACTTTTCAGTGACTGACACACAGTAGTGGCTCTAGGAACGTTGTTTAATTGATTTGGATACAGAATATACATTTCCTTGCCTACAAAGAGAAATTTCTGATGGATTATCAGGAAACTGACTTTGAGAGGTATTTCCAGGGGTCAGAATAGCTTTCTGGAGATCTGTCTACATACTCTACCCAAAATTTATGGCACACAGTAGGAACACAGCTTAGGTTAATCAAGCACAATCAAAATAAGGGCAGATCTAAACTAAGTGGAATGACCCCTTAACCTGACCTCATAGCTGTAATCGGCTGTGCAGGCACAGGTATAAACATCTGCCTATAAACATCTGTCTACACAGGTATACCCACTATTAAAGATAAATAAAGCAGGACATTAATTAGAGCAGTGAAAACAGAATTTATTCAGTAATTACCGATAGTAGGGGAAAGTGCTGAGCTCCATTCTGATTTGTTCAGACATGACCAGGTATTTTATTTTAATTTCTTAAAAGATTTTACTTGTTTATTTAACAGAGAGAGAGAGAGCACAGCAGGGGGAGTGGCAGGCAGAGGCAGAGGGAGAAGCTCAGCATCCCAGGACCCTGGGATCATGACCTGAGCTGAAGGCAAACATTTAACCGACTAAGCCACCCAGGCGCCCCTTAACCAGGTATTTTAAAGGGAGACTGAGGGAGTGAGGAGGGGAAGAAAGTGGGGCTCTAGTAAAAAACTACAAAGGGCTGATCAGTGTAAATATGACCTGGCTGGCTCTGTCTGTTAGCTGGCAATTATCGAAGTTAGGACTCCATCTTCCCATAGAGACCTGGAGAAACAGACCCTATTCTTTCTGATTGGAATGGCTTTCAGGTCCTTGAGAAAGACACTGCCGAGTTGCAGGAGATACATATACATTTCAAAGGACAGAGGAAGGAGTCACTGTTTTCACTGTAAGCCCTTTTTAGTAAATGCTCTAAGAAAGCTGTGTCAAGTGCCTGGAACAAACTGTACAACTTCCCAGCAGACTTGAGCTTTCATTCATTCATTTTTTTTTTTCTTAAAGATTTTATTTATTTATCTGACAGAGAGAGAGACAGCCAGCGAGAGAGGGAACACAAGCAGGGAGAGTGGGAGAGGAAGAAGCAGGCTCCCAGCACAGCGGAGGAGCCTGATGCAGGGCTCAATCCCAGAACGCCGGGATCACACCCTGAGCCGAAGGCAGACGCTTAACTGAGCCACCCAGGCGCCCCAAGACTTGAGCTTTCTTAGACAGGTATTTTATAGGGCAGGAGCAGGGAGATCATCCTAGGGACATGGCCTTATGATGCCAGAAGCCACGCTAGAATTTGATGAAGTCCTTATATGCCGAGAGTTCTGCAGTTTTCAACAGAGACCCACGCCCACGCACATACATTCTCATTCAGGACCTCAGTTCACCCTAATCTCTACCACATCTATATCGAAATTCTTTCTTTCCTTTGGAAATCTTGTGGTCAAGTCTTGAATGGAGCAATGTGTAGCCCTGAGGGCTGACTCCCTACACAAACGCTATGGCAGGGTCCTGCTGAGGAAAGGAAATGTCTACATAGTTAACTTGTGGGGAAGAGGCCCAGCAAGTTCCTTTCCAAACCCATCCTTATAGCTTCCCTGAATCCAACCACACATCCAGAGAACATAGCAAGGGGCTTCTCAGCTTCAGCCCAGGAAATGGACCTGTAGGTCTACTTGGGGAAAAGGAGAAGCCCTCCAAATGCCAATCAATAGTCAGAGCCTATAAATAACCCATTCCTCCAGCTCTCAGAGTACCTAACTCAGGATCTGGTCTGCATGGCCAGTCCCTCAAGGCACTGAGATGCCACCAAATGCTCTGCCTTGCTCCCCGTGTTCCCCAAAAGGTAAGACGATTTTACTGCAATAACACTGAATGCCACAGTAAGGAAGTCATTCTTATGTCAATTTCCCCCAGTCCTTCTGATTATGTCAAAGAGAAAGCCTCTGTTTCATGCTACTAAATCTTCTTTTATAATAATTTTTTATTATGTTATGTTAGTCACCATACAGTATATCCTTAGTTTTTGATGTAATGTTCCATGATTCATTATTTGTGTAGAACACCCAGTGCACCAAAATTGAGCTACCCTATGATCCAGCAATTGCACTACTGGGTATTTACCCCAAAGATACAGACGTAGTGAAGAGAAGGGCCATATGCACCCCAATGTTCATAGCAGCATTGTCCACAATAGCTAAATTGTGGAAGGAGCCGAGATGCCCTTCAACAGATGACTGGATTAAGAAGATCTGGTCCATATATACAATGAAATATTACTCAAACATCAGAAAGAACGATTGCACAACATTTGCAGCAACATGGACGGGACTGGAGGAGATTATGCTAAGTGAAATAAGTCAAGCAGAGAAAGACAATTATCATATGGTTTCACTCATTTATGGAACATAAGAAATAGGAAGATCGGTAGGAGAAGGAAGGGAAGAATTAAGGGGGGGGTAAACAAAAGGGGGAATGAACCATGAGAGACTGTGGACTCTGGGCACATATTGCATGATGCTACTAAATCTTAAACACCTTGCTGGAGATTATCTCCGGCAGCTAAACAAAACCTAGCCAGAACTGATTAACAATAAGGCAATTGTTTTGTTTTTGTTGTATTTATCTTTATAGCTACTTTATTTTTTTTCTAAAGATTATTTATTTATTTGAAAGAGAGAGCCAGAGAAGGCACAAGCAGGGGGAGGGGCAGAAGGAGAGGGAGAAGCAGACTCCCCGCTGAGTGGGGAGCCCAAATCGGGGCTCTATCCCAGGACCCCAAGATCATGACCTGAACTGAAGGCAGACGCTTAATCAACTGAGCCACCCTGATGCCCCTACACCTACTTCATATTTTTGGCAAGAGATAATGGGCTTTCCATTTGCGATAGTGGTGTATAGTTTTCTTTTTATATACTTTTCTTTCAGTAAAAAAGTGAGTCCATTAAAGAAAATTACTGCATATTTAAATAACGATGGAAAAATTCATCAGGTAGTAATGACTGTGCTTAGAATTCAAAAAGCAAGGAAGGCCCCTGTATATGCCCCTGGTAGTGTATGCCCCGGGTGAGTGTCTGCACCCCCTCTATATGCCATAGGTGTGTCCCCAGCACCCTGAAAGCCTGCTGGGGCAGAAAAGCTTTGTGAACACACATCAGGTTAGAAAGTTGTGTTTAGAAGACCGGATGGGAATGTAACCCTCTCCCTCCCTCATGACCTTGGGCTGTATCCCTCCCTGGGGCATCCCTCCCCGGGCCCTCACCCCTGCCCAAGTTGGCAGGGCATCATCTGAAGGGCCTTCCATGCTGAAGCCTGGATAGAGGTGCAGAGGAGAACATTTAAATTTGGGGCCCTGCAGGGGTTGCAGGGTTGTGTGTGTCGGGGGTGGTCACCATCTGGAGTCCTGGGAGTGGATGGGCAGCTGAGCGGGGGCACTGGACCACCTCTGGGCCGGGTGCAGACACCCCGTGGGGTGCCCGCCCTCATGGCCCTTCACCACTAGATGGCAGATTCACACTGGCAGCCTAGAACCAGCCACACCCCTGTCCTGCCTGACCTGCCCAGGAGATCTGCAGGAGGAAGTCAGTCTCATTCCCCCACAAAACCAAATCCCAGACAACAGGAATGGATCTAGAGGGTATAATGCTAAGTGAAATAAGTCAGACTGAGAAAGACTGATTTCACTCATAAGTAGAATCCAAAAACACACTACCAGTGAATAAACTAACAAAAGCAGAACCAGACTTCTAAATACAGAGAACAAAGTTATGGTTGCCAGAGGGAAGGGAGGTGGAGGGATGGGCAAAATGGGTGAAGGGGAGAGGGCAAAGAGAAGCAGAGCATAAGGAATCCAGTCAATGATATCGTAATAGCCATGTAACTAGACAGACGGTAGCTACACGTGTGAGCACAGCATAATGTATAAACTGACAGTGTATAATGTCAGATCGCTGTGTTGTACACCTGAAACTAATGTTAACATCTTATGCCAACTATATTCAAAAATAAGAAGAGAAAATAAAAACAAACAAAACATACACAACCAAATGCCAGAGCCACCTGGCGCACCAGAAAATGAAAATGACCCAATCAGGGATTCTTTATCCATTTTGGGCTTGGACTCCTTGTAGAGGCCTGGTGAAGTCGTGGCACCCTCACTGAATGATGTTCCCAAATGCATAAAATATATAGGAATAAATACGAAGATCTAAGAATTTTGGAAAAGTGGGCATAAGTGACTTTTCTAGATCGCTGCAATGACTAATATGACATGAAAATGTCTCCAATTTCTATTGGTACTGCTAATACCACTATGGTTTATTTGCTGCCTGCATCTGTAATGGAAGAAAACTCTAAATATCATGTAGAGGTTAGTAGACAGGTTAAAGCATTCCATGATTTCTATCTGCGAACCCAAGGTTAAGAAACCCTTGGTGAAAAGACAGGTGGTAAGGATGGGCGAAATTTAAACTGAGTGCCTTAAATCCTGCACAGGGACTCCTCAGTCCCTCCGTGTGGGAACAGGCCAAACATTTTCCTGTTCTGCCCCAGCTTCAGTGCCTCCTCAGCCTTGACCCCAAGAGGCTGGCTGTGAGCAGCGCTAGACAAAGGCATAGTCCAGGCCACCAGGGTCTCAGGAGACATTCCTAGAAAAAGTGAAGATTGGCAGGAGCCTAAAAGATCATCCAGGCACACCCATTCAGTTGCCAGACATTGAGACAGAGTAGGAAGTAAGTGCCCATCATCTTATCAACCATTCAGGGCAGAGCCGAAGGCCTACCCTTCATCTCCATTTCCCCACTTGGGTCTAGAGGACAAATTGGGAGGGACACAATGAGGGAGATCTCCCCAAAGCAGACCAGGGGGCTCTCCAGGGCCTTAGTAAGTCACCAGGTAGCCTTGATGGGGAGCCTGGTTTCTTTGGGAGTAGGGGTTCTCAGAGTAAGCCTCCCTGAGAAAACGACATTTGAGGCAAAACGTGAAAGGGGGAGGGACTGAGCTGAGAGGATATCTGAGGGAAGAGTGTTTCAGAAAGGGAACAGCCAATACAAAAGTGCTGAGGTAACAATATGCTTGGTGTGCTTCCGGAAGGAAGCCATGCAGCTAATGCAGAGCAAGGGATGAGTGAGGGAGAGAACAATAGGAAATGAGACCGGACAGGTAAGCAGAGACTAGATCTAGAGAAGCATCCCACCCTTTGTTGGGACTTTGGCTTTTACACTGTGGGAAATAAGGACAGAGGAGGATACTGAGCAGAGAGGAAACATGATCTGACTTATGCTTTTTAAAAAAATATTTATTTATTTTAGAGCAAGTGAGAGAGCACAAGTGGAGGGGCAGAGGGAGAGGGAGAGAGAATCTAAAGCAAACTCGTGCTGAGCATGGAGCCCAACACGGGGTTCCATCTCATGACCCCAAGATCATGACCTGAACTGAAACCAAGTGTCAGAGGCTTAACCAATGGTGCCACCCAGGCACCCTGATCTGACTTATGTTTTAATCAGGATGATCATATGTTCTGATTTGCTCGAGTCAGTACTGGCTTACTCCTCTTGGCCATTGTAATTATTATTACTCCTTTTTCCTCTCAAAGAGGATGGTAACTTATAGTCACATTAGTAGGATCACCTGGCTGCCATGTTGAAAAAGACTGAAGGGGGTCAAAGGTGGGAGGAAGAAGATCATTCAAGAGACCACTACAATAATCCAGGCAAGAGCGAATGGTGGCTTTGGCCAGGGTGGTAGCAGTGCAAGTGGTGAGAAATGGAGAAATAAATCTAGGATTTAGTTTTTGACATGTTAATTCTTTAGACTTCCAAGAAGTCACTGGCTAAGAGGTGGAAGCTGCTGCTGGTCCCTGATGAGCCTCGGATTCCTTGTACCCTGTCTCTTCTGTCCTCTGCTGCCTGGCCCACACAGACCTGTTGAGGAGGCAGTTGGATACATAGGAATAAGGATGCTATAATCTAGGGGTGGTGGGGGCAGCCCTGGCTGTCCCTCCACAGAGTATGGACCAGTGAATCTCTAACATCCCGCAGGGATCCAGCTCCAGATATCCAGATACTCTCCCAGAGTCTTCCTGTCCCAACCAGAAGTTCAAGAGTTTAGAGGGGCACTTATGCGAGCCAAGCTGTGTTCAGGGTTCAACGCTCAGATATTACCCACCACTTTTTGCTAGGACTTCACACACCCTATATCCAGGACTGGTTACATAATTTGTGGGGCCCAGTGCAAAATCAAAATGCAGGGCCCCTTGTTAAAAAAATTATTAAGAATTTCAAGACAAGGGTTACAGAGCATTAAACCAAGTGCCAGGCCCTGTGAAATCACACAGGTCACACATCCATGAAGTCAGCCCTACATGAAAGATGTTTCCATAATCACTTCTGGAAACCAGGAATAAAGGCCATATGGTATGTAAGAAAGGGAAAGACATGGAAGCCTAGGTTCACAGAACTCTGAATTGCAATTTCAGAGGTGCAATTGCACCTCCACCACTCCAGCTGCAAATATTTATGGTCTGATGGATTGCCTGTTGAAATAAGCATTATAATGAAAGACCTACCAGACCCAGTAGGTTTCTGGTCTCAGCTGTTGGATAATTCAAAAATGTGGGGCAAATGATCTTCTCTGATAAGTCACACACAGATGGGGGGGGTGGGCATGGAAAGAAAATGCTGGAAGGGAATTGTTCTTGGTGGAAGGCCAGGGACAAACCAAGAGAAGTCACAGGGTAATGGGCCCGTTGGTGGCATCACAGCAATGAATAAAGAGCCAGCAGCCCCCCAACACTGGATTAACTGATCTGGTGTGGTGACCATAAGTCTGGTGAGGCCTAAGTGTAGAGGTGATGCACAATGACACGGGAGTGCAGAAGTGAGCACAAGACAGGCCCCACCACAGGTCCAGGGGCGGGATTGTGGGGATGTTGCCTAGAAAGAGGCTGGGGAGACAGATGAGTTGGGGGAACTTTTAGGGGATTTGACTAGGCAGAACCAGTAGTTCTTCCAGGTGCTCCCCACAATCCAGGTGAGGATTCTCTTTCCCACCCAATCAAGTCTGGCCTTGTTCTTTGATTTTGATCTTTGCCCCAATCTATCTCATTTGATCTGAGCTCCAAGAAGTGTTTCATCCTTCAGCAAGACGGTCAATCAGGGTCTCTCCAAGAAAACAGCAACCACACTAGTTATTTCAACAGAGAGAATTCAATATAGGGAATTCAACAGGTACTGGAGCAATAAAAAGGCAAAAAGGGAATATTGACATAACACAGACATTGTAACTTCAGGAAGCACCTCCCCACACCAAGGACTGGGAGAACAAAGGAGAGACATTGGGTCTATTGGAATGAAGATGATTATAGGAAGGGGCCCAGGGTGCTATAGCTCAGACCTCTGGGTGTAAGTCCCCACCAGGTTAATGTGGTACCTCAAAGGTTGAGGGATGGACCCTCCAGAGCTGGGCTCCAGATTTCAAGGGAGTGGGCACTGCCTGGCTGTTATCTTTAAGGAGCATGATGAAACTGGTTTGGGAGGTGTAGAAAGTGCCTGTCAGGGTAGAGCACAGTTGCTGTGGTGAGGTTGGTAGGAACAGAGAGCAAACAGAATGGAGCAGCTCCCTCCTCCCCTGTCCCTGCATTTCTGTTCCCCCTTGGACCCTAATTGGCAGAGCTCAACGTGGAGCCAGCTGGTAAATCAGAAACATGGACATTAGAGTCTCAGCACAGCACCCCAAAGCAGAGCATGGAGGGTAAGTTGGAAG
Organism: Ursus maritimus; assembly: GCF_017311325.1. Taxonomy (NCBI): domain Eukaryota; kingdom Metazoa; phylum Chordata; class Mammalia; order Carnivora; family Ursidae; genus Ursus; species Ursus maritimus. The sequence continues at coordinate 28,539,100 of NW_024424341.1, forward strand.
AGGTGAGATAGTAGATTGGACCTACCAAGCCATAAAGTTGGACAGGCCAGAGTGGTCCACCGTAGAATGGAAATGGTATACCTGAACATGAGTCCATGAAGAACCTGAGGACAAAAGTAAGCTACATAGGCAGGCAGCCCAGACCTACACGCCACCCACCAGAGTCACAAGTGTCCCAGCTGTGGGGCTCTGAAATCCACCACTGTGACTGCACTGAGGCCATGCCTGCCATGAGATGTTCCCCGCCACAACCACACATGGCACATGTACTAAAGCAGACCCATTCCTAGTAGACACAGGACTCCTGTGACAACCAACTTCAGCTCAAGAACTTCCTGATGGCTTGGCTAAACCCTCCTCAAATGCCAGGCAGTCTGGAATTCTTTCATCCATCTCTGTCCCCACTTGGGCTCAGACTTACATTGGGGTCTAATGATTCCCTCAGCCTCCCTATTTTCCTTCATACAGGCACTTCCTTTGTTCATTTCCTTTAGTCAGGTACCCAGATTCACAAATTCACAATTAGATGCTTCTTGAAGCATCTGAGTTTCTCAGCATTGTCAGAAACAAATCCTCAGGATGGTCGGCAACTGCTCCAGCCCCAATTCCTCTGGCAGGAAGTTCCCCACTTTTGGTGCTCAAATTTCCGCTAGAAACAAATATTTTGAAGCCTACCAGCAGCCTCTGAAGATTCTGCAAAAGACTCTGCATGACAATAAGTTCAAGCTCATAAAGTTGAAGGGATGAAGGTGCAAACATCACTGGCACCCTGAAACAGCTCAGTCCTCAGGATTGCCCAGAGAGCCCCAACTGACCTGGGGGGCATGGGGAAGGGGGACTGCAAACCAACCCCAGGAGCTCCAGATAGTTCTGCCTGTTCTGCTTCCAGAAGTGGGGCCACCCCTAGGAATCAGGCTGAGAGCTCCCATCTCTACCAGATTCTGCATTGTTCTAAAATGGATTGTGGGACATGAGAATTTTTCTACCCTCCCCACCTGTTCATTCTAAACCAATAAAGTCCAGGGGCGCCTGGATGGCTCAGTTGTTAAGTGTCTGCCTATGGCTCAGAGCGTGATCCGGAGTCCTGGGATCGAGCCCCACATCGGGCTCCTCCACTGGGAGCCTGCTTCTTCCTCTCCCACTCCCCCTGCTTGTGTTCCCTCTCTTGCTGGCTGTCTCTCTCTCTGTCAAATGAATAAATAAAATCTTTAAAAAAAATAAACCAAGAAAGTCCATTTTTTGGCTAAAAGCCCATCTCCTTAAGAAACTTCCTGTACTTTACATATGCATTCACACCGATGAACCTTTTGTCCTTCATGGTCTTGCAACTTCAAGATGAAATCTCCCCTTCATTTTGGTAAACTATCGCTAAGACGGTTTATCTCTTTCTTAGAGATAATGAAAACGTGGAATGGGAACGGCTGCGTGAACAACGTCAGGTATTCCAAAGACTAGTTGGACTCTTTGTGATAGATGTGATAGACAGGACTAAGGCCTGGTGTGGGTTTTTGCAAAGTGTGACTGTAGCACATCTGTTGGTGCCCTGCCCAGATTCCCTAACTGGACTGGTACTCCTCTCCTCCAGTTCCAGGCTGTTGGCAGCCAACAGCTCACACCTACACCGTTCTCTTGTCCTTGGCCACAGCTGTCTTGCCTGGAGATGTTTCAGAGTTTATGTCCCACCTTCCACGGGCAGCCTGTGGCCAATGACTAATGGATAGGGGTATAAAAGAGCTCAGCCCCCCTTGCCTCTGGGTGTGTGTGGGGAATCTCTGAAAATTTTGTTTCCCTTCTAGAGTGTGAAACTTCACATTAAAGTTTCTCAGAAATCCTTCAAAAAAGAAGAAAGAGGAGGAAGAGGAGGAGAGGAAGAAGAAACCTAAAGAATCCTACTAGTACCTACTTTAGCACATGTAAGCAATGTGTCCCAAGGAGCCAATGAGGTTCAAGAGTAGGCTGGGGGTGGGAAAGGAGATTAAGAAGAATCACCTAGATTAGGAAGAACATCTAGAATGTTCGAAGACTAAGTCAATTCTGAGGATGGCTTTAGGCTTTGGGGATTAAAGAGAGGATTTGTTCTGTGACTGACCTGTAACCCTGGGAAGCTTCCAGACCAGTAGCAGCCCAGTCCACCCTGAACACAAATGACAAGGCTTGACCCAACTTGAACCCGAGGGTACAGGTGAGGAAGCATTATTCCTCTTGCCCTGCTGGCTCTACTGCTGACCCATGATCATGACTCCTTTGTACCTTGTTTTACTTGAGGACCACACTGGGTGACCATCTCTCCTCCTTTCACTGCTAAATGGGAAGAGAATTATTTGACTATAAAAAACTTCTGGCTTTTTCTTTCTTCTTCTTTTTTTAAAGTCAGCTTCATGCCCAATGTGAAGTAGAATTTGAAAGCTGTTTGTTGTGGTGAGGGCTTTTGTGATATGGGCATAAATGGTTGTGTCTCCCCGAAGAGACTTTCCGTATGGATAGAAGGCCATGTGCAGACAGGACTTGTCTGGCTTCAGGTTTTCACAGGTTTTAAAATGTGGGCAAATCTTCTAAAGGGAGAAAATTCCACAGCAAGTCAGCACCCTTGAATCTCCTGCTGATCCCTGGAGAGAGTGAGCCCCAACTCAGATACCAAGGCCTCCCTAATGCCTTGGGCATAGTTCTCCTCCCTGTGTTCTCCGATGGTACTTGGCACATTCCTCTCTGCATGGCCTGGTTCAGAGTAGATATTCAATAAATTGATTAAACATAAGCCTAATAAAGTCTGCTTTACAGAAAATTATATGGAAGCTACAAATACAGGCTACCTATGAAAACTTAAATTTTCTAGTAGCCAGATTTTAAAAAGATAAAAACAGGTAAAATTAATTTTAATAATATATTTTAAATCAATATATACAAAATATCATCAAAACAATATACAGTCACTACAGAAATCTTTTTTAAAAATTGAGGGTACACTTGACATACAATATTATATATTAGTTTCAGGTACACAACCTTGTAATTTGACGTCCATATACATTGGGAAATGACCACCGCAATGCCTGTCACCTTACAAAGGTAAAACAATACTATTGACTATATTCTGCATGCTCTACATTACATCCCCATGACTTATTTTGTTTTATAACTGGAAGCTTGTGCTTCTTTACCCCCTCCACCTATTTTGCACCCCCTACCTAGGCAACCACCCGTGTGTTCTCTGTATGAGTCTGGATTTTGCTTTTTTGGTTTTGTTTGATTTTTAGATTCTACACGTAGGTGAAATCATGCAGTATTTGTCTTTGTCTGCCTGACTTATTTCACTTAGCATAATACCCTCAAGGTCCATCTATGTTGTCGCAAATGGCAAGATTTCATTCTTTCTTATGGCTATAGTATTATTCCACTATATATGTTTACCACAACTTCTTTATACGTTCATTTTTTAACTGACACTTGGGCTGTCTCCATATATTGGCTATTCTTAGTAATGTTGCAATAAACATAGGAGTGCATATATTTTTCTGAATTAACGTCTTTATTTTCTTTGGATAGATACTCAGTAGTGGAATTGCTGGATTGTATGTTATTTCTATTTTTAATTTTTTGAGGACACTGCATACTGTTTTCCAGAGTGACTACACCAATTTACATTCTCAAGACAGTGCACAAGGGTTCCCTTCCCTCCACATCCTTGCCAACACTTGTTATTTCTTGCTGTGTGTGTGTTCTTTAAATAACTATTCTGGCAGTTTAAGGTGGTATCTTGTGATTTGTACCTGCATTTCCCTGATGATTAGTGACACTGAGCATCTATTCATGTACCTGTTGGCCCTCTGGATGTCTTTTTCGGAAAAATGTCTATTCAGATCCTCAGCCCATTTTTTAATTGGATTGCTTGGGTATTTTTGTTATTGAGTTGTATACGTTCTTCATATATTTTGGATATTAACCCCTCATAAGACAAATGATTTGCAAATATCTTCTCCCATTCAGAAGGTTGCCTTTTCATTTTGCGGATGGTTTGCTTTGCTGTGCAGATCTTTTTAATATGATGTAGTTCCATTTGTCTATTTTTGCTTTGTTTCTGTCGCCTTTGGAGTCAGATCCAAAAGAGCATTGCTAAAACCAATGTCAGGGAGCTTTCTGCCTATGCTTTCTTCTAGGATTTTTATGGTTTTAGTCTTACATTCAAGTCTTTGATCCATTTGGAGTTAATTTTTGTATATGGTGTAAAATAGTGGTCTGCTTTCATTCTTTTGCATGTGATTATTCAGTTTTCCCAACAGCATTTATTGAAAAGACTGTCCTTGAAACACCAAGTATGAAAAGAATTGTGTATTCTTGCTTTCTTTGCTGTAAATGAATTGACCAAATATGTGTGGGTGTGCTTCTGGGCTCTTGATTCTGTTCCATGGATCTACATGTCTGTTTTTATGTCGATATCATACTGTTTTGATTACTATAGCTTTGTAGTGTAGTTTGAAATCAGGAGCTTGATACCTTTGGCTTTGTTCTTCTTTCTCAAGATTATTTTGGCTATTTGGGGTCTTCTGTGGTTTCATACAAATTTTAGAATTGGGGAAGGAATCCAAGATGGTGGAGGAGTAGGAGACCTTAATTTTGTCTGTAATTCAGCTAGATAGCTATCAAACCATTCTGAACACCTGCAAACTCAACCAGAGATCAGAGAAAAAAATAGCTACAACTCTACGAATAGAAAAATGACCAACTTTCTGCAAGGTCAGAGGTGTGGAGAAATGATTCTGGGGATACCTGGGCAGACAGACCGCAGGGGTAGGGAGCCTCCATCAGCCAGCTACTGGCAAGTGATAGAGCATAAAATTGGAACTTTTAGAAGTCTGCTCCAGTGAGGGACGTTGCTGCTAAGCAGGGGGGTGGAACCCTACCTGGGACAGTATGGTGTCAGGACCCTCGGGGTCACAGAAAGACTGGGGGTGCCTGAGTGCAGTAGATCTCCCAGGTATCGGAGCGGGGAAGTCAACTGCAAAGAGTGAACCCAGGAGTGGGCTCTCAGCTCGGGGTTGCCATAAATGGTGAACCACGGCACAGTCAGGCCCCTAAGCAGGGGCCCAACAAGCGGCAGAACCGGGGAGACTCCCCTTCCTCCCCCGGGAGCGCACTGCAGGAATCTGCTGGGTTTGGAGACTCCAAACAGGGCCATATGCCAGAGGTAGAAACGTTTGGTCATGGGCTGGGTGAGCACGGAGTGCAGCCAGAGACCAGGGAGACAGGAGTGACTGACTGCTTTTCCCTGAGGGCTCACTGAGGACTGGGGCCCCAAGCTCTTGGCTCCAGGGCCAGAGATTGCGATGCCACCATTTTCGTTCTCATCCTCTAAAGCTGCACCGAAAGCCTTCAGGGAACAAAAGCTACACAGAGCAAACCCGAGCAGATGTCTTAGCGGGGCCCCAGGCAAGGGCGGTGCAATTCCGCCGGGGCAAAGACACTTGAGACTCAGTGCAACAGGCCCCTCCCCCAGAAGATCAGCCAGAACATCCGGCCAAGAGCAAGTTTACGGATCAGTAAGAACTACAAAACTCCAGCACTAGGGGAATACAGTACACAGAATTCATGGCTTTCCCCCCCATGATTCTTTATAGTCTTTCAACTTTAATTTTTTTAATTTTCTTTTTTCTTTTTAAATTTTTCTTCTTTCCTTTTTCAATCAACTTATTTTGCCAACTCCTTTTTAAAAATCTCTAATTTTCATTTTCACAGTCACATTCTTTCTATCCCTTCATTGTATTTAACCTTATTTTTGTATACATATAACTTTTTCTTTCTTTAAAATTTTGGGATGCAGTTTCTTTTAACAGACCAAAATACACCCAAAATCTAGTGTATGGGCTCTGTTCTAGTCACCTGCCTGATCATATTCTCATTTTCTTTTTCTTCTTTTTTCTCCTTTTGTTTTGTTTTGTTAAAGTCTTTTTTAATTTTCATCTTTACAGTTACATTCTTTCCTTTCAATGTATTTAATTTTATATTTGTATATTTAAGTTTTTCTTCCTTTACAATTTTGAGATGTAGTTTTCTCTAACAAACTGACTAAAATACGCTCAGGAGATACTGTATTGCTCTGTTCTGTTCACCTGCCTGTTTATATCCCTTCCTTTTTTTATTGTTGTTTTTATTTTTTTTCTTTCCCTTTTGTTTTTTCTTGTCTTATAATTTCCATTTTTATAGTTACTTTTTTTTTTAAAGATTTTATTTATTTGACAGAGAGAGAGATAGCCAGCGAGAGAGGGAACACAGGCAGGGGGAGTGGGAGAGGAAGAAGCAGGCTCCCCATGGAGAAGCCCAATGTGGGGCTTGATCCCAGGACTCCAGGATCACGCCCAGAGCCATAGGCAGACACTTAACAACTGAGCCACCCAGGCGCCCCTATAGTTACATTTTATCCTTTCATTATATTTCATTTTTTTGGTACATATGTAAGTTTTTCTTTCTTTACAATTTTGGGATCTAGTTTTCTAAAAAACAGACCAAAATACACACAGAATCCAGTGTATTGCTCTATTATGCTCACCTATCTCATTATATTCTTTTTTTTTTCTTTTTTCCCAGTTTTGGGTCTCTTCGTATTTGTTCAGTGTATATTTCTCTGGGGTTGTTGTTGCCAGTTTAGTATTTTGCTCTCTCATTCACCTACTCGTCTCTGGACAGAATGACAAGATGGAAAAAACTCACCTCAAAAAAGAGAACAAGAGGCAGTGATAACTGCCAGGGACCTAATCAACATGGACATTAGTTAGATGCTGGAACTACAGTTCAGAATAATGATTATAAAGATACTAGTTGGGCTTGAAAAAGACATAGAAGACACTAGAGAATCCCTTTCTGGAGAAATAAAAGAACTAAAATCTAACCAAGTCAAAATCAAAAAGGCTATTAATGAAATGCAATAAAAAATGGAGGCTCTAACTGCTAGGATAAATGAGGAAGAAGAGAGAACTAGTGATATAGAAAACCAAACAATGGAGAATAAAGAAGCTGAGAAAAAGAGAGATAAACAACTACTGGATCATGAGGGGAGAATTCGAGAGATACATGATACCATAAAGCAAAGCAATATTAGAATAATTGGGATCCCAGAAGAAGAGGAGTAAGAGGAAGGGGCAGAAGGTAAATTGGAGCAAATTATAGTGGAGAACTTCGCTAATCTGTGGAAGGAAACAGGGATCAAAATCCAGGAGGCACAGAGAACCCCCTATCAGAAGATCAAGAAGGAAATAAGGGCTTTGAATGACACATTGGACGAGATGGACTTCACAGATATATTCAGAACATTCCATCCCAAAGCAACAGAATACACATTCTTCTTGAGTGCACATGGAACATTCTCCAGAAAAGATCACATCCTGGGTCACAAATCAGATCTCAACCAGTACCAAAAGATAGGGATCATTGCCTGCATATTTTTGGACCGCAATGCTTTGAAACTGGAACTCAATCACAAGAGGAAAGTTGGAAAGAACTCAAATACATGGAGGCTAAAGAGCATCCTACTAAAGAATGAGTGGGTCAACCAGGAAATTAAAGAAGAATTTAAAAAAATTCATGGAAACAAATGAAAATGAAAACACAAGTGTTCAAAATCTTTGGAATGCAGCAAAGGCCATCCTACAGGGGAACTATAATAGCACTACAAGCCTTTCTCAAGAAACAAGAAAGGTCTCAAATACACAACCTAACCCTACACCTAAAGGAGGTGGAGAAAGAACAGCAAATAGAGCCTAAACCCAGCAGGAGAAGAGAAATAATATAGATTAGAGCAGAAATCAATGAAATAGAAACCAAAAGAACAGTATATCAGATTAACGAAACTAGGAGCTGGTTCTTTGAAAGAATTAATAAAATTGATAAACCCCTGGCCAGGCTTATCAAAAAGAAAAAAAGGACCCACATAAAATCATGAATGCAAAAGGAGTGATCACAACCAACACCAAAAAAATACAATCATAAGAACATACTATGAGTAACTATATGCCAACAAATTAGATAATCTGGAAGAAACGGATGCATTCCTAGAGACATATAAACTACCAAAACTAAACTGGAAAGAAATAGAAAAACTGAACATACCAGCAAGAAAACCAGCAAGGAAACTGAAGCAGTAATCAAAAATCTCCCAACAAACAGAAGGCCAGGGTAGGATGGCTTCCCAGGGAAATTCTACCAAACATTTAAAGAAGAATTAATACGTATTCTTCTGAAGCTGTTTCAAAAAGTCTTTTTGGAGGCCAAACTGGAGGACCAAACCAAACTGGAGGACCAGTTTGGAGGACCAAACTCTTTTTAGGAGGCCAGCATTACCTTGATCCCAAAACTAGACAAAGACCCCACCAAAAAGGAGAATTACAGACCAATATCCCTGATGAACATGGATGCAAAAATTCTCACCAAAATACTAGCCAACAGGATCCAACAGTACATTGAAAGGATTTTTCACCACGACCAAGTGGGATTTATTCCTGGGCTGCAAGGGTGGTTCAACATCCACAAAGCAATCAATGTGATACACGACATTAATAAAGAAAAGGACAAGAACCATATGATCTTCTCAATAGATGTGGAAAAATCATTTGACAAAGTACAGCATTCTTTCTTGATTAAAACTCTTCACAGTGTAGGGATAGAGGGTACATACCCCAATATCATAAAAGCCATATACGAAAAGCGCACAGTAAATATCATTCTCAATGGGGAAAAACTGAGAGCCTTTCCCCTACGGTCAGGAACATGGCACAGATGTCCACTATCACCACTGCTTTTCAACATAGTACTAGAAGTCCTAGACTCAGCAATCAGACAAAAAAAGGAATTAAAAGGCATACAAATCGGCAAAGAAGAGGTCAAACTCTCACTCTTTGCAGATGATATGATACTTTATGTGGAAAACCCTAAAGACTCCACCCCAGAGCTGCTAGAACTCATACAGGAATTCAGCAAAGTGGCAGGGTATAAATCAATGCACAGAAATCAGTTGCATTTCTGTACACCAACAACGAGACAGAAGAAAGAGAAATTAAGGAGTCGGTCCCAATTACAATTGCACCTAAAACCCTAAGATACCTAGGAATAAATCTAACCAAAGAGGCAAAGGATCTGTACTCAGAAAACTATAGAACACTCATGAAAGAAACTGAAGAAGACACAAAGAAATGGAAAAATGTTCCACGCTCATGGATTGGAAGAACAAATATTGTTAAAATGTCTATGCTACCTAGAGCAATCTACACATTCAATGCAATCCCTATCAAAATACCATCAACTCTTTTCCTCAGAGCTGGAACAAATAATCCTAAAATTTGTATGGAACCAGAAAAGACCCTGAATAGCCAGAGGAATGTTGAAAAAGAAAACCAAAGCAGGTGGCATCACAATTCCAGACTTCAAGCTCTATTACAAAGCTGTCATCATCAAGACAGCATGATACTGGCACAAAAACAGACACATAGATCAATGGAACAGCATAGAGAACACAGAAATGGACCCTTTACTCTACAGTCAACTCATCTTCGAAAAGCAGGAAAGAATATCCAATGGACAAAAGACAGTCTCTTCAAAAAATGGTGCTGGGAAAATTGGACAGCCACATACAGAAGAATGAAACTGGATCATTTCCTTACACCATACACAAAAATAGACTTAAGATGGATGAAAGACCTAAATGTGAGACAGGAATCCATCAAAATCCTAGAGGAGAACACAGGCAGCAACCTCTGGGACCTCTGCCGCAGCAACTTCTTGCTAGACACGTCTCCAAAGGCAAGGGAAACAAAGGCAAAAATGAACTATTGGGACTTCATCAAGATAAAAGCCTTTTACCCAGCAAAGGAAACAGTTGACAAAACTGAAGGACAGAATGGGAGAAGATATTTGCAAACGTCTTGAAGGAGCCTGGCCAGGAAGCCTTAGGCAGAAACTGCCTTCATGAATAGCTTCTACCATGTCTCCCCAAATCCTCACACCCACCTGGCAAAGCAGGTTCCTATTATAAGTCTTTTTGAAAAACAAGTTTACCTGTATACTCTTTCAGGCTAAATTAATGAAGATTGATCTATAAATATGTATTCATTTCGGCTAACTAAATTTTCACCACCATAATATCACTGACTCCTTAAAATATTAGTAAGAAACAGGGTAAAAGCTGTGCAACCATCCATCTGCCTTTACTTCAGAAAAGACCATAATTTACTTCCCTATTGATTTGATTTATGATTTCCAGTTACGCAGATTTTCAAGCAGAGATCAGAACAGAATATGGCTGTCTATACTTCTAACCATGTTTTTCAATGTGAGTTAAATCGTTTTCACAAAAGTTAAAAACTTCCAAACTACATCATCTTCAACCTTCTTCAGTGGCCTGCGGGGCATTGCAAAAGTATCTATTTTAGGGAAAGCAAGGGCATTAGCTCTTGTGGCAATTTCTATACTATTTGGACATGGGATCCCTAAGATTAGGGATACTTTCTATTCTCTTTGCGGAAGTGGTTAGAGAAAGCAAGAAAAGAATGATATTATCATTGCTTGCAGGTTCTGAAGTCCTTACAATTTCTGGTGTTATGTAAATTTCGCTGTTTTGCCTGCTCAGGAAGGCTGATTTTTAAAATGTGGTGACAAAACAGTGATTTCAAAGTGGTGATTTCTCAGATTTTACAGTTTGGTAAGAATCACTTGGCATCGTAATCACCTGCTTATAAAAATGCAGCTTTTTGTCCCAATCCTCTGAGATGTTGATTTAATTTATTTAGAGTGAGCTCAAAAATCTACAGGGCTTCCCCAAATTTTCCTCCATAAAACAATGAGAAAACTGACAAAAATGTCTAGAATCAATATTTTTGTCAGAATTTTAGAAATTAGCCAAAATCTTGTAGCAAATCAGGGAGCATTTATTTTTATTTTTTAAAGATTTTATTTATTTATTTGTCAGAGAGAGAGAGCACAAGCAGGGGAGTGGCAGGCAGAGGGAGAAGCAGGCTCTGCACTGAGCAAGGACCCTGATGTGGGACTCGATTCCAGGACCCTGGGATCATGACCTGAGTGGAAAGCAGATGCTTAACTGACTGAGCCACGCAGGCAACCCAGGGAGCATCTATTCAAGAAAAGTTGCCATATAATTGGCACTCTTTTCTGTAAGTATGCCAAATAAAAACTTCATTTGTTAAAAAAAGAAAGAAAGAACAGTGGCCAAACATTGGTAAGAATGGCAAGAATGGTGTTTTAACTTGCCCTAGTCCTTACCCCTTTTTTCCACCTCTGCAGTAACCTTGAAAAGTGATAGCTTGAAATCATGGGGAAATCCAGTGGTCTGGCAACCCACAGAGGGGTCTGGGTTAGAGCTCCTTAAAAGTCTCCTTCCCCGAGAATTCTCATAATGTGACCTAACTTGTGGTTCCCTGGAAGACCACTTGCAAGGCTGTTCTTATTTCATCTGACTTGGAGCTCCCCCCATGAAAAAAAGCCTTTTCCCCAGGGGCGCTTGTCAAAAACATTTAGAGATACTAGGTTTACTTCATAGTTGCCTAAAGTGGTGGTAACAGCTGGGGCAAACAACAGGCCTTTTTTTAAGAGCTTAAAAGGAAAAGCTGGGTTATGATATTTTCATAGAGCTTTGACAAGCTCTGATATGTTCTTGTGAATTCAGAAGCCATCGTGTGTAAGGTCATGTGAATGCTCAAGAATGACACAATAAAGCCCTAAGTTCTTACCTCTGACTGACCTTGAGGCTCTACACGTGCAGAAGTGAAGGCTGAAGAGGAGTTATCAACTGCCAAGCTGAGTATTGAAAGCAAGCCCCAGGGGCACCTGGGTTGCTCAGTCGGTTAAGGATCAGCTCCTGACTTTGGCTCAGGTCATGATCTCAGGGTTGTGAGCCTGAGCCCTGTATCGAGCCCCACATCAAGCCCCACATGAGGTTCCATGCTCAGTGCAGAGTCTGCTTGAGATTCTTTCCCCCTCCCTCTGCTCCTCCCCCTGCTCATGCTCTCTCTCCCTCTCAAATAAATAAATAAATAAATAAATAAAATCAGAAGGAAGGAAGGAAGGAAGGAAGGAAGGAAGGAAGGAAGGGAGGGAGAATGGAAGGAAGGAAGGAAGGGAGGGAGGGAGGGAGGGAGGAAGGAAGGAAGGAAGGAAGGAAGGAAGGAAGGAAGGAAGGAAGGAAGAATGGAAGGAAGGAAGGAAGCCCTGCACAAACACAAAGCCCCTCAACAAAGACTTATTAGTTCCAGGCATTTAAGGAAATCTCTGTCCCATCATTAGCTGACACTAAGCAAACCAAACAGAGTATAGTGACCAATATGATCAAGGAAGACAGACTTTAGAGAATTACTTCAATAAGGTCACTAAACAAAAAAGCAATAACAACATATAGCAACAACAAAAAACCCTGGTGGGAGAGTGTATGGGAACTGATTTCCAGATTTACCAGATTATATTACTTAAAATGTCCAGTTTTCAATTAAAAGTTGTGGGACATTCAAAGAAACAAGGAAGTACAGACAGTTCCCAGCTTACAACAGTTCGACTTATCATTTTTTTTCTTACTTTATGATGACGCTAAAGAGATATGCACTCAGTAGAAACTATCTTTGAATTCTGAATTTTGATTTTTCCCTGGGCTAGCAATATGTGGTACAATACTCTGTGGTAATGCTGGACTCTCATTCAGCTATGTGATAATGAGGGTAAACCACCAGTACACATTCAACCATTCTGTGCCCATATAACCATTATTTTTCACTTTCAGTACAGTATTCAATGAATTACATGAGCTATTCAATACTTTGTTAAAAAGTAGGCTTTGTGTTAGACGAATTTGCGCAAGTGTAGCCAAGGTAAGTGTTCTGAGCACATTTAAGGTTGGCTAGGCTAAGCTCTGAGGTTAGGTGTATAAATACATTTTTGACTTATGATATTTTCAACTTACAATGGGTTTATCAGGGCACAGACCCGTTGTAAGTAAAGAAAGGTCTATATAATCATACACAGGAAAAAAGCAATCAATAGAAACTGCTCTTAAAGAATCCCAGACATTTGGCTTATTAAACAGGCTTTAAATCAGCTACTTTCAGTATGTTCAAGGAGCTAACTGAAACATTTATAAAGAACTGAAGAAAAGTCTGAGAATAATGTCTCACCAAATAGAAAATATGAAGAGATGAAATTTATTTTAAAAAGAACCAAATCAAATTTTAGAGTTGAAAAGCACAATAACTGAAACAAAAAAAAATTCACTAGAGGAGGTCAATAGCATATTTAATCAAGCAGAAGAAAGAATCCGAGAACTTGAAGAGAGGTCAACTGAGATTATCCAGTCTGAGGAAGAGAAAGAAAAATGAATGAGCAAAGTGAATAGAGCCTCAGAGACCTCTGGGGTATCATTAAGTGTGCCAACATATGCACAATGGGACTCCCAGAAGGAGCGGAGAGAAAGGAGCCAAAAGAATATTTGAAGAATAATGGCTGAAAACTCCCCAAATTCAATTTAACAAATTAATCTGCAAATCTAGGAAGCTCAACAAACTCCACGGAGAAGAAAGAGAAAAAGAGCCACACCAAGCCACGCCATAATCAAACTTTGAAAGACAAAGAGAGAATCTCAAAAGCAGCAAGAGAGAATGGAGCCATCACATTCAAGGGAGCCTCAGTAAGATGTATAGCTAATATCTCATAAAAACCATGGAGGCCAGAAGCAACAGGACAACGCATTCAGAGTGCTAAAAGAAAAGAAAAAAAGGTCAATCAAGAATTCTATATTGGCAACACTATCCTGCAAAAATGAAGGAGAAATTAAAATATTCTCAGATAAATAAAAAACTGAGAGAATTCATTAGTAGCAAACTTGCCCTGCAGGACGGATCAGAGTCCTTCAGGCTGAAATGAAATGATACTAGAAATCACCTGAACCACATGAAGAAATAAAGTAAAGGCAAGTATATAGGTAAACATAAAAGACAGTATTTATGTATTTTTGTTTGTAAGTCTCTTTATTCTCCTGTCTGATTTGAAAGACAACGGCATCAAGCAATAATTATAAATCTGTGTCACTGTCACTTATTTATAAAGATGTAATCTGTATGACAACAAGAGCACAAAGGAGGGAGGGGAAGAGAATGAAGCTATATAGGAGCAAAGATTTTATTACTGAGATCAAGTTGTATGAGTCAGAATTAGATTCTGACAGAGTACGATGTTCATTGGGCAACCAGCAAAACAAAAACTGAAAAAGAAATGACAAAGGCATTAAAATGACACAGTAGGAAAAATATATTTAACACAAAGACAGTAACAGAGATGTTTGAGGAAGGGCATGCAGAAGTGCAGCATGAGAAGGTAAAACTGGAGGAGGGGGATCCTATTGGTTTTGCAAAGCCTGGTAAGCCACAGCTGGGAGTCTGGCGTCTGTTCAGAGGGCAGAGGTGCAGGATTCTGTTGTCTCTGTCTCTCCCTTTGTTTCTTTCTCTCTCTGTGTCTCTCTCTGGTACATAAAATGAATAGCAGGCAAAGTCTAGAGTGTGCCTCCTGTTTCCAGGGGACCCACACCAGATAGAAGTGTAAATCATGTGTAGAACCAAACTAAGAAACTAGGATGGTTTAGACCATTATATAATTAATCATTCAAGGAAAGAACAACTTTGCACAAAAGTAATGTATAATTAACTGTTTTGGTGTGTTGCTGCAGAGGTGGACATTTTTCTATACAGAGTTTCAACAATTTTCCTGCATTTTTGCTCACACTGCTCATTTCTTCATTTGCATTTTATGCGAAGTCAAATGTCAACTTGGATGCCTTCTGGAGTATCGTAGTGCTGATTAATGAGGCTTAATTTTATGAAATACTTCTTGGTGGCAACCTGAATAAAATCCTTTCAAAGCCTTTCCTAATGTCTTGGTATGACTCACAAAAGGTGAAGCCATACTAATCCTTGCACTTCATCAAAGTTGCAGGAAACAAAAACAGGGCAAATTCTTGAAAGTATGTCACCATGTGAGCTGAGTAACTGGAGACCTAGAAGGGTCTGGGTTACTGTGTTTCAAAACCAGTGGATTTTATAGGAAGCTTCAGAGAAAACTGAAGGCTTGCACCTCAGATTTAAGCAGAGGGATTTTTCCTTCTTCTTTTTTTTTTTTTAAAGTAGGCTCCATGCCCAACCTGGAGCCCAACGTGGGGCCTTGAACTCACAACCCTGAGGTCAATACCTGTGCTGAGATCAAGAGTTGGATGCTTAACTGACTAAGCCATCCAGGCACCACGGATTTTTTCTTTCTAACTGTACTTTTAAGAATGGATACTTCATGTCCCATGCCTTGTCTTTGTCAGAGCTCCTACATTACAATAACATCAGGCAAATTAAAAGAAGACTTTAAATGGGAAACTATCCCCCCCTTACCTTCCACAATTCTTAAAACATACTCATTCTTGTCCTACTTCCTCCTTTGGTCCATCCATCTATAAGGTATATTGATGGCTTATGAGATTTCATCATTCATTCATTCAATGAACATTTACTAAGCACCAACCCCAGTCTTTGGGTATGCAAAGATGTTAGTTACGACTCTTGGTTGTAGGAAGCAGAAACAAAAAAGAATATTCTGGAAGAAATAGATGGGAAGCAGGAGAACTGGGCTTGGAAAATGGACAGGAGAAGGAGCAGCTGTGGAGAACCAGTAAGCAGGAGGACAACCACCATTTTTTAGCAGAAACCACTTGGTCGGAATGCTACCACTACCACCGCAGGTCACTGCTGGATGCCACCATCACCGTGAGCAAGGCCTGCTCATCTCATTGTCTTCTATGTCATTAGCTCAATATTCTGGGTGGGAGAAACGACTGGCCAAGCCAGGTCCCATGTCCATGCCCTGGTGGCTGGAGACAAAGAGTGTTTCTTGTCCTTTTATGCTTCCATAGTGAGAGGTAAACTATGCAATGGCAGGGGAAGGAGGGAGCTCAAAAAATGGGAAGGGCCTTGGTAGCTAAAAACAACTATACATTTCAAAAAAGGAAGGCAGTGACTTTGCTATTAAGACATTCCAAGTCTTGAAGGAGAGACAGACAACAAATAGAGCAAACCCAACACAGAACATGATACCAGAGGCATGATCAAGAAAAAGTACAGTGCCAAAGTTCTGAGCACAAACTTGCAGTCAGTTGAGCTGGGGTTAAGTCTTGGTTCTACTAAATGTAAGCTGTGTGACCCTGAACAGTCATCTAGCCTCTAGTTGCCTCCTCACTTACAAGGAGAGATGAATAATAGTAATCTCTTCAGAGAACAGTCATAAAATGTACAAAGCGGTTGGCATAGTGCCTGGTCACAGTAATACCCCAAAATATGTTAGCAATGAGTATAACTGCAGAAGGCCATGGGAGCCCTACCAGAATTGGCCGAAAAGTTCATTGTTCACACACACAAAACTCAGACCTACAGGCTCGATCCACTCACTTCTTTCCAGAAAATAGAATCATTTTAACTTTGTCTTTAGAAGCAGGTAAGTGACTCTGTCTAAAGCAGGGATGTAGGGGCGCCTGGGTGGTTAAGCATCTGCCTTCGGCTCAGGGTGTGATCCCAGCGTTATGGGATCGAGCCCCACATCAGGCTCTTCTGCTATGAGCCTGCTTCCTCCTCTCCCACTCCCCCTGCTTGTGTTCCCTCTCTCGCTGGCTGTCTCTATCTCTGTCAAATAAATAAATAAATAAATCTTAAAAAAAAAAAAAAAAGCAGGGATGTAAACTACCAGCATATCTTCCTACCTTTCACCTGTTCCTCATTTAATTCATAGAAAAACAGGCTGGGGGGGGCAGGGATGGGTCAAAATACTTGCCACAGATTCACAGAAGGTTTAGCAACTTCAGGAACAAAGTTGGGAGCCCCCACCCTAGAAGGAAACTGTGCAGAAAGAGGTTTTGAAAATCGTGATGTTGGGAGAGGAACTAGAATTGTATGCACATACCCAAGTAAGGGTGTCCAGAGACGTCAGCTCAAATTTTAAAAACATTACCCGCCTTCCCTGCCCCTCTATCATCCTACATTATCGAATATTCTGGGATTATTTCAGAGAAGAGCATTTCTCTTTGTGGTTCTACTGGCTTGTCCTGTGATCTCTGTCAAACCAGACGATCTTTCCATTTCTCTCATCCTCCGAAGTAGCCCTGTCCACTAGACTTTTCTTCAATGATGGTAACGGTCTCTATCTGCACTGTCCAACACAGTAGCCACTAGTTATTAAGTCTAGTTATTAAGTGCTTGAAATATGACTAGCATGACTGAGAAACTGAATTTTTTATTTTAATTAATTTAAATGTAAATAACTATGTGTAGCTGATGGTTACTATGTGGGATGGTTAATTTTATGTGCCAATTTGTCTGAGCTAAACGATGTTCAGGTGGCTGGCCAAACGTTATTTCTGGCTGTCTGTGAGTGGGTTTCTGGAAGTAATTAGCACTTGGGTCAGTACCCTGAGTCAAGAAGAAAACCCTTACCAATGTGGGTGAGCATCAGCTAAACTGTTGAGGGCCCAACTAGGACAAAAGGTGGAGGAAGGGTGAATCAGAGCATAGTCTTTAGGAGTTTGGAGCCAAACTCTGCCATTACCTACAGATAACTACTCTGCTTTTGAGAAACAGCTCTTGGCTTCCTACCAGACCAGTAGAGACTAAATGCTGAATGATGGGTCATTAAGTTATCATGCAACTTGAGCTGCCTGTGAACTGGGGGTGTTCTATGCCATACCACGCCATAAGGTTGGATGTGCCAGGCAATACTCCATCATCAAATGGAAGTGGTATATATGTGATCAGGCTGCAGCAGGTTCTGAAGGCCCAGGAAAGCTGTGTGACTGAGTGGCCCAAATGCCTATGGTCCCTACTCCTGCTATGCTGACTTCCTTCTCCCAGGCTGCATCTATGGCTTTATACGGAGTTCCCTATAATTAGTTGACAGAGAAAGAAAAGACTCAGGCCTGGTTTACGGATCGTCCTGTATGATATACAGGCACTGCCCAAAAGTGGGCAGCTGCAGCACTACAGCCCCTCTCTGGGACACTCCTGAAAGGTAACATTGAAGGGAAATCCTCTCCGCGGGTAGGACTTTGGGCAGAGAACCTGGTTATGCACTTTGCTTGGAAGGAGAAATGGCCATACATGCAATTATGTACCAATTTATGGTCTGTAGCCACGGATGGTCAGAGACTTGGAAGGAACATGATTGGAAAATGGGTGACAAAGAAATTTGGAGAAAGAGGTATGTGGACAGACCTCCCCAAATGGGCAAAAAATGTGAAGATATTTGAGTCTCATGAGAACACTCACTAAACAGTGACCTCAGCAAAGGAGGATTTTAATAATCAAGTGGCCAGGATGACTTGTTCTGTGGATACCATTCAGATTCTTTCCCAACCCACTCTTGTCATTGCCCATGGGCTCATGAACAAAGTGACTGCGGTGGCAGGGATGGAGGTATACTTGCATTCAGCAACACGGGCTTCTATTCCACAAGGATGACCTGGCTACAGACACTACTGAGTGCCTAATCAGCCAGGAGCAGAGACCAACACTGGCCCTTGATATGGAACCATTCTCGGGAGTGCTTCACCAGCCACCTGGTGGCAGGTCAATTACACTGGACCTCCACCATCATCGAAGGGGCAGCGTTTTGTCTTTACTGCAATACTTACTCTGGATACAGATTTGCCTTCCTTGCATGCAATGCTTCTGCCAAAACTACCATCCATGGACTTTGAGAATGTCCTATCCCCTGCCATGGTATTCCACATGGCATCACTTCTGATCAAGAAATTCACTTCACAGCAAAAGAAGTGCAGCCAGGGCCCATGCTCATTGGTCTTCTAATGTTCCCCCATCCTGAAGCAGCTGGCTTGACAAAATGGCAGCTACAGCACCAGCTCGGTAGTACTACCCTGCTGAGCTATAGCAAGTTTATCCAGAGTCTATATATGCTCTGAGTCTGTGTCCGATAGATGGGGCTTCTATCTGGTAGCCTGGATCCACTGGTCCAGGAATCAAGAGGTGGGAATGGGAGTGGCACCACTCACTATTACCCCTAGTGACCCACTAGCAACAATTTTGCTTACTGTCCCCACATCTTTATACTCTGCTGGCCTAGAGGTCTGTTCCGGAGGGAGGAACATTTCCATCAGGAGACACAACAATGACTCCACTGAACCGGAAGTTAAGTCTGCCACCCAGCCACTCTGGGTGAATCAACAGGCAAAGAAGGGAGTTACAGTTTTGGCCGCAGTGACTGATCCCGACTGCCAAGCACAAACTGGGCAGCTATTCAATAATGAAGATAAGAAGGAGAATGTCTGGGATACAAGAAATTTGTGAGGGGGTCTCTTAGTATTACCATGCCTTGTAATTAAGGTCAATGGAAAATGACCACCATCCAGTCCAGGAAGGACTACTAATGGCCCAGAACCCTCAGAAATGAAGGTTTGAATCTCTCCAAGCAAAGAACCATGACCAGCTGAAGTGCTTGCTGAAGACAAAAGGAATACAGAATGAGTAGTAGAAGAAGTTAAGTTGTAAGTATCAGCCATGACCATATGACCAGCTACAGAAACAAGGACTGCAATTATCATGAGTATTTCCTCCTTGTTTTGTGATAAATATGTCTGTGTGTATATATGCACATATTAGGCAAATATTGTAATATATATTTTATGCATATTATAATATATTTTTATGTATAGTATATATTATATATATACACATACATACATATATAATATACACATATATACATATATATCATATAGAAAATTTTTATTTATATTATATATTAAAATTATTTATATATTATATAGTTTATTTTATATCTATCATATTTTATGTATATTATATACATATATCTTATATATAGAAATATAGGTATAGGTACAGATATATAGATATAGATCTCTCCATCCTATTGGTTCTGTTTCTCTGGAGAACCCAGACTAACACAAGAACCAAGATTCACAAGCCAGGGCCCCCCAAAAAACCTTAAAAAGGACAGTGTATGGCTGCAGTAATGGGAGGAGAGAATCTAATAAGCTCAGGGAAGACACACTTTCTGATGATAATACCAGTAACAGCTAACATTTATGATGTGTAGACACTGTCCTAAGCATTTTATGTGACTCTTTTTTAATAACAGCTTTATTGAGAGATCATTCACATACCATGCAACTGACCTGTTTAAAGTATACATACAATTGAACGGTTTTTAGTATATTCACAGAGTTGTGCAACTATCACAACCAATTGTAGAACATCTTAATCACCCCAAAAGGAAACCCTGTGCCCATCAGTAGTCACTTCTCATTTTCCCCCAAGTCCTCCAGCCCCTGGAAACACTTCATCTACTATTATCTCTATATTTGCCTATTCTGGACATTATAGAACTCATTTTAATCTTCACAACCACCTTATGAAGTGGGTACCGTGATTGTCCCCCTCTTACGCATAAGGAAAGAGAGACATAGGTCAGGCAGACAGTGGGACAGTGGTGGAGTTGGGGTTTGAACCCAGTTTGTCTCCATGGTCCACATGATATCCCCTAGTTCTTAGCAGCGCAAGCAGCCCTTCTGAGCTATGTTTGAGCAAACCACTCCCTGTATCCCAAGGAGCTTAAAGGTAATGCACCATGTAAATCCCATAAGCCACAAAAAGAATAACAGCTAACATACTTGAAGTGAATACTGCCAGCTAGGCACTCATAGTCCAAAATAACCCTGTGAAGCAGAGGACCTCAGTTCACCAAGAGGGTTGCTTCTGTCTTCCTTCCTAACAGATACCACTGTATCAAGAGCGGCCTACAGAAAAATCAAAATGCACCCCCAATTTCACTGTCAAACTTACAATGCTAGTTGGGGAGGGAGGGATGTCCAGCTTGAGTCTAAATTTTGTGCACCACTGAGATTCACCTATGTCAGGCCCATCTTGGAAGCATTTGGGGAAGAGAAGGGCTAGAGGCCGAACACCAGGTAGCTGTGTGCGTGCCAGGCTGAGAAGTTTATGGGGGAAGCTACCTCTCAGGTGGAAGGGGAAGCAGGAACTGCATGTTTACCTAAAAACAAAGCCTTAGTCACAGAAGTGAATCATCCCTAGGACTGCAAACTACCTTGCCCTCAAGTGTGCCCCTGGCCCAGTCTCAAGACCCACGCCTGCATCCTAGGGAAGGGAATTATTCATCTGGTTGATTTACTTTTTTAAAAGATTTTATTTATTTATTTATTTATTTATTTATTTATTTATTTGAGACAGAGAGAAAGCCAGAGACAGAGCAAGAGCAGAGGGGGAATGAGAAGCAGGCTCCCCGCTGAGCAGAGAGCCCAACACCATGCTCACTCCCAGGACCCTGAGCAGAAGGCAGACGCTTAACGGACTAAGCCACCCAGGGGTCCCATCTGGTTGATTTAGGCAGGGCTCTCTGCAACAAACAGTGAGCTAGAAGCCTTGCTTCAGGATCTTTCCAAAAGCAGGAAGAGAGAAAGTGAGCACTCACACCTCTCCTCAGCCTCAGGCCCGGAGTATCTCTAGGGATCTGGTGCCTCAGGAGGACTCTGCGGGGAGCTGGTGAGAACAGCAGAAGAACGGCTCATTTTCCCAAGCACAGCTGTTAAGTGGCCTGCGCCCAACTCCAGAGTCCACCAAGTGGATACCTTGCAGGAAGACAACCGGACTGCTCTTAGAAATGCACAGCGCCAAGAACCAGTGGGTTTGGGTTTATTACTGCTCATACGACCCCTTGAAACTCAGTGTCCAGCCTCTGACTAGGTTTTAAGAAGCACAAAACTCATCCTAAACAGCCTTCCTACTCTTCCTCTGCAAAATTTTTAGAGTTCCCTTTACATTTTATTTGTTCAGCCAACATTTGTTAAAGCATTCACTACATGCCTGGGGTTATGCCAGGCCCGAGGACATGCAGGTGGATAAAAGCAGTCTTTGTCCTGGGGGAGCTTATGGTCTAGGGAGAGAAGCAGAGACACTATGGGCTGGACCAAGCTGGGAGTGGGGAGAGCACAGTGAGGCGTAGGTGGGAGGCACTTCGCCGGGGGGGGGGGGTAGCCCACATCCCTCAGGGTCTCTCCTCCTTTGACTTTGGAATGACAGTTTTCACCCTAGAAACTCCTCACTTAAGAGCTCAAAAATCCCCTTCGATGACCCAATTCCATTGCTACATTCTTATGGTCACCACCTGCAACCTTCCGCATTCTATTAGAATAAAAATGGAAAGAGTACACATAATCTTCCTTTGGTTACTCGTGAAAACTACATTTGGCCACCTCTACCAATGTCATCCACCTCCCAAAAGTTTGTACTTTTTTTTTTTAAGATTTTATTTATTTATTTGACAGAGAGAGAGACAGCCAGCGAGAGAGGGAACACAAGCAGGGGGAGTGGGAGAGGAAGAAGCAGGCTCATAGCGGAGGAGCCTGATGTGGGGCTCGATCCCAGAATGCCAGGATCACGCCCTGAGCTGAAGGCAGACGCTTAACCACTGTGCCACCCAGGTGCCCCATGTTTGTACTTTTTGAAGGTGGTTATAAGGTACAAACATCCAGTTACAAGATAAGTAAGTCTTGGCTATGTAATGTACAGCCTGGTGACCATAGTTAACAATGCTGTATTACATATTTGAAAGTTGCTAAGAGACTAGATCTTAAAAGTTCTCATCATAGAAAAAAATGTAAGTGTGTGGGTGATAGGTGTTCATTGAACTCACTGTGGTGATCATTTCACAATATATACATATGTCAAATCATTATGCGTGCACGTGAAACACAGTGTCATTTGTCAGTTATATCTCAATTTTAAAAACTGAAAAAAGGGAAGAATACATTTTTAGTATTTACTCTTCCATTAAACAAGATTGAGCATTGCTCACAAAACTTGGTGGTAGAGTCATGCGATGAGTATAAAGCAAACAAATATTCACCCCTTAGAATAAATCAAAGAAAAGGAGAGACATAGTTAAGGACCAGTTTCCTACTAATAACAATGTTTATTCTATTAATAATACCATATTAATAATTACCTTGTTAATTACCTACCATTAGTCATTATACTACTATCAATAACAGTGTTGTTAATTATCAACAATAAAGAATAGATGGACCCTCCTGTAACCCAGATACTCATTAGCCACTCAAACATTCAATGAACCTTCATTTCATGGGATCTTTAGAACTTGAGCAGTTCAAGAGCAAAAGGCATTTTTCTATACTCTTTTTCTAATTACTCTTTTTGAAAAGCATTTCTAGCTAGAACTACTAGTCTAACAAATTGGTGACCCATGTTAACCCTTATAGGCGCTGTGTGGAGAAGTAACAGCCCAGGATTTGTCCTTAACTGCCTTCAGTTATTAAGATACCGTTTGTCTTATGGTTTCTCATAGTAGATTGATTTATTATTAGTATTAGTATTAGTATTAATTTCTTGTTTTTCATAGATTTATTTAAACCTTCTTGTGTTTAGGTCAAGTATTGACTTAAAAAGCTCTGGAGGGCACCATAAAGGGTTAGAGGGAAAGAATCACTGAGAACTTACTCTACTCTCAGGAAAGTAAATCTTGAGTAATAGTGGAGTCATTTTCCAAGGTGGCAAAAATCACTTTCACCTTATCAACACCAACTGCATATCTGCATCATGAGTGACTCTGACACAGTTGTAGCTTTTAAAAGTTTTTCTAGAGGAAGCTGGGTGGATCAGTTGGTTAAGCGTCTGCCTTTGGCTCAGGTCGTGGTCCTAGGATGGAGCCCTGCATTGGGCTCTCTGCTCAGCAGGGAGTCTCCTTCTCCCTCTGCCTCTCCTCCCTGCTCATGCTCTCTCTCAAAATAAATAAAAAAAGTTTTTCTATGTTTCACATGTCCTTGGTCATTAATTTCTCTAAGAGCTGGCCAGGCTGCCATCAAACAAAACATTGACCTTGTGGGGTTCAGGTCAGGACTCTTGCTCTCTTCTCTCTGCCTTAATGACCTCGTCCTGTATTTTCTGGGCCAAGGGAAGAACCTACAACAGTACTTTTATTTGTTAGTTTGTTTATTATTTGTTTGTTTTGCTTAGTGCTATATAAATTTATTACCTTACAGTTCCGGAGGTCAAAAGTTCCAAAGAGGTCTTTGGGGCTAAAAATCAATGTTTTGGGGGCAACTGGGTGGCACAGCGGTTAAGCGTCCGCCTTCAGCGCAGGGCGGGATCCCAGCGTTGTGGGATTGAGCCCCACATCAGGCTCCTCCGCTGGAGCCTGCTTCTTCCTCTCCCACTCCCCCCGCTTGTGTTCCCTCTCTCGCTGCCTGTCTCTATCTCTGTCTAATAAATAAAAATAAAATCTTAAAAAAAAATCAATGTTTTGGCAGTGCTGTATTTATTCTGGAGACTCTAGGGGAGAATCTGTGTCCCTGGCTTTTCTGGAGGCCACCCACATTTCTTGGCTGTGGCCCCTCCTTCTATCCTCAAAGCACACCACTCCAACATCTGATGGTTACCTCGGGTCTTTTCTTTGCCTCTGACCTTCCTGCCTCCCTCTTATGAGGACTCTTGTGATTACACTGGGCCCATCTGGTAAGCCCAGGATAATATCCCCATTTCAAGATGCTTCAGATTAATTTCATAGCATTGGCAAAGTCTCTTTTACCACACGCTAGAGGCTGAAGGTTTGTGTCCCCCAAAACTCATATGTTGAAACCTAATTGCCAGTGTGATGGTATTAGGAGGTGGGGGCCTTCAGGAAGTGATTAGGTCACGAGGGGAGAACCATCATGAATGGTTTCGTGCCTTTAGAGAAGAGGTCCCCGAGAGCTCCCTCACTCCTTCCGCCATAGGAGGACACAGCGAGAACACAGTCGTCTGTGAACCAGGAAGCAAAATCTCACCAGACCCTGAATCTGCCAGCACCTTGACCTTGGATTTCCCAGCCTCCAGAACTGTGAGAAATACATTTCTGTTGTTTATAGGGCCCCCCCCCCCAGTCTATGGAATTCTGTTATAGCAGCCCAAACAGACTAAGACACCGTGGAAGAGGACACATTCACAGGTTTTGGAATTAGGATGGGCACATGTTTAGGGACCATTATTCAGCCTGCCACAGTGAGATTTTAAGCTGTAGGCTGCCTACAATCCTGCTTCTACAAATGAATCGAAAATGGAATTTTAGTTCTGGTCTTGATTTTATTAGCTCAGCTGTCGTTACCCAACTTGGCATATGGTAGCCAGACTTAACCAGCCATGGTAACCTCTGAGAGCTGGCAGAATCCCTCTACGGTTGAGCTGCATAAATACCACTTGAAAAGGCTTGAGGCACTGGGTGTTTTTGGCCTCTCTGTTCTATGAACTGGCCAAGATCTGTCCCGTGGCTGGTTTACTCCTTTAGGAAATTTCCAACTATACTTCCAATATTCACACAGTGTTCCCAATGACAAAGTCTTTTAAAAAAAAATCAGAGTCCATGAGAAAAAGGAAGCTATTCCAATCGAAAAGATAAATAAAAGCCCTTTTTACTGTCACCCTTATGAAAATAATAATGCCTCATCTTGCATTCTGTTTTTGCTTGTTTGTTTCAAGTTTTTATTCCAGTTCTAATTAGTTAACATGTAGCATAATATTGGCTTCAGGAGTAGCATTCTACTTTTAAAGAACTATATAGAATTTTTAAAGCTACTGTACAGAATTAGGCAAGGATATAATTTTTTTATTACATTTAGCAGTTTCTAGAATAGTTTGTTATTTTACATGTCATAGAAACTGCAAATGTTTCTATAAGACAAGGACAAATCAACAATGAACATGGACTAAGTAAGCTGAGAGACAGCAATCAGCTCCATCTTTAGATTGGAAATGTGGGGGTGCCTGGGTGGCTCAGTTAAATGTCTGCCTTCAGCTCAGGTCATGATCCCAGGGTTCTGGGATCAAGTCCCGTATCAGGCTTCCTGCTCAGCAGGGAGTCTGCCTCTCTCTCTGCCTGCCGCTCCCCCTGCTTGTGCCCTCTCTCTCTCTTTCTGTCTCTGACAAATAAATAAATAAAATCTTTAAAAAAAAAAGATTGGATATGTGTTGTTAACAGAAAGGGAATAATACAGGTTACTTTAAATAATACATTTACCTGAAATCCCCAAAGTCCATTTCAACAAATCAGCGGATGCCATTATTTTATACGACTGAGTGAACAATGACATTAAAGATATTTTTGTGTTTAAGGAAAACAGATGGCACAATTTGTTGCACCATTTTATTTCTGCCTGTGAGCTCATTCTTTTTCAATGATCTCTCACCCATAGGTATGAGGAAATGGAAGAGCAAAAGGTAGGAAGCTAAAGGGTACATGGCATCCACCTGAGATAACAAGATGAACGCCCAAGAACAGAACCAGGTCACGTCCTGCCCACTTCTGGCCTAGTAATCATGGGAAAGTCGTCCTGAGCCATAGCCCTGGCTTCTCAACTGAAAACTGGATATGAGAGACACTTGCTTCATTTCTCAGCGGCTATGTCTTTACCTGAAAAATATTAGTGGGAATGAGAAACGTGAGCAGGGGACACTCTTCACGTTTTATTTGGAGTTCTCAGTTCAGTTGGTCTACAAACAGTTGTGGAATGGGATTGACAAGGTAGACGCAAAAACAGAGCACAGAGTACAGAATCTAATGAGCTCGTAACAGGCAGCAGGACGACTAGCCGCAGCCCAAGCTGGGGCTAGGGAAGGGTCGCCAAATTCCATCTACTTAGAAAGCAAAGACTGGTATGGATGAAATGTCAAAGATGACCAGAATGTCTGATGCCCTGGGTGGAGACACTGCATAATTAATTCCAGTTCAAAGATGTGGGGTTGAGAGCTGGGCTGAAGAAAGCATGAACGGGTCCGTGTGCGGTCTGGTGGACCCAGTTCCCCAGTTCTGGCTCCCCTTCTTGGCCACAGTTGCCCTGAACCATTCCCAGGGGGAGGGGCTAGAAAGCTTGAGAAGTTTCCTGAGCTTTCTGGAAGTGGACAAGTGAGTTTGCAATCGTAGAAAGGCATAAATAATAAACCTACACATGATGAGGAAATGAAGTTTTGATTTAAACTGTCCATCCTGGGGGCACATGGGTGGCTCAGTCGTTAAGCGTCTGCCTTCGGCTCAGGTCATGATCCCAGGGTCTTGGGATCGAGCCCCGCATCGGGCTCCCTGCTCAGTGGTGGGGAGCCTGCTTCTCCCTCTCCCACTCTCCCTGCTTGTGCTCCCTCTCTTGCTGCCTCTCTCTCTGTCAAATAAATAAATAAAATCTTTAAATAAACAAACAAACAAACAAACAAACTGTCCATCCTGGAGTGAAAATTTGTATACATCGTGCTTCTTTTTATAGGCTTTATTCAGTTTTCGATGGTTTGAAACATTTCAGACAATCTGATATACTAGAGAATTTAACATGTAATTTTAATTATAATCCTAAGGAAGATTTAACCAAGTGTGCAGTCAACACTTAAATGTTCAAGAGTTCTGGTTTTCTAAATGTATAAGTTTAATTTTTAAAATATAGAAGTGTTTTAAGATTTTTGTCTTGGGGCGCCTGGGTGGCTCAGTCGGTTAAGCGTCCGACTCGCGAATTTGGCTCAGGTCACAACCTCAGAGCCCTGGGATCAAGCCCCGCATAGTGCCTTCTGCTCAGTGGGGAGCCTGCTTCTCTCCCTCTCCCTTTGCCCCTCCTCCCTCAAATAAATAAATAAAGCTTTTAAAAAAGATTTTTATCTTACTAAATGTACTTTTTGATTTATTGGATAAAAGGAATTCAAATCCCTAGCAAAATTTTATTATTAGATTTGTTTTTTCTTAGATGCCTACAAAATTCAGACTTAAGGAAGGGAAAGACCTTACCTTCCTACATAAACCATACAGGAGAATAAGTTTTTTTAGAAGAATACCAGCTAATGAATTCAGAAGGAACGATAGGCTTGGAAAGGCATCTTTCTGCAAACTTTAATGAAGCAATGATTCTGGGCAATGACCCTCACCTGCCAAAATCAGCAGTGAAAAGCTGAGGAGTTATGTTGACAATAGATACATCTGGCAAAACCCTGAATCCATGGATCCTTCTTCACATCACCGAAAGAGAAACAACCAGTTATTATGTGTCTCCTGATGGAAGAACACAACACTGTCCTGAATGTACTCTTGCCAAAAAACCAAACCTGCATATGATCAAATCTCTAGATTGTGGTTGTCAAATGTAGCAAATAAAAATACAAGATGATCAGATATTGCATGGAGCATTCTTACACTAAAAATAAATAAATAAATAGATAGATAAATAAATAAATAATTCACTGTTAAGTTGAAACTCAAATTTAACTGAGAGTCCTGTATTTTCTGTGGAAACCCTACTCTAGGTCTACCCAGAAGTTCACAGGAAATACATAGGCATTCAATCAGCAAAATGTAGAATGTAGAAAATTCTACAGGACAAATGTCCTTCAACAAATAAACTGCAAAGAAACAATAGGGCTTTTTAGCTAATTGGAAGAGAAACATGATTTGTTCCTTGACAGGTAAATTGCAAGAATTGAAAAGAGTGGAAACCTAGAGATCCTTTAGATTCAAAGAGATTAAAAGGCACAGCAATGAATTTAATATATGGATTCTGGATTCTGATTTGAATAAACATTTGAGGCACAATTTAGGAAACTTGAATGCTAATTGAATATTAAAGAATTATTGCTAAAGGTTTCAAGTGTCAG
The DNA here is from genome assembly GCF_017311325.1 of Ursus maritimus. Taxonomy (NCBI): domain Eukaryota; kingdom Metazoa; phylum Chordata; class Mammalia; order Carnivora; family Ursidae; genus Ursus; species Ursus maritimus. The sequence continues at coordinate 28,567,827 of NW_024424341.1, forward strand.
GGTGCCTGGCTGGCTCAGTCGGTAGAGCATGTGACTCTTGGTCTTGGGGGGGGTCATGAGTTCAAGCCCCACGTTGGGCACAGATTTAACTTAAAAAAAAAGTTTTAAGTGTCATGGCTGTGCTTCACAGAAGAATATTGGCCTCCTGAGGATACATAGTGAAGTGTTATGGATGAAATGATATGATGTCCTAGATTCGCTTCAAAACAATCCTGGGACAAGATGGGATGGGAAAGGGGCCGGGCTAGAGATGAAATGAGAAGAGCAGGTGCTGACAGGTGTCGAAGCTGGGTGGGAAATGTGTGAGGGTTCTTTATATAAACCATGTGCTCTTTGCATATATTTGGAATTTTTTAAAAAGTTTTTTTAAAGGGCTGTTTAAGAAAAACTAAAGCTTAAATGTATAATTTAAACAGAATATTAAGAGGCAAACAAGACGCAAACAAACGCCTCACCGACTGAGCCACCCAGGGGCCCCCCTGGATGTCTTCTCCATAGACACATACATGCCCCACAGAAAATGGACAGCATCATATCGTGTGTTTTGCTCACTTGTCTTGAGCGACTTTCTTGCCTAAATGACCCCTGATTAAGGTGAGGAAATCAAGATACTGACTGATAAACACTGTGATAACACTCTTGTATAATTTGTTTAAAACAAACATAAAATGACTCCTAGAGGCTAAGAAGAACTACCAAGAAGCTAAGGATTTGGGTTAGTAGATAAGAACTTGCTCTGTTGCTTTGACAGTGGCATTAGCCTGACGAAATCTGCTATCATCTCAGCTGAGGCAGAAAAGGAGCCCCCTCCATTGTCCCCCCATGGCTGGCCGCCCTCTCAGCTAGGTCCTGCTGTCCTCCCCCTGAGCATCGACAGCCGACAGGGCCACTCTGGGACCAGGACGGAGCCACACAGAAGCCAGACCACTGGGGCCTCATGCCCGATAACAGACACAACCGAGAACCACCCAGCCACCAAGGCCCAACCACCCCTCCCCCAGCCAATGTGAGCGGCCCCTGCTGCTGCTTTACCAACACCTGCAGCAACCTCTCTCGGTGCTCCCCTTCCTGTACTCTTTATCAACGTATCCAATCATAGAACAAGCCTTGCTTCCGACAGGAACCTAGCATCCAACTCGGAGCAAACCTTCACTTCCATGGCCCCGCATGAAATCACCTCCCGTGAGTGCAGAGCCTGTAATAAGGTCCCACCATCTCTCGGAGCGAACCAGGGGGCCCTGGGGAGTGTTCGGCCTGTCTCCAAGGAGGAAGCAAGCCAGCTTGTTTACAGACGGGGGTGTTCCTGGTCATCCTAGCCTCGCAAGCTTTTTTTCTTGAAAACTTCAGAAACAGTGGACCCTGCCCTCAAATACTCCTAGATCAAGCCTCATTAACGATTGCTTTCCATAGTGCCTTTAGTAATCGCCTTCCCAATATCCCACCACTTCCCTTCTTTTGGGAAACCATCGCACTCAGCCTACCTGTTCAAGTCCTTGGCTTCCAGGGGCCCCAGAGACTCTGGTCCTCCAGGAGGCCAGTGTAGACCTCCTCTCCTAGGGCCCAGGGAGCCACCGGGTCCACCCTGCAGGGCCCTCCAAGCTGACTGCCAAGCATCTTCCCAGGGCTGGGCAGGCCCAGGGCCTTACTTCACTCAGAGGCAGAAGGCCCAGAGCTGCTCGGCGGCAAAGGAGGGGCAGATGAACTGGAGGTGGAAATGATTCTTATTCCATGTTTATTTTTTTCCCTTATTACATGTTTAAATGTGTCTGTGTGCAGGTTTTTGTTTTTTGATGAAGTTGGAATTCTAACATAAATAAAAGTTATTTGCCATCTTTTTCTTACTTTATCATTTCCTCCAAAGTGCTCCAAATTTCTTGAATTCAAATGTTTGGAACAGACCTCAGCTCATCTGTTTGATGTAAAATCTCTCTCTCTTTCTGTAACTCTTTCTATTCAACTTTCGTGACTACTTTAGAAGAGTCACTGGGGTGCTTAGGTGGCTCAGGCGCTTTAGCGCTGGACTCTTGATCTTGGCTCAGGTCTTCATCTCAGGGTTGTGAGTTCAAGCCCTGTGTTGGGCTCCATGCTGAGTGCAGAGCCTATTTATATTTTTATTTTTATTAAGATTTTATTTATTTTTGCAAGAGAGAGCTAGAGCACTAGCACGAGCTGGGGGGAGGGGTTAGAGGGAGAAGAAGACGCTCCGCTGAGCAGAAATCGTGATAGGGAACTTGATCCCAGGACCCTGGAATCATGACCTAAGCAAAGGCAGACGCTTAACCCACGAGCCACCCATGCGCCCAGGAGCCTACTTATAAATAAATAATAAGGAGTCACATTTTCTTGGGCGCCACTGTTATTCCAAGGACTATGTAATATACACAATGCCTGCACTTTTTAGGGAAGGACTTTTAAAATATGCTTTTGTCTCCACCTATTAACTAAGTTATTAACCTTAAGGTAATGATGAGCCTGCTTACTTTAGACCAAAGTGATGATGCATCTGAAACGGAAAACACACCCATAAAATTTATTTAGTGATAAATCTGTCCAATAGAACCCTAAAAGCACAAGCACCTATTCTTTGGGTGTGGACTTTTTCGGCTGTATAAGCATATTGCCTCAGGTACAGCTGTCCCATTTAAAACAAAATCGAGGAACTCAAGTGCTTTGCGCCTAGCTGTCTCCAGCGCACAAAATCCTGTCAGTCAGGCACTGAGCAGCCAGCAAAAACCTCTCTTTTTATATTTAAAAAAAGTTGCTTGTTTGTTTGTTTTCGGCAAGGAAGACCTATAATATTTAACTAGGTTTTTTCTTTTTTACATTAAAGATTCAAAGCAACATAGTAAAAAATCAAATAGTACAAAAAATTAAAAATAAAAATCTTTCTTCACCCCAAATCCTTCTGGGTCTATTCTCTAGAAAACATTCCTATTACTAGTGTATCCTTCCATTTATAAATGTCTATGTATATATTATTCTTTTAAAAAAACAGAAATAGGACCACCCCTTATACACAGTTCGAGTCTCCTTTCGCTGAACATATACGCCAGCCCATATAACCTGTGTCCATGTTTTTCCAATGGTGCATAATATTCCATTGTATGGACACACCACAGTTTATTTACTCAGGCCCCTCTTGATAAACATTCAGGTTGTTTCATTTTTTTCTGCTAGAAAAAATGTGAAAGTCAACATTTTCTTTTTTTTTTTTTTAAGATTTTATTTATTTATTTGACAGAGATAGAGACAGCCAGCGAGAGAAGGAACACAAGCAGGGGGAGTGGGAGAGGAAGAAGCAGGCTCATAGCGGAGGAGCCTGATGTGGGGCTTGATCCCAGAACGCTGGGATCATGCCCTGAGCCGAAGGCAGACGCTTAACCGCTGTGCCACCCAGGCGCCCCTGAAAGTCAACACTTTCATACTAACAATTTTGTGCATTGATGTATAAGCATCTGTGGAATAAATCCCTACTAGTAAAATGGAGTCAAAGGCTTGGGTGTTGGATCGTTTGAGAGCAATTACCAAAGTGTTTTGCAAGAAGGCAGCCCTGTTAACGCATCTTCCTGCGTATATCACGCATACTGCATGCTGCCTGACATGTGGGCCAACAATGGATTTTCAACTTAAAAAAATTTTTTTTCAGATTAATTTATTTTAGAGAGAGACACAGCACGTGCACACTTGAGCAGAGAGAGGGACAGTGGGAGCAGGAGGGAGAGAATCCTGAAGCAGACTCCCTGCGGAGCTGAGCTTGGAGCCCCACTCAGGGCTCGATTCCACAACCCATGAGATCAACAACCTGAACTGAAAGGAAGAGCTGGAGCCGACTACACCGCTACCCAGATGCCCCTCAACTTAAAAAAAAAAATTTTTTTTATCTTTGCCAGTCTGATAGGTGGGAAATGGTATGAGCACGCCCGCGGACGCTCTTAACCAGTATACGACGACTGCAAAGGTTGCTGCCATTTTTGCACGTGGTGACCCAGTTAAATAAAATCAGGGTAGTAACAGGGATGGAGGCTATTTCAAAAGTTTATCCTTACTCCTAAGCATGAGTAGTTGGCTTTGCAGCCTAAATTGGAAAGATTAATTATATACTGAGCATCGCCTCCACGTCACTTTCAGAGTCCTCCTTGATCTTAAAATGTCAAACTAAGAATTAAAGGGAACTCTCCCCAAAACATAAGAAATAATTACAGTTTTGATTCAGTTGTTTAGAAATGCCAGCACATGTCATTTGTAATATTGACAATGATGACAATTCACGCTGTTATCTTTACGTGAAACTGGCAGTCTCAAGAACAGGCTAAATAGAAAAGTGAGTATAGTCAGTCTTCAAACTTTTCCTTACCTCTCATGAACAGCTTTGAAAGAAAGTTATTACTGCCACTGCGAGGAATTTTAAATCCTTTCTTGAAATACATTTCAATAATCTTTTTTATTTTAAATATATTTATTTGAGAGAGAGCAAGCACGGTGGGAAAGGGAGAAGCAGACTCCTCAACGAGCAGGGAGCCCAACTTGGGGCTCGATCCCAGGACCCTGGGATCATGACCTGAGCCAAAGGCAGATGCTTAATTGACTGAGCCACCCAGGCGCCCCTAATCCTTTATTTTAGAAGAATTTTAGATTTACAGAAAAATTGCAAAGATGGTACAGACAAGTCCCCATACGCCCCACAGTTTCCCTCTTTATTAACACTTGACATTAGTTGTTCCCTTCTGTCATTTTTCTGTTCCTGGATCGTATTTCGGATCCCACAGTACATTTTCATGCCTCCTTTGCTTCCGCTTGGCTGTGATAGTTCTTCAGACTTTCCTTGTTTTTGATGACCTTGACAGTTTTGAGTACTGGCTAGGTGTTTTGTAGAATGTCCTCCAGCTGGGATTTGTCTGATGTTTTCCTCATGATTAGACTGGGCTTATGGATTAGAAGGGAGAAGACCCCACAGGTAAAGTGCCCTGTTCATCACACCATATCCACTATCATACTGTCAGCATGACTAATCACTATAGCTTTTGACCTTGATCACCGGGCTGAGTGAAACACATTTATAAACTTCCTGTGTTGACATAAGCAAAGTTACAGTGATGAATGGAATCTTGAGGGTTTCCAAAGTAAATTGTGGTGGCAAGGCTGAGTATTAGGGGACAGGAGACCCCTAATTCTCTAGGAGACCCTGCCAGGGGAGTGGAGAGAACTCTATGCCAGAGTACACTGAACTTTGACGCAATATTGGAAATATATAAATACAATGTTCAGAATAATCCCAGTGGCGTAAGGACAGTAGTCTTCCCTTATTGGCAGGGGTATGTTCTAAGACCCCCCAGAGGATGCCTGGAATCACAGATAGAAACAAACCCTATATACCGTATTATGTTTTTCCCAACACACACATACCTATGGTAAAGTGCAATTTATATATTAGACACAGTAAGAGATTAACAACAATAATAATAAAACAGAACACTTGTAACAAGACACTGTCATAAAAGTTACATGGATGTGGTCTCTCTCAAAATACCTTCCCTGGACCGAACTCACCCCTCGCTGTGAGGATGTGAGATGATAAAGTGCCTACATGATGACCTGAAGTGAGGTGACTGGTGTGGGCGTTGACCTTCAGGCTACTGTTGACCTTCTGACCAGCTGTCAGGAGGATCACCTGCTCCTGGATCAGGGTAGACTGTGGGTAGTTTCATGGAAGTGAAACTGCAGATAAGGGGGACTACTGTACTGTTACTTACACTTTGCAGCGGAGGAAACGGAAGCACCGTGCCACGGACACCAGCGAGCTGAGATGCAGTCCGCACAGTCTGGGCACAGGGTCCAGGCTCCTACCGCTGTGCGCACCGCCTCACCAATGCTATCGTTAGTCTTAGCTTGCCCTTCCCGGACTATTAGTGAGACCAGATATCTTGCATTTGGTTTATTAGCTAATGGGAGTCTTTTCAAGACCTCAGTGTGGTGCGTTACTGGTGCCAGCAGCTGGGATCAGGATCATCCCAGAGTATAATTTCAGCATGACCCTGGGCTATGGTTGCCAGATTTAGCAAAGAAAAATACAAGATACCCACTTAAATTTGAACTTCAGATGAACCACAAATAAACATGTTCCAACTGAAATTCAAATTGCCTGGCATCCTGTACCTTATCTGGCAGCCTTCCCTCTGGCTCCAGGGCCCCCAGGCCTCACTTCTTAGGCCACCGCAAGTTTCTGTGACTTACTTCTCTTTCAAAAATCTCTTCACTGCTTCAAAAAGCTGTGGCAGAGTCTACTGTATGCCCGTAAAACATCTTACACCGTGACTCTATCAGTGTGGGAAGGTAAGTGAAAGACCTGGAAGGCTGAGGGTTTCAAGAAAAGAATGTTGTTGTTTTCCAAAAAGGAAAATGCATTTTGAATGTCTGTGTTCCCACAGTTAGGTGACAGTTCCTTGCTGGTGCTGCTTTGCCTGATGTAAACACAGTGAATCTCAGTCTTTGACTGGGATGTGTTGAATCTCAAATCTTTGAGCACTCAGTCTAGTAAAGATGTTGTCATGTATAATAACGAGCTAGCTGAATTAACTATGTGAGGTTAACTATTAATAAATTTCAACATTTTTCAAAATAAAAAAAAGAAAAGAATGGGAGAAAACACAATGATCCGAGGAAGAGGAAAAAGTACAGTGTGCTTACTATGCCGTGTCTTTCCAGAGAATTCTACTTCAGGGATCATTATGAAACAAATCGTAACACCTGCTTGCCTCATCTGCTTATGTTCCGTGCTGGAGTTCCACAAGCTTTGGAGTTGGTGACACCTGGAATAGTTGTGCACCTTTGCTTTACAGATGGATGATGAGAGATTTTCAGGCGTCCTGGCTCGCACACAGCAAAGCTGGGGTGAGAGCAAAGGTCTCCAGATTCGTGGATGCCATTCTGTTTTCATTAATCCTACTTCTGACTTCCAGAACTACAGGATAAATCTGTCAGGCCTTAGATATCAGTGTCTCCTGCCTTCTCTTCATCTTCTCTTTACCAGTTCAAAAGTGTCCAATTTTTACAAGAATTCTTCATTTTATATAGTTTCCAAACTCTTCCCTGCCTTGCTTATTTTTTGAACCCTGTTCCCCTAAAAATGCCCAGGAATTGAACAGAATGATCCACAACCGGGCATAAAGAGAACTATTGCCTCTCTCCCTCCATCCAAACAACAGAGGCTGAGATTTCGTTGACTTTTGGTCATAAATGCATATTTGTTGGCACATGATATGCAGTTAGCTAAAATCTCTCGGCCTTTTTTTTTTTTTTAAAGGATTTTATTTATTTATTTTGGAGAGAGAGAGAACAAGCAGTGGAAAAGGCAGAGGGAGGGAGGGAGAGAGAGAGCGAGCAACAGACTCCCTGCTGAGCAGGAAGCAGGATGCGGGGCTCGATCCCAGGACCTGGAGATCATGACCTGAGCCTAAGGTAGACGCTTAAACTGCTGAGCCACCCAGGCGCCCCAACAGGGCTTTTTTGTAAGAACTCTCTCATCCTGTACTTCTACATCTAATTATTTCTAACTAACTGCAGAGTTTGCATTTATCCTTCATTAAATGTATCTTTTTAGTTTGGATCCACAACCATAATTTGCTGATTTTCTTCTTTGAAATCTTGATTTTTTAAAAGAAGTTTATTATTATTATTATTATTATTATTATTATTATTATTATTATTTTAGCAATCTCTATACCGAGTGTGGGGCTCGAAATCACAACCCCGAGATCAAGAGTCCCAAGCTCTACCAACTGAGCCAGCCAGGAGCCCCTTTGATCTTGATTTGATGCAATTATCCAACACCCGAATCACACATCTCAGCTCTGTCTCATGGGCCGATCTTAAATACATTCTCCCATAAACCATCCATCAAGGATTGCTGCTCATTCTTCCTGGTAAAGCAATGACACCTGACCTCGGCTTTATGGGATTATTTCACTTTCTCTTTACTTCAGCTTCCGCCTTTCTCCTTCACTTCCAGAATTGGTACTGGTAGAATTCTCTGAACCACCTCGCCCACCAGACCCCTAGATTTGGTCTGACCACATCCATCTTTCTCATTCATAACTGTATCTTATCTAGGTTTCTCATTTAAAAATGCGATTTAGAATTAATGTTAAAAGCGCATATGTTAGCAGTGTGTGAGAAACATTCAAACTCAAGGTGCGGGACAGAATTTCAAACGGCTTTTCTGCTCTGACGGTATACGTTTGTTCCATCACTGGATCAATGAAGCTAGGGTGAATTACAGGTGAGACAGATCTTCCACGTCACAAGTAGAGAAACAGGTACAGACTAGTCTGGATTAACCTTTATCCTCAACCTCATTTCGGACTGAGGAATGGATCTGATTCTCTGAACGAGGTCTCTGCTGCCACCTGGTGGTAATTATTTCCCGGCTTCCAAGACGTAAACGTTTCCTAAGTCCTGGGCTCTAAACATTACACCTTGAGCTCCTTTCTGCCATCTCTACTTTAGACTTTCCAACTCTGTCAGAGCCTTTTGTGGAGAAAACAAGAAACAGTATATCCTCTATTTGTACTGCACAAACATTTTACACTTTGTTGTATCAAATGTGTCCAAAATGTTCACAGAAGGAAAAAAAAGTTTTGATTCCTTTAAGGTTACAGATTGACCCAAGCCTTTTAAAGCCAGCAAAAACATTAGTTACTGGGATGCTTTCCAGATGGGAAAGAAAACTCACCTATATTGAGTTTTCTTTCTTTTTTCTTTTTTCCATTTCTGATTTCCATTAGGAAAAGAAGAAAAAACATAGTATTGCAGGGTGCTCTAAATTAAGAAGGTAACAGAAGAAAGTAAAGTCTGGCCTGGCCCCGGCCTTTAAGCCAAAGTACCTCCCAGCTTGGGCCAGTGTGTGCTGGCAAACTTTCAACCTTCCAAAAGCACCAGGGGGTGAGAGAGAATGGCTTCCTGAATGTCAATCCAGAGCCAGGACAGCCAAGAGCTGAGTTCAATGACATGACATAGGTCATTTTTAATCTAACCATGGTCTCTTCCTTTATATGATATCTGGACTTAATGTAGCAAAATAAAGGTAGTAATCAAAGACTGTTTTCAGATTTATGCTACCATAAGAAGTATTTTTATGATAGAAGAAATGCTCTTTTCTCACCGTTTTTCTGTTAGTCCAATCTGAAAGAGTTTATCCATGGGCTGCACCCATTACACAGACGGGCAGTCTCCCTGGTGGCAGCTCTGGGGACTTCTGCTCTCTGGTTTGGGAGGTAATAACCAGTCTCCCAGGATGAGCTGTATATTTTCGAAGTGATGGCAGATGCCACATGTATCATTTACTTCTGGGAGTTTTAGCTGCTTTTTGGACCACAGGTATGGGTGGAAAATAATTACAACCACCGTAAGGGAACAGAGTTGAAGGACTAAAATGGGAACAAGAAACGAGAACCTAAGATGGGAGAAGGAATTGATTTTTCCTCCCCTACGGTGGGCAGGACAGAACAAGTCCACAAGCTGCTGTGTGACTGGTTACAAGATCCACTGACCGTTACTCAAGAAAGTCTTCGGTTAGGTTCCAGAGCCAGTCTAGCATTGTCTCAGTCAATGCCCAAAGTTCATACTTGTTTCTCAGAACCAACTGTGGTGAATCACAGTGTCTCGCTTTCCTTTCTTTTTTTTCTTTCTTTGTCTTTCTTTCTTTTCTTTTCTTTAACAAACTTTAAGATAATTATAGATTCCCACGCAGTTTTAAGAAATAACACAGAGACACTCTGTGTACTTTTTGTCCAGTTTCCTCCAAAGGCAACATCCGGCAAGACTGCAGGACAGTATCATACCCAGGATTTCCCCCCCGCCTTTTTACAGCTTTATTGAGCTGTAATTGATATTTTAAAAATTGCACATATTTAATGTATACATTTTGATGAGTTTGGACATTTGTAAAACTTGTGATACCACAATCAAGGTAATAAACACATCCACATCTCCAACAGTCTTGTCACACCCAGGATATTGACCCTGATGCAATCCACTGATGATTCACATTTCTCCAGTTTTACCTGTACTTATTCACGTGTGATTCTGCGCAATTTTATCATACGTGTAGTGCTGTATGCACCACAATCAATATGCACAACTGTTCCATCATCACGAGGATCTCTTGTTGCTGCCCTTGGACAACCATACTTCCTGCCTGCCCCTCCCCCAGCCCCTGACAACCAGTAGTCTTTTCTCCAGCCTGATAATGTTGTCATTTCAAGAGTGGTTATGTAATGAGAATCATACTACTGTGACCTGTTGGGATTGGCTTTTTTTACTCCGCATAATTCCCGTAAGAGTCATCCAAGTGGTTATGTGTATCACAGCTCATTCCTTGTTATTGATAAGCAGTGTTCACGGTACAGATGTGCCATCGTTAACTGTTCACTTGTTGCAGGACGCCTGGGCTACCTCCATCTGGGCGCTATCACAAATCTTAGCCACTTTAGTATGATTTTCTCTGTTTATTTCTTTTTAAGATTTTATTTTTAAGTAATCTCTACCACCCAAATGGGGCTTGAACTTACAACCCCGAGATCAAGAGTCACATGTTCCACCAACTGAGCCAGCCAGGCGCCCCAGTTTCCTCTGTTTCTCACGTCTTGCCTTCCTGTGGTTACTTGAACATTTTTAGAAACTCATCTTGATGTATGTATATATTTTTTTCTCCTTTCAAGTTTTTCCATTGTGACCAAATACATAAAATACAAAATTTGTTATTTTAACCATTTTTAAGGGTACAGCCAGTGGCATTAAGTGTATTTACAGTGTTGTACAGCCATCACCCTTGTCCACCTCCATAAATGTTTTCATCTTAGAAACTGGAAGCTCGATATTCGTTAAGTAATAACTCCCCATTCCCTACTGCTCCTAGCTGCAGGCAGCCACCATTCCACTTTCTAGGATTTTGACTACTTTAAATACCCTATGTAAGTGGAATCATACAGTCATTTCTGTATGAAATGACTCATTCATTTCACTTAGCATAATGTCCTTCAGGCTCATGCATTTTGTAGCATATTGCAGAATTCCTTCCTTATTTTAAGGCTGAATAATATTCCATTGTATAAATATACCACATTTCACTTACCCATTCAACTGATGATGAACTCTTGGGTTCTTGCTTCCATGTTTTAGCTATTGTGACTAACGTTGCTATGAACGTGGGTGTACAAATAACTCTTTGGGACCCTTCTTTCAATTCTTTTAGGTATACGTATACCCAGAAGTGGAAATGGCCATTAATTCCATATAGAACTGTGTGGTAATCCTATTTTTAACTTTTTGAGGAACCGCCAAACTGTTTTGCACAGCAACTGTACCATTTTACATTTACAGTGTTTTTGAGTGTATCACACTAAGCAGTTTTCTTAGTGGTGGCTCTGCGTATTACAACATACATGTGACGCCACAGCCAACTGGTATTAACATTTTTCCCCTTTGGGTGAAGTGTGGAATCCTTCCTTCCATTTAGGTCCCTTTACTTCCCCACTTTTAAATATCGTTGTTTTGAGTATCAAATGAGGTTATAATTTTTGTTTTGATCGTCAAACATGATTTATATAACTCATGAGGATAATTATTGCATGGACCCATATTTCTTTTTTTTTAATGATTTTTTATTATATTATGTTAGTCACCATACAGTACATCCATCCCCGGTTTCCGATGTAAAGTTCGATGATTCATTAGTTGCGTATAACACATATTTCTGCTCTTGCCACTATTCCTTCCTCCTTTCTGATGCTCCAACATTCCTTCCTCTACCATTCATTTCTGTTTGAAAACTTCCTTTGACTATTCTTTTAAGGTATGTCTGCAATCACAAATTCTTTTCGTTTCCCCTTCATCCTGCAGGATAGGTTTGCTGGATATGTAATTCTGGGTCGATAGTTCTTTTCTTTCAGCTCTTGGAAAATGTCCACCTCTTTCAAGCCTCCAGAGTATCAGATGAGAACTTCGTTTTCATTTGAATTGGTGTTCTCTTGGAGATAATGTATGGTTTCTCTCTGGTGCTTTCAAGATTTTTCCTTTGTCCGTTGTTTTCCAAAGTTTAATTATGATGTGTCTTGATGTGGATTTCTTTGGGCTTATCCTGTTTTGCCAAATCAATAAATTAAAAATTTTTAGATAAATAAATAAATCCCAAGTAGTTAAACAGAAGGTTTATGTTTTTCACTAACTTTGGGGAGTTTCTGGCCATTATTTCTTTGAATGCTATTTTTTTGAAACTTTCCAGTCCCCTTCTGGGAGTCTGATGCTTCAAATGTATCTTTTGTTATTGTCCCTATGATTCTGATTTTTTCTTTTCCGGTCACCTTTTCTCTATTCAGGTTGGGTAAATTCTACCCTCAAATTCATTAATTCTGTTCTCTGTCATCTCCATTCTACTCTTGACTTCATCCAGCAAGTTTTAAAAGCTTGCTATTGTATTTTCAGTTCTATAAACTCCTTTTGGTTACTTTTTTTTATAACTTCTATTTCTTTGCTGAGACTTTTCTACATTTTTGTTTCAAGAGAATTTGTAACTGGTTGTGGAAGCTTTTTTATGATGGTTGCTTTAAAATCCTTGTCAATGGGACACCTGGGTGACTCAGTAGGTTAAGAGTCTGCTCAGGTCATGATCCCAGTGTCCTGGGATCGAATCCTGCGTTGGGCTCCCTGCTCAGCCGGGAGACTGCTTCTCCCCTTCCCTCTGTCTGCCATTCCCCATGCTTGTGCTCTCTCCATCTCTCTGTCAAATAAATAAAATCTTTTTAAAAATTAAAAATAAAAAACCTTGTCAAGAGATTCAAACATCTATTCATCACAGTGTTGCATCAGTCAATTATCTTTTCTATTCAAGTTGTGTCAGCCTGGTTCTTGGTGTGACAGGTGATTTTCTATTGTATCCTGAACATTTTAGCTATTATGTTAAGAGGCCCTGGGTCCTATTTAAATCTTATATTTTAGCAGGCAGTCACCTTATTCAGGTTTAATGTTTATAAGTGGGCCTGGCCTACTTTTCTGGACTGCAGTTCCAATGACAATTTAATTTTCAGAGCCTTTGTGATGTTATTTTGGGATGCTTAATTTATCTGGAGCCACTGGGGCTCCTCTGGTCCCTGCTGGTGCTGTCTGAAGGGGCTAAAGGAGTTTTCCAGGCCGGCTGCCTGGTCCCTCTGGGCATGTGGGAATAAAGAAGCTTCCTGAGCCAGGTGCTGTCTATAGTGAGATTCCCCTTGCCAGTGTCTCTAGCCACCTGGTGTCTCAGTATGAGATTGCTCACTGGTCACCAGGTGTCTTTCAGTGGGAAAGAGAGTCTCAGACCCAGAGGGGAAGGAGAGCATCTCCCCAGTTGCTAGACATAAATGGGACTGCCCTGCTGCTTGGTGTCAGTGAGTTCCCAGCCAGTCTTTCACTGGGGCTGCCAGGCTCACCTGGCCTTGGAGCTCTTATTCCACCTGGGCTGCTTTCTACTGCTACGCTGGGGGTTGGAAAATGCTGGGTGCAGGTTACTTTCTTCAGCTGTGTGGGGGGTTGTAAAATGTCTTCCCTCTGTGTTGTTCCTCCAGCCCTGGCATCCCTACCAATTCACCTCTCTTTTTCCACCTTGCAGAGTTCTCTGGGTGTTGCCTGTATTGCTTCCAGAGTTAACAGTTACACTTTGCAGGGACAAGCAGGGAGAGGCAAGACTACCCTGTCCTGTCCAGACCAGGAGTCCTGGCGCACTACTGTACCCGTTTTGGTATTTCCTAGGTAGTACTGCTGCAAACGGAAAGTTCTTCTTTTACATTTATTACATTCATAAAGTATTGTCAAGTGAGAAAGGCTAACTGCAGTGTAAAGCATATAATACAACCACATCATTCTACAAACAAAAAATAACCTTCTAGTATTTATTTGTTTGCACATTTGTATGTGAACAAAATGTGTAAGGATAAGCACAAGGCTGTTAACGCTGGTTGCTGGGGAGGCAGGAGGAAGAGTATTAATTTTGTTTCCACATATTCTTTCACCAATTGCAGTGAAAACTTTTTTTGTTTTTGAAGAAGAGATTAAAATAATTTTCAAAAATCAATTCTGAAGACTGGAAACAACACAAATGTCCTTCAGTAGATGAATAGTTAGACACGCTGTGGTCCATCCATACCATGGAATCTACTAAGCAATAAAAAGGGACAAGCTATTGATACACAGAGCAACTTGGCTGGATTCAAGGGAATTACAATGAATGAAAAAAGCCAATCTCAAAAGATTATATACTGTATGATTTCCATTTATAGAACATTCTTGAAACTACACAATTCCAGATCTGGAAAATAAATTGGTGGTTGCCAGGAGCTTAGGAGGTGGTGGTGGGGGTGGTGCGGGTGATGGTGGCTATCACAGGGCAGCATGAGGGACCATGACTCTATATAGTTGACTGCCGTGGTGGTGGATACATGAATATACATGTGATTATACTGCACAGAACTGAACACACACACGCATGCACGAGGGCATCTAAAACTGGTGACTAAGGTTGATGGAGAGTATCAAAGTCAACTTCCTGGTTGTGATATTTATTACAATTACACAAGATGTTGCCATAGGGAGAAAGTGGGTGATGAGTATACCAGATCACTTTGTACTATTTCTTACAACTGTATGTGAATCTACAATGACCCAAAAATTAAAAGATTAAGAGAATAAATTCTGAAAAACCTCATGGCTACCAGAGGGGAGGTTGGTGGGGAGACGGGTAAAATAGAGGAAGGGGATTAAGAGGTACAAACTTCCAGTTATAAAATAAGTAAGTCACAAAGGTGAAAGGTATAGCATAGAGTAGTAATAACATTGTATGGTGACAGATGCTAACTACACTTACCATGGCAAGCACTGAATAATGTTCAGAATTGTCAGATCACTATGTTGTACATCTGAAACTAATATAACATTGCATGTCAACTATACCTCAATAATTAATAAAAATAAATAAAATTTTAAAAAGAAAAAAAAACCCAAAAAATAGAGTCATGAAGTGCAAAAAAAAAAAAAAAAAGAATAAATTCTGACACAATAAGATAGTGGTACAGGGAAGTATAAGCTCCCTGTGCTTGTTCTTAGTAACAGCTGCTCTCACTCTGGGAAGCAGTACCGACGTCGACCATACGTTTTTCCCAAAGAGATGGTTTTCATCTCTTTTTGCCTTAGTGTCTGTATTCCCACTGTCGCCGTCCTAATTAAGGCACAGAAATAGACTTCTAACCAGTGTCCCTTTCCACCATCTCTTCACCTCTAATTTGCACATGGTCAAATTAAAACCTGACCTGTCACTCTCCCATTTAACTCTCTTCAATGGCTCCCCATCATCTACAGCAGTTATTTCTCAAGTAAGAGCCTCAAATCATGGGTGTTCCCAATTGGTCTGCATGTCAAGCCCTCGATGGGAAAAGGATAATTTGCTGTGTGTAGATGTTTCATCAAATTTGACACATGATATTAACTACAATTTTAATAAACATCTCATTTCTTAATTATATGTTCTTAATGATATCCTCAGAGTTTGCACATGTGCATATAAAGACTGTGCTGGCCATTTCACCTTGTCTATCAAATGAGTATGTTGTCTATTAAATTTGCATTTTCACTATTACTAGTATGTAACATATCTCCAATTTCAAAAATGGATCAATGGCTTAAAAAGACTAACTGAAAAATAAAAATAGTGATAAAAGTGGACTAACTTTCTTACACACACACACATAGTCAAAATGGATTACAGACCTAAATGCAGGACATGAAACTATAAAACTCCTAGAAGAAAACACTGGCAATAATTTATTTGATATTGTCTGTCACAACATTTTTCTAGATATGTCTCCTGAAGCAAGGGAAACAAAAGCAAAAATAAACTATTGGGACTACATCAAATAAAAAGCTTTTGTGCAGCAAAGGAAATTATCAGCAAAATGAAAAGGTAACCTATGGAATGGGAGAAGATACCTGCAAATGGTGTATCTGATAAGGGGTTAACGTCCAAAATATATAAAGACATATACAACTCAACACCAAAAAACCCCAAATAATCCAAATAAAAAGGGGCAGAGTACCTGAATAGACATTTTTCCAAAGACATACAGATGGCCAGCAGACACATGAAAAGATGCTCAACATCACTAATCATCAGAGAAATACGAATCAAAACTACAGTGAGATATCCCCTTATACCTGTTAGAATAGCTAGAATCAAAAAGACAAGAAACAAGTGTTGGCAAGGGTGTAGAAGAAAAGGAACCCGCAGGCACTGTTGGTGGGAATGTATACTGGTACGGCCACTGTGGAAAACAGTATGGACGTTCCCCTAAAAAATTAAAAATAGAAATACCATGCAATCCAGTAATTCCACTGCTCAGTATTTACCCAAAGAAAACAAAAATGCTAACTTGAAAAGATACATGTTTACGCAGCACTATTTACAATAGCCAAGACATGGAAGATGTTTTATATAATACCAACTGTCCATCCACAGGTGAATGGATAAAGAAGATGTGATAAATACCATATGAGATGAGGAATCTAGAAAACAAAACATACCAAAAAAAAAAAAAAAAGCAGAAACAGACCCATAAATACAGAGAACATGTTGACTGTTGCCAGAAGTAGGGGGGTGGAGACATGGGCAAAACGGGTGAAGAGGAGTGGGAAGTATAGGCTTTCAGTTATGGAATGAGTAACTCATGGAAATAAAAGGCACAGCGTAGAGAATACAGTCACTGGTATTGTAATAGCCTGTAGGATGACAGATGGCAGCTATACTTGTGGTGAGCATAGCATAAGGTAAAAAGTTGTCGAATCACTATGTTGTACACTTGAAACTAATGTAATATTGTGTATCAACTATACTTCAATTTTTATTTTTTCCTAAGAGTTCAAGTCTACTCCACTTTTTTTTTTTATTCAACACTTCCATATATCACCCAGCACTCATCATGACAAGTGCACTCCTTAATCCTCATAATCTATTTAACTCATCCCCCAATCGACCTCCCCTCTGGTAACCACCAGTTTGTTCTCTATAGTTAAGAATCTGTTTCTTGATTTGCCACTCTCTCTCCCCCTCTTAATCCCTCTCATTTTTCCCCTTCGCTTGTTGGTTTTGTTTCTTAAATTCCACATATGAATGAGATCATATGGCATTTGTCTCTCACTGACTTATTTTGCTTAGCATAATGCTCTCTAGCTCCATCCATGTCATTGCAAATGGCAAGATTTCATTCTTCTTGATGGCTGAGTAATATTCCATTGAATATATACACCACATCTTTATCCATTCATCAATCAATGGACACCTGGGCTGTTTCCATAATTTGGCTACTGTAGATAATGCTGCTATAAACACTGGGTGCATGGATCCCTTTGAATAAGTATTTTTGTATTCTTTGGGTAAACATCGAGTAGTGCGATTGCTGGACTTGTAGGGTAGTTCTATTTTTAATGTACAGAGAAACCTCCGTACTGTTTCCACAGTGGCTGCACCAGTTTGCATTCCACCAAGAGTACAAGAGGGTTCCCTTTTCTCCACATCCTCGCCAACGCCTGTTGATTCTTGTGTTGTTGATTTCAGCCATTCTGACAGGTATAAGATGATATCTCATTGTAGTTTTGATTTGCATTTACCTGATGATAAGAGGTCTTTGAGCATCTTTTCATGTGTCTGTTGGCCAAGTGTATGTATGTCTCTGGAAAAATGTCTATTCATGTCTTCTGTCCATTTTTAATTGGATTATTCATTTTTGGGGTGTTCAGTTTGTTTGTTTTTAGTAGACTCCATATTGGCCATGGAGCCCAATGAGGGGCTTGAACTCACAATGCTGAAATCAAGACCTAGCTGAGATCAACAGTTGGTCACTTAACCAAATGAGCCACCCAGGCATCCCTGGGGAGTGAGTTTTACAAGCTCTTTATATATTTTGGATACTAACCCTTTATCAGATATGTCACTTGCAAATATTTTCTCCCATTCCGTAGGATGTCTTTTAGTTTTGTTGATGGTTTCATCACTGCACAGAAGCTTTAATTTTGATGTAATCCCAATAGTTTATTTTTGCTTTTGTTTCCCTTGCCTCAGGAGACATATCTAGAAAGAAGTTGAGATGGCCCTTGTCAAAGAACTTACTGCCTGTGTTCTCTTCTAGGATTTTTATGGTTTCAGGTCTCACATTTAGGTCTTTAATCCATTTTGAATTTATTTTTGTCTATGATGTAAGAAAGTGGTCCAGGGGCACCTGGGTGGCTCAGCTGGTTAAGTGTCTGCCTTTGGCTCAGGTCATGATCTCAGGGTCCTGGGATCGAGCCCCACATCAGGCTCCCTGCTCAGCGGGGAGTCTGTTTCTCCCTCTCCCTCTGCCCTTCCCCCCACTTGTGCTCCTCTATGTCTCAAATAAATAGATAAAATCATAAAAAAAATAAAGTGGTCCAGTTTCATTCTTCTGCGAGTTGCTATCCAATTTTCCCAACACCATTTGTTGAAGAGACTATCTTTCTCCCATTGGATATTCTTTCCTGCTTTGTAAAAGGTTAACTGACCATATAACTATGGGTTCATTTCTGGGTTTTCTATTCTGTTCCATTGATCTGTGTGTCTATTTTTGTGCTGGTACCATACTGTCTTGATTACTACAGCCTTGTGATATAACTTGAAGTCTGGAATTATGATGCCTCCAGCTTTGCTTTTCTTTTTCAAGATTGCTTTGGCTATTTAGGGTCTTTGGGGTTCCATACAAATTTTAGGATTGTTTGTTCTAGCTCTATGAAGAATGCTGTTGGTACTTTGATAGGGATTGCATTAAATGTGTAGATTGTTTTGAGTAGTACAGACATTTAAACAGTATTTGTTCTTCTAATCCATGAATGTGGCATGTTTTTCCATTGCTTTGCATCATCTTGAATTTTTCTTTTTCTTTTCTTTCTCTTCTTTTCTTTCTTTCTTTTCTTTCCTCTTCTTTTTTTTTTATGTCTGATCTTATTTGTTACTCTTTAAAAAAAATCTCATTTTTGACTGGACTCAGACTTAAAGGTAAGAAGCTCTCAGAGAGGACAGCGTCTGTCTCTTGGCAATCTGTTCCTGGCATTTTTCTTTGGCCTCCTTCATTCTCTTCGCCAAACATTTAGCATATTCTACAGCCTCTTCCTTATTTTTCTTAGTGTGCTGTTTCTTCAAAGCAATATGCTGACTTTTGTGTTAGAGGACACGAAGAGTAACAAGATGCTGAATCTTGGGCACTTTGGTTCTAGGTTTCCTACCTTCTTTGTTCAGGGGCTTTCTCATAATATACTGGTAGACATAATCTTTAAAGAGACTGAAAAAGTTTGCGGATTCTGTTAGTTCTTTTGGGCCCCAGGCAAGGAGGCACAGTAGTATCAGTGAGTCCAGGAATATCGTTCCCCCCCCCTTTTTTTTTACAATCACCAAGTTGAGAACACTGAGACAGCATCCACAATGCAACCCCCAACAGATTTGTGCTTTCTTTCTCTAGTCCTCATTGGTCTGTAGCAGGAATACTCCTTACACAGCAGCAGGCAGCCACGGCCATGGGTCAAGACACCCTGTTTCATGGGGAAGCCTTGTTTGTCACTGCCACCACTGATTTGGACCACATAACCCTTCCATTCTTCACCCAGAGCAACGGCAGCATCTTCTGTGGTCATATACTTCTCATAAAATGTATGAAGTTTGCGTTCATCATCCACTTCAATGAGTTTCTCACAGACAGTAGCTGGAAAAGAGATGTTCAGCTTCATCCTGAAGCCAGCCTGCCACCTCTGAGGTGCCATGAGAAAGAGCATCTTGAATTTCTTTCATCAGTGTTTTACGGTTTTTAGAGTACAGATATTTCACCTCTTTGATTAGGTATATTCCTAGGTTACCATTTTGGTTTTGGTGTAATTGTAAATGGGATTCCTTAATTCTCTTTCTGCTGCTTCATTATTGGTATATAGAAATGCAATAGATTTCTATATGTTGATTTTGTATCTGAGACTTTACTGAATTCATTTATCAGTTCTAGCATTTTGGTGGGGTCTTTAGGGTTTTCTATATATAGTATCATATCATCTGCGAATAGTGAAAATTTTACTTCTTTCTTGTTGATTTGGATGCCCTTTCTTTTTGTTGTCTGATTGCTGTCACTAAGACTTCCAGTACTATGTTGAATAAAAGTGGTGAGAGTGGACATCCCCACCTTATTCCTGACCATAGAGGAGAAGCTCTCAGTTTCCCTCCATTTAGGATATTAGTTGTGGGTTTTTCATATATAGCCTTTATATGTTGACGTATGATCCCTCTAAATTTACTTTATTGAGCGTTTTTATCATGAATGGATGTTGTACTTCGTCAAACACTTTTAATGCATCTACTGAAATGATCATATGGTTCTTATCCTTTCTTTTACTGGTGTGGTATATCACATTCACTGATTTGCAAATAATGAACCACCTGTGCGAGCCACAAATAAATCCCATTTGATCACAGTGAATGATTTTTTTAAAACGTATTGCTGGATTTGGTTTGCTAGTATTTTATTGAGAATTTTTGCAGCTATATTCATCAGGGATATTGGCCTGTACTCTTTTTTAGTGGTGTCTTTATTAGTTTTGGGATCAGGATAATGCTGTCCTCATTGAATGAATTTGGAAGTTTTCCTTCCTTTTCTATTTTTCGGAATAGTTTGAGGAGTAGGTATTAACTCTTCTTTAAATGTTTGGTAGAACTTGCCTGTGAAGCCACTTAGTCCTAGGCTTTTGTTTGCTGGAGTTTTTTTTATTATGGATTCAATTTTGTCGCTAGTTATCGGTCTGTTTTCTGTTCCTTCCTGTTTCAGTTTTGGTAATTTATATGTTTCTAGGAATTTGCCCATTTCTTCTTGGTTGTCCAATTTGTTGGCATATAGCTTTTCATAATATATTTCATAATTTATATTTCTGTGGTGTTCATTAGTTCTCCTTTCTAATTTGTGATTCTATTTATTTGGGTCCTTTCTCTTTTCTTTTGGATAAGTCTGGCTAGAGGTTTATCAATTTTATTAATTTTTTCAAAGAACCAGCTCCTGGTTTCATCGATCTGTTTTTGTTGTTGTTGTTGTTGTTTTTAGTTTCCGTATCATTTATTTCTGCTCTAATTTTTATTATTTCCTTCCTTCTGCTGGCTTTAGGTTTTGTTTGTTGTTCTTTTCTAGCTCCTTTAGTTGTAAGGTTAGGTTGTTTAAGATTTTTCTTGCTCCTTGAGCTAGGCATGTATTGCTATATATTTTCCTCTTAGGACCACTTTTGCTGCATCCCAAAAGTTTGGGACAAGTGTGTTTTCATTTTCATTTGTTTTCAATTACTTTTTAAATTTCTTCTATTTCCTGGTGGACGCATCCATTGTTTAGTAGCATCTTATTTAACCTACTTGTATTTTGGGTCTTTCCAGATTTTTTCTTGTGGTTGACTTCTAGTTTCATAGCTCTGTGGTCAGAAAAGGTGTGTGGTATGACTTCAATTCTTCTTGTATTTGTTGAGACCTGTTTTGTGGCCTCATATGTGATCTATTCTGGAGAATGTTCCACGTGCACTTGAAAAGAATCTGCATTCTGTTGTTCTAGAATGAAATGTTCTGAATATATATGTTAAGTCCATCTGGTCCAGTGTGTTATTCAAAGCCACTGTTTCCTTGTTGATTTTCTGTTTCCTTCTGATTTTCTGTGACCTGTCCCCATCGATATAATAGGGGTATTAAAGTCCCCTACTTTATCATAATAGATTAGTACCTCTATGTTTGTTATTACTGTTTTATGTATCTGAGTGCTCCCATGTTGGGTGTATACATATTTATAATTGTTATACCTTCTTGCTGAATTGTCCCCTTTATTACTATACAGTGCCCTTTTTTTTTTTTAAGATTTATTTATTTATTTGAGAGAAAGAGAGCAGGGGGAGGGGCAGAGGGAGATGGAGAGAGAGATTCCCAAGCAGACTCCATGCTCAGCATAGAGCCTGATGCAGGGCTTGGCCCTGAGATCATGATCCAAGCCAAAATCAAGAGTTAGTCACTCAACCGAGCCACCCAGGTGCCCCATATAGTGCCCTTGTGTCTTGTTACAATCTTTGTTTTAAAGTCTAGTTTGTCTAAGTGTTGCTACTCCTTCTTTCTTTTGACATTCATTTGCATGACAAATGTTTCTCCATTCCCTCACTTTTAATCTGCAAGTGTCTTTAGGTCTAAAATGAATCACTTGTAGGTAATGGATGGGTCTTGACCCCACAATCCTCAGTAAGAAATGAATTTACAGTGTGATCCATTATACATGTGAGTGTGTAGATATGCACTCATAACAGGTTACACAAAATGATATTCACCCTTCATATGGTACATGCTCACCATTTCTCTTCTACTCCATTTCATTTTTTAAATGCTGGTTTCTATATACTAAATCAATTTCACAATCCATTACTGGGTCCTCACCTATAGTTTAAAGCAGTGATGTACAACACATTTTGAAACATGTACTTATATTTCTTAAGTTAATCAATTTGGAATTGTAAAATTCTAAGAAACAAATATATATTCCAGTAGAAATATCAAAAAGATATCTCTTTTCCTGGCAGATATAATATGTGAAGAGTTGAAAATCATTCTGAAGAATAAAACACGTGGACCACAGTCATGTGGAATGCAGATAAACAAAAAAACGGAGTCTGTGACAGAGCCCAAATGAAGAGTGGAAGGAACTTACCGGAACTCAGACAACCTGCTCAGTGGCAATGCGAGACTCGAAAATCAATGTTGTGAAGCCATCTAATTTTCCTTTTGCTAAATGAAATGATTAAAAGACTCTAGGGCTTGGAGCACCTGGGGGGGGGTGCAGTCAGTTGAGCATCCAACTCTTGGTTTCAGCTCAGGTTGTGATCTCAGGCTCATGGGATAGAATCCCACATCAGGCTCCACGCTCAGCATAGAGTCTGCTTAAGATTCTCTCTCCTTCTTTCTCCGCCCCACCCACCCCACCCCACGCTCTCTAAAATAAATAAATAAATCTTAAAAAAAAAAAAAAGACTCTTGGAGTTGGAAAGAAAATATCAAATTCTAGTTTCTCTGTCAGATGACAAGATTAAATCAGCATTTCCTTTGAAAGTCTAAGCACTGACTCTGGTTCTACCCCAAAGAGTTAACTTCAATTAGAAACAAAATAAAAACAATTTCACAAAAAATTGTTCAACCTTTTTTTTTTTTCAAACAATTACCTGACTTTTATTAGCCAAGGGAGAGCAGCTTGAAGAGAAATAACAAACATAAGATACAGCTTTAAAGTCCTTAAGTACATCATGTATTTATAATTTAAGTATCATTTTTAAAGGCCACTTATCCATCAGTTCATTTAAATGTACCAACTTATAACACAGACCCACTGATCAACTAAGTTAATGTCCACTGTCCTTCAGCTCAGGAGACTGTCCTTTGTATCCGACCTTGGTCTGAAATGGCATCAGAAAGGATGCTGTTCAGTGGTTTAACGTTAACACCCTGAAGGTAAACACGGCTCTGGAGGCAGGGGCTTTTCTTGAAGAAGACTTCCACCTGGCTATGTGGCTCTGCACGATGGCCCTCCTACTTCCCAGTGACATCCATGCCATCCACAGCCAAACAGAAGAGAAGCAAAGGCTCAGGAACAGCTGGTGTGGTGGCAGTCTTTGAGGGGAACACGCTCCAGTCTAGTCGGGAATGGCCTTCTGGAGCCTCCCTCCTGGTGGAGAGCTTGTCATCCAACATTTATGGAATCCTCTGGGATTTGCGACAACTCCCATCATCTGTTAAGTTCAGAACGTGCTTTCAAGCAGGCAGTGACATCCACACCCGGTGGGACACACCTCCTGGGTCCGAAACCACTCCATCATGTGGCTGGTATGCCCACCATGCCCGCAGGTCAGGCAGAAATTGGACGATCCTCGTACCGCCACGTGGCAGATGGCACACTGGAATGTGAAGCCTTTGCAGATGGCACACTGCGTGCCACGGACCTCGCTCCGGCAGTGGCTGCAGTACACGCCAAACTCTGCAGACAGTTGGAGATGGCCGAAACAAGACAAATGGGAAATTAGTTCTGCAAAAGGAAACTGGGCATGGTGAGTAATGATGTCTTCATCTTAGGAGCCTGCAGGGATTCTTTACAACAATGATTCTCTCTCTTTTTTTTTTTAAACAGCAGAAGCCCTTCTTCCATAATCTCACTAAGTCTTACAAAGACAAGCTGCTGTCACTGCAGGCTGGGTGCAGGGGGTCAGTGCAGGAGATGCCTGGCTGTTGGGAGGCCTGGTGTGAAAAGCCCAGGTGATGGCTACGTCTCATCCTCTCCTACGCCAATGGCTGCAGGGGCCTGGCTCATAGAGGTGGCCACCAACTGTTTGTTGACAGAACTGAAGGACTCAGTGACACCCAGCAACAGCTGATCAGTGTCACAGTGTCTTCCTGACTTGTACACCGATGACCAAGTGGCACAAGATGTGCCGAGTCAGGACCCTGCGGTCAGGGCCAGCTGGTCCCCAGGTCCCTGGAAGAGACCCCGAGGGCTAACCCCACCACCCGCACATCCCAGTGCACCTCAAGCACGACCCTGAGTCTGGGCGGCCTATGTGGATCCCTGTCTCCCCTGCCCAGCTTCCAGTGTGCCACCCCAGGAACAGGCCTTCCCATGACTGTGCACTCTCCTCCGACAGCACCCTCGGCACCTGGCCCCGCCTGGAGCCTGCCGCCTCTGCCGGCCTCTGGAGGAAAGGCTGCTTCGGTCTGGAGTCCCAAGGAGCGCCGGGGCAGGAGAGGCAGACCCACGCCCCATTACTGCCTGAAGACCATTACCTCTCCCCTGAGGAAATGCCACCTGGCTTCACCATCCTTGCCTCTTCTCTGCCCTCACCTATGACAGTGTGGATACACCCCCAACCCCCGTCCCCTCAGGACTTCTGTTCTTGGTTCTCACTCTTTCTCTTGACCTGTTTTTGGCACCATCCCTCGTGCCTTCAAAACCCACTCCCAACCCTGTGCACACCTGGCCTCCCAGGTCCTCGCCCGTCCTGTCCTGTCTTCACCCTTTCTGGCAACAGGTGCCCCTGGGGCCAGCCTGAGTAACACGGACCAACATTATCATCACTTTCTTGCAAGTATCCCCAACTCCCTCCACGGTACCACCAGCAGAACCTCCAGCCCAGATGAGTGCTGTCGGCTGCCTATGCCATGTCTGCCCTCAGCGTTCCTGAGGGAAGGCGCACCGGCCAGATGCGCTTCTCACTAAACACACGACAACCAACCCACGGACTCCCAGGGCGGCACCGTCTCCCCGAGCACTCCTGCACAGCCCCTGCTCCCCTCTCTCACCTGCTGGCCTCCCCTCTTCCCTGGAAAAAGAGAAGCCTTAATCTCCAGCCACCAAGCCTTCAAATTTCCCTACTTGCTCCTCTTCTCCTTTCACCTCCTGCAACAGAGGAAGGCTCCTTTCTTGTACCTGAGCCAGTTCCTCTGCCTCAGGACAAATGGCAGTCACAAAAATGTACCAATAAAGACTTTTAAAATTCATGGTAACTAAGGAAAAATGTTATGATAGCCCTACTTCAGGTAAATCCTGAGGCAAATTAGATGGGTTTGATAAGTTTGGTGAAAAATAGCCATGTCTTGTCCATCTATGCGTAACTTTTCATGTTAGGTAAGACTTTGGCTTTTGTTCTTGTGAAAAGCCTAATTAGTTTAAATTTCTTAAATTTCCTTTACTGGTTTTATTGGTTGGACAAGATTCAACCTTTAAAATTATGAGAATGTAAAAACTGCACATTCAATAAATTGAATTACGTCTTTAAAAAGGGGCTGTTCTTTGACATTTGAGATAACTGTAAATGTAAACTTAATTATTCTCCAGATCTATCTTGGTAAAATTATTAAAATGTCATCTCCCTGAAAAACTCAGTATGTCATTAGTAACTGTGTTTCTCCATACTGTCAGCTTAAATGTAACCTCCAAAATCATTATTAAGACTTTGAACTAATATTTCATTTAATTAATTAATGAATCATTTGGGGGGATGTGGCCAATTTCTAAGTGGATATAAATTCACAAAGACAGGAAATACAAAGACGCTAAGTCACTAAGCATAATTTTAATATTTCTCTCTTGCCTCTCACTGTCCTACATAATGGAACGGCCGTTAGTTGAGAAGGACAGGCACACATTTGGGCCATGCTGGTGTACAGACTAACTTTTGCCACATTTGGACCTACAAAGGGATGCAGAGTTCGTGTGAAATCACAAGCTGTCAAGGTGTCTTTTACAGGAACACTGACAAACTGGGGGAATCTCAGGGAAGGAAGCAGATGACCACAGTTACAGGCTTTGCAGGTGAAACCCAGCAGAGGCAAAATGGATCACTCCTGGTTCCTAATGGACAAACTAATAAAGACAATAAAAACACACCTGGCACGTAAATGATCAAATTATGATTCCTAAGGCTTTATGAAACCTCCAGGCAGGAGCCATATCCCAAGTCTTAGCACCATATGGCCCTACATACAGAAGAGCTGTGTGTATTAATTACCATCAATTACACAAATGTAAATAAAACCAACCAAAAAAACAAGACGTTAAATTAATAAATGTAGAAGCAGAAAATGGCTGAACAAAATTTAGATGAGCAGACGCACGCCTCTGAGGCAGGATTTGGGGGGCAGGTCAAACACCTTGCCTCTGCCACCAAGATGACCAAGCGCCACATACCACAATGGAAAAAAAACAAAATCAAAAATCATCTTGTAATGGAGACGGTTTATTAAAAACATATTCTGTCTAGCACCATCCCCTCAAAAAAATGAAGCCTTGAGCCCTTTCTATAAATCTAACCCTTTAAATGAACAGAATTTTATCCCTAAAATTTGCCACTGATATGGGATGACCCTTGCAGATGTGGTAAGTGTGAGGGGAAATTGCTGCTTTTCCAGCAATTTGGAGACTAACGGTAGCCCTGGTAACCCTGTAGTATTTTTCTCTCAATATCTGCTGTTTGCTAGATTTGAGCAGTCTAATTCTTCCAAAGTAATAAATAATAAAGATGAAAATACTTAATGCTTTTGTTTGAGTCTATCTTTCCTATCCCCTTTGAAATCTTGCAATACTGTTTGTAATGGTATTTGGACACTCTATTCATTCTTCAGGATCATTTAAGTCTTCATGAGTTCCTGTTTTACTTCTCTGACTGGATTATTCTTTCTGACACCATCTCCCCTAAACCACACCTCGCGTTTCCTTGTATAGCCAACAGAACCTGGCATGACGCTTATAACTGATGTCAGTAAGAACGCCTTGTAACAGTTACCTATCTCTGTGATTCGTACATTTTCCTGAAAACTAATTCTAAATGACAAATTGCTCCAGGCCTTCATTACTCTCTCTGATACACTTTAATGCACTTAGATGCTCTGAAAAATACATCGCCCAAATAGCATTTTGCATCTTTGCGTTTCCTCAAGTATATACACCGAAATAATCCATATTAAAACAATCCTTGTTATTTGATATCTAAATCTCTGTATTACTCCGGTTTTTTTTTAAAGTGATTTTAAGTAATCTCTACACCCAACGTGGGGTTCGAACTCACAACCCCAAGATCGAGAGTCACATGCTCCACCGACTGAGCCAGCCCAACACCCCTTGTTTGGGTTTTTTAATTGAAACTACATACATACAACTTGAAGAGTCAAATAATGCTATACGTCTGATTAACAAAACCAGCATTCCCTTCCACCCCCTCTCCCGTCACTCCCGGGAGGAAATCCTTCCAACGCATTTAACTTTTTGTTTCTACCTTCTATCTCCAAACACCCCTTTATGAAGCCAATTCTTAATTTCCACATTTAAGCATTATCTCAACTTTCCCGTGGAAGCTTCTTTCACTCCCCAATCCCTCTAGCCACACACATACCCCATCCCTCATCTTCCCCATGCAGTTCCATTGCTACTTGGTTAGATCAGCGTTCTGTTTTTACATCATCTATCTAGGTGAACGTTATTCAAGCCAAGCCACACACCATGACCACTCTTCCTTTCTTGCACGCTTGGTTTTTCTTAGTAACCGTCTTGTTTTTGTTGGCTTAGTTTGCTTATCATAATTGACTTGCAAACCCTCTCTCAAATATCTGAATCTCTATAAATATACTGGACACTGAAATCCACTAGCTATTTTTCTAACTTTCTCTTCTTGGACACAATGCTCCTAAAACCCCAACCTGGACGGGTCTGTCTCTGGGTCTGCCACGCGCATCTCCCTTTACCGTCATCCTGACATCCTGACTTCCTGCCTTCCTGGATAGGCTGAAAGTTTACTTTCACCTGTGACGGATCGTTTGGAGCAGGATTCTAGGTTAGAAATCATTTTCTGGAGAATTCCAAAGGCACTGCTGCATTGCCCTCTCCTTTCCAGTATCTAGTTGACCACTCCTGAGACATGTGGTGCTGCCCATATTCCTTATCCTCTGTATGGGACCTGCTCTCTCTCTGGAAGCTCCCAGGGTACTTTCTTTATCCCGGGTCTTTGTTCATTCACCACACTAGGTGCTTAGTGGGCCCTTTCAATCTGGAAAGCTGTTTGACTTCTCTGGAGAACGAAAATTCCTGATTTTCTGTTGTGATAGAGGAAGGGTCATTACCTGCTCTGCACACTAGGAGCAGGGCCCTGGGGACCCTAAAAAGGCCATCAAACAATACTCCTGTGACTGGTCCCACCTTCGTGCCACTTCCAGAGGTGCCAAGCATCACTAAATCCTGAGCCATCGGGAGTGGAGGTGGGGCTTCTGTCATGTGTGGTACTGTTTTTCTGCCAGTCAGTTCAGGCCCTGTAAAATCAGTTACCACTAAGCTATATGCCTCCCTGGTCCCAAATGCTATCAACAACATGATTCTTTTTGCACGGTTATGCCTTTTCAGGAAAGCTCTGGATAGACGCTTTGTGGTGGGGGAGGGGTGTCAATGTGTGGGAGAGAGAGGAAATCAATGTGTGTTCAGACACACACACACACCCACGGCGGTCTTCCACATCACCCTTTAAAACCCTTCTCTTAGCTCCTTTCAGATCACACTCTGGCTTTTCTTCAAAACTCACCGGTGTCTCCTTCTGAGTCCGTCTCTGGCTCTTCACGTAGACTCACGTTGCAGGTACTGGCTTCTCTCAAGGCCCGGAGTGGGTGGGCTCTTGCTCTCCCTGTACTCTTCCTCCCCACCCCCAGGTCCCAGGTCAATATACCCATTCTCACAGCTCCAGTACCACCTACATGCTGAAGATTCTCAAAATTGCTAGTTCTCGCCCCACGCTCCACTTTGGGCTCCAGACTCACATCTGGCCACCTACATGACTTTACGGTCTGGCAGCACACACACATCTTTGGCTGTCCCAAACAGATTTTAATTTTCTTAATTTTCTTCCAGCCTCTTCTATCTTAGAACATGGCACCACCACCTACCCACTTGCCCAAGCAGGAAACCTGGGAATCATCTAAGCTCTGTCCCTTCCTCTCAATCCCACATCCAATTTGTTAGCATATTATGTGGAGTCTACCCCTAAAAAGTACTTCCAATCCACCCCTCTACCTCCATTGAAATCGTCCGAGACTAGGCCGTCGACCTTCCTCTGAGTACCCTAACGGTCTTCAAAGTTCCACCCCACCTTCCTCCAATCCTTTCTCCATGTAACAGCCACTGATTCTCTCAAAATAGAAACCAGAGCATGTCACTTACCTCTTAATACCCTTTGAAGCTTACCATCAGACTCAGAATACAATCCCAATTCTGTACCATGACTTGCAAGTCCCTAATTATCCTACAATCTAATTTGGCACCCCTCTTCCCGCTCACTGTGTTCTAGCCACAGATGGCTTCTCATCCCTCGACCGCAGCCCCTCAGAAAGGCCTTCCCCGCACACGGCCAGACATCACCTGAAATTCTCCCTCCCTGCTCTCCCTGCGCCAACATCCTTTTTGTTTGTTCATAAACACTGATCACAACCTATAATTATTTAATTGTGAGTTCCATGAGGGGAAGGAATGTGCCAGCACTGTGCCTCACAGGAGCTCGATATGTCTTAGTTAAATATATGAATGAGTACCCCTCCTTCGAATCAATATCTGAGTACTGTATATAAAACTTAGAAGAGAAATGTAGTCTTGTCATGAAATGCAAGGGTTTTCGGAAGGTTGGAGCAGACTCAAAATGCTTCAGAAATTTCTGCTCCTAAGTGAGAAGCTAAAAGACTTCACTCCAAGTCTTCTGTTTACAGACAAACTACATTATAGGACCTTTCACAGAGCAATGGGAAAAGAAAGAAATGTGTATTCACCAATCCCTTTGTGAGGATCAGGAGGATAGGAGACAAACTTCAGCACCTCAGCTCGTTTCTCTCTCAGACCCCAGCGATAGAGGATTTCTCCATAGCATTTCTTAAAGTCATCAAATTGCTGGGTATTGGCGGGGTCCAGAAGCCTGGATAAAACTCAAAAGATTTCCTGTCAGTTCCTTTAAGAAAAAACAAGCTCGATACCTAATGAACTAATTAACATACCTCTCTTACAGCAAGAATCTTGATTTTGGGGAATCTAAGCATTATGAAATTGCAGCTCTCGCCTGGGAAGGCTGTTACCTTTTATTTTTATCATGCTGATCACGTTCCCGTTCACGGGGATCGCTGTAGGTAAGGCTCCCAAAGCGGATTTCTTCTGGAGAAGACTCTCCCCAAGGTGAGGAGACATGTTCTGCCTCTCTTCCCGCTGAAGCAAATCAAATGGGAAGGGAAAGGGAAATCAGAGAAGGCGTGGAAAGTGTCTGAAAACTCTCATAATGCAGAGTGTGCTCAATTTAGTCACTGGAAGAAAAATAAACTGGGCTGAAGATGCTGAGAAATATAACCAAGCAGAATTCTTTCCTAGCCTTACCTTTTTATCTAGATATTTACTGCTAAGGTAACTTGACAACTAAGTACACACATAATGATTAAGCAGCGTTATGGTACAGTGATATAGAATATTAGATAAAGCAGTCATTATTGATAAAGACTTTTTAAATGACATAAGAATGCTCATGATAAAATTAAAAACAGAACACAAAATCATATATATAGAATGACCCTTCACACACACATACACACACGGAGATTAGGAAAAAATGTTTTGGAATGTTAATAGACATTATTTCTAGGTGGAGGTTCAGTGATGATTATATACTTTTTTTTCCCACCAAGCATGTATTACCTTTTTTTTTTTAAGATTTATTTATTTATTTGAGAGAGAGAGAGAGAGAGAGAGACTATTCATGTGCACATATGCACGTGCAGGGGAGAGGGGCAGAAAGAGAGGGAGAGAGAGAGAATCTCTAGCAGACTCCCCGCTGACCACAGAGCTCGATGCGGGGCTCAACCTCACAACCCAGAGATCATCACCTGAGCTCGAACCAAGAGTTGGACACTTAACCAACTAAGCCACCCAGGCACCCCCATGCAATTACTCTTATAATCAAGAAAATTAAAGGAACAAGATTTGTCTTTTCCACCCCATTCCCCTAAATGGGTTTTCCAGGAAAGAGAAACGTCACTTTGTTGAAACATTTAAAAATTTCAAAACATCTTCAAGTTTCATAGTTTTAAAGCCATTTTCAATATAATAAAAGAACATTCCTGACTTCTTGTGCAAATGGTACTGGTAAAATGTTTTTCTGCATGACACAGAATCACTGTCGGCAAAACAGTGATATTCTCTTAGGAAATTATTTGACACTGTGCTTACTGGCCACAAACTACTGCTTTTTGTTTGGGTCTTTTTTTTTTCTTAATACCTTCTGGCTCTTCCTATCAAACTACTGGAACTACGACTTCTTTGCCTGCCCTGCCTCTAACAGGCTCTACCTCCTACTTCAAAGTCTCTATATGTGTAGCTTCTACTCTAGAGACTGGGAAACTACATCACCAACCTCATTCAAGTTCTATACAGGATAAGAATAAATTCTAAGGAAAAAAAAAGAAAAGAAAATTAAGATAATTTTTAAAAAGAAATCTCAAAAATCTGGAAGCCACAAACACACTTATTCGTTAAACAGACCTTTATGGCCAGCTGGAATCAGGCTCATCTTCATTTCTCTACAGTGAAAGGAGGCAAGTGGGAAGAGACAGCTAACAAGAAGTGGCAGGAGACTGGAGTGGTGTGGGGGACATGTGAGGGAGAAAAGATGAGGGCTGGACTAAACCGGGTGAACACTGAAGTTCCACTGTCAGTCTCTCAAGGTTACGAGTTGAAAAGCAACCCAGCCAGGCACAAAGACATACCAGAACCTGGTCTGTTCGAGTCCAGGCCTTGCTAACTACAGCATCCCCATCATATTAAATTGGAAGAGAAATGAGCAACAAGGAAGATACAGAGTGCATCTATCAACTCAAGTTGACACAGTTAACGAGTCACACACAGTTTTTACAGTACTGGAAATCCAGCTTGGCTAAGTCAGCTCCATACCAACCTATGTTCCAGCCACCAGTGTTGAGCCCTGGGTCTGACATGCTTGAGCAGGAGCCCGAGGAAGTAAAGCTGGGCTGCAGGACAAATAGGAGCAGTGTCAGAACACGCTTCCCTTTAGGAGAGGTCAGACACAACGCACAAGGCCACAAGCTTACATATCGGCTGTGAGACACCACAAGGTTAGAGGAACGGCCGGGAAAGGGTCCGAAGGGGTTGGGTATTCCCTGAGGCCGAGACTGGGCTTCAAACACACTGCAGAGCATGGCCAATGTCTGGACATCCCGGAGTCGGCAGTAGTGAGCCAACCTGGAGGAAAAGAGGAGAGAAAAAAGTCAAGAGAAGAGATACAGGAAGGATAACTGTCACAACTGTGGTGGGTTGCTGACACAGGGGTAGAATTCTGCCTTACAAAACCGTTGGGAACCAGGGCTTTCTACACATCCGGCAGCTTGCACTTTGAGTCTGGCTAAATTTGTTTTGGAGAAGAATGTATCCAAGTATTACAAATGAGCTGGATAACCCATCTGAAAGCCTTTGGTTGGCATCCAGACATGGCTCAGACCTGAATGTAGCTTCTCCAAGAACTAAGTGGATTAAACTAACATCTGAATGAGGCCATGCATGTGCTCTTGGTCTCCCCAACTCCAAGAAGAATCACTCTTCACTCGTAACCTACACGAAGGCACTGTACCACCAGCACAGTATGGAGAGCTGGCGATAGAGTCAAAGGTGGAATTATGAATATGAGCTACTAAATAAGAATAACAAGGAATATTTTTAGCTTTTAGGTACTCACGTCCTCTTTGCTCCTTTTGGGACCACTATGCTAGGATGTGAGGTAGGGATCAGAGCAACTTGGCCTTTGTGATAGAATGATACTGATACTTTCCTACCAAGCAATGTATGGTATTTCTTAAAAGTGTTTTCATACCACCATATTTGAGCCTTATGGGATGTGGATAGAACAACCATTATCATCCCTGCATCACCATGAGGCAACTGAAACTTCAGCATAGGTCCCAGGTCCGACCTCAACAAGTAACTCAAGCAATCCTCCACCTGAAGGAATTTGAGCTTCTCTGTCTCTCTGTCAGGCTCTGAGCCTCACAGTTATGAAGGTTCAAGTGGTAAACCATTTTCACATTGTATTTCCAGCTTGCCACATTTCAGTGCAATAAATCCGACACAAATTCAATGTTTCCATAAAGTGCCAAAGTGGGTGAACACATCATTACCCTTGGAAAACATAGAGTCAACACGGAATTAGAGAATCTGCTCTTGGGGGAAAAAGTCTATAGCACCCAAAAGATTTACCATTTCAAAAGTTCAAACTCCTGTGTTCAGACTGGTGTGACTTATGGGTTAAAGCATATATCTCTAAAGGACACATGAGTCTCAAATCCTTGTTGTAAATAACAAATACCGTATACTTCCTTTTGCTATTAAGAATTTAGTTCTGCACAGAAATTATTATAGCACTAATGGGAAAGATCTCACTTTTTCCCGTTCCTCAGACCTCTTTGATGAAAACACTGCAAGGGTTTAGAGACCTAAAATTTACATCACTCGCTTTCCTCACTTTTAGCTCTCAAAACCTACAGGGACTCCAGCAGCTGTCGCCCAAACGGATGTCGAGCCCAGGGTGTTTCCAAATCTGGGTCAGACTTGGGACCAAGGCAAAGATCTGTAGCAACTGTAGCCAGCGACCAAACCTGGAACAGATTGAAGAGAAACCCTCGAAGTCAGACTGGTGAGGACAGGACCAGGAAGCATGAAAGAACCCCACCTCTCCTCCACACACAGCCTACAGCCTTGCTGTTCTGAGGGCGATAAGAACTGGGAATATTAGGCCCCCTTCCAGACACACTGAATCAAAATTTGCATTTTAACAAGATTCTCTGGGGACTTTAATGCTCGAGAAACACCAGTCTTAAAAACTTTTATTAAGCAAATTTCAAAGAAATGACACCATACATTAACTCGAAGGGGTTGTCTCAAGTGACTTCTGTTGCCTCATTAGTGAACAGGCACGGAGAGGAAAAAAAGCATCACATTTCAGATCTGTCCTTTGCCCAAGTAACGGAAAACTTTGTTGCTTTCATTACAAAAGTTTCAGTATACTCTCAAAGCTAAAGAAGAATAGGCCAGGACAAAATAGACTTGACTTTTTGTTGACATCAAATCTGAGGAATATCTCCAAACTTGAAATCTCACAGGGCTTGGGGCCATCAAGCAGAAACTAACATTCACTAGATGTCTATTAAATCCAAGATTTAGCACATGCTAATATTAAATACATCGTGCTGTCAACAGAGCCTCCTTCCCTCCACATTTTTAAAAATGGAATACTACCTGGAAATCTTTCTTAGTAGCAATACATCACTGTGTGCCCACTACCTGGATAACACTATACTAGACTCTGTGAGAAACTTAAAAGGAAGAAAATACGGACTTTAATCGACAAGTCTATAATCTAAGAAAAAAGAATAAACAAAAATACTGAAAAATGGGTAGAGAAACACATCAGATATGTGAAAAATCAGTTAAATTAGGTGGCACCAATATACTCAAGCACCAAGTATTGATTAAGACAAGATACATGAGGTTTACTTTCATCTCTATCACCAATGACCCACCTGAACAGTTGCTGAGAGAAGTTAATGTCTCTCTGGGATAGGACAGGATGTTTACTACCCTGGCTGACAATTTAGGCATGTTACTTCCTCACTTTTTAAAAAAAGATTTACTGGGGCGCCTGGGTGGCACAGCGGTTAAGCGTCTGCCTTCGGCTCAGGGCGTGATCCCGGCGTTATGGGATCGAGCCCCACATCAGGCTCTTCCGCTATGAGCCTGCTTCTTCCTCTCCCACTCCCCCTGCTTGTGTTCCCTCTCTCGCTGGCTGTCTCTATCTCTGTCGAATAAATAAAATCTTTAAAAAAAAAAAAAAAATTTACTTATTTATTTTAGAGAGAGAGAGGGACAGAGCACGGGAAGGGCAAAGGGAGAAGGAGGGAGAATTTCAAGCAGACCCCCTGCTGAGTGCAGAGCCTGGTGCGGGGCTCGATCTCACGACCCTCAGATCATGACCTGAGCCGAAACCAAGAGTTCGAAGCTTAACCGACTGAGCCACCCAGATGCCCTGTTACTTCCTCACTTTTAATATACATTTCCTAAATGGCTTCAACAGGAATAGTTGACATTTGGGTTTATTTCTGCAAGTCTTTGCAAAACAGTAGACGCACCATCATCAACATGTGGGTAAAAAAGAACAAAAAAACAATCTTCAAGCATTTGCACTGATGCCATTTCCGTCCCTTTACATGTACCATGCCACAAATGATGACAATAATTACAGGAACAGAGTGGCAACTGTCCCACATATTGGATATTTGCCATCCAGCAGAGATAGGTATGGGAGTTTTACATATATGACCTTATTTCTTTCTCATAGGTACTAGAATCAGGACTATTTCATAGTCAAGGAAATTGAAGTTCAGAAAGATTAAGTGCTGCCCAGGATCACACAACATTTTTTTTTTTTTAAAGTAGGTTTCATACCCAGCACGGAGCCTAACATGGGGTTTAAAAATCATGACCCTGAGATCAAGACCTGAGCTGAAATCAAAAGTCAGATGCTTGGGGCGCCTGGGTGGCACAGGGGTTAAGTGTCTGCCTTTGGCTCAGGGCGTGATCCCGGCGTTCTGGGATCGAGCCCCACATCAGGCTCCTCCGCTATGAGCCTGCTTCTTCCTCTCCCACTCACCCTGCTTGTGTTCCCTCTCTCGCTGGCTGTCTCTATCTCTGTCAAATAAATAAATAAAAATCTTAAAAAAAAAAAAAAAGTCAGATGCTTAACCAAACGAGCTAGCCAGGCGCCCCTCAAAGATTTTATTTTTAAATAATCTTTACACCCAACATGGGGCTTGAACTTACAACCCCAAGATCAAGAGTCACATGTTCTACTGACTGAGCCAACCAAGCGTCTCGCCCACAATTTTTTTTTTAATTATAAGTGAACTCTACACCACACACGGGACCTTAACTCCCAATCCCGAGATCAAGAGTCACATGCTCTACTGACTGAGCCAGCCAGACGCCCTCTTGAAACAAAGCAATTTTTTTTAAAGATTTATTTATTTATTTGAGAAATAGAGAGAGAGCACCAGCAGGAGAGGCAGAGGGAGAGGGAGAAGAGAATCCGAAGCAGATTCCGTGTTGAACTCGGAGCCCAACACGGGGCTTGATCTCATGACCCTGAGATCACAACCTGACCCAAAACCAAGAGTCAGATGCCCAACTGACTGAGCCACCCAGGCGCCCCTGAAACAAAGCATTTTTGAAAGTATAAAAACCCCAGCACAACAGAATTGAGAGTCCAAAAGGCAAAGGCACAGATACGCACATTTATGTGTGTAACAATCACCACGGTATCAGAGTAGAAATGTAATAAAAAATTCTTAGTATGTGCTTTAAGATCTTCTCAACTAAACTGTAATAAGAGAAAGACCCAAAGGGGGCCGCCTGGCTGGGTGGCTCAGTTGGAAGAGCATCCAACTCGTGATCTCGGGGTCATGAGTTCAAGCCCCACACTGGGGGTAGAGATTACTTAAAGAAATAAATATTTTTTAAAAAAGAGAGAAAACCCAAAGGATTTAGAAAGCTGCTCTAGCCCTGTAGCTTGGCAAAGAAAGTGGGAGAGGAATTGCAAAATAGGAAGCAGGCCTTGGAAGGCCACTAACCCAATATTGTGCAGCGAAAACAATCGGCTCAAAAAGCAAACTCCAGATGGCCATCAGAAAGGATGTACAATACCTGGACAAGGTCCTTCCTTCCAACAAGCAAGGCAGAAGTGGCATTCTTCTGGCATGTTTCCTGAATATCATTCACATTCAATCTGAAATGTAAAAAGAAGGAACAAGTTTATTTCTAGTCTAACCTCCTAAATCAGGGACCCCTGGTTTAACAGACAAACTAAAAACTGCCTCTTGAGTTGTCACCCAAAATGTTTAATCCATGTTGGCCTTAAGCTTCAACCTTGCTACATAATATGGAGAAAAAGCTTACCCAACAGCTCAGGCTGTGGGTTCATGCCTGGGGAAGGTGAAATTGTTCACCTCTCTAAAGTCAAGACAGGAAGCCAGCCCCAAATGTCAATTTGGCAACCAGCTTTTCTGTGGATTTCCCCAGGCTTAAAGGTTGAATAAAAAGGAATTTAAATATGTGCAACACTGTGGTTTCTAACACAAAGAGTGGTGTGCTGCGTATATATTACAAAATAAACACTTTTTGTTACGTGTTCCAGTTCAAGAAGAAGGGTAACCACAGGCCAGCCTCTGTATGCCTGTCACTAGCCTCCCAACTCCCTTCAACCAAAGTGGCTCTGCTTTTAAGTGTTTTACATATCAGTATGGAAAGCAGAATTCTGAGGCTGTTCCCAAGATTTCTGTGCCACCCCCCCAACACATTTAATATAATCCCCCCCTTTAATTATGGGTGATATCAGTGAATACTGATGGGCTACCACACCCAAGATTAGGTTATTGAACAGTCCACTCTGAATGTGCCAAAAGGGAGATTATTGTAGGTGGGCCTGATCTAATCAGGTGAGACCTTAGAAAGAAAGTGAAGCATCAGAGAGAAACTCCTGCTGGTCTCACAGATGAAAATCACGAAGTTCTATGTCTTCAAGGAACTAAATTCTGCTAACAACATGAATGAGCTTGGGAGAGGACTCTGAGCATTGGATAAGACCACTACCTGGCCACCTCTACAATTTCAGCCTGGTGAGACCTGAGCAAGGACCCAGCTAAGCCATGCCTGGACCCAGACCCATGGAAACCGAGATAAGAAGTGTATGTTATTTTAAGCTGCTAAGTTTGTGGTACCTTGTTATGCAGCAATAAAAAGCTCATACACTGGTGTCCTCCTAAAACTTCTTCTGAAGAAAGGGTTCCAATATTTACTTATTTTTTTTAGAGAGAGATAAAGACACAGAGAGAGAGCATGTGCAGGGGGGTAGGGGTGGAGGGGCTGGGAGAGGGAGACAGAAAATCTCAAGGAGGCTCCACGCCCAGCACAGAGCCCGACACAGGGCTTGAACTCACCACCCTGATATCATGACCTGAGCTGAAATCAAGAGCCGATCGCTTAACCGACTGAGCCATCCAGGCGCCCCAAAAGGGTTCCAACACTTTAAAAAAAAGAAACAGGGGCGCCTGGGTGGCATAGCGGTTAAGCATCTGCCTTCGGCTCAGGGCGTGATCCCGGCGATCTGGGATCGAGCCCCACATCAGGCTCTTCTGCTATGAGCCTGCTTCTTCCTCTCCCACTCCCCCTGCTTGTGTTCCCTCTCTCGCTGGCTGTCTCTATCTCTGTCGAATAAATAAATAAAATCTTTAAAAAAAATAAATAAATAAAATAAATAAATAAAAAAAAGAAACAAAACCACGTGGATTACAATGACCGTGTGATAAGCATGGCAGACTTACATGTACAGTTCTCCCAGTGATTTGTGAACAGGAAGAAGACACGCAGTGTCCTGGATGATAACCTTCCCAGCAGCCTTGATCGGTCGATTGCCAGAGTCCGATCCCTCACGCTTGCTTTTCCATCTCCTGGATTTCTGGGGGAGACGACGAGATATAACTAATGGGGACTTTGATGAATGGAAACCTACAGTCGCAGAGCACATCAGAGTTGGGGCATTGGTTATTTGCAGAGACTTTGCATTACATCATGCCCACAATTATATGAATCAGCATCTGTAGGAAATAAAAGGATGGCAAAGGGCATTGAGCTCTTGGTTCCAAAATCCTAACAGGAAAATATGCACCTGCTGCAGTGCTACATACATTGTGCAGGTGCCCAAAAATAAATACCTTGAATCTAGAATTAAAAAAAATAAAAGAAAGAAAGAACAGCAGGTAAATAAGTTAGTAAAGACCACAAAAATGTGGGAGAAGAGCAACTTTCAAGGTTGGGATCAGCCTTAGGTTCAAAGTTCTTGCTTGAAACTAATCAAAAGTTTTTTTTCTTCTCAGTTAATAGGATTTGTTGAAATTTAATTCAGACACAGCAGTGTGGGCTCTGCAAACCTTAATCTGTGGCAGGCAGACAGAGAAACTCAGCAGCTCAAGGAGAATTACCCGGTTTTTCCTAGTAGACTTGAATTACTTCTAAATATGATCATTTTAGAATGTCAAAAATACTTGAGCAGAGGGTCCTGGGTAATGGACATGGAAGGTCATGAGCAACTGTCCTATTTCCCCAGAGCCTCCCCTACATAAGAGCCTGTGTGTGGGAAAATGAGAGATGTCCTGGAAAGGGAGAATTATCAGTGTAGCCCTATGTGGTTTCTTCAAAATGACAACCAACTGAGGGAGCAATATTCTATTTTATTTTATTGCTGAAAGTTAAAAAGGAGGCCACCAAAGTGATTCAACTCAGGGGGGAGGTGACACCTTATAAACAAAGTTGCTAGGAAAGGGGCCTGCAATCTGGAGTCAGAACACCAACGTGTGCTGTTCTTACTACCACCTGTGCTGGTTCAGTGTGACCCTGGGCGAGTTACTTATTTGCTATGAATTAGTCTCATGTCGTCCTCTTTGCTCACTGGTAACTAGGCCTCAAGATGAGCTCCATTCCGATCTTGCATGTCTAGTAAGGCCACAATGAAAAGGTGAGAGTGCAGACTGAAAACGTGCCATTAAAAAATCTGTAATGATTATAAGTGTATCATAAGCCCTCCGGCATTTAGATTAGATCATTACTTAGATTACTCACAAATAATACATTTTCCGCAAGTGATTTTTATATAATCACTCTTCCATTCATTAGTCATGGTCTGTATTTAGTCGCTTCTGACCAGGGATGTTCCGTCTAATCCCCAAAGGTGCCCAAAGCATGTAACTTCCTATGGGCTCAGTAAGTGTTATGGAACCTACTAGATCTGGGACACCTGGACTCCATTCGTGGCAGATAAGTTTAGCTGAGGTCTCTGAACGGTTTATCATAATTTGTAAATACATGTGCTACATTATCATTTTGGAACTTTGACCCAGTTGATCTTAGGAAGCAACTGAGTTACTTTGTGCTTTTTATTCATACACGTTACTATCAATACAAGAGAAGCCTCGTCTACTACTGTCCACTACTGTCCGGCAGCCCTTCGATTCTTGATTTGTGCTGGCTAGTTTCTAAAGAATTACGTACACACTCACAAAAACACTAGCCTTTTAGCCACAAATATCCTGAAGAGGATGCAAGTAAGGGGAGAATGAGCTAAAGAGCATACAGTCTGTCAGAACAGGCTGGAGCCTGGCGGTATTAACCAACACAAAACAGATGTCGTCCATGTGCATGAAATAATTTGACGTGACAGGTTGTAGGTAGGGTAATTTTGTGGGCATCTACCGGGCAGTGACAGGAACAGCACAGTGTGGTGAACTGGAACAGGGAGGGTGTTAAGTACACAAACTTTTTCATCCAGGTTCTAGGAATTTAAAAATTCTAGGAAACAACACCCGTATGTCCCACATAATTGGATATCTCAAATGAGATTTAGGGTACTGGATTAAAAAAGTAAGAAAGAGGGGCGCCTGGGTAGTGCAGTCGTTAAGCGTCTGCCTTCGGCTCAGGGCGTGATCCCGGCTTTCTGGGATCGAGTCCCACATCGGGCTCCTCGGCTAGGAGCCTGCTTCTTCCTCTCCCACTCCCCTGCTGTGTTCCCTCTCTTGCTGGCTGTCTCTCTGTCACATAAATAAATAAAATCTTTAAAAAAAAAAAAAGTAAGAAAGAAACAAAAGGAAAAGATCTACACTAAAGATTCCATCTGGATGGAATATGATCTGTCTCATTGGTTTTCTGTGTTGGGTGGAAGGCTTCTAAAACACTGTTCCAGGCAGACACTCTGGCTTGTTGTGACAAGAGAAAATAAGCAGCGTTTGAACAACTGGGTACTTCACTATAGCTCCATGTAACTAAACAGTGGAAATAAATGGAGGTCTCATGAGGGATGGAGTCTACTAGCTTTCAGACCACACTGAAAACCACAACTCCTGTCTTTTTAAGCAAGCTTAATGAAAGCAAAATATTAAGGCCTATGTGCCAAAATGGTCCCTTTGCACACAGACTAGCTCGTTTAAAAATGTTTTTCCTAACAACATGAATTATTTCTGAAAGTGATCACCTTAGAACGCCAAAAATACTTGAGCAGAAGGACCTGGGTAATGGACATGAAGGTCATGAGCAACTGTCCTATTTCCCCACAGCCTCATCTTCGTATGGCCATAGAGGGTCTTGTATGTGGAAAATGAGAGATGTCCTGGACACAAGTGCAAGCGTATAAATGTTTGACTCAGGATTTACAGATGTGTCTGTTATTATGAACACCGCGAGCTCCTGCTCTGGGCTGCTCCCTCTCTGCGAGCGTGGGCATCACCACAGCTCTCTGAAAGGCAGGCTGCTGCTTCTGTGTCCCAAATGAGGATGTGAGGCCACACTCCTAAGAGCTGAGATTTGAACACAGGCTGTCAGGCTGCTAAGCCCATCCTGATTAACCTGCTTTTGAGTGCATGATTTTGGATTAACAAGGAAAAAAAAAAAAGGCCCAAGACTAAGCTACCTGTTACTATGTAAACAGTCTGGCCCATTTTTAAATGGATCCATTTCTGCATATAAGGAGATCAACATCTGACGGTAGTGAGGCCCGTCCGACACCCCAGCCTCTACAATTACGTCTCATTTCACTTCTCTGCCAAGTATCCCAAGCACTTTGTG
Source organism: Ursus maritimus (assembly GCF_017311325.1). NCBI lineage: Eukaryota > Metazoa > Chordata > Mammalia > Carnivora > Ursidae > Ursus > Ursus maritimus. The sequence goes on from NW_024424341.1 coordinate 28,610,168, forward strand.
CCAAGCCAGAGCAGCATGCTGGATCCCAGCAGACAAGAGGCGGCCGCGGCTACTGGCTTCACGTGGGGGCTCACCGGGCTCAGACCCAGGCGCTGTATTTCAGGCCAGGCTCAAGAGCCTGACCCTCACTCTGTTTCATCCCCTTTCTGGGTGTGGTAAGAGCAGGCACGTTCAGAGGGAAAAGAACGGAGTCCAAAGAGATGCCTTCGGACTCTTTCCTCTGCCCATCTGTGGTCCTTGGTTACAGAGACAGGGAGAAACAAACCCATGTGAGTCATCAATAGGTACTTGATGAAAATGTAAAGACAGTGGTCTTGGACAACTTCCTATAATCATTATGGAAATCACAGTCTGGATTTCCTGGGACTTGCTTGGCAACTTCTTGAGACAGCAGGCTTCTAGGTGGTTTCCCCAATCCGTTCTGATGTACAGGCGATGTGCGGTGGAAAGTCACTAAGCTGCCTTTGAGCCTGTAACAGCAGGAGGTTCGCCACCACTGGATCACCCTAACCACAGCTGCCACCAAGCCTCAAACTATAAAAGCAATGAGGGGACAGCGCTGTGCATTCATTTAATCCAGCAAGGAATAACTGCAAAACATTATCAAAAATCTGTAAGGGGTCATAAAAGAGTTTTGTTTTTTCTATCTAGTGGTTGGTGGTTTTTAAATATGAAGTACCTCCCCTCAGGCTAGAGGGGTCACCCAGTACTCCAGTCTAGTGACCAATTATTCCGGGGATGCAAATGTAACAAGGCTGCCTAAATAAAGACATGCTCAATCTCAAATCAGATGTCGGGGCCTTAGGTCCTCGCTACTCCCGAATGAGCACAGATAACTTCTGTAGCAGAAAGGGTTCATATTCCATCCACACTTTTCCAAGACTTCTTTTTCCCTTACATCTCACTGGTGATCTGGGGAATCTCTCATCTGTGCAACTGTCAGATGACGACACACAGAGAACAGTGACACACCAGGCTGAGGTGTGGCTCAACTTTCCAGGTGTGGGGAAGGCACTTTGGCCGCAAAGCCCCCGAAACCTCCTGCATTGCTCCAGTCCCACTCTGATGGGCTTCAATGTGGATGCTTTTCTGTGCAGTAGGATCGGTCCCTCTGGGGAGCAAAGGGCCCTGCGTTTCTCTTAGGTCTTCTCAATGCCCCATCACAGAAAATGCCCCTTCCCCACAGATTTCATAAGCAGGGATTGAGGGAAGAGAGACAAAACGAGACAGACAATTATCACATGATGAGCACCGGGATGCTCTTCTGAACATACCAAGAAGGCGTTCATGGAATCATAGGAAGGAGGACAGGGAGGAAAGGACTCGGGGGGTGGGGGGAGGCATTGGTGCGAATAGCACTGAATGACAACCAATATAGCCAGCTTGCGACTGTACCACCAGTGTTACTGCTACAATCGGAGGCAACATCAATGCCAATAAATGGGTTAAATGTAAAAACAGCCCAAGAATAAGCCACCAACTGCTTCGCAGCAACCCCACCAACAATGCATAATCAGCAGAGTGGGCAGTGAGTCAACATGAGTTCCTATTTCAATAGCAGCAGGAGCGGAGACTTCTGGAAATCAGTGGAAATCCAGCAGTCGGGTTGGCTGGGACAGGCTTTTTGAGGAAAGGCGGCCACGTTGGCAGCTCCACCTGCAAGCTGTCAGCAGCAGTGGTACATGCTAATCAGGGGTTCCTGATTTCAACTGGGTTCAATAGGAAAAGGCTATATGACTATTGCCCCCAAAATTTTTTACACCGAATGAAATTTACACAAAAGCCGCAAGGCCGCCTTGCGCAGCCTGAGGCCACCTTGGCACTAGTGAAACACGAAGGGGGTGGGAGAGGAAGACAGAAGAGGGGGGATGGCCAAAAGGAATGAGGAAGAGAGAAAAGGAAGAGAGGATGTCCACAGCAAAGGTTTCATTGCAATACAAAATACTGATGGTAAGGAAAAAAATTGTTCCAGAAAGTTCCCGAAGGATTAAAAACTAGCTTATGCATCATGCCAATGAAGCAGGTGAGCACTTCCCTCTTTGAACTAGACCAAGACGATAAAAACAGAGAGACAAAATGGTGGAAGCCTCTTATATCTTCCTCTGCTTCACCCCATGCCAAAGGTAGGCTTTTGAAAGCTCCAGAAAATTATACAAATACTCCAAATGAAATCAGGTGAGCTAAAGGCTTACAGTTGGGGTTCTTTCCAAGAAACCCAGTGTTTGGCTTCATTTTCAAAGAAGCCCATTCACAATCCTTAACGGTCTCAGTATTTGAAAGTGGATGAAACAAGGAGGAAGTCCTTGGTGCCTAACTCCCAAGAGTAAAAAATTTATTGTGCTGGTTCTGAATACCAGACAGCCTGTCACTCAGGTTCCTCAAAGCCAGGCAGGTGGCATTTTATTCTTGGGCCTTTGGGCAGACAGGATTAGTCAAGGAGAGCATTTGCACAGCGCACAGTACCGGGAAGTCGTTAATTGCTTGTATGGACCAACGTCGCCGGGCAGAGCGAGGAGACATCTGTGCGTGAAAACGTTACACCCAGGAGGAGGGAAGAAAAACACCAAGAAAATTAAAAGGGAAAAATATAGAATAAAATGAAAGCTTCCCACACATCTGATGGATTAAAAGGTACCACAATATACTGCAAAATCAGGTTTGAGTGACTAAAAATCTGAACCTATGCACAGCAATATTTGGATTCCCTCACCTCCCTCCCAACCCATCACACTCTGAACCCAGTTTCAATGTCATCGTTCTTCAGTTCAAAACACATTTCAAGATAAAAGGAGGCTGAGGTCAAGGTTGGGGTACTCTAGGAAGGATTGCAGGGCAAGTAGAGAAATGGGTGGAGGGTCTACCCTCTCCATCAAGAGCACATGCATGTGCGAGAAGATTCTCATTACTAAAAAGGAAGAAGTCCTTTGGTAGACTTGACACCAGACTGCTTCTGGTGTGTGGTTTGGGGGGCACTGGGGAAACTGGAAGCCTTGACCTCAGGGCTGTAGGACTATTTTCAGAGTGATGGGTAAGCAAGCACAAGTGAGAAATGGAGGGAAAGAGGGAGCAAGGCTGAAGAGCTGCCCTCCCGAGGGCACCTGCTAACAACATGAGCATCAGTGTGAAACTGGGGCCAAAAAGCGCTGTTTACGGAAATCAGAAATTATTCTATTAACTTCAAGACCGCCTCAGTTATTTACATTAGAGCTATTTTAGTGACATAAACTGAAGCATGGGTGGAAGTTGCAAAATTTTAGAAATGTTTATAGGCCAAGGCCTAATGTTTATCACAAGTTCTGGGTCTTCTGATTTGCCCCAGGAATAAACAATACTTCATCAATTATTAATAGTTGGTCCAGTTACCAAATATATGTTAGCATCTCTCTGAGCTTTCTAACATCCTATGAAATTTGATAGCTGGTTTTTGTTATTGTTTTTTTTAGGTCTCTCACATTTTTAAATGTTTAGGAACGAACCTCGGAATTCCATCTGGAGAACATTTGGGTGAATATAATAATATGACCTAAGTAGGGCAGGTTAAAAACACATAAAAACAAGAGAAACAAACAGTAAAATCCCCAATGGTTCTATAAAGCTTATTTATAATCTCCAAAACACTCTATAATTCCTTCACTGCTACACTTTAATGCAGTTATATTCTTTTCCTTTGCTCTTACTCATTTAACGATCTCAAGGGTAGAGATCTGAAAGAGAATAAAAATACGTGGGGAAAAAACTGGGGCTGAAAATAAAGACTTAAGCACAGAGAAATGCAATAATCTGGAATCATTTTGAGAACAAAAGTAATAAAAGTGGTATTATTTGACATGTCAAGCTAGATACCTGAGGATAAGAAAATACTCCTTGAGGGATAAAACTATATTGGCCTCTAAGAGGAAGGAAGATGGCCACTATAAGATATCATGGCTGTGTTTCATTTCCCTGACTTCCACATCCCCCGCCCTCTGCCCCATGTAATGGGATGGACATGAACAAGGTTCAAGGAGGGATGAATTTATTTCAGATTCATCACAAAATGACTCACTCGTGTAACTTCTTATGAGGTCGAACCACATGAAACTTTCTGAGATTAAAAATGGTCAAATATCAGTAATTGCATAGGATTTCACCTAATAACTACTATATGTCACCCGCTGAGATGTGCTTCCCTCCCCCAGAGCTTCTAGGGTTCTTATAATGTTCTATTTCTTGGCCTGTGTGGCTGTTAATTCACTAAATTATACGCTTATGATTTGTGAACTTTTCTGTATGTATGTTACACAGAAATACAGACGTTTCATATAAAATTACAATAAGTGTCTGTCCCCATTTTATACAGTCAGTCTCGGAAATAAAACTTAAAGATCACTTACTATACTAGGTCATCCGTAAGGGACTGTAACTGCCTGTTTTCTGTGGAGAAGCTGTATACTGGGAGTCATCCCAAAGTGAAGTATCACAGTCCTTCCCCTCCTCCCCAGCAGATCCTGTCTGATAAAAGGTAATTATCTATGTGCCTTTGGTCCCTCTTTATGATTATGGTGTTTATGGTGAAAGAAGCCAGACCGTGAAAAACATGAACGTAAGGCTTTTCAAATGCTTCTGCATTAGGAGAGTCCCATCGTGGAACTGGAGTTATTTGGACAAGGCGTGGCCTTTCTGCACTGTCAGAGTCAAAAGTGCTAATCCACCTATTTTCCCAATCCAAACCCAAGCATGAATAACACATGACATGCCTCACAGGAGGATTCAGAACTGTTTCTTTGACTAAAAGATCTCCTCAGCCTGGCCCTAATGCTAAAGAAAATTCCATTTACCCAATCATGAGTTCGTTTGACTATTATGTCAATAAAATGCCTACTAGCTAGCTTAGGGGTGCAGAAAACCTAAAAATTTTGAATGTAAAGGACTTAGGAAAATATAGGTGTTCCAAGAAGGTCAGTGACAGCCAGGGGGGCACAATTCCATCAGCGAGGTGAAGAGGGGGACTACAGAAAGGCAACAATCACCGTCCCCATTCAATGCAGTGGTTTTGTCCAAGGCTGGTCCTGTCTCAAGCATCAGCTCCTGCTGCTCATTTCAGTCACATGCAAACTCTAAGACTAGACAAAGTCAGAGGTGGCCAACTACCCGTGTAAACCAAGGCTAGACACTGCATTGCAATCAAAGTGCAGACACCTCTAACACTTGCTGGAAATTGGGTTTTTTATTTATAATAATTCAATTTTTTAAAAAACACATTTCACTTATACTCAATCCACCATTTCTCAATTACTTGGGGACAGTAACAAAGAATTCCTAAGGACTGAGCTGGTTAACAGCTTGGAGGTAGCTCTGTTTAAAACGTCGTGTCAGTTAAAAGCCAGTTTAAACCAGCTTCTCTATCTGACAACACAGAAAGAGTTCTTAGAAGCATTCCTACGCTCTGCCAACATTTTCTACATTGTCGTCACCAAAGGCTTCTGACAGCTTAATAGCTACATTAGGGACAATGAGTTCCTGAAGAACCCAGAAACACAAGGATGGGCTCAGGTGATTTTCTTATAAACTTATCCATTCAGGTGGGCACTTCGGTGTAGACTTAATAAAGTCTAAGACCCCTCAGAGATCAACTTTAAAACTTCTCACCGCTATGACGTTCTAAATATATGGAGATCCCAAGCCTTCAGAAGCATCCCTTAATTTGCTGACAAACATCAGAACACCAAGGAAGATATGCAGCTAAATTAGTCTTCCTGAAACAATGGGAATCACCTTAACAAATGGGGGTAACAAGGATAGGGTTAAATGGGGAGTGAAGAATATGGATTATAAGAACCAACCCACCCTTCCACACACACAATTCACAGTAGTTAAAACCAACTGGAAGGAACAAAGCAAAGGTCCTTCCAGAACAAACTAACTTTGAAAGTTAAAGACTACAGGGGAATTACTATCTTAGTTGCTGTGCATAGCAGGCAGGGAAACAAAGAACAAGAATCCAGAAGGAATAAGAATCGAAGGCCATGGCTCTGCTGCTTACCCGCTCCTTGTAGTAGAAGGAGCTGATGGAGACCTGCTCTTTCTCACTGCGAGTGGGGCTCCCACTGTATAAACGAAGGTTCCCAGGGGCCTCCGTGCGGATCTTCATGGGCGCAATCAAACCAGTATGATAAGCAGACAAGGCTGACAGAGACCTGTGGTTGAAAACACAGAATTAACCATACTGGCTACAGTCTTTCCATTTCTAAGTAGTGTCGCTCTTTTTTTTTTTTTTTTTTTAAAGATTTTATTTATTTATGTGACAGAGAGATAGCCAGCGAAAGAGGGAACACAGCAGGCGAGTGAGAGAGGAAGAAGCAGGCTCCTAGCGGAGGAGCCCGATGTGGGACTCGATCCCGGAACGCCGGGATCACGCCCTGAGCCGAAGGCAGACGCTTTAACGACTGCGCTACCCAGGCGCCCCTAAGTAGTGTCGCTCTTAAGCACATGATGAAACCAAGAGAAAAGATGGGTAAAATGGGGAAAAAAGGAAACTAAAAAAAAGAATAAAATGAACTTATAGAACAGAAAGATGCTTTGTCTGCAAAAGCAGAAAATACTTCTGACTGTATACATAGGAAATTCAAAGGAATCTACAAGCTAGTAGAGCTAATAAATAGGAAGCCAATCTATAAAAATCTACTTATTTCTATACATTAGAAACAAACATTTGGAAATAAATATTAAAAAAATTTCATTTAAAATAGCATCAAATACCTAGAAATAAATGTAATTTAAAAATGTGCACTGAAAATACAAAATACTGCTGAAGAATTAAAGAAGACCCAAAACAATAGATATATACCATGTTAGTGAATTGGAAGATTCCATATTATTGTCAAGGTGTCTGTTTTCTCCAAACTGATCTGTAGAGTCAACACATTTCCAATCAAAATATGAATAGGCTTTTTTCTGTAGAAACCAATAAGCCATTTCATATTTTTATAAGAATGAAAAAGACCCAGAGTAGCCAACATAATCCTGAAGAATGATAAAGTTGGAGGACACACCCTGGCAGATTTGAAGACTTACTATATAAAAGCTACATTAAGAGTATAGTGTTGGCATACAGAGAAACCAACAGATCAAAGGGGAAAAAAACAGACTCCAGAAACAGACCCACAAACATAGGGTCAATTGATTTTCAACAACTGTATCAGTGCAATTTTTTTTAAAGAAATACTTATTTGAGAAAGAGAGAGAAAGAGCACGAGTGAGGGGAGGGGCAGAGGGAGAGAGAGAGGGAGAAGCAGATTCCCCACTAAGCAGGGAGCCCAACGCAGGGCTTGATCCCAGGACCCCGGGATCATGACCTGAGCTGAAGGCAGACGCTTAACCGACTGAGCCACCCAGGCGTCCCAATTCAATTTTTTCTTAATCAATGCAAATTCAATGAGAAAAGTCAGATTTTTCCGTAAATGGTGCTGGAACAATTATGTACTTCTACTGAAAAAAGTGAACTTTGACCCTTATCTCACATAATACACAAAAATTAATTTGAGATTGACTATAGGCCTTAAAAAAGGAATCTTTATCAACTTAAAAAAGAAAATTGAATATTTTTGTGACCTTGGGTAGGCTTTTTTTCCTAGAACACAAAGGCACTAACCATTGAATTTTTAAAGTGACAGATAGGACTTTTTCACAATTTAAAACTTCCTTTTATCGAAAATCATTAGGGAAGGAAAAAGGCAAGCCACAGATTAAGAGAAAATCAATACATACTTCTAGCAAAGAATAAAAAACTGCCAGAATAACCAGAATAAAAAACTACCACAAATAAATGATAAGAAACAGTCCTAAAGAAATGGGCAAAATACTTGAACAGGCACATCACAAAAGAAGATACCCAAACGGTCAATGAGCACACAAAAGCTGCCCAACATCACTAGTCATCACCACAATGAGATACCACACACCCACCACAATGGTTAAAGCTGAAAAGACTGAAAACACCAAATTTTGGAGAGAATGTGGAGCAACCAGAACTCTGCAACATTGCTGGTAAGATGGCACGACCAATGGGGACAGACTTTTTGGTGATACTAAAAACAAAAATCATACATACACCTATCCTAGGACCCAGGGTTTCTACTCCTTGGGTAGGGAAATTAATATACATGTCCATAAAAAGACCTGAATGTGTAGGTCTACTCAAAATAGCCCCAAACTGGAAATAACCCAAATATCCCTCAAGAGGAGAATGATAAACAAACTGTATTATTTCATACAATGGAACCACTGACATACATGGCTATATGGATCCATTTCAAAAATATTGAGTTGGGGATGCCTGGGTGACTGGTTAAGTGAGTTGGTTAAGCGTCTGCCTTCGGCTCAGGTCATGATCTCAGGGTCCTGGGATTGAGCCCCATGTCCCTGCTTGGCAGGGAGCCTGCTTCTCCCTCCCCATCTGCACCCTCACTCATTATCTCTTTCTCAAATAAATAAATAAAATCTTTAAAAAGTTTATTAAAAAAACAAAAACATTAAGTTGAACAGAATAGGTGAGACATAAAATAGCACATGCTGCATGACGTTCTGTTGAGATGAAGTTCAAGCACAGGCAAAACTAAAACTGCAATGATGGAAGTCACAAGACTGGTTTTCTCTGGGTGAAAGGATAGGGAACCTTTGCTCTGTATCTTGGTCTGGGTGTTGGTCACAAGGTGTACACTTCACATCCGTGTGCTGTAAATTATGCCTCAGTGAAATGCTGTTCTGATCCAAAGTCCAGATACACATATTCTTGTTTCCCTCTGAGAGTAGGCAATTGTTTTTTAGTACAATCTTTCAAATAAGGAACCCAAAGTAATGTATGGGGTCTCCGACACTTAACTCCCCACTCCTGTCAGCCAAGGTCTCATCTGCCGGGATTACTGCAAAGATTGGCAGACTCTCAGGACAGCAGTAGTTCCACCTCCTTTCCTGTAAATATGCTAATTATATCACATGCAACACACCTAGGTGTTTGCAGCGGGAGGGCTTCTGTGTTACCCCGCTGCCGCACTGCAGAACCAGAGGTCTACCATATATAGCTGATAATATTTAAGCTTAAAAAACCAGTGGTATGGAGGAGGTTGTGCATGTGTGGGGGCAGGGGTGTATACCAGAACTCTCTGGACTTTCCACTCAATTTTGCTACATACTCAAAACTGTTCTAAAACATAAAGTTGATTAATGAAGAAAAATAAAACCCTTTACAATATGATCCGCTCCCATACATATACCTGAGAAAAATGAAAATCTAGGCCCACACAAAAACTTATATATGAATGCTCATAACAGCCTCATTCATAATAGCCAAAAAGTGGAAATAACCCAAACATCTATCAACTGATGAACAAATAAAGAAAATGTGGCATATACATATGATAAAATATTATCTGGCAATAAAAAGAAAGGAAGTTCTGACACATGCTACATGTATGAGCATTGAAAACACGACACGAAGTGAAAGAAGCCAGTCACAAAGGCCCACATAACTATATGATTCTATTTATATAAAATGCCGAATAGGCAAATTTATGTGCAGCCATCACTACAGTCAATTCTAAAACATTTTTAATGACCCCCAAAAGAAACTGCACCCCCCAGCTGTCAACACTCCCAAGTCCCCCATTCCTCCAGGGCTGGGCAAACACTAATACACTTTCTGTCTTTATCTGTAAATTATACAACAAGCCACTGAAATTATTTTAAGTGGGTCAACTATATACTATATGCATTATACGTCAATAAAGCAGTAAAAACACAAAAAAACAAAAACAAGAACAAAAAAAACAACCAGTAGTAATAATAGGAAACACAGAGCAATGTGCCAGGAATGGTTCTAAATGCTTCTCAGGGACGAACACGTTTAATCTTCCCAGCAACTGAAGCAAGTAGGTGCCACTATCATCCCCAAGTTATCGTTGAGAAAACTCAAGCACAGTTTAGTAACTTGCTTAAAGTCACAGAACAGCAGGGCCAAGATGTGCACCCAGTGGCTTGGCTCCAAAGTCCACATTCCCATTTGCTACTTTAGATTGCTTCTTAAAAAAAAAAAAAAAAAAAAAAAAGCAAACTAAAAAACCCACACACAGAAAAATAATGGAGACCAGACAGAAAGCATGTTAAATTGCTGACAGTGACTCGCCAAGGAAAAACAGAGCTTTCAAATTTTAATTTAAAACTTCCATACTGTGAGTTTTTCCAACCACTTAATGTCATTTTTAAAAATTTAACATGTTTTGGTAATGTTAGAAGTGGCGTATTAGTGCTGTGGACCTGCAGATGATCTTTTTTGTTACTTTTCTATTTGTATTGAATATTCAGATAATACTTTAGCGATAGGGGAAAAGCCCATTAAAAAATAATTTGCCTTGTTTTGACAACAGCTTTTATCAAACTACTTCTTCTGGTGGTTTGGTAGTAACCGGACCTCCCAAATCTCAGCTTAGTGGCAATTTCATGAACCTCATCTTTCTCGAATAAATCTTAGAGTGGGTATTTACTGAAGAACTAAAACCACTTGTCCAAAGACAAACTCAGTGCTCACTCCCAGATGTCTGCCCACTTATGGCCCCATGAACGCAGCTGACATCTGCATCTCTCAGGCTCACCTTGGAGTAGGTTCTGTCGGAGACACTGCTCGATGCATCGTCATTGGCCTTGTGAAATACACCAGATACCCTGACAAAGGAGACACCACATGTGCACATCAAGGTCAATGAGCTGCACGTGGGAAATCCTAAGGCAGCCCTGGTCAGTCCTGACTGTAGCCATACGTAACAAGGACAAAGGTCAGAATCTCTAGGATCCAGGAGGGTTGGGATGTGTGTGGTGTGGAAAAAATCTTCTTGGGTACCTTATATTTCTTTGCTAGGGGACCCGCCCTGTGTTGAGAATCACAGATCTGAATAAGATTCGCATTCACACTCATCAGAATGAAAGAATAAAAACTCTAATTCAGTCGAACATTCCTAGGATATGTCTAGAGAAGCCAATTCAACATCAAACCATTTAACACTACAGCAATATTCTGAGTTCTCAGGAAACAAAAACAAATGAAAATTTCCTGATTTTTCGGAGATTTCTTTATAGACTATAGGACATTCTGAGCTTCTTGCTCGCAAAATCGAGAATCAGAGAACCAAAAAACAGACCAACCTGCTCCGCAGAACCTGGCCCCCGAGGTCCTAGGGAAGGGAATATTGGCATCCTGGTATGACCCATAGGCTGTGGTCACCCGGGCAAAGGTTGGTAAGGGTGGAGTGACGGAGTTTGGGAGTGCAAAAGGGTTGCTGGAAGTGCTATCTTCTTGGTTCTGAAATTTAAAAATTAACAGAATAAAAACCACAAGCTGTCTTAAAGCTGACTTACAAATAAGGATACATTTGTTTGGGGAGGAATAAACAAAACCAAACATCAAAGCATAGGTTGGTACAAGAATCCCACCACAAAAGACTCAAGGCAGGAGACGAGCTGGCGCAGGCAGGGCTCCAAACAACTCTGGTTTCGTTTCACTTTTTGCAGGGAAGTGTCTTTCAGGATCTAGAAAAGGCACGAAACACAGTCAAGAATAGCAACATTCCTTCTCCTGATTCACTTTTATTCTTCAAAGCAGTTGGAAGTCGTGAAGACTCAGGGAGACAGGAGCGTGGCTGTGTCTGAGGATTCCAGTGCAGCATCCTACTTTCCACCTGCTCTGGAGGCTCACGGAGCAGATTCGAGAAGCCCTCTCCTTAGCCAGGGCAGGCACAGCTGGAGAGGGCACATTTCTTTACTGTGACTTCTACTCCTTTCCTCTCCTTCTAGCTTAACCCCCACCCCATCATGAAAATCTCAGTATCCTAGAAGTAATACCCAATGCAAGCCAGGGGGAACAGATTTCACTTTGGTAGGAATTACAATGTGTATATATATATATATATTTTTTTTTTGCTTCTGTAAAAATATAAATCCTAACATTTTAAGGCACATGCTATAGACATAAACTGACACAGATACTGAAGACAGGCACGTAAACTGGGCCTGCGTGGTCCAATACAGAAGTCATTACCCACACAGGGCTATACAGCATGTGAAGTGAGGTAAGTCTGAACTGAGATGTGCTGGGGCGCGTCGGTGGCTCAGTCGGCTAAGCGTCTGCCTTCGGCTCAAGTCATGATCTCAGGGGTCCTGGGACTAAGCCCAGCTTCAGGCTCCCTGCGCAGCAGGGAGTCTACTTCTTCCTCTCCCTCTGCTTCACCCCGCTGCTTGTTCTCTCTCTCTCCCTCAAATAAATAAAATCTTAAAAATTAAAAAAAAATAGGAAAGGGCCATCCTCAGTTGCTAAGCATGCTGAATTGAGATGTGTTGTAAGTGTAAAATTCATACCAAGTGTTGAAGATTTAGCACAAAAAAAAGAATGCAAACTCTCGCAATAATTTTTATATGGTTTACATGTTGAGATGACAATACTTTGCATATATTGGATTAAGTAAAAATATCACTGAAATTAATTTACCTGCCACTTTCAATTTTTTTTTAGTGCGGCTACTAGAAAATTTTAAATTATATGTAGCCTGCATTATATTTTTATCGGACAGCGCTGAATTAGACCTTTAAAGATACTTCCCAATCCTATCATTTTTAAAACAAGAGGAAAATCTTTTTTGTATGTGCAAATATGACAATGAAATATTCGAATTCCAAGTACAAACAAAAAAAGAGACTCTCAACTAGAGAGAACAAACAGATGGTTCCCAGAGGGGAGGTGGGTGGGGGGATGGGTGGAACAGGTGATGGGGATTAAGGAGCGCACTTGTCGTGATGAGCACTGAGTAATGTAGAGAATTGCTGAGTCACTATATTGCACTCCTGAAACTCATTTAATATAACACTACATGTTCATTATACTTAGATAAAAAAAAAATTTCCAAGCATAAAATGTACCTTTACTACAAAATCAAAGCAGCATTTGAGAGATCCTTACACCACTTGAAAAATTTCTTGGTTATGTATCTTCCTCCAGGAAGATGGGTCAAGTGTATGTGATACAAACTAGGAAAAGGTGAAGAGCATTTGGGTCATCTTGGTTTGTCAGAACATTTCAGTCACTTCACTCATGACACTGCTCAAAATGAAAACAAGGTGTACCGTGCCCAGCTCGTGGGGCTTTTTTAATGGAGATTCTGCCCAATTAGCTCTGTGTGAACTGCCAAAGCAAGCTCCTGAGGCTTCAGGAGCAAGAACCAGATCCAGGCTATCCCACCTCCATTCAGGCCCCGCCATCCCTCCAGACACCTCACCTGGGCAGCCAGCCAGCCTCACCTGAGGATCACACCACCTCCTTTCATGGAATGGATTTTTTTAAATTACCTTACATTTTGTTTTCGTTTGTTTTTTAAGTAGGCTCCATGTCCAGCATGGAGCCCAATGCAGGGCTTGAACTCATGACCCTGAGATCAAGACCTGAGCTGAGATCAAGAGTCGAATGCTTAACTGACTGAGCCACTCAGGCACCCTTGTTTTCCGATTATAAAATATCTTTTAGCTTCAGAATACAGCTTGCCTACTGTTTCCAGATAAGTGAAAATGTCCTGCAGGGTTCTTAACCTGGGATTAATGCATAGTTTTAATGAGATCTATGAGCAGATTATATACAATTATAGAACTACAACCATTTACACGCAATATTTCTAAAATTATTTACAACATTTGTGCAAATTTCTCTGGGGAAGGGTCAGTTGTTTCCATTAAATGTTCAAAGGGGGTCCATGATCCAAAAACGGTAAGAACCATGTTCTGATGTTTTCTATACACAATGAACTTAACACCGAAGTACATACGCACAGATGACTTTCCAATCTAATCTACTGGCGTTTTCATTCAACTTTACCACTCAACTTAGATGCTGATGCCCATGAACAGAGGTTTCCTCTTAAAACATAAAGAGAACGTGTGAACACAGACCCCCACCTTTAGCAGCTTCGCTTTCATTGTGGATGTGATGGTGGTGGGGTTGATAAACTGGAAGGAAGGGGCAGCATTGTTGGGGTACTGCGCGGGGAACTTCACCAGCATCTTGACACGGTGGCCACTGCAGTGCACGGACACCGTGCAGCTCCTGTCTGCCGCGTCCATCTGCAGATGACAAAGGGACAACTGCTCAGGAGATGAACCATCAGGCATCACCGGAGGCAAATGAATTTATTTATTTTTTTTTAAGATCTTATTTAGTTATTTGTTAGAGAGAGAAAGAGAGCACAAGCAGGGAGAGCTGCAGGCAGAGGGAGCCCAATGCGGGACTCAATTCCCGGACCCCAGGATCATGACCTGAGCTGAAGGCAGACGCTTAATCGACTGAACCACCCAGACATCCCGGATGCAAATGATTTTAAACAAGCTAACCGTAAGCTCCAGGTTCCTGGGACCTGGGTGATGGGAGACTCTCCAGAGACAAATGAATTTGGAAGATTTAGACAACTCATGCTCAAGACATATTTTTAATTTTAGCACTGATTTAATAAGTTCAAAGTATTTTGACTTAAAAAAGCTTCATCCTAAAGCTGTGAGGTAGACTAAAACTTGTTATATTTATTTTGAGATGAGAAAATAAAGCAGGAAGAAATGAAATACCAGACTCGAGTTAAAAAGCACTCCTGGGAAAATCCATGGAGACAGAAAGCAGATTAGTGGGTGTCAGGGGCAGGGTGAGGGGGCAACGGGACGTGACTGCAAATGGGTAGAGGATTTTTTAGGGATGATGAAATGATGAAAATGCTTTGGAATTAGGGATGATGGTGGCATAGCCTTGTGACTATACTACGAACCACCAAACTGTACACTTCAGAAGGGTAAATTTTAGGGTACGTGAGTTATATTTCAATACTTTTAAAAAAAGCACTCCTGGAAAAGGAATCAAGATCTCCTTCTTAAACTAGAATCACTTGGCTATCCACACCGTCCTCAACTGTTCTCAAGAAAGGGGGTATGATCTGAACTGATACAGATACCCAATTAATCAAAGAATCCTTTCTCTCTCTTGATTTCTCACGCTGCCAACCAGAGAAGGCAGCTGGAGTAAACAGAAAAAAGGCACACATGCAGGAAATCTGGAGACAGATCCAAATATTATCTCTTCCACCAAATAGCTGCTGACTTCAGATAAGTCATTACATCTCTTAGTGGTGGTTTCTTCTTCTGTAAAGTAGGGAGAAAAGCATATATTGCAGAGTTGTTTTAAAGGCCAAAGGAAGGGTGCCTGGTTGGCTCAGCCGGTTAAGTGTCCGACTCTTGATTTCAGCTCAGGTCATGATCTCAGGATTGTGAGATGGAGCCCCATATTGGGCTGCGTGCTGGGCCTGGAGCCTGCTTGGGATTCTCTCTCTCCCTCTGCCTCCCCCACCAGAAAGGCCAAAGGAGATAATTATGCACATGCACATATCCATGCCTACCGTTAGTTCAATCTGGGCAAAAAAGAAACGAATCAAGCTTCAAAACTCCTTCACAGACTCAATTCTTTGAAGGAAATCATTTCAATACCTCCCCAAAAGGAAGACAGTAAACCTTTTCATGTGTTAAATGAACAAAGAAGTTTGGTGACCTTCTTACTATGAATCTGAGTCATTAAGGAAATGACCAGCTTTAAGGGAAGACAGTAGAGCAGAGCACAAAGAACCTTGGGAGGTCAGGAGGTTTGGCTTCCAAACTCAGCTCTGCCATTAACTATACCAGTAACCTTTGCCAAATCACTAAGCCTTCCTGGCTCTAAGTAACTTCACACATGGTAGAACGAGGTGTTAGAGCAGCTAAGAGGACTTCAAAACACATGAGCATCAGTTTATTCCTTGGTTCATCTTACGAGAAAATACTATCGTGAGACTATAATTTGCATTTGGAAAACATCTATTTCTCTAGAAAACCTAGAAAATAAAAAAGCAAGCAGAGAGATTCCCTTGTTAGAGTAGCAAAGCTCTTTGCTAGCTGAAATCAGAGCTCAAAGAGCCCCGTCTCCCACCGACTGCCATCAGCAAGTAGGAGAACAAGGCTGTAAACCAGTGAGCACCTCCACGTTGACGTTCCGGATCTGCACGTTGATGAGGGAGAACTCCTGCTGCAGAGTCTGAGGCAGCCCCGGCTGCTCCGATTTCTTCTCTTCCAGGACATTGCTCGGGGGGTCTTCCTTTAAGACTAGCAGGAGAGAGAGGTTCTTCAGTTGTTGGAAAACATTTTTGAAAATGGGCCTGAGAGCAGTTCTAGGGTATCTGCTGTAACTCTGAGATGCACACAGGGGCACCTCACCTGAAACACCCGTTTGCCCGGTTACCTTCTTCCTCCCCATGGCTCGAGTTGTGCTGGTGATCTGTATCTTGAGTGTGAAGGGTCTTCTCTGGTTCCGGCAGAAGAGAAATACTCTCAATGAACTCATCCACGCCATCTAATATGTCATTTGCACAAAGCTGCAACAAAGGGTAGAAGATCTAGGTCTATAGAAGTCAGTGGAAATGATCGCTGTGTCTGGTTGGGGTTCTGACTTAAAAATGGGAACCACAAAGGCTAAAGATGTCGACCAAAAACCGATACAATCAAAATAGGTTTTACCCACCACCAAATCTCCCTGGTTAAATACATAGGAGAAGAGACTTTTATCTGCCCTGGAAATTTCTCATCCTGTTCATAGTTTATGGAAGCCTCAGAAAACATTATTTTAAATTCCAAGCCTTTATGGAGTTGTTCAGTTAACCCAAGACCAAAAATGAACAAATAGCACTTTCTGGAAAAAATGTATTTGAAAGGCAATAAGGTGATAATACTTGACCAAAATGCTCAAGAGTGATTTTGTACTGAGCAGTGTTGCAAAATGTTTTTTAAGATTGGATGATTGATTGACTGACTGCTTTTTAAGTAATCTCTACAGCCAACGTGGGGCTCGAACACACAATCCTAAGATCAAGAGTTGCATGTTCTCTGGGGCACCTGGGTGGCTCAGTCTGTTGAGTGTCTGACTCTTGGTCTCGGCTCAGGTCATGATCTCGGGATTGTGAGACTGAGGCTCATGTCTCTCTAATTAATTAATTTTTTAAAAATCTTTTTAAAAAAGAGAGAGAGTTGCATGCTCTTGTTCCCAGGTTTTGGCACCAAAAAAAAAAAAAAAAAAAAAAGGAGCTGCTCTACCAACTGAGCCAGCCAGGCACCCCACAGTGTTGTAAATTTTACCCAGCATTTTCTATTCACCCTCTACAGAGCACTGTGGGGGAGGCTGCACAAGGAGGCACGGTTCCTGCCTTTAAGGAATGTCGCCACTGAATGGAAGAACCGTGTTGAGGCGGAGCACAGCAAGGGCCACAGCAAGGTACCAACCACTGTGGTTCATATAAGAAACAGGTATCATTTGTGGGGCAAAAATTGAAAAGGGCTTCATAGGACAGGTGGTGTCGCTGATGGATGTAAAGGGCTCTGAACACTGCAGAGCGTAAGGTTAGACGTCCTAGTTCATTTAGAAGAAGAGAAAGAAATGAAGCCCACAGGCCATCTGCTCAGTAGGCTACCCACACTCTCATACCGGGACAAGAGAAAAGGCAGTCAGAGGCTTTTCACGCTTAAAAGTGCCCAATACTGAAGTTGGCTCTTGAAGACCTCAAAGCCTCAGTGTGGTCTACACAAGCCACTCGGCCAACCAGCAAGTATTATCACATGTCCACCACGTACCCTCTGACTTCCCCAAATACTAATCTCCTATTTTTTTTTAAAGTTTCTAGCGTACCCAGTTACATTCCTCCACACAGCACCGCATACATACCCTCTGCATCTGGGAATCCACCCGCCACATTCTCAAGGTCTGATCCCGTGACCACGTAACCAGCTGGTAGTCCTTGGACCCTAGAAATCACCAAATAAGAATCCTGGATTTTTTTTTTTTAATTCAACATCGATTTTGCCACAGGTTGCAATGGAGTGAGATTCCTTCATCCATCCAACAAATACTTGGTGACCACCTCCTGGACGTCCGGCACTGTTCTAGGTACTGGGACAAGCGTGAATACTACAGTCTCTGTCTTTATAGATCTCACAATCCAGGGGTAGCACCAGACAAATGGATAAATACATAATAAAAAATAAAAAATACATAAAAAATACATAATAAAAATATCTGGTAGTGACAGTGTTATTAAAAAAAAGAAAGGAAAGAAAGAAAGAAAAAAAAAACCAACACCCAGGATAAGAGAACGAATGGCGGAGCTATTTTTAGACAGGCCTCCCTGAGGAAGTCACATTTGAGCAGAAACTTAAATGAAGTGAAATAATATCTGGCAGCTCAGCAGGTGAAGAGGGATGCTGGGATTTAACGTCACATTGAACTTTCGCCTCCACAAATGTTCCTCCTTTTATATGCTCCAGAGGAGCTGAGCATGAATATGATTTCTGTGAAACGAACTGCCTTAAATGCATAACGACACCTTACCATTTAAAAGAATTTTTTGATAAAGAGATGCATCTCTTTATAAAATGGATAATCAATCTTGAATGTTCTTAATTGACTGAGTTATGATTTTCACATATCAGGTCTGGTCAGAGGGAAACAATTCTAAAATCGTTTAGGGAGCTTTATGAAAGATCAAGGCATTTCAGAGTAATTAGGTCGTATCTAGAATCTCCTTTATGGCCATCCTTTGAGAGCAAAGAATTTAGAGGAGTTTATAATTTAATTCCATCCAATTCCTTCATTTTACAGATGGGAAAATGGAGGCAGCAGAGAACATGATGTGTCCAAGTTAAAAGGGTGGGTGAGGGGCAGAAGTTCCTTCTCTGTGTCACTGCCCTCAATCGGGCCTTCGCTCCTCAGTGTGTTACTGTATCCTTGTGTGTGCCTAACGGGACACAAGTCTTCTGAACGGCTGCCTGCCAGGAGTCCCCCCCGACCCCGTACAGACTCATATTCACGTCAGCAATTGTCTGCCTCCACATCTGGCTTCTTTTCGTGACCCTGACTGTGGAGAAAAGTTACCCCAAT
Organism: Ursus maritimus; assembly: GCF_017311325.1. Taxonomy (NCBI): domain Eukaryota; kingdom Metazoa; phylum Chordata; class Mammalia; order Carnivora; family Ursidae; genus Ursus; species Ursus maritimus. The sequence goes on from NW_024424341.1 coordinate 28,629,168, forward strand.
TCCGTTCTAATCCCAACCCCTTCACTAGTGCCTTCACCCCCATTCCCTCTCACTCTCACAGGGCCCTTGCTTTCCCACGTACCCCCTCTCTTGCACCCTCTCCTTGCCCTCAGAGAGAGGGGCAGCAGCTTTAAGATCAACTTAGTCTACTCCTTGCTTGTGAAGGCAACTTCATTCACAAAACCAGGTCCTGCTGCCTCTGTTCATGTTGCCTTACAATCTGGCTTCTATCCTCAATCTGCTTCTGGAACTCGTCTCTTAATAATCACATAGCTTCCTATTTGTACAAGTAAGTGCTCTTCTCTTATTCTGCACGTTGATCCTTCAGCAACATCTGAAATCAGTGACTGGGGCTTCCTTCATGAAGCATCCTCTTCCCTTGGCCACGGCATCCCAATTCTCTTGCTAGCTCTCTAAAAGCTCCCACACCGCAGTGAAAACCCAAGTCAAAACCCGAGATAATCCAGTAAAAACTGACTAAGAAAACATGGCAGTAAAATGAAACGGAGCGGCACTGGTTGTAGAAGAAGTAAAATAGAAGAATACATGCGGGAGGATTACATCTACAAAAGGTCCAACCAGCGAGCTGAAATTACTTCGAGGGATGCATCAACAGGTGGCAAAACTATAAAAATAACAACAGAAATCACACTCATAAATGTTAGGACAGTGTTTCCTTCTGGGGAAGAGAAGGGACTATGATCTGGGGCTTGAGCAATGTTCCCTTTCTAGACCACTGTGGTAGTTACATAGATTTTCACTTCAAAATTTGTAAGACTGTCCATGTTTCATGCAATTTTCTAGACAGATGATATACTTTACAATAAAAAGGAATTTGAAGAAACACCTGTAACTTGCACTCAAAATCTCACTACTGACTAGATGGTCCCAATTTGCACAATTCACACTACCAGCTTACAGATGACATAGATAACTGAAAACGGGATGCTAAAAACTTTTTGTTTCAAGCCAAAGCTACAGGCCAACCTCTCCTTGCCAGACCATGAGGAAACGACTTCATCTGTTTACTGTCGCAAAGTGCAAGAGAGGAAGTTGAAAGCCAAAGTCATGCATGCAAATTGATGGGATAAAGACCAAGCAGCCTCATGTTTCTAGAAGCGGGGATATTCGGGAAATAAAGATGAGAAAATTAAGAGGATGATCAAAAGAGTCCCTTCAAAAGAGGGTCCCTGGAAAAGAGGCTTGTGAAGGTCACAAATAAGCCGGGATAAGATGAGTGCTCTAGGGGCGCCTGGGTAGCGCAGTCGTTAGGCGGCTTCCTTCGGCTCAGGGCATGATCCTGGCGTTCCAGGATCGAGTCCCATATCGGGCTCCTCCGCTGGGAGCCTGCTTCTTCCTCTCCCACTCCCCCTGCTTGTGTTCCCTCTCTTGCTGGCTGTCTCTCTGTCACATAAATAAATAAAATCTTAAAAAAAAAAAAAAAAAAAAAGAGTGCTCTAATCCCAGGTCTACCAGAGACCTTTCCTGGGACTCTGACAGGTCACACCATTCCACTGCCTGGCTTTCCTTCTGTAATATGGAAAGACCAAGAAATATACTTCTATTCCATAAAACCTTTAGAGATCATGACAATAAGATCTCAGGAAAAGAGAGGGTGCAACTGAGTTTGCATGGTGAGCTGCTGGAGAAGCTGAAGCCGAGGGCTTCTGACTCCATTACACCTGACCTTGCATTAGTGAGGGCTGGCCAGGTGAAGCTGCAATAACAAACAAATCTCAGTGGCTTAAAGCAAGGACATCTTGTTCACGGGCGCAGCTCCAGCTGGAGTTTTGCCAGTTACGGTGGCAGAAGCAAAGAGTGTGTAATTGCACAATGGCTGCTAATGCTTCAACCCAGAAGAGATTGTATCACTCTGTTCATGTCTCATGATCAAAGCAAGACATGTGGCCAAACCCATCTTCAAGGAGATGGCAGAGAAAACACCACTATGCATTGTGAAGGGAACTAGGAATACATGGTGGGAGGTGCTGATGATGACCTCCCCAGAGTGGCAAGGAGCAAACTCCAGAATTCTGAGGATTGTGACCCCAGAGTTTTTCAGCCCTAGAGATGATCCAACAGTAAGTCTATCCATCTCTTACAGATCTCTTCCATGTAGGTGAGAAATGACACTGAACCTAAGAGAAGAGACGGAAGCTTGGGAGAGAAGCCACAGCGCCACACCCTTTTACCCATCTACAGTGAATGGTGGCTGTCTCCCTGACTCTCCCGTTCCTCAAGCCCAGCGCTGAGGGGTCTGCGTCCTCCGCACTGGACCACACGGCCAATCCTACTGGAGCTGCTGTGAATAGGGCTCAGAAGGAAATCCGGCTCCCACTCACCCTCCTTCTGTTTCCTCCACTGGAACTCCAGCACCACGTCATCATGCCCCACAAAGGTATGGACTGGGGTGTTTAAGTCAAAGACGTTCCACAAGAGAAGACTATTTTCCCTCCGCAGCTGGGGGACCATCACAGTCACCAATCCATTGCTGAAAGGCTACGGCAGGAAAGGGAAAAGCAGGTGATTATTCCAGGGAGAGTCAGCTAAATCTTGAATTACCAAAGTTGGAAAGCTTTCCTAACTAACATAAATGAGATGATGGGAGGCCCCAACCCACCTGGGGAAATGTTTTCCAAATACCATAAGTTATCCATCACATCTCCTTTTCTTTTGCATTTATTCTACTCTTTCCTTGCGTGGAAAGGACCACAGTGAGTAAAAAATAAAGCTAAGCCAAATACTCGGAGAACTTTAAATTCTAAAATAAGCAAATGGCTCGGATTGCTGCACACCAGAACACAGTGTTTCACATCCAGAACGAGTATGCAAGACACACTGGGGAAAACCCCAGAGCAGCAAACAGTACTCTTGCCATGTGGAAATGCACCAGAAGCATACAGCATCCACACAAAGCATCACCTTCCCACGGCCCCAAAACTGCAGCTATTCGGAGGGAAACCCTCCAATTTCAGGACCGACACGTTCTACTTATTGACACCTAATCTGCTAGGTAGCTAAGGGGTCTATTTGGTAGATAATCAGACTCTGTTCTTGAAGGAATAAACCACAGTCACCTAACAGCACATTTATCTTCACTTTCCCTCCTGACAGCACTCCTGGACTTCTCTGTTTATTTTTTAAAGTAAACATATTAATCGAGAGAAGTATTTCAATTCATAAGAACAATGTCTGATTTCTTGACAAGCGCTCCCAGATGCAAAAGCCACTTAATACCTAAATTATCTTCTATGTTCCACAGCGCCTCAGGGTGACAGCCTAACGCATGAAGGCAGCTTTATTCATCCCTGTGCTCCCTTTCAAGTTGACACCGAAGAAAATGTATTATCTCTGATCAGAAGCTATCAATGTGGCAATGGGAAAACGGCTGAAAGACTAATAGCCTATCCCCTATATCTGTAGCATCTGACGGTTTATAAAGCATTTTCACATACCATTTTTCAAAAGGAAAGGCATATTGTACATGTGCTAAATGCCACTGAATTGCATATTTTAAAATGCTAAATTTTATCATAATAATAAAAAGGAAGGCCTGGTAAAAATTATTATTCATATGCTACAGAGGAGGAAACTATTGCTCAAAAGCATCCAGCAGCTTGTCCAAGGCCACACAAATATTAAATGGCTTGTTGCAAATATGGAAACAATCTAAGTGATCTAAGTGTCCATCAATGGATCAACAAAGAAGATAAAACAGATTAAAAAAATAGGTAAAGAAGATGCGTTTTACACACACACACACACACACACACACACACAATGGAATATTATTCAGCCACAAGAAAAAAGGAAATCCCGTCATGTGCCACAACATGTGTGGAGCTGAGGGCATTGTACTAAGTGAAATAAGTCAGAGAGAGACAAATACTGTCTGACATCAGTTACATATGGAATCTAAAAAAGCTGAACTCATAGTAACGGAGAGTAGAATGGTGGTTACCAAGGGCTGATGGGTGGGGAAAATGGGGAGATGTCGGTTAAACTTCCAGTTCGAAGATGAGTGAGTTCTGGGGATCCAACATACAGCATGGTGATGATAGTAAATAATACTGTTTATATTCTTGAAAGTTGCTAAGAGAGTAGATGTTAAATGTTCTCAATCCAAAAGAAATGGTAATTATGTGATGTGACAGAGATATTAGCCAACGCTGTGGTACTAACAGTCTTGCAATATAGCAGCGTATCAAATCAACGGGTGTACACCTTGAACCTATACAATGTTACACGTCAATTACACCTCAATAAATCTTGGGAAAAAATTAAAAGGCACAGATGGACCCAAAACCCAGGTCTTCTGAATCTAAAGCCAGATTTCTTTGCACCACGATCCACTGACCGCAAGCCCTGCAGCCCTCTGGCTCCACCTGCCCCCTTCCCCTGCCATTAGTGACCACTGTCCTGTGGTTCCGCCTCCCAGTCTATGGTGAGCAGTCCTCACACAGACGCTTCCTCAACATCCCCAGGGCAAGTTTTTAAAATACATAACAGCTTTTATGCTGTCAGGACCGCCTTGGCCTCACACCTCAGCCAAGACAGAAAGAGAGAACTGCCTCACAAAGGAAGTAAGAGAAAACAGCCCTTGGCTCCCATGTCTGGAACACTAAGATGAAGCTCCCAGCAGGAGGTGGGGTGTCCCACTCACAGTGTATCTGGCCTTCCAGACAGGCACCTGGCAAGGGAGAATACTGAGGTATTTCCGAGGCTGGCGGTAATCCCAGAACTGGAAGAAAGAAAACAGGATAATTTGTGAAATAAATGCCATTAAAAAACTCAGCGACTGAAATAAGGGCAGCCTGCGGTACCTTCACTCTCTGTCCTCAGTGTGTTCCCGGCAGCCCGCCAACCAGGGGAGCGGAGCAGACACACAGAACCTTTCCCATATATAAACATTACAGGAGAATTTCCCAACTTCCCAAGGACCAGGCCTCGGGGCAGAGCAGCGTCAGCCTGCCTATTAAACAGGCCTGCGGGTGACAGGTCAGAGCGACAAGTTTTCACCCTGCGTCACTTTTACACCACGCAGGGCAAACCACTAAGGACAGCTGATGTGCTGCGTACTTACAGCATTCCAGACAGAGTTCAGAGCTTCAGGGGTTTTATCCCATTTCATCTTTACAACAACCAAATACTGGGTGTCATTCCATTCTTTCTCAAAAGCTAAATTACTAAACAGGCTAACTTGCCCAAGGTCACACAGGAAAGAGGTGGCTGTTTGGACACCAACACACTCACGTACACACTCACCCGCTCCACCACTGACCGTGCGGAACTTGAGGCTGCAGAGCAGAGAGAGGTGAGCTGGACACACTCTGCCTTAGAGACGCCTGCGCTTTCAATGAAGGGACACAACTATACTCAGAGCCCAAGCGTTTGTCATGAAGCAGGAAATGGCAGAGCACCAAAGGTAGGATGACCAAGACTGAAACTCTGAACTATTCCAGTATTCAGAAATTATTTTCAAAAATAGGTGACAGTTTGGCTGTTTCTCAAAAAGTTAAACGCATATACCACTGACCCAATGATCCCAACTCCTAACTGTTTGTCCTGCAAAATGGAAAATCTACACGTGAATGTTTATAGCAGCTCTATTCACAATCATCAAAAACTGGAAACAGCCAATCAATATCCCTTAATGGGTCAACAGATAATAAACTGTAGGATATCCATACAGTGGATTACTACTCGCCAACTAAAAGTATATCATCTATTGATTCTTAAAACAACTTGGATGAATCTTGAAGGTGCTCTCTTGAGTAAAAGAAGCCAACTCAGAAAGTTACATACTGAATGATTCCATTTAAATGACCCTCTCAAAACTACAGTGATGGAGAACATATCAGTGGCTGCTAGAAATTAGGGGCTGGGGGAGGATGTGGCTTTAAAGGGATTACATGAGGTAATACCTGTTTCTTCTGACACTTTTTGCCAAATTCGGGCGCCATATTCAAAATAATAAAATTTAGTTAAAATGTCTTTTCCATCTAAACTGCTTCTGGGTTTCCCCGATGGCTACAGGGAAAACTGCAACTTGCTCCCGCAACTTATAAAAGAAGGGAAACTAGAAATCATTAGGTCTGCTTAGCAATTCTCCAGATTTTTAATTAGATCAATACTTCGTGAATGCCTTCCTGTTATCAAGTCTACCAACGTGGAAAAACTAGCAAATAAAGAAGTTCAACCTCCCTAAGTTAATTACATACAGGTAAAATATTAATACTATGAATATATTTCAGCAATTGGTTACTTTTCATGTTTATTTACAGACTGTCACAATAACTGTTAACAAAATCAATCCTTAAGAGAAAAAAAAAAGATGTGTTTCCAGATTTATTTTTTTTTTTTTTTTTAAAGATTTATTTATTTATTTATTTGACAGAGATAGAGACAGCCAGCCAGAGAGGGAACACAAGCAGGGGGAGTGGGAGAGGAAGAAGCAGGCTCATAGTGGAGGAGCCTGACGTGGGGCTCGATCCCGGAACGCCGGGATCACGCCCTGAGCCGAAGGCAGACGCTTTAACCGCTGTGCCACCCAGGCGCCCCGTGTTTCCAGATTTAAATATGCTCAACTGGTGAGCATTATAACATATAATTATGGGACAAGTTAGAAGACCCTGGGGATTTGACCAAGTCCTCACTCACTTCATAATCTGATCTTATGCTCAGAGCGACCACTGCCAGTCTTATGAAATAATTATATGCTGCACGTGAATGACTTCAGTTTGTTTCAATCTGACAGACTGATCACTATAAGGACCAGAGCAGCCATGCCGCCCTCTCGTCCACAGGTGCTTTCTGTTTTTCTCTTACTTGCCAAAAGGCCCTTGCTACAAGCTACAGATCAGAAAGAAAGGCTTCTGAAGAAATATCAGAAGAGCCTCAGGCAAGAAAGAACCAGGTTCTTGAACAGCCTCATGGGTATAGGACTCTCAGTAAGGCTGACCTTGGCCCACAGGCAGACACATCTGTCAGGATGTACCAAGGAACTGTGTCTGGATTTCCAGGACTCTTCGTCTAGAAGAAGGCAATGTTTTAAACTAGACTGCTTAACCCAAGATCAGGGAAAAAACAATCATTAAACTGATATGAAGTGATTGTGGTTAATGTTCTATTTTTAAGGGCCATACAAGAAAAATCCTTTTCTTTCTTCTTGATCTAGCTCTAAACCCTAAATTCAACAGTTTCACAGTTTAACAATTTACAAACTCAGGCAAAACATTCATTCAATGGGATCTTGTTCCAGCATACCCCTTCAATTCAGAAAATAAAAATATAATAAAAATATATTACTACAAATTATAAGCTAACCTATTGTCAGGTCAACTTAAGAAAATGATTACGCAGGAAAAAATGACATATTGATCCTGATCTACAAATTACTAAAAATGATGGTTGAATATTACACAAAGTGCATCTAAAACTGCTTCACTTTTTACAATTATGCTATTTATATACATTCAATAAAAACCGTCTTCCTTCCACTAGGATATGGTGGAATAAATTAAATACCATGTGCAAAGTCTCACTTAATTCATAAGCTCAGCCTACACGTAAGGAACAAGGACTGAGTCTCACATGTGGAAACTGGCCTGTTGCCTGCTTCCATACCCGCGGAATCCAGCCTCACAGGTGGTAAAGATGTCACTGAACAGCGGCAAACTTGAGGAAAGAGGAGGAGGGGAACTAGATAGTTTCTGGGTTCTGAACTTGGATGACAAGGTGACAAAAACCCAAACCCAAAACAAACAGACCAAAAAAACCCTCTCTGGCACATAAAAGTAAATGACAACCCTAAAAGACTTAAAAACCTCAAGACAGAATTTAACTTTTTAGGCCTTGTGTTGTGATTCCAGTTTTGCTCACCATACCAAAAAATGACACTGTCTGCGTGCCCATGTAAACAAAGCATTACGTTAATGATGCTGAATCACAAAATTGCTAAGCAAACTTCTGTGGTCAAGTCTCTGTCCTTCCAGACAGGGGCCTGACCACAAGGAGGGCCTGTGGAATGAGGCTGGCCCTGTGGCCTGCATCCTTCTAAACGCATCACACCCCACAGTCAGGACCAGAAAAACAAACAACAAGAAATGCTGCGCTCTGAGATAAACCAAAAATGATAGGGTCACGGAAACACACAAACCCTTGAGCATTTCCTGTAAGTTAGAGAGAATCTCTAGTAAAACAACGCTCTCCTTGACTGTGGCGATGCTGCTGACCAAAGATGTCCCAACTTCTGCAGATACGATAATCGTGAGAGAAAACTGCTGGTTTTCCACCCCAGGGAGACTAATCGGAAACTCGGTAACCCTAACAATTTTGTGGGCTTTTTTCCTTTACTGATCTATCTGGTTTGGTTTGGTTTTGTGTTGTTTTTCCCTGAAATCTGACTTCCTGGCAACTACTTGGCAAATAAACTTTTCCCTTCTAAATGGTTTCGTCTCTGACGTCTTTCACAAAGGGAAAGCAAACGCTCTGAACAAATCCCCAGAGCCCCGTCAGAGATACGCTACCCCGTCATTCCTGCTGGCCTACACAGCCGGGCTCACCCGCCCAGCACCCTAAAGCACACACACTGTGCTTACTGTAGCTCTCTTTCCGAAGGAAGGGCCACTACGAAATCTGATGCCTCCCACACAGCTCCCCCAACTGTCCCCGGGGGTCACTCACCTTGACAGAGTTGTCTTGACTGGAGGTAGCAAGAATGTGCTCAATGTCTGGGTGCCAGTCCAGGCCGTGGATTTTGGAGAGGTGGGCTGCAAGATATTCCACTGCTGTGCTGGGTTTCTACAACAGGATCGGCACTGAGTGTTGTCAATTTATAAAGAACTCCCCGAGTGTCTACCATGTAACAGTCTGCTGGGGGCTGGGTGGGGACGCAAAAACACTACCAGGTACTGTCTCTACCCTCAAGAAACTCCACTTTGTTTTCTTCAAAACAAACAAAACAGAAAAAGACTTTTCCAACCCTCCTTCACGCATGCTCTGTATACGGGCCTGTGAACCTGGTTTCTTCCCGCTCCAGCCCCAGGCGTGGCTTTAATGAAGGATACAGGGTAGTGGGTGCGCCTCCCCTGAGAGGTGCAGTCTGCAATCCCTGCTCCCCTTCCTCACTATCACCCAGGAAGAGGGGCTGGGACATTCAAACAGACCTGACCTTGAGACCGGAAGGAAAACCACCAATCTTAAAGTAATCGAGCACCAAGACCCCCAAAGAGAATGAACACACATCACAGAAGATAACTACACATGATTAATAAGCTTACACGAAACACGCAAACTTAGGAGGAAACCTCAGAAATATACATTCAAGTCAGATTTTATTAAGCTATCAAATTAGAAGTTACTTGTAAATAATACTCAATGTTGGCAAGGCTACATTTGTCACTGCTGGTGTTTATACAAAATAGTACAACCTTTTGGCAAAAAACTTTGACAATTTTTATCAAGCAACTTAAAATTTTCCTTTCTTAAGAGACTATTCCAATTTCACCAAAAGCTTTAGATAACAAAAGATGTTCATCTTGGTGTTATTTGGAACACCAGAAAACTAGAAACAACACAAGTAGTAAATGGGGAATAATTAAATTTTAGAGTCAATTACAGTATAGCTATCCAACATAATGTGATATAGCCACTAAATGTTAGACTTAGGGATTACAGCACAGGAAAAATGCTATTAAATGGGAAAAGTATGCACGACCATGTATGTGATATGATGAACCACGTTTTTTAAAAAGCACAAGAAAAGAAAACACCAAAATGTTAGCATTTGTCCTGGGTAATAGGCCTATAAATGTTTTTATTTTCTCTTTTACATTTTCTACAAGGAGCATCTGTTACTTCTATAATCAGCATTGGTCTATGAGGTTACAAGCAGTCTTCAGAACCAGCCTCCCTGAGTTCAAATCCCAACAACAAACCAGGCCTCGGTTTGCTCATCTGTAGAATGGGGATAAAAAAATAGTACTTACTTTAAAGGCTAGTTATAGAGAGAGTTCTTAGAACAATGCCTTGTGCATTATAAACAGGTAGTAAATGTTACTACTATTCATCATCTGGGTGTTTGAATGAAACCAACATTGCCATCCACAACCACACTTTTTTAAGCCTCTGATACTTGGTGTCATCAGTGCTGCCTTGGCACTAGAAAGTGCCAGAGAGGTAAAAACATGAACTACAAGTTTTACAATCCATCTGGGCAAAAATCCTAAGTATTAATAGAAAAAAAAAAAAAAAAAAAAAAAGTTAAAACCCTTTAAACAAAATAAATAAAATTGCTGAGGGAAGTCAGGTTCTTAGTGGACTGACTGGAAGACTAGAGAGGAATAGTTTGGCAGTCTCCTTCTTCAAGATAAGGAATACTACTGGTTTTCCAATACTAGTTTGGAAGACAAGTATGACAGGATTTATGGCTAAATACCAAATGGTTTATTTTGCCTATGGCCTGAAAACAATACAAAGCAAGTCTGTATGCACTGCAAACTAACCAAATATTTTATTAAACCATTTACAAATTTAAAAGCTATGCTGGTGATGAAAGGAACAAAACCAATCACCACTTTAAAAAATCAAGAGAGGGGAGAATGGCTATTACGAGACCAGACTAAGGGACAGAGACAAAAACTAACACATAGAAGACGTACCTGTCTAACCCCTACTTACAAAATCACCTTCTCATCCAAGAGCCAGGTAAGGCAGAGGGCTTAGGCCAACACACCGCTTCCCTAGCAAGCTGTGGCGCCCAAGCCAGCAGACTCCCCATCCCTGCTTCATTTCCTTCTCCTCTGCCCAACTGTCTGCCCCGCTCCCTGCCACAAGGGAAGGGACGGAAGTCATGCTAAGATGGGACAGCACCCAGGCTGACAGTTTCAGGAAAACTGAAAGTGGGTGTTTCCCACAGAAGCTGAGGAGCTCTAGCCTCCAGTTTCAGAAAGCAGGAGGCAGTACGACACCCCAGATCTTACAAAGTTGACTGCCCCGTGCATTACTACCCAAGCACCTGGCAGTTGGGTACAGGCGAGCCTTTTCCTGCATCACTGTTGTCAGTGATGCCAACAAACCAAACTCTCAACAGACTCTCCATCGCGGTGGCCGCCCAGGACCCTGCACCTCTTCCGTGCCCATCAGTTACACAGGTTGTGCAGGGAGAATATATGCTCTGCAGGCTCTTGTGAGGCTGATGGGACAGCTGGATGTCTAAGGGAGGACTGGAGCACCCTAAGTACCTCGCCTCGGCAATTTATACCACAAATACCCAGGATGGAATATGTCCTAGAACAACCAGTTTGTGCTCTGCAATCCGGGCAGGGATAAGAAGCCTGCTGACCATTCTAGAATAGTGTCTGGTCCCTAGGCTTGACCTTCTCAACGACACACTCACTATTATCACCTTCGTTTTGAAGATAAGGTAACTGACGCTTGGAGAAGTGTAGTGGCTCAGCTGATATTTTAACTAGGAGGCAGCAAAATGGGGCTTTAACTTAGGTCAGGCCCAGTTCTTTTCTTAACCACTGATCACAATATTCTCTATCTTCCTTCAAATCAATTTGACCAGGAAGCAAATGTCATCGGGTACTGTGATCTTAAAATGGCAATTTGCTCAGTGCGCAGGGCACCCTGGCCTCTCAAGATGAGTTCTGCTACTCACAGCATCCTCCTCACACCCCCTGGGAGGGACTAAAGACCAACTGGGGCGGGGGAGGGCAGAGATTACTCACCCGCTTGTCCCATATCCGCACATCCCCGTCATGACTGGTGGCGAGGCAATTAGCATTTTTTTTATTCCATTTGACCTGTGAGGCACCGGCTGCAAAGAAGAATCAGGGGAAGAAAGCGGCTGCCCTCAACCCCCTGGCACCGCAGTACAGCGCCTCCAGAGCGGCTGGATAATGAGTTCCAGCTGAAGGAGAACAGAACCCTTCAGGTTCTGACTGCACCAGCTCCACCGTTAAAGAGAAAATGAGGCCAAAAAATAAATGAATTAACACATCGGAACAGGCTCAGAGTCACCTAATTGAGGAAATAATCTCACCCAGGAAAAAACTCCATGGGCTACCTCTGCGCAGAATCAGCAGGGAAACATGGTTTCTCCTGAGCAGCAGCTCAACATGGCTGTTGGCTGGCAACTGACTACTCATCACACAACCTGGCTCTTCACCATCCCCAGCGACCAGCCTGGCGCTCCCACTCAGAGAGCCTCAGCGCAATGCCTGCTCCTTCCCACTTACTCACCCACTTACTTACCTACTGAGGAGGGCAACCTTGGAGAAACAAAGGTTCCTGAACCTCAGCTGAAGAATAAGCCCCTGGGTTGCCCAGTTCTGCCCTCAGAAGGGTCTGCGCACCAGCCCCCTCCTGCACTCTCTCCTCCCAGCAGCGATTACACATGGCCACTGGCCCTGTGTTAAGTAAGGGAACGGGAACGTCCCCCACACTGTGAACCGAGTCCCTTCCCCACTCTGCCAACACAAAGAGGTAACAACAGTAACAAGGGAGCTATACGAGAGGAGGCATAGCGTGAGATGCCAGAGGGGCTGAAACCTGCGGAAAACTAGGACATATCAGCACTTCTAGCTGACTCTTAAAAATAACCAAGTTAATTAAGTTCAACCAGAACAACACAATGGCTCTCCTTCCCACCTCTTCTTGTCCTTGCTCAGACCACACATATTTCTCCCTTTGGGTGGGTGTTTATTACTGGGGACACCGTCATGGATCCAGGGCTTTGGAAGGCAACCTGATCCAAGAAGAGTGGGACTGACACATTAAGGACTCAGAATCTAACAGCAAATGGAGTTAAGACCCAGAAGTTATCCTTGCTTGGTTTCGGTGAGGGTCATTTGTTTGTTGTGGTTTTTTTGCTTGAGACACAGGGCATCTTAAGCCACCTAGGAATGAATGGTGGAGACCCCTAAAGGAGGAAGCTAGTGTAGGAGACCCAGTTTCTTTGCAAGAAAGGCTATAAGCTAGAGGAGAAAGTGAGTAGGAAGAGCCTGCCCCATTTCCTCAAGACAGATTACTCAAAGACGTCCAAAAGAAATATACTTTCCCCAGTGCAGGGGTCCATCAGACCATGAAGCCTTCCAAAGGGTTCTGGGAACCCCCTAATTCAATCTGTTCTACTAGGATCATGACAACAGGGTCAAACAGAGTTCCCAAATGTTAGATGTTCTGACAGAGACTACTCTGGGGTACACACAAGCTCTTGCTTACTCTCTACCCCAAAGGCATAAACAACGTGCTTAAGGAAGAGATAGGGACAACGGACTCTGAGAAGCAATACTAGCCAAGGTTGCACCTTCGGGGAATGTTAAATTAAGCAGCTTACCAAAATCCACAGCCTCTCATTTGCCTCTTTTCTCCCAGGGCAGCTTTGCCACCACTGAGAAATCTCACTGAGGTACAAAAAAAGAGGGAAATCTCCCACCTCTCTTCTTTAGAGGACTTAAAACAGAAAAGAAAGCAATCAGAACAAGTGGGCTGAAAAAAAGAACTGTCTTTCTTTCTACAGCTCCTCCACGACCAGCCTAACTTAGAAACCTCCAAGTAGAAGCAACAAAACCCCAGGGAGGTAACTGAGGCATTGACAGACCATTTGTATCTTTATTCAGTTGGATGCCCTCTGCAACCACGTCTGTGGGCCATCATGTGTCTCAGATCGTAAGCACCTAAAAGCCAAGGTGGCGGGAATAAGGAAGGGGAAAGGGGGCTGGGGTCCAGAGCAACAGGTTTATTAAGCACTTGGCACAGAGGCACAGGTGCTTGATTCCCACCGCCATTTAACAAACATTTACAGAGCATCTCCTCGGGTCAGACAGGTGGCCTGACCTTTGGTCTACAGCGCTGAACAAAACAGACATGGTCCCTAACTGCACAGGACAGATGATCCACCTGCTTAATACAGTAGTGGTGCCCAATGTCTCTAAATGATGAGGCGTGGAGATGTGGCAGAAAAAAGAAGAATCATGTATTCATTTTGGAGCAACCACCAAATGTGAATTCAAATGTACCGAAAAGATACAAAGGAGCAGGATTTAAGAGACAGATAATGTCTGTTTTTAACAAAGATGCCAAAACACAATACTGATCGGGCACCTGTGTGGGACAGTCAGTTAAGTCGCCAACTCTTGGTTTCAGCTCAGATCATGACCTTGGGGTTGTGAGATAGAGTCCCACATTGGGCTCTTCGCGCTCAGTGCAGAGTCTGCTTAGATTCTCTCCCTCTCCCTCTGCCCTCCCCCGGCACCACCCTTTTTCTCTTTCCAAAACAATCAATTTTCAAAACACAATATTGATGACTGGGCTTCATCACTGTAAAATATACCAGTTATATGCCCAAATTCTACTCTCCGTAAATACGCCGTAACAGCCCCAAAGCAGAATTCCAAAAACAGTCAATTCCAACTGAGCAATGAAAACAGGGGAACCAGAAAGTAATTTCGAAGTTTCAGTACATCCACATTAAATGAAAACATGGGGTCACAATCAGCATAATCTAGATTATGGGAAAACCACAGGACAAACAACCTGGTTTCTTCAATAAATAAAACTCAGGAAAAGAAAAATAAACCAAAAGAGGAGACAGAGAAGAAATCTACCAATTGTAAAAGATGAGAAATACATCAACCACTTATAAGTATGCTTTTTATCTGGATTCTGACTTAAGTAATTCGTAAAACAACAACCGAGATTAGGGAAATCTGAATACCGCTTAAATATTTGATATTAAAGAGCCACTGTTAACATTTTTAGGTCCGTTTATGGTATTGTGGTTATGTTTTCTTACAGGATTCTTCTCTTGTAGATACATCACTTACTGAAATATTTGCTGAGGAAATGATATGACACCCAGGACACGCTTCAAAATAATTCTTTTTTTTTTTTTTAAGTAGGCTTCATGCCCAATGCAGGGCTTGAACTCACAACCTTGAGATCAAGACCTGAGCCGAGATCAATAGTCAGATGTTTAAATGACTGAGCCACCCCACCCAGGCACCCCTTCAAGATAATTCCTAAAGAGATGGGAGTTGGGGGTGGGACAGTGGGTGGAGGAAAAGATGAAATAAGTAAGACTGGCTAGACAGTGACAGCTGCTAAAGCTGGATCGTGAAAACAAAGCAATTTCATCTTCTGTTTTCATACATGTTTGAAATTTCCACAATAAAAAGTTTAAAAACAAACCATTTTGGCTCCTGTCCTTGAATCCTGAAATAAGTTCCTGACTACGTTCAGCAGTCCTGACTCTAACTTCCGAGAACAGCCTGAAGAAAGCCCCTTACCATGAGGGACTTAAAATCCCACCCAGCCAAGCCAGGGACTGGGGCAGGGGCGGTTCCATGAGGGAAGGGATGGAAGGAATGAACCAGACCCGGGGGGAGCACACACTCACCTACAGCAGACAGCGCAACCGTGGGCTTCCTTGTATCTCTGGAATAGAAAAGTCAGAGATCAATGCCCGATTTGTACGCCACCATCCACCTGGTACTTTCCACCCTCTGAACACAGTTCTCCACTCCCCTTTCAGTGCATGCTTAGAGTTCAGAAGGAACCTGAGGGCCTTAAAAACAAGTGTAAAGAGAGGCCTATCTCCCTTCAGGGACAAACCTTCTCAACTGCTTCAAATGAGCCAAGTCTGAAATTCAAATCACAGTTGTAGCCACAGAAAGCAAACGACATGATTCAGCATGGCCTGTGTGACCCTAATGGAGGGGTGGAGGAAGCCAAAAGAATCCCCTCCCGGTGCCATTTCTCCTAGTGGCAATGAAGTGATAGTCATGGAGGCATAACTCTGCAAGGACCATCCTAGCAGCACTTCAAAGCTGGAGTAAAAAACTACTCTCATACTCGCAGTCACTAAGGCAGAGAAGCAGCCCAAGGGTCCACCAACAGATGAACGGATAAACAAAATGTGGTTTATACATACAGTGGACTACTACTCAGCCTGAAGATGGAAGGAAATCCTGTCACATATGCTACAACATGGATGGACCTTGAGGACATTACGGTAAGTCAGAAAACTCAGTCACAAAAAGACAAATACCGCATGATTTCACTTCCACTTGTATGAAGTATCTCAAGTAGTCAAATCCACAGAAACAGAAAGTGGGAAGGTGTGTAATGAGTAGAGTTTTAGCTTTGTTAAGATGAGAAAGTTCTGGGGACCTGTTGGGCAACAATGTGAATATATTTTACTGAACTGTATACTTAAAAATGGCAAAGGGGGGGGCGCCTGGATGGCTCAGTTGGTTGAACGTCTGACTCATGATTTCGGCTCAGATCACGATCTCAGGGTTGTGACACAGAGCCCCGCGTCGGGCTCTGAGCTGGGTGTGGAGCCTGCTTGAGATTTCCCTCTCTCCCCCTCTGCTCCTCCCCCTGCTCTCTAAATACATACATACATACATAAATAAAATCTTTTTAAAAAAATGGTGAAGATGGTAAATTTTATGTTTTGGGTTTTTTGACCACAATTAAAAACAAAACAAAAACAAACCCTACTCCTGGATAGAATGGGAGACTCTCAGAGAGAGAGATTCCTGGTTTACTACAAAGCCAGAGGGCAACTTCTCCACCAAATGGTAATGTGACAGAACTGCTCTACGAAGGGAGAAGGGAACAGACGTTTATTAAGAACTTACGACATGCCAGGCCCTGGCGCTCCTTCACTTGTCACTTAACGAAGAGTAACCCTGAGAGGTGGCTCAGTGGCACGTACGAGGGGGCGGAGGGGAATGGAAGCCTCACAAAGAGCACGGCACACGTGCCTTAGAGCACTGCCTGCTGGAGCAGATGTGTGTCTGTACCCATCACACCCCCCACCGTCACCTGCCACTTCAGCTAAACTTCTGCTCAACTTCCAAACGCCAGCACCTATGTTTCTGTGCCAGAGGGATTTCCCTGCTTGCTGAAGCCCATTTCGCAAACCTCTGTGACAGGCCAGAAGCGCCAGGGAAGTGAGGCCACAAGGGACAGGCTTCAACCAATGACTGAGAGTGGATGGCACCCCCACTTCCTGAGCCCTCGAGGGTGGGACACTTCTGAGAAGGGAGTTTTGCACTAGCACCTGGCAGTCCCCAGAAGGAGTGACCTCCACCTGTTCACAGTGGTACCTAGGTGGATAACACGCCCTCTACCTGTAGCCTTCTAGTCTTGTCTCTTTTCTCTATCCCCCACCAGCATTTCTGTCACTTCCTAAACAATGTGCTTGCAATGTACCCCCATCTCAAGGTCTGCATCCAAGGGAAACCAAACTAAGACCACTGATCTCTAAAACAAAGGTCCCAGATTGTCCCACAGCCTGGTGGTTTGGCCTTTTAATTGTTCTTACTTGATATCCCAAATGTAGATGTAGGTGTCCACAGAGCTGGTAACCAGGAGATCTGGCTCAAACACGGCCCAGTCCAAGTCACTGGGAACATGGAAAATAAACAGAACGACAATGAAGAGAAAAAATTCAGAGTCCAGTTCCAAAGCACCAGCAGATTTAGTTTCTAGTGGCTTCAGAGAGTCACCATTAATGGGTCTCCTTAATATGACTTAGGGTGGCAATCTCCAAACATCTTTGGGAATGAACAAGACTTAACTGAGCTCCAAAGGAAACTTTCAGGTTCTTCCCCCTGTCATCACCAGCTATACTATCACTTGCTCCCAAAAAAGAAATGGAGGATTTCAACTTCAAACACACACACAAACACACAAAGCAAAAACACAAAGTAATTTTTGACTTCTCATTCTCTAAATCAGATTCAACCACAGGTACCTTAAGTAAAACCAACATCTCTTAAAGCAGTGGCAAACTGCCACGTTGCCACGTAGCGTTTAAGAAGGGCAAGTCCTCCCTACCCAGGTCCTCCCTCCCAGAAAGGCAGTTCCTGCGCAATTAACACAGGCCAGAGGCCTAGCCTTTCCCAGCACTTCCTGGATCAGCTTCCCCACTCCTGCACTCCCTGCTTGCTACTTCTTAGGAGGAGTTTTCCCCATCCAGAGAGAGTGACCTAAGTCAGGATGAGTCAAGAAACACTCCAGAGGCCAAGGCCACAGGCGGGAGGCGACGGTGCAGCTGGATAACCAACTCTGACGCAGGAGCTCTGTGTGGTGCCCCACAGCTTCTGGAGAAAGAGCAAAGGGTTGCATCCTGCTCTCTGTACTCCTGGGCACTGCCAATAGTGAGTGGAGCAATTCTGCTGGCAGAACTGTATCTCCCTCCCATGGCAAAGATCAGCTCTAATCCTTTACTCCAGACTGGGCTGTACCTGTCTGAGTGTCTCCTGGGATCGGGGTTAGCAGTTACACGAATGCTGGTTCCTAAATACTGGTTGATCTTCGCTGTGAGAGCCATCACTACCATGAACGCTAAGGACTCAGCAGCCACCCGCAACCAATGCAACACAGATGGTCAGGCCATGGAAGGAGGATGGTGTCTTCATTTCAGTTCCCACAGGACAATGACAAAGTGAGACAGGCCAGGAGCTGCGGAAGGCTGGTGCCTACCTGATGACACGAGTGTGGCCTTGTAAGGTTGTGCCAACTTCCCCGCTGCCATCTTTCCACTTATAAAGGTCGACTCGCTGGTTACTCTGAAAAGAAACAAGGGAAAGAAGGCAGCCAGTAACTCATCAGAACATATGCTCTCATTGCAATCTGCCTAGGGCTGAGAAGAGGAAGCCATGCAGAAACCAACGTGCATGGCAGAGATCCTACACACTGACTTCCTTACAAAGCCATCAGAAATGATGACACTTAACATCTGAGCCAACCTCAGCTCAGTACATAGGACTCTAAAGGGCAGTGCTGTCTTCAAAGTGAACCTACCCTGAGCAGGTACAGTTGAACTGAAGCTACAGAGGCACTACTGAGCACGTGCGTGATGGGTTATGGAGATGTCCCCTGGCCGCTAGAGGGACCACCTCCCAACTCAGAAGGTCACACACCTGTCTCTCCAGCTGCTGTCACACTAGATGTTTTTAGTTTGCCCTTCCCACTTATCAAACATCTGGAGTCCTTCCACCATGCTTTAAAAACACACATGCATGAGAAAGAAAACAGAACTAACACCAAAGAGGTGTCTTAGAAGGCAAAATTATACAAGATTCCTTGAAATATGCCTATACCGAATTTCTTAAAGGGTTAAGTAAAAAGACAGAGGAAAAACTGGCCAGAAGAAACCACACTACAATAGGGAAAGGAGGAAAGAAAAAGCTACATTTCACTGAAAGAAACTACAAGCCAGCAAAATATCCAAATATCATGAACTTATGAAACACACCAAAAGTGAATAAAGATTATAATACTCTGTTTACTAATAGATATCTAATAATTTCTGAACTGATATAGAAGATGCAGGTACATTAATATCTATATATTACCAAACTGATTTTCATTTTAGCTCAGAGACAGACAGATGTACAAAGTTCTGAGGTTTTTATCCAGAAATGCCAATTTCCAATTCTAAATAGATAAGGTTCCTGGTCGAAAGGTTAGGATTCAAAACAGAATCCAATGAGAACAGGAATGAGAAGTAAAGTCCCCTCATCTTACAATACTATCCCCTGTCATTTCCAGAGGCTCTGCTAGTGCCAGTCCACACACTAGGAATCGTAAGAGCCCTGCCCCCTGCTCTTTCACACCATGCTGCACACTGGCTGTCATCACCCACGTTACAGGGGAGGCGGAGTCGGGAGAGCACTAGGGATAAAATAGTGAGTGTCAAAACTAGGACTTGACCTCAGACGTGCCTAACTCCAAAGCTCTTTCTCCTGAAAAAGGTTGTCTTCCAACCAAGAGCAGTAAAAGAAAAAAATCAATAAATTGAACTTCATCAGAATCAAAACTTTCATATATCAAAGGACATTATCAATAAAGTAAAAAGACGATCTACAGAATCGGAGACATATTTGAATATCATATCTCTGGAGCACCTGGGTGGCTCAGGGGGATAAGCAGCCGACTCTTGGTTTTGGCTCAGGTCATGATCTCAGGGTCATGAGATCGAGCCCCGAGTTGGGCTCTGTGCTCAATGGGGAGTTTGCCTGTCCCTCTCCCTCTGCTCCTCTCCCTGCTCTCCCTATCTGTCTAAAATAAATAAATAAAACTTTCAAAAATCATATCTCTGATAAGAATCCAGTATCAAGAATATATAAAGAACTCTGAAAACTTGGCAGCAAGATGCTCAACATCACTAGTCATTAGTCAAATGTAAATGAAAACCACAGCGAGATATCACTTTATACCCACTACAATGGCTGTAATTTAAAAATTAAAGAAAAAAAGGGTGCCTGGGTGGCTCAGTCAGTTGAGCGTCTGCCTTAGGTTTGGGTCATGATCTGGGAGTCCTGGGACCGGGGCCCTGTGTCAGGCTCCCTGCTCAGCAGGGAGTCTGTTTCTTCCTTCTCCCTCTGCCCCTCCCCCTTGCTTGTGCTGTCTCACGCACCCTCTCTCTCTCAAATAAATGAAATATTTTTTAAAATAAAAAAATAAAAATTAAAGAAAGAAAAACAGAAAACAATTTTGGTGAGGATGTAGAGAAACCGGAACCTTCGTCCATTGCTGGTAGGACCATAAAACCATTCAGTTACTGTAGAAAAAAGTCTGATCGTTCCTCAGACTTAGCATATGACCCTGCAATTCCACTCCTAAGTATATACCCAAAAGAACTGAAAACAAGTAGTCAAAGAAGTACATGTACACACGTGTTCATTTCTGCCTTACAACAGCCAGCCCAAATGTTCACCAATGAATGAACCGTTAAATAAATCTGTTACAGCCGTACAATGGAACAGTACTCGGCCATAAAAAGGAGTAAAGCACCGATTCATGCTACAACAGAGAAAAGAAAGTAGAGACAAAAGGCACGTACTGTATGGTTCCGTTTATATGAAATATCCAGAACAGATAAATCCACAGAGACAGAGCACAGACTGGTGGTTGCCAGGGGCTGTGAGGGGGAATTCGGAGAAACTGCTAAATGGTAAGGTGTTTTACTTTGGAGTGATGGAAATGTTTGCGAACTAGAGAGGGGCATAGTTATATAACATCATGAATGTAGTAAATGACATTAAATTGTCCACTTTAAAATGACTGTCAAAAAAATAAAAAGAAAAAAAAGAAAACAACTGTCAAAAAAAAGGGGGGGGGCTATCTCACCGCTGGTAAACAAATGCAGTGTTAATTCACCCGGGCCGAGTACTGACTGACCAGCCTAAATCAGTGGCTTCTAATCAGGGGCGATTTTGCTTCCCAGGGACATTTAACAACGTCTAGGGGCATCTTCAGTTGTCATGATGGCGGGGAGGGTGAGGAGGCCACAGGTACTTGTAGACAGAGACTAGGGTGCTGCTTGATCTCTCACAATGCACAGGGCAGCCCCTGCCACAAAGAATTGTCTGGCCTGAGATGTCACTAGTGCCGAGACTGAGGACTCCCGGACCAAATGATCAGGGCCTGAGGGTGAGAGGGGAGAGAAAGTCCTAAAGGTATAAACCAACAAAAAGAACACTGTTCGTAACACACGGGAAAGGGGTCGGGAATGGGAAAGCAGTAGACTTGCCCTCCCTTCTCCTTCGGAACAGTCCCCTAAACTAGCTCCACCTCAGACGTCTACGGTGAGAGTCAGACAGTCAGATTCTATTTTGGAAATGACGGGGAAGAGCAGCTTTTTGTTCCTTCTAAAGCTGACAGTGTTGCTCTTCTTTCTCCTTCTTCAGATGCTTTCCTCTCACAGACTGTCATTTCTGATAAGAACAGACGCAGACAGCACCATGAATGGTTGCATCACCTGGATGATAAGACGGGTTCCTTTAAATACAGTCCTCCTGGCCCAGTGCAAAAGAAGCCAAAGGTTTAGATTTCTAATCATTCTAGGAGAATAGAATGCTAATAGAGAATCTGGCGAAAGATCCCAGAGATGATCTAGCCCACATCTTTTTTCGGTCATGAATCCCTTGGAAAATCTAATAAAATGTCTGCATCTTTTCTCTGGAAAAATTCACATATAAATAGGCACATAAAATCTCAGGGGGTTAGCTGATCTAATGAATCCCAATCAAGACAGAATCTCTTCCATTGAGTGGAAGGGTGTGTGGAGTCTTCTGATCCCTCTGAAAGCAATAAAGGTCAGAGTCCCTGGCCAGTTACCTTTCTGCCAGTGAAAACAGGTTCCTATCACACACAGAAATGGAGGCATCTACTCATTTCCCTTTCAAAATCTGGAGCCTCAGAAACACAAGACCCGACACCACGGGTACCAGCAAATCTGCTCACGTCTACAAACACACATGCGTACATGTGTATATATCTGTCAGTAATTTGCTTCAATCTTCCTTTTAGAACCACCCATACTTCTTTTCTGCCTGAGCAGTGAGGGTTACATTCTCTTCTCTACATATAACACAGACTTACTGGCCCCAGCTCACACTTTTAAAGGCCTTTTCCTGTAACTCTTTAAATGAGCTCACCGAAGCTGCAAAATAGTGTGCGAAGCTGTCATGAGGATTCCACTGCACAGCTCCAATGTCCCATTTGCTCTGGCGAGAGATCTTTCGGTGACCTTCGAAAGGGGCATCTAGATTAACGATGTATAAGAATCGGCGGCTAGGAAAACAACATCAACATCATAACGGTATAACAGCATTAGCATTAAGACAGAAAAGCACATCTGGAATTACAAACGGTTTGCAAACAGTGCTCAAAAAATCCCCGGATGTGTATGACATTTATCTACTCTGAAAGGCATACGAGTGACAAGAGGACGTCAAAGTGAGTGTTAAGCAAGCAGGAGCCACATCCCTGTGAGAGAATGTGGCTTTCCCCCTGGATCCTCGGAAGTCTGACATCTGCCCACTGGATTCAGCTCCAAGCCTCTCCGGTCTTTCCCAATCGCCCCACTAGGGTTGGTCCCTGCTTCCACACTGCTCCCACTGTGTGGTTTATATTGTGACGGTAGCATTTATCTCTGTAGAACTACTGATGGTAAGCCTTCGGTCCTGAACCGACTGAGCGGAATAGGGACCGTGTCTCCAATCTCTACATGTCCCTCCTCACCAGGCACAGTGCTTTGCATTCAGTAAACGTGCGTCACACACACATCACTCATCCCTTAGCCAACTATCCCGGAGAAAATCTCAAATTCCCTTGCAAGTTGACGACCTGGTGAAAGCAACTAAATCAAGCCTATCAGGAAGGAAATGATAACCAATAAAGTAATAATGAAAATAACATACTGAGCACTGACAATGTTCAAGGTACCAATCAACATAAAGGCTCTGAAAACAGGAGTGTCTTGTGTTCACCTATCTTCCCTTTGCTTTAAGTGAAAAATCCTTGGTGTGTGAATCAACGTCTCAGCAGCCATTAGCTGTCGTTAGATCCAAGCCCCTGGGTATCACTGAGGATAGGTGGGCTCAATGATAAAGAAAAGGATGAATCGTCCCTGCTCAGAAGAGATAGGAAATGCAAGTTAAAATGGCACATAAAACTCTAGCAGAAACCCTACAAGAGAGAGCTGGGGGAAGCAGGAAAACACAGGCAAGACACAAATTCACAGAACTTCCGGAACTTCTGGTGCAGAACAAAGATCTACAATCTCTGACCCCCTCCGAAGGAATCACCTGATCCTGTAGTAGGGAGGCTGGCATCTCTCCATTAGCACCGACAACAGGGAAAGGCCGAGAGCTATCCATACGGGGCCCGTGTCAACAGGGGAAGTCAGAGGCATTACAGAGCAACGGCAGCGCTGCAGAAAATGACCACTTCAGGATAAACACGTCTGACTGAACATCCATGTTTATCTTCATCCCCCCCCCGAAGACCCACAAAAGTAAGGATAAAAACATAAAACAGAGAAACCCACAAAGACAAAGACAAAGAGAGAGGAAGTGAATAGCACATGGACAAATGGTAACTGATGGAAAGAAAGCAAACACCCACGTGCCTATAGAGGGGAAGTGAATGAGAGGCAAGCTGATTCACGCTGCAGAACCGAGGCCGGCCCAGGAGCTGGAGGCTTCGGCCTATGGCTGGAGAACCAAAAGCAGAACAGAAGAGGCATGGCTTGAAAGAGCACTAAGGACAGCAGTTTATGCACACCACAGAGCCAGGTGACCACCTCTCCTTCACCCGGGTGGAGGGGGAGACATGCTTTAGAGAAATGACTTGAGCGGAGCCCCAGGCCTGGGACAACAGGCACAGCAGCGTGTAAGGATGAGTTGTGCTCAAAACAGGGCACGAGGTGGGAGTACGAGGCCCCCCGGCCTCTTTCCTACTCAGCGCTCCCAACACTGAGCTTTTGTCTTGGGACAATGACAAGTGACAAGAGGATTGTTCTCAGGGGAAAATGACTAGCCCCCCCCCCACCCAAAAAGCAAGTAAGTTAAGAACATAGAACCCTGGAGTTAATGACATCTGGGCACCCTCTGAGAAAAGGGGTCTGGTTCCCACACGATCTCCCTCCAATGAACCCCCACCAACACACATGTAAACTGATCACTCTTTGACAGTAACAGAGAGCCAGTGAGTATCAGTCACCAGAGGAAACACGAAGGACAGGAACCAACAGGATCGAAAGAAAAAAAAAAAAAAAAGGAAATAGGTAGTGCAGAGGAAAGAAGAAACCTAGAGCGAACAATGACAGAGAGGTAAAAGAAGACAAGGTAAAGAACAGAGAACAAGAGAGAGCGCCTGGAAACGAAAAGCATAACTGAAATAAAGAAATCTGATAAAAGAGTGGGAAGTTAAAGCTGAAGGAAACTCACAGAATAAAAAATAAAAAGGACAAAAAGAGAATTCACATAGGATATCCAACACGGACTAGGAGCAGCTCCAGGAAGAATGAGAGCAGGAAGTACAGGGGCAGAAATTACCAAAGACGCAGTGCAGGAAAACTTCTCCAAACTGAAAGACACAGGCTTCCAGAATGAAAGGGCCTTCCGACAGTGCTCAAAATTACTCTGGACCTTAATCTGAAAGGAGATCATGAGGGTGTACGTATTTGTAAATTTACTTGAGCTGTTCACTTAAGTACATACTTTATATATTTTCAAGTTCCATGTAAGAATACGAAATGGTGAACCTTCAAGGTCTTGTTGAAAAATAAGACGGATATATATGTATCTAAGAGCACACCAAAACAGGAATGCTCGCCTGATTTCCAGTGAAGTGATCCCATTCCCTCCCAGGATGCTACAATGACAACAGCCACATCGGTGAATGCAGAAAAGTCCAACATTTGAGACACAGTTATTCCTTAGCACCTCTTGTATTTTATGGGTTGTTAATACGGCTACATGATGCCAAGTAAATTTATGATTCTGTTTAGATAAAACAAGGAATGATGTTAAAAAAATAAAATACTATAAAAAAGAGGAGCCCTCCAAGTGCCCAGCACAATGAATGAAAAAAAGACATACACCAAAGCAATCACAGTAAAAAATTTCACACACCTGGACGTAAAAGTAACACTAGAGACAAAGATAGCATTTTAAAGCTTCCAAACACAAAAAATAGGTCACAAAGTCCAGAATCAGAATGGTATAGGACCTCTCAAAATTACTCTGAGAAAAGAACCCCAAATACTGATTCAACCCAAAAATTGTTATATAACTATGTTGGAAGGAGGGGGAAGGTCACGTAAGGGACTCACAGAGGAAAATAAAAGTGCTAAATCCTCATCTATTTTAGGAAGTCACTTTGTTGTTATCTATGACAGATAAATCAAGACACCAAGTATATGTATACTATCTGGAAAAATGGAGGCAACCCCAAAGAGACAGCTAAAAGAGTCTCAACTAGTTGTTTCTAGTGAGTGGGATCAGTGGTAGGGAAAAGGTGAGGTAGGATTCTGCTGTCTGACAATAGAACCCTTGTAATGTTATACTGACTTTTTCAATTAAATATATGTATTCCCTTAATTAAAAAAAAAAGGTCTAAAAACTCAGTAGTTAATGAATAATATATCCCCAAACCCGTGACCTGCACACTTGAAATGGGTAAATTGCACGGTCTGTGAATTATATCTCAATAAAGCTGTTTTTTTTTTTTAAGTGAGTGCGGAGGTGGCAGAGGAGAGACATACGAATTGTTCCTTATCTGTGCATCCAGTATGACACAAGAAAATGGTATTGGTAACTGTCTCTGGGGAGAGGAGCCAAAGGGGGGAGGAAAACTTACTTCTTAATGTATAGCCTTTTGAATTATTTAAATGTGTGCTACATTTTTTAAGGTAAATTAAAATATGATTTCAAAATAAAACAATGAAACAGAAAATAATTCGTTAATTTATAAGTGGGTTCACGGGTGCCCTGGCTGGCTCAGTCAGTAGAGCACGTGACTCTTGATCTCCGGGTTGTGAGCTCGAGCCCCACGTTGGGTGCAGACACACTTAAAAATAATATCTTTTTAAAAAAAATTATAAATGGGTTCATAAACAACTAAGTTAATGAAAACAGAGCAAACTTAGAGAGGTAGTGACTATGAAAGGGGAGGGGAGAGTCTGGCCATTAAGTGGCATCACACTGAACAATGGTGATGTGATTAGCAAATGCTGGGATGGTGCTTTGTTGCCAGATCTTAAAAATGCTGGGCCAGAAGACACCACAGAGATTATGTAGTTCAATTTCTTCATAATGAAATCAAATTCCTTCACAAGAAAACTGAAGTCCAGGGAGGCCAACTGGATAAATGTCCCGGGACTCATTAATTAATGGCATTGCCAAACTAGAACCCAGATGCCCTTCATCCTGGTAACTACCTGAGACCATACCAGAAAGCACTCTTCTGCAGAGTCCGTGCAATAAACAGAAAACTGCAATTCCAAGACCAAAGTCCCAGTCACAAAAATTTCAAAGGAATTTTATTGCTTACATGTTAGGGCAGAGACAAAAAACAATCCCTCTAAATAACCCCAAGGTCACTAGGAGAGCAGAACTAAACTCTATGACCACAATCCTTACAGAGAAAGAGTATTTTCTAACTTCCCAGAAGCCTCTTGATTTGCAATTTGTTCCCAGAAATCGCAGCAGAGGAACACTGCAAGCTCACTTACCCGGAAAGCACAGCATGCTGCCCCAGACAGTCCACAGACATCGCAGTCGCCTGTGAGAGAGAACACACATTCAGTTCCGCCAGCAAAGCCAGCTCAGGCTGGAGAAGACAGGCGGGTAGTCACATCGGGGTCTTCCTCTTCCTAAGGCCCGGGGAAGTCCCAGCTGGCAGGTATGACTCGTTGCTTACAGTGGATGCTTTTACCCCCTTCTAATCCTCATCCCCATCTCACACTCACCTGCCACAACGGGTGGTTGCTATATGTTCCCCAACACCAGGATTACACACAAGCAACCTGGCATATTCTAAATTGCTAAGACATAATCTTAGGACCCTCAGAGAATCTAACTACCTCGGAGCTAACAAAGCTACTAAGACCCCTTCCACTTCCAAACAAAACCTAACCTGGGACATCACACATGCACACACATACACACCCACGCACACACCATACCAGGTCACCCCACCCCACCCCCTTTCCAAAGGGCATAGACTCCACCTCCAAGCCAAATGGCAGGCAAGTGGTAATATTCAAACACCACCCGTGCTGAATCCATGGTCATAGTCTTGTTATTGAGATGCTCAGCTCCCATTTAATCTGAGATTTCTAGCACATTCTAATGATTTCCATTTCCCAGGTCTCCCAGTTCCTAGGGGGCACCATCTTTTCAGGATCCAATGTCCAATTCTCAAAAGACCAGACTGAATCAAATGAATTTGCATTCAGGCTGAAGCATGAGGGTGACTTTAATCATGGCAGTTATAGCCTTAAAGTCTCTTATTTGGACAAGTCCAAATCCTGCTGCATTCTCAGGACATTGTTGCTCATGCTCATACATCCTCAAGAAATGTGTCACAGGTAATACTGGGGACGAGAAGCCAGAGCGCTCTCACTGGAGGCTAAGACGTGATTGTTATGCACCCTTCATCCCACTAGAGTCGTGAGCAGAGAAAAGCCCAGCTGGAAAGGCAGGCAGTGAAATGCGATGCGATTTCCACACTCTTCTGAACAATTTGTAGACAAAGGTATGAAAGAAGGCAAGATGGTACCTCCAACTAGAGGCAGTACAATCTTTCTACAGGGTGTGTGGTAGGCAGAATCTGAAGCTGGCTCCAACATTCTGGGCCCTTGGTGCACACACACACTCTCCCCATTATTCAAACACTAATCTAGGTGCTGTTGAGAAGGGATTTAGCAGACGTGATTAAGGACCCACATCAGCTGACCTTAAGATAAAGAGATCTGAAACAACCCAAATGGCCATCAGCAGGTGCATGGATAAACAAAACATGGTATACACATACAATGGCCTACATACCATGATATGGATGAACCTTGAAAATATTATGCTAAGTGAAACAAGCCAAGCACACAAGAACAAATATCGCATGATTCCACTTACATGAGGTACCTAAGACAGGTAAATTCATAAAACCAGAAAGTAGAATAGAGGTGGCAGGGGGTGGGGAGTGGGGAATGGGGAGTTAATGTTTAATGAGTACAGAGTTTCTGTCTGAAATTTTTTTTAAAGATTTTATTTATTTATTTATTTATTTATTTATTTATTTGATAGAGAGCACAAGCAGAGGGAGCGGCAGGGCGAGAAGGAGAGGGAGCCAGATGCAGGGCTCAATCCCAGGACCTTGGGATCATGACCTGAGCCGAAGGCAGATGCTTAACTGACTGAGCCACCCAGGCACCCCCAGAGTTTCTGTTTGAGATGATGAAAAGTTCTTGACGGTTGTGGGGCGACAGAGAAACCCAATCCCATCAGCCCTTTAAATCAAGGTCTAGAGGTCAGAGACAGAGGCAGTCAGAGATTCTAAGGGTGAAGTATTTAATGTGAGGAACACTGTTGCTGGCTGTGGAGAAGGTGGGACCGCATGGCAAGGCCCTGAAAATGGCCTCTAGGAGCTGACAGTGACCCCTAAATAACAACCAGCAAGAAAACAGGGACCTCGGGGGCACCTGGGTGGCTCAGTCAGCTCAAGTCAAGATCTCACAGTCGCGAGGGGCGCCTGGGTGGCTCAGCCGTTAAGCGTCTGCCTTCCGCTCAGGTCCCGATCTCAGGGTCCTGGGATTGAGCCCTGCTCGGCGGGAAGCCTGCTTCTCCTTCTCACAGGCCCCTTGCTTGTGCTCCCTCTCTGCTGTCTCTCTGTCAAATTAAGAAATAAAATCTTAAAAAAAAAAAAAATCTCACAATCGTGGGATCCCATGCTGAGTGTGCCTCTGCCCTCCCCCTAACCCCCATACCCCTGCTCTCCGGTGCTCTCTCTCCCTCCCTCTCTCTCTCTCAAATAAACAAACAAAATAAATCTTTTAAAAAAGAGAAAGAGGGGCGCCTGGGTGGCTCAGTCGTTAAGTGTCTGCCTTCGGCTCAGGGCGTGATCCCGGAGTTCTGGGATAGAGCCCCGCATCGGGCTCCTCCGCTGAGAGCCTGCTTCTTCCTCTCCCACTCCCCCTGCTTGTGTTCCCTCTCTCGCTGGCTGTCTCTATCTCTGTCAAATAAATAAATAAAATCTTTAAAAAAAAAAAAAAAAGAGAAAGAAAAGGGATGGGTCGCTTATCTGGCTCAGTGGAAAGAGCATGCAACTCTTGATCTTGGGGTCATGAGTTCGAGCCCCATGTTGAGTGCAGAGATTACTTTAAAAAATAAATAAATAAATTTAAAAAATAATAAAAGACATCAAGCCTATTTTAAATAAATATATAATTTTTTTAAAAAGGAGCACCTGGCTCTGACTCAGTTGGTAGAGCACGTGACTCTAGATCTCAGGGGTCATGAGTTCAAGCCCTGTGTTGGCAGTACTGGTGTCTTAAAAAAATGAAAGAAAAAAAGGAAGAAAGGAGGGGAGGGAGGGAAAGGAAGAAAGAGAAATAAACGGGTATTGTTTCAAGCCACCAAGTTTGTGGTACAGTGATAAGAGAGTGGTCTAGTAATAAGAATAATAATAATGATAATAAAAGTCAGGCCCTTTGACTCAAAAATTCCACCTCCAGAATCCAGCCAAAACACAGAAAAACTTTTATACACAGAGTTGCTTATTTCATGTTATCTACAAGTAAATGGTGCATATTTATATAACAATATTCTCAAAAGGTTTAAAAATGACACGGAAAAACGCAGGAACCAAGACTGCAAATAGAGTACCATAACTCACCGTATCCCTTTATCAGAGGAAGTTATTTTTAAAAAGTAAGACACAAAAGCACACCCAACTGATATGTCCCTACTCCTACCCCAGAAAAAGGGGGCTGACACCATGTTCGTAGCACATTAAGGAGGGTCATGGTAGGCTGTCCCAAATGGAGAATGGAGAGGAAGAGAAGGGCACCTAATCAGAGTAAAGCTGGCGCTCTGTGGGGGACAGGAGTCCCCCTGGAGGCCTCCTCACCTCAGGCACCAGGCAGGGAGCGACTGAGAGATGCTAAGTCTGGGAGTCAGGGGGTTAAGAACCACAGGAGCCACAGGATCCTACTACATGAGAAGGAGCGGAGACCCAGTGATGGCTGAGAGAGAGAGAAGGAAATTTCCCAGCAGCCGGCAGGAAGGGGCTTGGGCCAGATTACAGACAGTATATAGGAGTAAAGGAAAGCGGTATTTTATACCACGGTAGGAACTGAAAT
Source organism: Ursus maritimus (assembly GCF_017311325.1). Classification (NCBI taxonomy): domain Eukaryota; kingdom Metazoa; phylum Chordata; class Mammalia; order Carnivora; family Ursidae; genus Ursus; species Ursus maritimus. The sequence continues at coordinate 28,659,847 of NW_024424341.1, forward strand.
TTCAATCAGCTACTTATGCCTAAAAAACACTGAAGAAAGTCTATCAGAATGCTTAGATGGCAGTCGTTCCTATGGGGTTTTTGTTTCATTCCTCCACATGAGCCTATGTTTTTGTATTATTTACATATTCACATGATTTTATAATAAAAAATACTATCTTTCAAAGGCATCCCAAGCCTCTTCTGTTTCCACGCCTCTCTTCCTGGCCTGGAGCTCTCCAGGCCTGCCATCTGGCCTACAGCAACTCCCTCCAAACAGTGTACCTTCCCCTCTCCCTTTTTTGCTCCACCCCGCACAAAATTTCTGAAAGCAGACTTCTGATTACATCAATCCACTGCTCTAAAACCTTCCTCAGTTTTCCACTGAAGACAATCAAGTGGAAACTCCTCAGCCTTCAGACCCTTCCAAATGAGGTGCTTACAGAACTTTTCAGTCGGATTCTCCCTCTCTACTTGCCCAGGCCGCACCCATTTAAAGCATTCACGTTTCCGGAAGGTCGGCAAAGCTCCCAATCCTAAAAAGATGCTTAAGTACCTCCCTCCGCCATGAAAGTCCTTGTCTCCTACTCGGCTGTTGAAATCCTGCTTATCTTTTAGGTCCTAAGACACACCTCCTCTAGAAGTTCACCCAAGGTCTGCCACGGGGATTCCACCTTCTCCCAAAGCACCGCCCCTGGCCCTCTGTCACCCGACTTGCTGTCACTTGCTATGCGGTAGGTGTTACTGCACACATTTATCTTCTCCCACTAGCTGGGGAGTCTATCTTATTTCTCCCAGAGCACCAATGAGGGGCTCTGTGACCATGAGCTGTTTGGAAGATAGGTCAGAGCCAGGTCAAAATCCGGGTCCTTCCAGCCCATAACATGCCAAGGAGTTCCTTGACAGCTCAAAGAATTTTTTCAGTAGTTTCCCTTGATAATTTATCATGCATGAATTTATCTACATCTCTAAAGTTCCTTCACTTCTTTAATACTTTCTAGAATAATAACCTTCAGGAGTTCACTGCCTGCTGTGTGAAACCTTCAACTAGAATAGAGAAATCCGAGGAACAAAACATGTGCACCTTATCCACACTTTATAATGTAAAATTCCAATTAAACCTTCTTTCAACTTTTGTTTTTAGATAACTGAACAGTCCTCTCCCGCCTGTAGGAAACAAACTTACTGTTCAGAACTGCTCCCTGTCAAAAGCAGTATCTTGAAACAGAAGAGAATAAAGTTCTTAATAGCCCTTGTTCCTCCAGTTGCAAGATGGTGGCTTTTGTGACACACTTCAGGAATCATATGACCTTTATGAAATAAGACTACCATAGCATTGATAGAGGGCTTGATTCTTGCTGGCCTGGAAAATACGTAACTAATAATTTGGAAAAGACAGGCTGATGGCTAATAAAAACATATCAACTTCATGAGACTATGTAAGCCTCCGTACACAAATGGCAGTACCAGAACTAAGGAGGGGATGCTGGGTGGCTCAGTCGGGTAAGCATCTGCCTTCGGCTCAGGTCATGATCCCAGGGTCCTGGGATTAAGCCCCACATCGGGCTTTCTGCTGAGCAGAGAGCCTGCTTCTCTCTCTCCCCACAGTTCGTGCTCTCTCTCTCGCTATCTCGCTCTCTCTCAAATAAAATCTTAGAAACAAACAAACAAAAAACCAGGGGCACCTGGGTGGCTCAGTCAGTTAAGTGACTGCCTTCCGCTCAGGTCATGATCTCAGGGTGATGAGATGGAGCCCTTCCTTGGGTTCCATGCTCAGTGGGGAGTCTGCTTGAGATTCTCTCTCTCCTCCTCCCTATAGCCCTCCTCCCAACTCTTTCAAGCACATATTTGCTCTAAAAAAACAAAAACCAAAAAAACCAAAAACCTAAGTGAAAGAAGTTAATCAAGAAGACCACTTCCATTTCTATGAAACGTCTAAATAGGCAAACCTATAGAGAAGCAGATCAGTGATTGCTTAAGGCTGGGGAAGCTGGAGGACTGGGGGGTGATGGCTAAAGGGTACAACGTTTCTTCTTGGGGTAAGGACTATGTTCTAAAAATGATGGTGATGCTGGTTTCACTCTGTGAACATACTGAAACCCACTGAATTACGTACACTTCAAGCAAGTGAATTATATGATGTGTGAGCTATATCTCAATAAAACTCTACCCAAAAAAGCTTATGCTATACCATTTTCATCTTTCAGACAACAGGTATGATACTTTACAATGGTCAGGTGACAATGAATTTGGAGATGGATTGCATTACCAATCCATTTTGGATTTACAGCTAAATTTTGGTACAAACACAATGGCTCCCTCAGAAAAGTTTATCTCTCTGGTAAGAATCTGTAATATGCAGCTTCGTCGGACTATCTCTCTACCTGATTCAACGCAGAAGAAAGCCCCTCTACAGAGACCACTGCTACCTGCAGAACAAAATGCTGGTTTATATGAAGGGACTAGGAAAGAAATCAACTCTTCCCCTTTCAACTCCAGCTGAATTAGAAAGAGCTGTTCAAAAATATGAAAACATTTTGCCCGTTCATCCCTCCAAATGATGTAAAGTGGAAACACCCAATCAACACAAGTCAGAGCTAGATCAGTTCCCCGAAAATCAGTTTGTCACGCGTCTGAGCAACGACTGTAACGTATGTACCATCAGATTTCATAGAATAAAACCACAAACTAAAACCCACTGACATAAAAAGGATCAGAGCATTTCAAAAGACAAGATCCAATGCCTTTAAGTCAGAGACCGACACTGCTGCCAAGGCTGCTTTGAAACATCCTCGTCTAATGCCTTCTAGAGGTTTGTATCCGAGGTTGTGTTCACAAGCTCAGCACAATGGGTGTTCCTGGGAAGTCTCCCTCTTTATTTTATTTTATTTTTTTAGATTTTATTTATTTATTGGAGAGAAAGAGAGAGATTGGGAGAGCAGGAGCAGTGTGACGCTTGATCCCAGGACCCTGGGATCATGACCTGAACCGAAGGCAGACAATTAACCAACTGAGCCACCCAGGTGCCCCAGGAAGTCTCCTTCTTTAAAATGAGAACATTCTCGCGTTCTCGCAAGCTAAAATGGCACACGCTGGGTATGCTAGGAAAATCACCTAACCTTTCTCAGTCCCAGGTTTCTCATCTGCTAAATAAGAAAGTGAATGAGCTGTCTTCCAAAGGTCCTCTCAGCTCCATAAAACTATTTGTCAGGCGATTTGTTGCTTCCTTACACAAGTTTTCTAATATAATCATAATAATTTACATGTATCAAGTACTTAACATATGCTGGTCACTGTGCTAAGTGCTCTGTGTTGTTTATCTCATACAATCCTCATAGTAGCTGTCAGGTGGTGTGCAGAAAAAAGCGTAGCAGGCACAAGACTGCAAACCTCAGAAAGGCCTGCTTGCGAGGCTGGTTCTTGGCTCACATCTGGGAACTGGGGATTTGCAGCGTTCCCACCATTCCCTAACTGATAAGAATGGCTCACTGTATCTACAAGGTGCGCACAAACAATGTGGTTTATGCTGAGCACCTGCTGCCCTGCTGGGGGTGTGCAGTTGCGGTTCACGCTAGCCAGAGGGTGCTTATGTGACCAGCCCCAAATAAAAACCTTGGGCACTGAGTCCCTAATGAGCGTCCCTGGTAACATTTCTTATGTATTGCTATAATTCGATGCAGGAGGAATTAAGCACGTCCTGAGTGACTCCACGGCGAAAGGTCTCTTGCACCTACTTTCCTCCAGACTTTACACCAAGTGCTTTCTTACTCTGAATTTGCTTTGTGTCCTTTCACTGCAATAAACCATAACTGCAAATATAACTGTGAATCCTCCTAGCATGGCATGGTGTGGGGAACCCTGGACACAGGCAGATACTATTATTCTTGTTTTATGGATAAAGAAACTGAGGCTTAAGAGGAACTAACTTGCCCAAGATCACATGGCAGAGAGATAACATAACCTGGATCCCAACACTGGCACTCCAGCTCCATACCCCTGAACTCTTGGCTATACCCTCCCCACTCCTCCCCCATTTTTCACTGCATTTTGACATCAAATTTTCTAGAAAACAATTTACAGCATTCACAACATAATAGTCACTTCCACCAAAAATAGCCCTACTGTGCACTTCCGTCCCCATAGTTTCCAAAATGAACTTTAAGTAAAACTAGAAAAACAAGGACTAAAGCTGGATGGCTCCAGGAAAACGTCTGGACTATTCATAACACTCCTCTTAGCTAAAAAATTCGCCAAGTTGTGTTTTGGTTTTTATTTTGTTTATTTAGAGCAGGGGAAAAAAAAGGCCTCAATTTTTATCTGTCTGGAAAAGTCACAGTAATGCTGAGAATAGTAAGTCACCCACCATTAGGGTAGCAGGGAACACACTTTCTGCTGAGTTGCCTCATTTTTCATTTCAAGAAGCAAGAAACTGAGTAGCAAGAAAAAACTTATTGGAGAACGTCTCTATGAACCCAGGATATAGATTTTTCTTAAGAAGACTAAAAAAGCACAATCTATAAATTCAACTGCATTAAAAATACACTTCTGTTCATCAGAAGATACCACAAAGACAATGAAAAGGCAAGCCACAACCTGGGAGACTATAACACAGGTAACCAACAGATTAGAAACCAGAAAAAAAATGTGTAATTCTTCCTAATCTAGAAATGAGACAATTCAATAAAAAAAGGACATAAGACATATACAGGCGTTTCATGGAAGAAACACAATGCCAATTAAATATATGAAAATATATTTATCTTAATCAATAATCAGGGAAATACAAATTAAACCCCAAAACAGGAAACCATTTCATATGCACCCGATAGGTGGAAATCAGAAGGACAGGAGTTGACGTGGGCAGGCATTTTTGTCCATTTCGTGCACTGCTTATTTTAGTCCATTCAGGCTGTTATAACAAATTACCATAGGGACGCCTGGGTGCCTCAGTGGGTTAAGCGTCTGCCTTTGGCTCAGGTCATGATCCCAGGGTCCTGGGATCGAGCCCCACGTCAGGCTCCCTGCTTGGCCGGGAGTCTGCTTCTCCCTCTCCCTCTGCCCCTCTCTACTCATGCACTCTCTCTCTCTCAACTAGATAAATAAAATCTATTTTTTTAAAAAAAGAAAGCAATATTAAAAAAAAAAACAAAAAACAAATTACCATAGACTGGGTGGCTTATAAACTGCAGAAATTTATTTCTCACTGTTGTGGAGGTTGGAAGTCCGAGATCAAAATGCTGGCATACTGTTTGGTCTGGATTCATTCCCTAGACTACCTGGGTGTAACCTCATGCGGCAGAGGCGGAAGGGAGCGGAGCCCAGGCAAGGGCACTAATCCCACTCAGGAGTGCTCCACACTTATGACCTAATAATTTCCTAAAGGCCCCACCACCTACTACCATAACCTTGGGGTTAAACGTCTACATATGAGTTGTGGAAGGGGCCACAAATATTCACACTATTATACCACTATATCTAGGGTCTGGCATACAACTGACTCTCAACAAGTAAATGCTGAAAGGATAGGAAATTTGAATGCCTGATAACCCCAAGTGTTGACGAGGTTATGACTCAAAAGGAATTTTCAAGCACACTGCTAGGAATATAAAATCTGAACCACTTTGGAAAACAGTTTGCTATCTGCTGATGAGGCTGAAGAACATGCACAATCCGTGGCCCAGCAATTCTACTCCTACATAAATACCATATTTACATATGATCATCTACAATAAAAATTGGAAACAACCCAAATGCTTAATGACAGAAGGATAAATCGACGGTGCCACATTCACACAATGGAACACTACCTCACAGCAAAATGAGTAAACCACAGGCATGGTAGTCAGCACGGATGAACTTCAAACACAATAGAGTAGGACTAAAAAAAGAAAAGCAAGACTCACAAAATTCATACCATACGATTTCATCTATAGAATAGTCAAAAACAATCAAAATAGAACAAAACACTGTTTACAATTACATTTTTGTGTGCTAAAACTACAGAGAAAAGCAAAGAAATGATTAATCCAGAAGTCAGGGCACTCACTGCCTCTAAAGGGTCTGAAGAAAGGGATGTGTTCTGGAAAGGGTATCCAGGGTGTAAATTTAACTAGAATGGTCTATTATGTAAGCTATGTGGAGGGTACATTTTATTCATATTCTTCACATGGTACCCATATCACTCACATGTGTGATAAATTCCTAATAAAATAATTTTTAAGCCAAAAAATTTTTAAATGTCATTAGAAGAATGCCTCATAGGGATGTCTGGGTGGCTCAGTCAGTTAAGCATCAGACTCTTGGATCTCAGCTCAGTCTTGATCTCAGGGTCATGAGTTCAAGCCCCGAGTTGGGTTCCACACTGGGCATGGGGCCTACTTAAAAAAAAAAAAAAAGGCACGTGACTCTTGATTTCAGCTCAGGTCATGATATCAGGGTGCTAAAATTGTTCCCCATATTGGGCTCTCTACTCAGTGCTTAAGACTCTTTCTCCCTTTCCCTCTGCCCCTCCCCCAACTCTCTCTCTAAAATAAATAAATCTTTAAGAAAAAAAGAATGCCTCATAGAGACTATTCCACAGGGGTACCTGGCTGGCTCAGTCGGTGGAGCATGGGACTCCTGATCTCGGGGCTGTGAGTTCAAGCCCCACGTTCACTGCAGAGACTATTTAAAAATAGAATCTTAAGGGGCACGTGGGTGGCTCAGTCAGTTGAGCTTCTGACTCTTGATTTCGGCTCAGGTCATGATCTTGGGGTTGTGAGATCAAAATCAGTGTTGGGCTCTGTGCTCAGTGTGGAGTCTGCTTAAGATTCTCTCTCTCTCTACCCCACCCCCTACCCTCTTGAGCACACAAGCGTGCACTCTCTCTAAATAAATAAAATCTTTAAAAAAAAATGAGTAAATAATAAAATAAAATCTTAGGGGGGAAAAAAACAAGGGGCACCTGGATGGCTGATTTGGTTGAGCATCTGCCTCTGGCTCAGGTCATGGTCCCAGGAGCCTGGCATCAAGCCCTGAGTTGGGCTCCCTGCTCAGCAGGCAGCCTGCTGGAGTTCTCCCTCTCCCTCTGCCCCTCCGCCCTGCTTGTGCTCTCTCTCTTTCAATCTATCTCAAAAAAATAAAAACTAAATTAAAAAAAAAAAGACTAAACCATAGTGTGGAGAAGTGAAAAAGTTTGCTTAAAAATGATGAAGACCTTAGTGGAGTCTGTAAGACCAAAAGGGAAAAGAATTGTACATAAGCACTGTGCTCTAGCTGATAAAGTCCCTGCTATACAGGTTAACAATTCCGAAACCATTATACAGGTCTTTTGGAATGAACAAATAAGTAAACGGATGGAGGATGGCAGGGTGGCCCACTTTCTCACAGTAAGGGTGGGAGGTTACTGATAAGCAAAGGGTGGAGCCATTGACACTTGTGATAATGGATTAGAGTAGAAGCTGTTAAGTATGAACTCATGTTCAGCTTAATATAGATACAGATGATTACAGATGGAAATATTTACAGATATTATGTATATACATGGATTAGTACCCACATACATTTCCTGTTTTGTCAGATGAGAGTGCCTAGAGGCAGTAACACCCCAAAAGCAGCGAGCACATCCAGCGCCAGATCTTGGTTTCTAACGTCATTCTCCAATAAAAGAAACCAGGGATCCCTAGAGAAATGGCTAATTTTAGGACTACAGCAGGAAATATACATGATAAAAGTTAAGCATCTTGCAGAGCCAGAAAATAAGGAAGTCCTGTATATTTAAAAGACACAGAGGGGCTACTGGGTGGCTAAGTCGGTTAAGCAGCTGCCTTTAGCTCAGGTCATGATCTCAGGGTGTTGGGATAGAGCCCCACATGGGACTCCCTCCTCAACAGGGAGCCTGCTTCTCCCTCTCCTCCCTGCTTGTACTCCCTCTTGCTATCTCTCTCTCCCAAATAAATAAAATCTTTTTAAAAATAATAAATAATAATTAAAAAAAAGACATACAAACAGCAAATGAAAACAATGATGGGGGTATGTCACAAGAACACATGAACCACCTGAGAACTCCCAATGGTGAATGAAAGCTGGGACAATTTTGAGAAACAAAGTAAAAATAATAAAATAAAGTAGTACTGGATTATAATCCAAAGTATAAAATAAATATCTAAGAATTCACACTGATATAAGCAACTAACTGAAGAGAAAGAAAGAAAGAAAGAAAGAAAGGCAGGAAGAAGTGAAGGAAGGAAGAAAAGAAGAAAGAAAGAGAGAGGGAGGGAGGGAAGGAAGGAAGGGAGGGAGGGAGAAAGAAGTCCCCACTCTTTAAGTCTGGGCTGCATATACTGACTATTTTCCAAAGAGTATAGTATAGACAGAAGGCAAAAAGAGTTAAGTTGACAGTAGAGAAACCTAACAAGCACTACCTCATCCGGGTCAACATCAACAGTGATATGCCATGTTCATAGTAAGCAGCCCTGATACGATGGGATGAGAATGACATATTACCTCTGGGGTCTTCCTCCCCAAAACCCATAATCCCAGTCTAATAATGAGAAAGACATCAGACACATCCCAACTGAGGGACATTCTACAAAATACCTGACTAGTACTCCTCAGGGCTGTCAACGTCATCAGACAGTCTGAGAAACTGTCACAGCCAAGGAGTCCGAGAAGACATGAGGACTAAATGTAATGTGGTATCTTAAATGGAATCCCAGAACAGAACAAGGACATTAGGTAAAAAGTAAGGAAATCTGAGTAAAGTATGGATTTGGGTTAATGATATCGATATGACTTCGATAATTGTAGAAAATGTACCATACTAGCGTTAAGATGTTTTCAATAGGGGTAACTGGGTGCAGGGTATATGGAAACCCTCTGTACTATCTTCCCAGTGTTTCTGTAAGTCTAAATTTATTCTAAAATTTATTTTTTAAACCATGAAAACCTAAACACTTTTTCCTAATCCCTGTTAGTACTATTAACATAATCAATTTTTTAAAACTTACTCATTCAACAAATATTTGAGTGCTACTGCATACCAAGCACTATTCTAGGCACCAGGGAGACAGGAGGAGTCAACAAGACAAAATCTCTACCCTCAGGGAGCTCACACTGGAGCAGCAGCAGAAAGATGAAAATAAACAGTGACAGAGGGGGAAAGCAAATGTAAGATGTGACCTGAGAAGTAGGCCAAGACCAGCACATAAAACAGTCCAAAATAAGGAATTTATATTCTACACTCGGTGCAACAGGAAGTCACTGAAGCATTTTCATCAGAGAAGGGTAAGTTAGGGTTTTTTTTAAAAGATTTTATTTATTTGAGAGAGAGGGAGAGAAGGAGAGAGCACAAGCAGGGGGAGGGGAAAAGGCAGAGGGAGAAGCAGACTCCCCACTGAGCAGAGAGCCTGATGTGGGGCTCGATCCCAGGACCCTGGGATCATGACCTGATCTGAAGTCAGATGCTTGACAGACTGAGCCACCCAGGCGCCCCTAGGTTTTCCAGTTAGGTTTTAAAAAATCACCTTGATATTTTATCATGGCTTTAATCATAATCGCCAAAAAGTGGTAGCAACCTGAATATCCACAAACAGGTGAATGGGTATAGACTGTGGTCTCTCCATACGCTGGAATGCTACTGGTGGGCAATAAAAAAGAACAGACTAACTGATGCTCAACATGGATGAATCTCAAAGGCACTGGGTTAGGTGTGAGACCAGGCTCAAAGGGTTCTACACTGTACATTCCTTGTCTTACAGAAATCATCTCAGCAGCTGCCAGACAGAGGCGCTACGACTGGCTACACAGGGGCATCAGGGAACTCTCTGGAGTGTTCTATATGTTACCTGTGGTGCTGGTTACAGAACTACATACATTGGAAAAACTCAACAAATTGTCCACTCAAAAGGGGGCATTTTATGTACATTAATTACACTTCAATAAACCTGGTTTAAAAAAAACAACAACAATGTTCTGGCTCTGGGGAAGATGAACTGGAAGGCAGTTAAAAGCTAGGGTGCAAGGAGTGGTCCCTGAGTGTGGCCGGCTACTTTGGAATACTGAGTTTGAGACATCTCATAGATGCCAAAGCAGAGACATTAAGCAAACTGTTGCTCTGAGTTCGAATTCCTGTCTTCATCACATTTTCTGGACTATTTCTGCTCTTCCTGTTGATTTAGAGACTTGAGAACTGCGCATTCTGCCATCTTACCTCTGCCAGAGGAAACGATTTCATCCCCAACGCACTTTCTAATAGCACAGCCACTTGCTACAAGTGGCTATTTAAATGGCAATTGATTCAATTTTAATTAAATTAAAAATGCAATTTCTCGGTTGCACTAGCACCATTACAAGTGTTCAATGGCCACATTTCCCTCATCACCAAAAATTCTACAGGAGAGTGTTGCTCTAGAAAGTTATCTCTAAGTTTTCTCAACACTCATCGATTCCAGGGATCATTTCAGAGTAGTTGCCAAGCGCCACAGTTTCTTCGCTATTAATCAGTGACAGTAACATCTCAAGGCATGGTTTTATAAAGTGAATGGCAGTTGTAGAAACTGTAGAAAAAGAATTTCACCTTTCAGGCTGGGCTTTTTCTCCGAAAAACCAAAATGCTCTTATTTTTTTAAAAAGTGATTTTTAAAAGAGGCAGGGGTTTTTAAAAAATTTATTGTTCTGTCCTCCCTTTTCCGAAAGATAATACGAAGAGTTTTGATTTTTTCTTTCTACGTGAATAAATTTAGTAAAGTGGGTCTAGAACCCTCACAGTTGCCACCAGAAACAACCACGAAACCATGCTAATTCAAACTAAGTTGTACCCTTCCAACTGAAAAGAAAAAGAAAAAAGAAAAAGAAAAACCCCCGCAAGGCAGTTAAATTACCCAATTTACTTTGTTCTCTTACTATGACCACTGCTGTTCAGGTTTAATTATTTGATATTACTTCATACATCCTAATATATGAGTCAGCACCCTCTCTGCAGGTCTCTTCAATTGCAGCTCTATACAGAAGGAGGGGTGAAGACTACCTGGGTTTCTCTGAGAATTAAAGCCTTTGCAGATTATTAGTTTCCAAATTAGCAGGCTCAGAGGTAACTATACATGACTCTGTTCCCAGTCCCCAGCGAAAGCAATTAACAAGAAGGGTAACAGGAATACAGTTCTTTTTCCCTAGGAGTCTGGCGCCTCCCATGGGACAGCAGGCCTCCCAGAGACACCGCGCTGACAGTGCAAAGTGCCTTTAGAATCCTTTAATCCAAATGTTGCTGCTCAAATTCTCCACGGAGGCTATGTATCAGAACCACAGAGCAAATCGGTGGGTGGCCCCTCCACTCATTAATCTTCATGGCAAAAAAGGGATGGAGTTTTAGAAAGAAGAAACCACATCACCCCTTGTTGTAATCCAGATTTGCCTTCAGTGTAAATTACTTGAGTACTGATACAGTGTGCAGTGCTCTCCTAGCAAGGGCTCAGTAAATTCTTGTTGAATAAATCTGTGAATGAAAGCCTGGCACACAGAAGGTAGTCAATAAATATTTGTTGAATAAATAGAGAGAATCACCAAGACACTGTCCTAGGTGATGGGGAAGGGGAAATGGGGTATTAATTGTGGAATGACTGTATGGCAGAATGCTACAGTAGGGAGCAAAGTACTGCAAAGAATCCAACAAGAGCCCTGAGGCCAGATGCCTGCATTCAAATCCCAATTCCGCCACATAATGGGAGACCTTGGCCAAGTCACTTGAGATCAGCCAAAAAGAGATCATCTCCCCAGTCTGGAAAAAGGGGATAACATCTACTTATCTTGGTTCTTTCATGAATTAGAAAAAGTAAATGTAGATAAATCACTTAGCACAAGGGCTAGCGTTAGAAAGGCACGAAATACAAAAAAAAAAAAAAGGTAAAAAAAAAAAGAAAGAAAGAAAGAAAGAAAGAAAGAAAGAAAAAGAAAAACCCTAGTAAATGCTAAAGTTTCTTGAGGCTAACCACGTGCCATCACTGTGCCACATATCCTAAATATACCATAAAATTCTCACGCCAACCCTATGAGGCAGGTACGACTCACACCTCCATAGAGGTGAGAAAGCGGATGAGCTGAGAGGGGATGACAGGCTAGGTAGGGCGTAGCCGGGATTTCGAACCAGGGATTCGAACCTGGGCAATACGTGCAGCGCACACTCCAATTCCCTGTGTGGGATTTTTCACTATTCTAGCATCAGCAACCATTTAAAAGTTTAGTTGCCAAAACAGGCACTTTATAGTTTTGTGTTTCTTTTAATCGAATCCACTCCAAAGTCCTGTGAGGCAAGGTTACGTCCACGCAGCTGAGGGCCAGAGAAGTTCTGCGATTTACCCAAAGTCACCAAGCTTCGAGTCCTCCAGCCTCGGAGAGCAAACCCCCTCGCTCACCACCCTGGTGCTGGGAAGCCTCTCCTCAGCACTCACTCGCGCGCAGTCTCTGCGTTTGGGTGTCCCAAGGCAGACCCTACTCCCCGGACCCTCGCGGGGAACCCCCATACCCCGTCCGAGCCCGCCCCAACAGCCCCCAACGGTCATCAAGGCTCTCCTCGCCCACTCGAGTCTGACAGCTCTGGGTCACCCCCTTACCCATCTCCCCGGCCGGAGCTGGGGAGTCGCTCCGCCACCCCTGAGACGGACCCGGCAGCGTGGGGGAGGGGAACGAGAGAAGGCGCATGCCCAGAGGGCTCCATTTGGCCCCCGACTCACCTGGGAGTCGCGGAACTCCACCACCACGTTCTCGCTGCTCCATCGCGCCGCCATCTCCTGCACCCGGCCGCCCCCACCACAGGATTGCGCGTTCCCACCCCCCCAAACCGGCGCTCCCGGACTCGGTGAGCCCCACGCAGCCCGCGAGTAAGCCCTGCCACGCCCCGTCCCCCTCTTCCGCCTGACCTCAAACCATTGGCTGACCCAAACACTGGCTCCGCCCCCTCTCCCGGCTCCTCCAATTGCGGCACCGAGCCTACCCAAAACAGGCACGCCCCCTCCACTAACGTCACTCGGCCTGAGTGACCCATGCTCCCCGCAGCTGCAGGCACTCGCCCCCTACCGCAAGCTCTACCGGGAGTCGTAGTCCGAGTGTGAGCAGCGCGTGGGTAACTCGCCGAGAGCTCGCGAGTGCGGGTTTGGCGAGGGGAGGCGCATGTTGTATTCCCTGTCTCCTCGCCGGTGTACCCCGCAAGGCCCAGGCGGCCTACAAACCAAAGCCAAGCATTCGCGCAAACCAAAGGTTTACCCCATCCCTTGAGGCCTGCCCTAAAAGTATATATAAGTCTGAAGGCGCGATTTATTGTTTCATACCGCGCAGCAACGCCTACCAAACTGACCAGGGACCCCGTCTCCAAAGGCGAAACTTTCCCTGATTCTACTAAGGCCATTATTCGCCTTTTTCAGTTTCATTCTCTCACCAGTGCACAGTGGTTTTCCAGAGGCTCCGTGGTATAGCTTAACAAGCTGAACGTCAGAAGCAGATGTGAGAATCCAGCGTTTTTCTATTAAGCCAGACATTGAAGAGATTTGCCGCTCCTCCCACTAAAATTTTTTCATTTTAGGAAACATAGGTATTTTTTACTTACAAAATGTATTATTAATATTAATGTGCATTAATGTTTGAGTGAAATCATGAAAAAATATTTTTTTTAAATTCTCCGTTTTAATTTCTAATAGTTATGGGGTACCTGGGTGGGTCAGTGGGTTAAGTGTGGGACTCTTGATCTCAGCTCAGGTCTTGATCTCAGGGTCCTGGGATAGAGCCTTGCATGGGGCTGCCTGCCCAGTGGGAAGCCTGCTTCTCTCTCTCCTGCTTCCCCTGCTTGTGCTCTCTCTCTGTCAAATAAATAAATAAAATCTTTAAAAGATAATAAATTTTAAAAATTAAAATAAAAATAAGAATTCCTAATAGTTACTCTCAGTAGATACAGCTCACATAAAAGTTTGGTGGGGAGGGTCCTTAATAATATTTAAGAGTGTAAAGAGATCCTGAGATCAAGAAGTTTGGGAACCACTGTGCTAACATGGTGGTAAGTGGTGAGTTCTCTTCTTCTGTTCCACCCTTTCAAATCCTAGCTTACCCAGCTTAGCTTCAATTTCCTTATGAAAAGGAGAAATGACCTACTTCCTTAGTTTGGTTCTTGTGAGGAGTTAAGGACAAGGCCAGGAACGTAGTGAATATGAATACTCTTACTGTTAATATTATCACTACTTCTGTGTACAAGTCCTTGTGTGAGTAGAGATGAGAAGGACTACCTTCCCTCCTGGAGTCTTGCATATAATGGGGAAAGAAAGACATATCAACAAATTAGGGTGACCAACTTGCCCAGGAAACCCTTCCATCCAGACAAAGGTGGATAGTTGGTCACAGTACAATAAGTATACGTTTGGGACAATGAATTGGGTTTTATAAAACACTTGCAAGCAACGTGGCAGAAAAGGACAGCCTAAATAAGAAACCTGACATGGCATCCTGAGCAAGGTGACATTTAAGCTTTTCAGTATACTATTAGCATTTTCATAGAATACACTATCAAAAAAAAGCATTTCAGCTTTGAAAGTGAACAAAGACCCTTAAGCGTGAAGAGGGGGGATGCGTTCCAAAGATAAAGCAATTCCCCAAAACACAGTCACAGAGCTGTGCTGCTTTCTTTTCCTTCGGAATATAGAATCACAATTTGTAATTCAGTATTTGTTTGTTTATTTAATGTTTTCAAGCTTCGGGAGGATAAGGACCAGATCTCCTTTGTTCAGCCTTGCATGGTGACTACACACCAAGGCACTCCATATTTGTCCAATTAATGAATGGGAAAAGCATATAAAGTCAGGTCCCCAGAGTACTGTCTAGGGCAAAAGGATGCCTTCTGCGAAACCAAAAGTAATTTCTAAAACCATTCAAGGTCTTCACTTGTAACTCTTTACAGCCACAAGGGGATACAGAACCACAACATGTTCTCCTCAAAACCCTTCACCTATTAGTTATTCTCACACACTGCAGCCCTTTAAAAACTCCTCCAGCCCTGGCCTTCACCCTCCTGTAGTGGCCTTTCTTCTTGCCTCCCAGTTTCCTCCCAGTTCTCTATCACAAAAGGCCAAAGCCTGCTCTGGAAAGAAGGGCCTCAGCTCACGGGGCCAGGAAGGGAAAAAACTGCAAGCCAGGTTCAAGGCCAGAGAGAAGGAAAGATAAAGAATACTTGCTATGCACGTTCAGACTGTCACATGGGAATAAATGAATCCATTCATCTAACATGCCATATTCTTATTTGTTTATTTGCCTACAGCCTTGGATGTAGTAGGTGCTCAATAAATATCTGCCAAGTGACTAGCAAATAATCAGGTATGGTTATCACGTAGGGTAAATGGCAGGATGTAGCAAGAAGTACAGCTAAAAAAGCTGGTAAGGGCTAGTGAGGAAGGCCCTTGCTTAGGCATTTGAGTTTTATTTTGGAGACAGAGATACAGGTATTTCAAAGCTCTCTGACTATATATAGCTTGGTAATCTGTTTCCCACCGGAACTGGTAGGATTGCCCTCGTCTGAGCATTTCTGCAACCTTCCCCCACTCCCACCTCTTTACTTCGTATTTGTCTACTTCTCAAAATCTGCTTGTCATGGTTCATAGGAACAGAAAGTACTTTGGGTTTCAAGTCCTTGGTGCTCTCTGTTCTCTCAATGTTTTCTCTCTTAGATATGAAAAGGGCCCTGGTAGAATTTTTGAGAGAGGGAGCATGAGCACCTTTCATACAGCCCCCTGGGGCCCTTCCTTTTCTATCTCCCACCCACACTGTCATCACAAAAGAGTGGGGACTCTGGAGCTAAATCTAGAGCTCTCTGGCTGCTTCTTGATTGCTGTGTGCCTCTGAGACCCACAGATGAATGTCCTGTCTCAATCAGAGACTGGGGACTGTTGGGGGTCCCTTGTCAAGTACACTTCAACTTGCTGACCAGGCCATAGGGCTCTGATCACCAAGCAAGCTCTTTTCAGAAGGTCACTTGCCAGCCACGCCACAGGAAGGCAGGGGACATGGTCAACCCAGAAATCCAGGGCTTTGGCTGGCTGTTATCAGCGGCTACCCTTGCAAGTTTAAACACAGATCCTTTATCTTTCTAGTCCTCCGCTTCCTCTTCTGCAGAATGTGGAGTTAGCCGACCCCTCAGTCTCTTTACATCTGGGAATCTTGGAATCCTGCCCTGAGCCCCACTAGTAATTTTCCTCTCCATCAATCAACAAATATTTGTGGACGTGCACGCATGCTCGTGCTCCTTGCTTTGTGCATTTGGTTGCCCATTGCCCTGGTTTCTCTAAGTTTTCTCTTTTCAAGCAAAATAATGCAAATGTAAAGAGCTCTGAGAAATCTGGGGGCAAGTTTCTTACTGAGAGATTCTTATCCACCCCCAGAGGCGGTGCTGGGGGCTCCCTCCAGAGCCATGGCTCTTGGAGACAGAGAGGAAGGAGGCCACAGGTTTCCCAAGGCTTCTTAGGAGCAGGCCCCAGCAAGCTGCTTGCCTCATTTTCCGAACCTTTCAGGAACTTCCCAGACTTACATTCTTCCAGAAATGTCTGAAACTGGGGCTTTGCAGCATTGTTATGCACTGGCATTTGCAGGCTTTGGCAACACCAATTTTATACAGCCGTTTCTCCTGTCAGTTCTGGAAGGGGGGTCAGTGGTTTATTAACCCTGTTTCACAGCTGAAGAACAGTCAGAAAGCAGCACACCCAGGGTCAACGAGAGCAGGAAGGTAAAAAATTATAAAACAGAGTCCTAAGTCTAGCTAGGGCCCTTTCTGCATCTGATCGCCTTGCATTGAGAGGATCCAAAATGACTTGATACCTCTCCAGACCCATTAACTTTAACCCAAGAATCCACAGGAGAAAGTTGCTGCAAAGCCCATACTGGACTCTCAACGCAACAAATGACAAAATGAAATAATCGGAGGCTGCAGGTCTCCGTGGATGCCTGTTGCTAGGCCATGAGTCACTCTGCCTAAGATGTAAAGGGGAGAGGCAAGCTACTGAATGAAGAACTTTCCCTGCTCTGTATTTTAATATTGTAATTCCAAAGGAAATGTGTTCTTTAGTAAGTGCACAAGGAGATAACAAGGGCATTGCCTGAGAAAGGCTGCCAGTCAGAGTCCCACAGGGCACCTAAGCCTAGTGTCACCACGCTGCGGAGAGTACAGGCTTCAGCCACTGTTCAGGCTTTCAGCTGTTCCGTGGTGCCAGATGGGAGAGAGCCTGGCCTCTCATAGTCAGTAGACTGGATTATAAACCTTAAAGGCAAATTCTTAAGTTACAAAAAGAAATAGAGCTGTTAAGCAGACCTACTCTTTTTCACCCCATTGGTGAGTGTACAGAGTAAATGAACTTGTCATCCAGAGATTCCTTGATGAACACGTTCACTGGGAAGCTTAGGAGTCTGGCTCTGCCCCTACAAGCCGGGTGACTTTAACGCCCGTGTGTAGACTTTATCTCTCTGTCTCCCTCAATTTAAATGACTCCAACACTAAGATACAAAAAAGTACATAATGAAACAAAATCTTTGCCATCCATCCTGTCACCCCACTGTTCAGTTTCCACTGCCCACCCCCCAGGGGGACGACATCATATTGTTTCATGTTTCTCTCCAGTATCTTTGTGAATCTAGAAGCTAAGAAGAATATAGATGTTTATTTGGGGAGGGGGCAAGTTTCTTAATTTTTCAAGTCTTGACATCTTCAGTGCTCATTAGTCATTGGCCATTCTTATTTGTACTGATAACAATGTTGATAAATCTTCCCAGAGTTCCATAACCCCTCAGGATATGGTTCATGCTCCCTACTGTGGCTCCTAGGACCCTCAGGTTTGCCCCTGAGGACCAGTTTCATCTTCGGTTCCCACATTTTCTCCTTTCAGCTCCACTGCAGCTTTCAGTTCCTTGAAGATGCCATGTTCTCTAGGCCTTCAAACATGCTTTGAACATGCTTGGAACATGCTTGGAACATGCTTGTCTTCCTGGAACGCAGTTCTCCCCCTGCGACCCTGTTCCCAGGCTCGTTAGCAGCTCATCTTTTAGGCCTTGGCTCAGACCCACTGTTACTGCCTGTCTCCTTCCATCAACACCAGGCACTTTCGCTTTCATGGCACTTCCTCATTCATATGGAGGGCTAATTACACGCCAGGCACTGTTCTAGGCCCATCTGTCACAGCGTATTGTCACTGCTTATTTCAGTACTTTGTATGGCAGTGCACTGTCATTCACATACTATTAAATTCACCCTTTTAAGTGTGTAATCCAGTTACAAGGTTGTGCAAACATCACCATTATTCTTTTTTTAAAAAAGATTTTGTTTGAGAGAGAGAGAGGGAGAGAGCATGAGCAGGGGGAGGGGCAAAGGGAGAGGGAGAAGCAGACTCCCCGCTGAGCAGGGAGCCCAACAATGCAGGGCACAATTCCAGGACCCCAGGACTATGACCCAAGCCGAAGGCAGACGCTCAACCAACTGAGGCACCCAGGCACCCCAAAATCACCATTATTTAACACAGAACATTTTAATCACTCTAAAAGGAAACTAACCCATTAGCAGTCATTCTCCATTCTCACCTCCCCCTCGGCTCCGACAACCATTAACCTTTCTGTCTCGGTAGGTTTGCCTGTTCCGGAAATTTCTTGTAAGTGGAATTACACAATATGTGGTCTTTTGTGATTAGCTTCTTTTACTTCGTGTAATGTTTTCAAGGTTCATCCATGTTGTAACACGTATCAGCACTTTATTTCTTTTTGTGGCTGAATAATAGTCCACTGCGTAGGTACACCTCATTTGCTTTATCCATTCATCAGGCGATACACCGTTGGGTTACTTCCACTTTTTAGCTATTTTGAATAAGGCCGCTACGAGCATTCACATACAAGTTTTTCTGTGCATAAATGTTTTCATTTCTTTTTGAAATAGACCTAGGAGCGGAATTGCTGGGTCATATGATAACAATTTGTTTAATCTTTCTGAGGAATCACCAGACTGTTTTCCAAAGCAGCTGTACCATTGTTCATTCCCACCAGCAAGGTATGAGGGTTCCAGTGTCTGCACATCTCACCAACACTTGTATTTGTCCCCTTTCATTATAGCCATCCTAGTGGGTATGGAGTGGTTCTTCGGAAGCTTTGTGAGAACCAGGACTCCATCTGTCTTGCTCACCACTGAATCCCAGAACCCAGTGCAGTGCCTGGCACTTACTAGACATTCCTATTTTGTTCTATGTGCTGAAGAAGTGTTGAATGGATAGGTAAATCAAAAGTTACTTAGATGGTTACAATAATCCTTCTTGATTGTGTGTTCGTCTCCCCAGTAGAGATCTGTCAAGGGATCTAGTATCCTTTTTCCTGCGCAGTACTGCACCATCGCCTTTCCGTTACCACACTCTTTCTTCAGGGAGAAAATTCGGTTAAACTTTCTTATTTTCCTTCAGACCACTCATTTGGGTCTTAGGTGTGCACACATTCCTTATTTAGGCACTTACAGATAATTTCTTGTGTTTTGGAACATTTTTTCCCCTGTGTAATTCTCAAGCAGAATTCTCTACTTCCTTCCGCAGGGCTTTCTGCTCACCCCTAAGCACTCCATGCTTGCAAATAAATAGCCTTCCTCCTGTTTCTTTCCAAGCTGCTCACACTGGGACAGTCAATACCTGTGACAGACCAGCTCTTCTTTGGGGGGGGGGGTTCTTTTAATATCTCTTTACACCCTGTTTTGGCTTCTTGATGTGGAAGTATCTGGGGACATTTAGAACAAGGAAGTCGGACCAGGGACTGAGTGATGCTCATAGCCAGCACCTAGCACTGGAAAAATAGTTGTTGAACGAATGGATGGATGGATGGATGGATGGATGGATGGATGTAAATATGTGAGAGAGACATATTGTGAAATGCAGACTAGGCCGACAAATACTGAGTACCCACTGTGTCCCACTATGCATGTTGGAATAAAAGGTAAACAAAACCGGGGAGTCGCCTTGGACTAGGGAGTTTCTAAAATCACCAGTTCTGGTTGTGTCTAGATCTTGTCACTTTCTATCCTACACCTAATGATTATCAGAATCACATTTTAGCCAAGGAATGCACCCACTGCTTAAGCCCCAGATAGGAAGTTCCGATCTACTCTCAGCAAAATCCATAGTCAAAAGTGCGCCAGTGCTCTGTGTACCCCCAAACAGGTAAAAATCCCCCAAGTCCTAGGCTTCCTGATCTTAGGGGTTCCTGGTTGGGAAACCTCCGCATGAATGGACAGCACGTCCACCAGAGGGTGCTGTGGGGGCAAATTTGTGCCGGGAGGGAGGCTTGACCAGTGACCCTCAGAGCCAGGTAGGCGTCTCGAGCAATTTTCATTCTTCCTTGCATTTCCTTCCCTGCCCCTTGAACCGTCGCCGCCCCTCCTCCCATAGGTGGTTCCCCCTCAATAATTAGCCATTTTCGGGGCCTTTAAAGAGTGCTTGCTTTGAAAAGACGCCTGGCTTCTGTTTCTGACGCCCCGAGGCTCGGGCCACTCAGGTCACAGGCCGGTCGCGCTGGGTGGGTGGGTGGGTGGGGACCTCCCGGGCGTCAGCGGCCGGGCGCCGCAGGGGCCGCGAAGGGGTTAACCCGGCGGGGGGGAGGGGAGGGGGCGCGGGCCGCGCCTGCGCTCTGCCGTCCTCCATTGTCTCCACGGCGGCGAGGAGCGCCGGCGAGCGCAGCCCGGGACCGAGCGGGGCGGAGCGGCTGGCGGGGCCGGCGGCGGCCGGAGCGAGAGCGCGACGCGACGCGACCGCGGCTTCCCGAGCTCCGCCTGGCCGCCCAGCGCCGCAGCCCGCCCGAGGCCTGGAGGGGTCCGGGCCGGCGTCCATGTTCGCGGCGTCCTGAGGCGGGGGACGCGCCCGGTGTCCCCAGCCCTCCTCCGCCTCCTCCTGTCCGGCGGGCGGCCTCCTCCGGCGCCTCCCTGCGCCCGCCCGCCGCCTTCCTCCCTCCTTCCCTGCGGCTCCACCGGCTTTCGGGAGCCCGGGGGCGGCCTGTGGCGCGCCGAGCCCGCGCCGGACTGCGCCTCTTTGGACCTTGAGGGGAAACATGCGTTTGGCTTGGATCGTTTTAAATTCTTAGTTTGGGATCCCCGCCCGCCTGCCTCTTCCGCCCCGCGGGTTTTCTTTTTTCTTTTTTTCCCCTTTTTTTCCTCCCGGTCTCCTTTTTGACTCCCTCCCCCTTTATGCTCGCCCAACCCTCCCCCCGCTGCTGAGAAGTGGGGGAGGGTCTCGGCCTCCAGGTTCCCGCCCCACCGGGGCCCGGGCGAGCATGGGGGGCAAGCAGAGCACGGCGGCCCGCTCCCGGGGCCCCTTTCCGGGGGTCTCCACCGATGACAGCGCCGTGCCCCCGCCGGGAGGGGCGCCCCACTTTGGGCACTACCGGGCGGGCGGCGGGGCCATGGGGCTGCGCAGCCGCTCGGTCAGCTCGGTGGCGGGCATGGGCATGGACCCCAGCACGGCCGGGGGGGTGCCCTTTGGCCTCTACACCCCCGCCTCCCGGGGGACCGGCGACTCGGAGAGGGCGCCCGGCGGCGGAGGGTCTGCGTCCGACTCCACCTATGCCCATGGCAATGGTTACCAGGAGACCGGCGGCGGTCACCATAGAGACGGGATGCTGTACCTGGGCTCCCGAGCCTCGCTGGCGGATGCTCTACCTCTGCACATCGCACCCAGGTGGTTCAGCTCGCACAGTGGTGAGTCCGCGGGCGGTGGAGGCCTCGGAGGGTGGAGTGCAAGGGAGGGCGCGCCGGGGCGCCCCAAACCTTCGCGCGCTTGCGAAGATTTGGATGTGGAGTGCGCGACCTGGATCTGTCTGCCGTCCCTTTGGTTCCTGGGGATGAATGGGCTATCTACCTTTTAGAAAAGAGGTTTCCTGCGAGGCTGCGGAGCCGGGCGTTTTAGGACTTCAGGCGTTGGTTCACTTGTGGATGAGCAGGGTGAAACCTGCCCATTGAAGTCCCGTTTATCGGCATCACCGTCCTCAGAGAGGAGGTCTTGTCTGGCTTATAGCAAGTCAGCCTCGATCGCTTCCTTTCTGTCACTGCAGCATTGTGCCTACCTCACCGTTAACAGAGAGAGAGGGATCCAGTTTGACCAAGCGGTGTCTCCCAAACAAAGAGTGTGAAAAGAAAGAAAATTGGGGGCAAGTGTTGTTTGGATTAGGGCTCTCACTCTTGCTGGGAGAAGGGGGTGCCCGGTTTTGCCACCCTGCTGGAGATCTGTTTGAATTGTTTAAAATGGAGCAGCCGGAAGGCTGCTGCCATAGACAGGTGTGGCCTGCCGAATGGAGGGCCTAACCAGGGAGCCTCCCTCTGAGGCTTTGCAGGACCAGGGCTCTAGTGGCGGGTGCTGCATGCAGTAGGCTTGGCTCAATGACTCTCACATCCCTCCATCTTTTTTCTTCCCCTCCATGCTAAGTGCTAGGTCTTCCTGGTAATCGGTATCTTTTTGTAATGGGGGGTGGGACTTTATTGTCCGGCCGTTGTTGGTACATGACAGGAAAAGAGGAGGATTAAAAAAATCTGGATAAATTCATTTTGTGAACTTCTGGTGACAGGCCAGCAAAAAGCTGGAGGAGGATTTCCCAGGCCCTGACTGGCAGGGCAGAAAAGGCACTGGCAGGAGCTTCCGGAGGAAAACAGGTCTGTCTGCTCAGCTAACCTGAGAAGCCAGGTTAGGCTTCTAGAAAATTGGTCAAAAGGGGTGTGGGGCCCCTATTTGCTAATTGTCAGGTCGGAGTGAAGAAGTTAACAGATTCAGACTTCTTTGGGAGAGTTAAGAAAATCTAGATATTGTGTAGAAAGAAGAAAGATTGCCATACGGAGGGTGTATCTATTGGATCACTGTTCTAGCAATTGTGAAATAGGGTAGATTAAAAAAAATTTTTTTTTTAACTTCTGAGAATAGTCTGGCTTTTGTTTCAATTCTGTAAACTTTAATTTGTGAAATAATTTTTGAGGGGAAACTAGTGACTAATTTAGGGTAACACTTGAAAGTGGCTTTTGAATTGCTAAAATGGTATTTTAATTCCTGAACAGACCTCTGGATATCATCGGAGCTTCCTTGATCTACATCAGTCTCTGCCCTGAATAAGATGCAAGGTGTGACTGCTCTGGGCACTTTTAGACATTTGATCCGTTTTAGACCTCATGAATTAAAATTTTTTCTTGTAAAATTTGGTCCAGAAACGGTAGGCTGCATTTGTGAGATGACTGTGATTAACTTGTTGAAAGCACTGTCATTAGTATCTGATTTTAAACTGAAAAGCAGTATAAGTAGGTTCTCTAAAATCACAGAATTTTGTGTGTTGCAAAACACATGTAATCCTATGGATGCTTGTCTGGGGAAGGAGTTACCGTTTTGCTAAAATTTCTTATCTGTCTCTTACTATAAACTTCTTTTTCCTTATTCCACCTGGTACCAGGTTCCGTGTTGGAGTTACGAGCTTACAGTTGGATTCCAAAATTTCGGACTCCTCAGTTGTGAAACCTGAGTTTAATTTTTTTCATCCAGCTGTGAGGGTAGGAAGAGCCATCGAACCATGAGAATACAGGAAAAGCTGGGGCATAGTAATCCCTCTGGGATTAATATAAAAGTGTGTGAGGCTGCTCTTAATATTTTGGGTAATACAGTCTTTTCCCAATTTGTGTGTGTGTGTGTGTGTGTGTGTGTGTGTGTATGTATATATATATACACCTTTTTTTTTTTTTAAGTAATCTTTATACTCAACGTGGGGCTTCCGCTTACGACCCCAAGATCAAGAGTCTCATGCTGTACTGACTGAGCCAGCCAGCCTCCCGGGTAATACATTCTTTATAGGATCATCCCGTCCTTTTGTAAGACTGAGCATACCTGCCTCTGCCCACTACATGCCTCCACAAAATTTCCAAATGCTGTTGGTGTAGGAGCAGAACACCACCCCAACTGACAACCACTGCTTTAGGGAGTCATCCTTTTATTCAAGTAAAGTAATTCGTTTTTCCTTTGCAGTTCATTTAAGATGAACCTTCATATTTCCACTCTCCTGCACTGGTGGTTCTGTCTCACTTTCCGGAACAGCCACAGGATCTTCCTTCCAGGACATCCCTTTCCTCTCTTGTTTATTGCTGTAAGAAGAGAAACTTGTTTCTATTTTGGAGACTTTGAGTAAGGTCCAAGGAGTTTTTGCTCCTGTGTCATAAGAGTGAAGGATAAGGACTTTGGTGCACAATTGACTAGATGCCTAGAAGTTGATGTGATTGCTGTTGCTTCTGTTTTTAAGGTGCTTTTGGAACTCTTCATGGGCACCGAAGACAGTTGTCAGTGAAATAAGTGGGGGAGTTCAGTGTGCATGAAGCTTCCTCAGAGGGAGGGAGCTGATGTTGTGTCTGGAGGCAGAATCCTGGGGTCTCAGGCCCTCCTCAGAGTAGGTCTGACCTTGGGAAAGACATCACCTCTCTCGAGCCTCGTCTTTGTTATTTTTAAAATAGCTGTGGTAGTCTTGGCAGCCAGCCTGTGAAGGTTGTTCCCCAAATCCCGTGAGGATACATTAGCCATCACATTTGTCTTCTTGTGGTTCCCAAGCTTCCCCAGGTTGTGACCCTTGCACGCCCTGGTCCCTGTAACTGGAATGCTTTCCCTTCTGCTTTCCGTCCTGTGTATGGATACCTCTTCCTGATCCCTCATGCCTCAAACTGAAATTTCTCCTTAGACACCACTCTTAAAATTTGCCTCCCTCCTGTTAATCTTTCCAACCACTCACCTATTACCTTAACAGCTCTTCACACACTTTACAAGTATCTTATTTATCCATTTGCCTTTTCTATTTAGTTTGACTGAATTTTAAGCTCCGTGAGAGTAGGACTGTGCCTCTTGCTCACTCTTGTATCTCTTGCACCGTGCGTGCCTGGCACAAATATTTGCTGAGGGAATGAATCTGAGCGCCCCATGTCTGTCATCTCATTTAATCATCACTATAACTCTGTGCGGTAGATGGTGTCATCCCCATTTTACAGGTGAGGAAACGGAGATGTAAGGTGAGGAGCAGACACAAGGTCAGATAACGAAGAGGTGGCAGAGCTGGGATTGGAATGTAGGTCTGCCGGTGTCAGGACCTGGGCTCCTAACCATTACACTGCACTGCCTTCCATCCCGAAACACGAGGAAGCTGGCCAGTGTCCTGGAAATCGGATTGGCCGGCGAGGCAGAGGGCTAGACTCATCTACTGGTTGGGCTACCAGATGACTGCCTGACTTGTGATCTTGGGCACGTGAGTCATTTAGCCTCAAAGGCACTATTTTCTCACCTGTAAGGTGGAGATAATGCCTGTCCTGCTTACCTTTCAGAGTCATCTTGAGGGTCTCACAAGCTAGTGTTTACAAAAGCCAAATAACATACATAAGGAGAGGGGTGTTCCTGTAGGGACTTCTTCAGTTCTCTGCCTTCTTTGCTGTCTGCAGAATTTGCTAGGCAGGGAGATTGAGAACTGTGTGAACTGTTTCCCCAAAATGGAAGCTAGTGCTCTCCACTGAAACCTGACCTACATTGGCATGCCGTTGATAATAATGAATGCCACTGAGAAGAACTGCCTTATAGGATGAGAGTTAGTGTCCCTTCCTTTCCACATTAAAATTTTCTCTAAGGTGTTTAATCTCCAAATGGTCTTCTGGGTGGTGTTCTGGAGGTCTGGCCATTCTTTTGTAGTAGCTCTGTTTATCTCAGAACATGGATTTCTAGGGCGCTTGGGTGGCTCAGATGGTTAAGTGTCTGCCTTTGGCTCAGGACAGGATCCCAGAGTCCTGGGATCGAGCCCCACATCGGGCTCCTTGCTCAGCGGGGAGTCTGCTTCTCCCTCTCCCTCTGCCACTCCCCCCACTCATTCTCTCTCTCTCTCTCTGTGTCAAATAAATAAATAAAATCTTAAAAAAAAAAAAAAAAGAACATGGATTTCTAGATGTGGGAGTGAAAACATGGAGCATTCACTATGTTGGAAGGAAAAGTTTGCCTGTTTTCTGGATCCTGCTATAAAACGTCTGGTCATGGAAGGTTTCTCTCCAGCTTCTTAGTCACAAGTATGTATACATGTGCATATTCAGAAAAATCTAAACTGTTCTTTGTTGTCACCACGTCATCAACTGGGGCTGATAGAAGGTAACTTTTGATAAGTCTTTGAACAAGCTAGCAGGATATCTCCTGGATTCTATTTGCTGCCATTCTGGGGTTCTCAAGTGATTTAATTGTCTCTCCTTAAATAATTAAACAGAGTTGCGAACTCCATTGGAGTGGATCAGAAAGCCTCTTTGTGCCTCACCATAGGTGTGCTGGAGGTAATGGTCCTTTACACGGTTTCTGGGGAAGGAAAGGCATTCTTTGGTCTTCAGAGAGCATGGTGGGTCTCCTGCCCTGCAGAAGTTCTGTTGTTAATGAAAATTTTTCTGTAAAGCGGAGTTTATAGTTTTCTATTACCATGAGGGCTTATTTTCTACAAAATAAAAATTTTAAAAGTTCCCTTGAGAAGCCGGTAATTCCTTAAAGGTCACAGTTCACTCTTCCTTATTGGGGTTTGAAAGGTGTTGCAAGAAACAATGGTTTGGCTCTTAAAGTGTTTGTTTTATGGGATGTGTGCATTTTGCTATCAAATAAAGACACACCCCAAATATGTCATAAGGAATACTCTGAGCCAGGCCACGCTGCACCAAAGAAATGCAACTCTAGTTCCTTTTGAGAAAAGGGACGTGCTTTGTATTTTACAAATGTGATATTCAACACAAGCTTCTTGGGCACTAACATTTTTGTAAATCAATTATAAAACTAAACATCAATTTTGACAGTTTCAAATTGGAAAAAACTTAATAGAGAAGTGGTCGTAACATAAACAGACTAGTCTTGCTCCTGCTAACCCTTAAATAGGGGTGCTTCTAGTAACAGTGGGTCACTGAGGCTGTAGTACTAGAATCTTGAGGTTAGCTCAAAACGTAAATCCTAATCCCAGCCTTTCAGAATGCTGGATGAGTGTAAATTACCATGTGTTTCTTTTCTAAACTTTGTCATGGCCTAGTCTGTATCAGATCGTCCTTAGTGATTATTGTGGATACAGGCTTGAGTATGAGAAGGCACTTCTCATAGACCCAGCAGTTTTCACTTCTTCTTCTTTTTTTTTTAAAGATTTTATTTATTTATTTGACAGAGATAGAGACAGCCAGCAAGAGAGGGAACACAAGCAGGGGGAGTGGGAGAGGAAGAAGCAGGCTCATAGCGGAGGAGCCTGATGTGGGGCTCGATCCCATAATGCCGGGATCACGCCCTGAGCCGAAGGCAGACGCTTAACCGCTGTGCCACCCAGGCGCCCCAGCAGTTTTCACTTCTGAATCGTATTTTCTCAATAAGGACAGAGGTTTATCCTTGAATGCAACACTTGGGTTCCTGGTTTCGATATTTGAGGGGTGAGTTGTGGGTATGAATGAATAACCTGAAAACGCAGCAACCCTCAAGTGTGAAGCAAATAAAGAGCCAAGTTTAATCTTAAAGCAGCAGCTAGGGGTAGCTTCTAGACTGATGAGACTGTTTACCCCGAAATCTCCCTGTAGCTATTAGAATCGAGAGTACAACCTTCCTCTGCTGGAAGTAAAGGGGAAGGGGGAATTCACTGGGTCCCTATAAACACCAAGTTAAAGGAGGCATGGTAAGAATTTATAGTGCAGTCTTCAGATCTGTAACAAGGAGGAGGCAGAAACAAACAAGTGCCCTCTTGATTTCTGTGAATGGGTCAAGGGGTTTTCAAACTTGACTGCCCCGTGTTCTCTGGGGGGCTTGTTAACAATGCAGATGACTAGACCTCACTCCCAGAATTCAGTAGAGCTAAGGAGACACCTGAGAATCTGAACTTGTAACAAATGATTCTGAAAATTCTCATTCCAAACAAAGAAAGAACTCTGAATGCTTTTTTGGTGCACTCATCAGCATTATTTTCAATATTACTAAATGAATCAAGTATCCCCTAAGCAGGATCCATACAGATCTTCCTTTCAGCTGCTCCGGAGGGTGGATTCACCCAGCAAGAGCATTGCTGATGGTTTGATGTTTTTCTTTTACATGGAACTAAGCCTTTTTCTCCCAGAGATAGGCCTGAGCCCATCTGCCTTGGTCCTGAGAATTGAAGTTGCTCAGAACAGAAGGTAATTGTGGCAGTGTCCCCTTCCCTCCTGTGCTTGTCTTCCCCTGATTTTTCTTCTAAGGCACAGCTGCCTTTGGCTGCTTGTGCTACAGAAGGGCTTACTGAGCCAGATCCTCTTTTATGTATCCCCAGCCAGCAGCTAGACAAGATTGTTGCTTTAAATGGACAAAATACCTATTTTTCCTTTTTTCCTATAGACGCAAAAGTGTGAGACTTTTTGAGTGTGTGTATGGAGATTTGTTAAGACATTCATTTATTCAACTGGTATTCACTGAGTGCCTCCACTATACTAGGACCTGTGTTAGGTGCTGGGAATATATATTTATTATAAGGGTGATTAACATTACTTTGTTCTTTCTAAGAATCTTTGCTTCCTTACTCCTTAAGAGAGAGTCTGAATATTGCAGCTTATGGGAGATTTTTACCTTCTTCATCAGTTCTTCTGTTGAATAAATACATTCAAGGTTTTGTCCATGAGGCTGCTACCCGGATGGTATTTGCTCCCTACTCTTCACTGACACTCTCCATTCTTTCCTAAACCCTGCTTCTGGGCTGGAGCAGGTGATCTTTTCTTTGTGGTTCCAGCCAAGTGCCTGCTAAGAGATTCCTCGTATATCCTAATACAAGTGGTCCTCTGTCTTCTCAATGAGAATATCAAAAGGAAACACTGTTTTGCGAACTCTTCGTGTGTATCTTTGGCATCGGTATCTTTGTCATCCCTAGAGCTACTTTTCTTTCTGGTCATTGAACACTGTTTTCTAGAAGCATGATCTACCACTTTAGTCATCTTGTCTCTGTAAAATTCATCCCAAGCCACAAATACCCATAAGGAAATATGAGGAACAGTTTTTCCCCTTGGTCTTGTATGTCTCTGAGCTCTGCAAGGTTGACAGTGCTATTTTAAGTGATTTTTAAAGCCTTGTTTATGATAGCCAGCATTGGTGACTGAAATGTCCTCCTCACCTCTCCCAAATAATTATTAAATGTGTGTTATATTCAAGTATTTTTTTGCTGACAGAAAAGCGTTTAGAAGAATGCTCCATGCTCAGAGACTTGATGGGGGCTTGGCTATAAGATGATACCTTAATTTTTGGAGAAACCTCACCTTATATTTGTGAACATGTAGTCATCTTGATCTTAGTGAATTAGGTTTGCATTGCTTGGCTCCAGCTTTTTCGTTGGTAGTACCCTTTAGCCCTCTAAAAAGTACAACTAAATAAGCCATGCTTCCCAAGGAGTTGTTCTGAAATTGGTCAGCTTTGCCATATAGTGTCTCTTAAGGTCAAAATTGATTTGTTAGCATGTGGGAGAAACTTAAATCTGCAGGCGCCCAGAGGATCTGGGACAGAGTGGGGAGAACCCAAGACCCTAGACCCCAACCATTTTGGTCACTTTGCCCATATTTCTCAACTCTTTGGAGATGTTTTCATTTGATTCCTCTCCAGTAACCCTTTTTTTTCCTGCTAAAAGCGTGCATTTCCTTAGGGAGATCCATTAGAATTTTTTATCCTAATGCTTGCCTAAATACTCTGGGAATCCTACAAAAAGGACTTGAGGGAGTTCTTGGGATTCCAGCCCAAACCACTGAAGTACTTGCCTACCATATATACAAATTAGCTTGCTGTGATATTGTTCGATTCTATTTAGATTATTTACACTTTTAATGCCCTGTAAAGTATAATGCTATCTAAGTCAGCTTTTCAGAGAAACTCTGTTATAACACCACTCACTACTGTGACGAGCATCACCAAATACCCCATGTACACCATATATTATTAGATTTCCTCTGTCCTGGTCAGATGTGGCTGAAATAATCATACCATTGCAGCCAGTTGCCCTGGAGAACTATGGCAAGTCTAATACCTCTGATGAGGGCTGGCTTACACGCACTTGACGAGCCCAGTCTTGTTGGCTGTATTTAATTCATCTATTCCCTACCTCTTCCCTCAGCCCAGAGGCCAAGTGCAACATAAAAGGATAGAGAATCTAAGCATCTCCAGTATTTTGAGGTATAGGAATCGCCTATGAAGTGGCAGACCTTTGAGAAATAGTATTATGAGCTGTTCTGTGTTTGCTGTGGCTTTGGAAAACCTTTGGATTCTTCTACTGAAAATTTGTTTGAAAAAAAAAATCTTTTTAATGAAACAGTGAGTCACAAAGCAGCCACTCCTTCTCATAATAGCATTTCTCACCAGGGGAATTTTTGGTAGCTGTTGGGGGAGGGATTTGAGTAGGTTGTGGATGATAAATCCCTGGGTGGAACATGACCAGAGGCTGCCATATCAGAACTCTGGTGCTTTCCATGCTGACGGTGAGCCCTGAATTCAAAGTGCAGGACAGCAGAATAGAGTGGGGGAGGCCTGTGCTCAGTGAATTGCCACAGGAGCATGACCAATGAGATTGGGGTTGAACATTCAAACTCAGTTCATTAAAACACCGTTGTAGTGTAAAAGGATCATGAAACAGGCCTTGGGTCAGAGGGCCTGAGGCCTTCTACGGGAAGAACATCACATTTCTGGATTAAGGGATGGCTGTGGACCTAATGATGACAATGTAAGAGGAGTGTGCCTCCTTTTTCCATATTGTGAAATGGTGTCCTGGTGCTTGGCACTGACTGTGGGACTGCGTTATAAGGAGACAATTTATACAAGGTCATCTGTGCTCTGAAGATTTTAGGTCTTAATAAAGTCTTTACAATGACTCCTACAGTGAGCGTCTTACCCAGTCAGCCTCTATAGAATGGTGAGAAGGAAGAAGGAAATGCTAGGGTTGGTAAGAGTTGAGAACAAGCCAGGATTAGGATTATGCTATCAGCATCCAAAATGCTGTCCTCAACCTCTCTGCCCACCCAAACCTGAGTTTTAACTGTTCCCAACTTCAGTGACCTACAACTCTTCAGTTCTTATGTCTGAACCACTGTCTTATGTAAGCTACAGACAGAGGAAAAGTCTGAAAGGTTATTACAACCGTGTTAAGATTTGCTTTCCTTTGGAAAGTTGTAGCTGTCTCCATTCCGTGTTTTCCTGGCTTTGTACTTTTCTTCAAAGCCTCTTACCAGTTCCAAGGCCCCAGAGCTCAATAAAGGGGAACAGGAAGTCAGCATTTAATGCCTAAGAGCCAGCAATAACTCATAGAGAAAAGAGCACAAACAAGGGATTCAGAGGGGGATTTCTGGGCCTTAAAGCTCTCAGGCCTGTAGGATTATAGATCCATCCTTCAGGGATGACTTTGACCAGGTCTTCAAACAAGGTGAGAGCAAGAAGAACCTCTACTCAGAGAGGACTTTTTCTTGGGTTATATAGTGGAGGCTCAACATTTTTAATTGATGGCATAATTACAAAGTATCTTTTGCCTAAGGAGTTCAAGACACTGAAGGAAAAAGTGATGGTCACTTTTTTTTAATTAAGATTTTGGTTTTTTTTTTTAAGATGTTTTTATTTGTCAGAGAAAGAGAGCATAAGCAGGGGGAGTGGCAGGCAGAGGGAGATGCAGGCTCCCCGCTGAGCAAGGAGCTGGACTGTGCAGGACTTGATTCCAGCACCCTAGGATCCTGACCTGAGCCGAAGGCAGACGCTTAACCGACTGAGCCATCCAGACTTCCCATTTTATTAAGTTTTCAATTTTAACTCCAGTATAGTTAACATAGTGTTACATAATTTTCAGATGTACCCTATAGTGATTCAACAATTCTCTACATCACTCGGTGCTTATCACGATAAGTGTACTCTAAATTCCCAGCACCTATTTCCCCCATCCCTCCGCCACCTCCCCTCTGGCAACCGTCAGTTTGTTCTCTATAGTTAAGAGTCTGTTCCATGGTTTGTCTCTCCTTTTTTTTTTCTCCTTTGCTCATTTGTTTTGTTTCTTAAATTGCACATACGAATGGAATCATGTGGTATTTGTCTTTCTCTGACTTATTTTGCTTAGCATTATACTCTCTAGAGCCATCCGTGACATTGCAAATGGCAAGATTTCATTCTTTTGTATGTCTGAGTAATACTCCATTGTATGTACATACCACAGCTTCTTTATCCATTTATCTATTGGTGGAGACTTGGGCTGCTTCCATAGTTGGGCTATTGTAGATAATGCTGCAGTAAACACAGGGGTGCATGGATCCCTTTATGAATTAGCATTTTTGTACTTTTTAGGTAAATACCCTTAGTGCGATTACTAGGTTGTAGGGTAGTTCTATTTTTAACTTTTCTTTTTAAGTTTTGCTTATTTAAGTGATCTATACTCCGCAAGTGGGGCTCCAGCTCACAAACCTGAGAACCAAGTGTTGGCTGCTCTTCCAACTGAGCCAGCCTGGTGCCCTTCTGTGTGCCTGTCTTTATGCCAGTACCATACTGTTTTGATTACTACAGGTTTGTATCATAACTTGAAGTCTGGAATTGTGATGCCTCCAGTTTTTCCTTTATCAAGATTGCTTTGGCTATTTGGGGTCTTTTATGGTTCCATACAAATTTTAGACTTGTTTTGTACTAGCTCTGTGAAAAATGCTGTTGGTATTTTGATAGGCACTGCATTAAATGTGTAGATTGGTTTGAGTACTATAGACATTTTAACAACATTTGTTCTTCCAACCCATGAGCATGGAAGGTCTTTCCATTTCTTATTGCCGTCTTGAATTTCTTTCATCAGTGTTTTATAGTTTTCAGAGTACAGGTCTTTCACCTCTTTGCTTAAGTTTGTTTCTAGGTATTTTATTGTTTTGGGTGCAATTATAAATGGAATTGTTTTCTAATTTCACTTTCTGCTGCTTTATTATTAATGAATAAGAATGCAGCAGATTTCTTTACATTGATTTTTGTATCCTGTGACTTTACTAAATTCAGCTATCAGTTCTGGTAGTTTGTCAATGGAGTCTTTTGGGTTTTCTATATATAGTATCATGTCATCTGCAAATAGTTGAAGTTTTACTTCTTCCTTACCAATTTGAATGCCTTTTATTTCCTTTGATTGTCTAATTGCTGTGGCTAGGACTTCCAGTACCGTGTTGGATAAAAGTGCTGAGAGTGGACATCCTTGTCTTGTTCCTGACCTTAGGGGAAAAGCTCTCAGATTTTCCCCATTCAGTATGATGTTAACTGTGGGTTTTTTTATATATAAGGCCTTTATTATGTTGAGGTGTGTTCCCTCTAGACCTACTTTGTTGATGGTTTTTATTTCAAATGGGTGTTGTACTTTGTCAAATCCTTTTTCTGCAAGGCAATGATTACTTTTATGAAATAGCTGGAATTATTCCTGTACCCCTCTTTTCCTTGAGGGTCCTCAGGGTAAATGTGTCATAGGATCCAGGCTAGAGCCTGACCCTTCCTTCTCCTGTCCATTTACTTGTATTAGAGGAACTCTAACGTTTCAGTCCTGTGATGGCGAAATGAAAAAGTCACAGGAGTTTATACTATCTCAATTTTGGTTTCACTTGCACGTTTCAGGAGATCAGATACTGGTATGACTGAATAGAAGCTCTGGTCTCTTGGAATCTTTTCCAAAAAACTATTTTAGGCATTCAAAAGAGATAATGTATTTACCTACCAAACAGATTAATAAATAAACCATTACAGATGTAACTGCATAAAACCTACCCAGTTCCCATATTTTTTCTTCCCTCCCCAAAGGTAACCATTGCCTGACTCTCCTGTTCATCATCCTCTATATATTTATACTTTTATTGCACGTTTCTGTCTAAAACAATATTCATTTAAGTCACAATAAACTTCGTCATTATGACTCAATCCCATATATATATTATATATATACAATATATATAATATATATATATAATCTCAAAATGGATTTGAGATCCATAAATCCTTCGTACTACTTTTTGCTTGTATTGACACATTCATGTTCACTGTTGTACGACTGTACCACAAATATCACCATTTCTTGATCCATTCTCTTATACTGGCTATTAAAGTTATTTTCAGTTGCTTTGAGAATTTTTTCTATGTTTGTTTACATACTTGAGTGAGAGTTTTTTAGGGTACATCCTTAGTCGTGAAATAGCTGGGTCATAGATATATATATATATCTTCAACCTTTAATGAGATATTGCCCAGTGGTTCTCCAATATTCTTGTACCAATTTACATTCCCCAAATAGCATATTTTCACTTCCTCCATGCCCCTGCCAAAACTTGATATCATCATACTTTAACTTTTGGCAAGCTCTCGTGGGTATGAAATGGAATACCACTGTGATTTTGTTATTTATATATTTGATAATATGTGTTTACATATAATTAATATATTAATATCATATATTTAAACTAAATGTTTCTCTTCTATGAAACGCTTGTTCATGTCTTTTACCCATGTTTATGTTGGAGAGTTTATCCTTCTCTGACTGGTTTGTATGAATTTATATTTTTGTTCTGTTTCCAGACAATAATTATTTGTTGTCATATGTAATGCAGATGTATTTCTCCCAGTGTATGGCTTATCTCTTTATTCTTTTTGTGATTTGTTACAGTTAGCCTAATTGTGTAATTGAATATTCCAGTGTTTTTCCTTATACCATATGCATTTTGTGTCTTAAGAAAGATTTTCTTTCCCTGAGGTCATAAAGATATTATCTTAGATTTTCTTCTAAAAGTTTTTAACTTTTGCCTTTCATATTTACATCCTTAATCCCTGGATAATTAAATTTGAATGGGGTAGGATAAGAATATATTTTTTTTTCCCGTGTGAGTACTAGCTCTCCCAGCAGCAAGTGAAGAATGGTGAAGTCCTTTCCTACTGATTTGCAAAGCCACCTCTGTCATATATCAAGTTTCCTTCCAGGCCTGTATTTTTCCTGGGCTTTTTGTTCTGTTCCATTGGTCAATTTGTCTATCCCTGTGCTAACACTTTCTTAATTACTGTAGTTTTGTCTTGCTGTGTGGAAGGGCAAATCCTTTCATCTTGTTATTCTTTTTCAAAGCTGTGTTGTCTAAGTGAAGCTTTCTAGGGGACAAATAAGGGAATCAGGATAGAATAAACAAAATGACGTACAAAGTACTAGGAACTGCTCTGTTTATAGCTGGTATTCTTAATGACAGGACATCTGGCAAACTGACCCTAATGGGCAGTTTTGAATTTTTTCCCTTACTATGTTGTACAAACAATAATGTTTCCCTATGTCTTTGTATTGCAAACAGCAGAATAAACAGTTCTTTCTGTATGTTACAGACAACAACAGTAAAAACAACAAAAACTGGTTAGCTATTTTTGGCACTTTCTGCTCCCAGAATCAGCTTTGTCAACTTCTTTGGGGGAAACACTGTTAGGATATTTATTGGAATTACATTGAGTTTATCAGTTGCCATCTTTATAAACTTGAGTCTACCTATGGACCTGATGGGAATGGGTTTACAGATATAATAGAAGTTTAAAGTATTTTTTAAAGCTTTGAAATAATTTCAGACTTACAGAAAAATTGCAAAATTTGCACAAATAAATATTGCATTTGCATCACCCAGAATCCTCAGATGTTACTAGGAACACATAAATAATTGAATGTCCATATAGTTCTTGACTCTGTAAAGTAGCTTAAGATGTTAATAAATGAAACTTACCGGGGCGCCTGGGTGGCTCAGTCTTTAAGCGTCTGCCTTCGGCTCAGGGCATGATCTTGGTGTTCTGGGATCGAGCCCCGCATCAGGCTCCTCTGCTGGGAGCCTGCTTCTTCCTCTCCCACTCCCCCTGCTTGTGTTCCCTCTCTAGCTGTCTGTCTGTCTCTGTCAAATAGATAAATAAAATCTTTAAAAAAATAAAAATAAAAAAATAAATGAAACTTATCAAGTCTGAGGAATCTACATTGACCTCCTGGGAATGGGAAAACCACGTGATCTTAAAAGTGACACAGTGTCTGAAGGGGTGGCTAGATCTAATGCTGAGATCTATTTTCTTCAGAGTTGTTCTGTATTCTTACCATGAACCTTTGCTCCCAAGGTTTGTGCTCTGATCCCATCTGTTGAAATAGGGGCTTGTTGCCCATGGTTCAGGTCGAGTCTGCCTCATAATGACATGAAACTATCTCCTGGAGGCTTGAGTCAAGTGAGCCAGAGGTGCCTTCATGAGAGGAGTGGGACACCCTTCTTGGGAGAGGCAGTGTAGGGTACTGGCTAGGGTTGCAGGCTTGGAGCCAGACTGCCTTAGATTTGAATCCCAGTGTAGCTGATTTTTAGTTTTGGAATCTTGGGCAAGTGATTTATCCTTGTACCATAATTTATTTAAATCTAAAGTGAGGCTAATAATAATTATATCTATCAGATGGGACTATTTAATGAATTAAACTAATTTATAGGCATAACCACACCATTCAAAACAGTGCCCGGCAGATAATAAGTGATGTGTAAATGTGACCTCATATTATTATGAAATGTTTTTAGATAAAGCTTTATAATTTTTTAAAAATCTTGAATCCCTTTTGTTGGATTTATCACTAGGTACCTTGTTTTTGGGTTATTACTGTAAATAGCTTTAAATTTTTTTAAATAATCATTTCAGATTTCTTGTATATTCAGCAAATTTGCTGAACTCTTAGAAAGAGAGAGAATGAGAATGAGTATAATAGTTATAATGGGAAACATCTACAAAGAAAATCCAAGAGAATCATCACATCTGCAAATAACGACTCTTTAGTTCCTTCTTTTCTAATCCTCTTCTGTGTCACTTCTCTTTCTTTTAAGATTGCGGGCTAGTTCCTCCAGTAAAAAGTTTGTTTGAATCGGTAATCATGGGCATCCTTGTTTTCCTCCTATTAAAGGGAGTGCTTCTTGCATTGGAACCATTGTCTGTTTTTGGTCAATTTCCTTTATTCCCTTCTATTCTTAATTTGTTAAGTATCACAAGCGGCAATTTTATCAGATTTTTCCCTTGCATTTATTCAGATGGTCTTTCTCCCTTTATTTGTTAATGATTACATTAATAGATTTTATAATGTTTAACTATGCTTATATTCTGGAAGTAAACCCTACTTGGTTGTGATACATGTATTTTTTATACATTGCTAGATTCAATATGTGAATATTCCACTTGGGATTTCCGCAAATATGAAATTTCACTCATAATTTTATTTTCTTCTCTTGCTATTATGGTTAATGTAGACTTTTTTTTTTTAAAGATTTTATTTATTTATTTGTCAGAGAAAGAGAAGGAGCGAGCACAAGCAGGGGAAGCAGCAGGCAGAGGGAGAAGCAAACTCCCTGCTGAGCAGGGAGCCTGATGCAGGACTCCCAGGACCCAGGGATTGCGATACTTAACCGACTGAGCCACCCAGGTGACCCAAAGGTTAATGTAGACTTTTAAAAGGAGTTTAGGAATATTTATATGTTCATTCTTTTCCAGAAGAATTTGTATAAAGACCTATTAGAGTTCTGGCTGCAAACAGATGGCACACTCAGGTAATGGAATCAAATTTAATTGAAGAGACAGTTTACAAAGCCTACTTTTGGAAGACAGAAATTTAACTCAGATGAAGTATGATGATAACTGGGCAGGATTAAAGGCACTAAGAGTGGGTGGATGAAGCATCTGGAGATTGGCTGCAGCGGCAATCTGTTAGCACTCCTGGATCTGAAGTGTATGTGGACGGGAGTTGTTAACAAACCTGGTGAGAACTCTGGCCCTGGGAAAGATCTTGCATGTAAAATTCTCCTGTAAAACTGTGTGGGCCTAGCGCTTTTTTAAAAAAAATTTTTATCATGAGTAAGTTTTTATTTAATATGATTCAAGTTCTTCAATATTATTGGTATATTCAGGCTTTCTATTCTTGTGTTAGTTTTGATAAGGCATATATGTCCAGGGAATCTCTGTGTCTATCCCTGTATTATGTCCCCCTTTCCATTCCTTATTATTTGTATGTTTTCTCTTTATTCTTGATTAGTCTTACCAGGGCTCTGTTTTATTAATTTATTTTCAAAGGACCATCTTTTGATTTTATTGATTACCCTTTACCCCCCTCTTTTTTGTTGCTTTCTGCTCTTTTTTAAAAAAGATTTTATTAGAGAAAGAGAGAGAGAGCATATGCAAGCAGGGGGAGGGGCAGAGGGAGAAGGAGAGAGAATCTCAAGTAGACTTCCTACTGAGCGTGGAGCCTGATGCTGGATCGCATGACCCCGAGATCATGACCTGAGCCAAAATCAAGAGTCAGAGGCTTAACTGACTGAGCCACCGAGGTGCCCTTCTTTCTACTCTTAACTGTATTTTATCTTTCCTTCTACTTCCCTTGGGTTTACACTGTGTTTTTCTAACTGCTTGAGTTATCATCATACTTCATCTGAGTTAAATTTCTGTCTTCCAAAAGTAGGCTTTAAAATTTTTTTCAGTAAGTCTCCTAATGGTAAACTCTTTTTACTTGTCTAAAAGTTTTTTTTATTTGTCATAACCATCGAATGATAATATGGCTTGATATAAAAATCCGGGTTGGCAGTTATTTTTTCTTAGCAATTGAGTGATATTATTTCTGTTTCATTATCTTCCAGCTTCTAATATTGTAATTGAGAAATCTGCTTCTCCACTCTTATCCGTTTTTTTTTCTCTTAGCTGCTTTTTTATCTTGTCTTTGTTCATAGTGTTCTGCAAATTTACTGTTCCGTTGGTTTATTTATCCTGCTTAATATTTGTCTTTGAATCTGAGATTTCGTGTCTTTCAAAGTACCTGAGAAATTTTCAGCCGTTTATCCCTTCAAATTTTGGTTTTCTTCTATTTTCTTACATCTTTCCTTTCGGAAATCCTAGATTTTATATATTGGACTTTCTTATTCTGTCCTTCATGTTTCTGAAACTGTTTCATATTTCCCACCTCTTTAGCTCTATATGCTGTACCCTGGGTAATTTCTTACCTACACCTGCCAGTACGTTCTTTCTTCACCTGCTTTTTAATCCATCCACTGCTTTTTATATTTCACTGAACTGCATTTTAAATTCCTTGGAATAAGTTGGTGGAGTATTTACGTATTGCCTTCAACTGCATAAAAACAAACAAAAAATGAATAAATCACTTTATTTCCATAGTTCTTGTTTTCCTCATTTGGAAAATAAATGGGGCTGGCTGGTTGCTTTTTGGTCTTGTCCTCAAAAATCCCGTGAAGCCATATCACTGGCTTTATACCCTTGAGCAAACAAGCACTAGGAGCAGGGAGGCAGGAAGCTGGAAGCCCATCTTCAGTTTGATTCCTACTCCGAAAAGAAAGCAGCTCCTGAGTCATATAGGGAAACCTTTTAGCACTGTACCTCTTTGGGGTGGAGGGGGCTGGCTCACAGCTGTGACAAGGATCCGTGTCTATGGCAGTAGGAAGCTTAACTCTTCCTCTGTACTCACGATAAACTTTTAGAGCTTTCCGTTTTCTCAGGGGGCTGAATTTATTCTCTTTCTTCTTCTAGACAGCACTATGCAGTACTGTAGCCACTAGCCACATGTGGCTATTTAAATTATAATTAATTAAAATTTAAAACTTAGTTTCTGACTCACACTAGCCACATTTCAAGTTCTCACTAGCCACAAATTGCTAGTGACTGCTATAATTGGACAGCACAGATATAGAACGTTTCCATCATTGCAGAAAGCTCTATTGGGCAGGACTCTTCTGAACTCTTCCACAGTATTCTTAACAGTAGATAGAGAACTGGTGAATATGAAATTTCAGAAAATGGGTCAGATGAACTTGCTGATACCCAGAATCTAGAAAGGCACTCTTTAGGGGCGCCTGGGTGGCACAGCGGTTAAGCGTCTGCCTTCGGCT
Organism: Ursus maritimus; assembly: GCF_017311325.1. Classification (NCBI taxonomy): domain Eukaryota; kingdom Metazoa; phylum Chordata; class Mammalia; order Carnivora; family Ursidae; genus Ursus; species Ursus maritimus. Next base: position 28,699,717 of record NW_024424341.1, read on the forward strand.
CAGGGCGTGATCCCGGCATTATGGGATCGAGCCCCACATCAGGCTCCTCTTCTATGAGCCTGCTTCTTCCTCTCCCACTCCCCCTGCTTGTGTTCCCTCTCTCGCTGGCTGTCTCTATCTCTGTCAAATAAATAAATAAAATCTTTTTAAAAAAAAGGCACTCTTTAGAGTTACCACTATTCTGCACCATCTACATGTAGGAAGAATCCAGAGAGGGCATTACAGTCTAAGAATGATTTATGGGATGAAATGGTGTACTGAAGCCTGCTTGTCTTACCTGTAACCAGGGCCATGGGAAGAGGGGAAGCCATGTATGTAGAAAGGTGAATGAACCCCTGATGTTTAATCAACTTTGGAAACATGGAGAAAAATTACTGCATGAGTATACTGATGTTACGTAATCGTGATTAAGCTGAGAATAGGGAAGATAGCCTTGTGAGGTAACTAGAGAAAACCAGCCCAAGTTCTTATTACTTGAAATTTGACTCAGGTTGGAAATTCCTTGTAATGAAGTCAGCTTTTTCCACCCCCTTAAACTGGCATCTCATTCTCCTTTGAGTTGCTATAGAACAGTTAAAGATTCTCAAGAAAAGAAAAGAGATACTTTCGTTCTCCCCCCAACCACATACACACAAACACCCACACTTTCTTCAAATATAGCCACGTTTCATAGTGACTGGACTCCAGATAGACCAAGAATAAGTGCAATGTAGGTCACACCAGCCCTGGCCCCAGCAGGTTATACTGTGAAGAGCCACTGACCCCAACTTTGTTCATCGCCCATGGCAGACGGTGCAAAAACTTAACTCGCTCTTTATTATGGAACTCTGTGTGGACTCAGAATCCTTCTCAACATAGTGCTCTAAGTTCCCAAACCATATTAACTAGCTGGAGTTGACAGGTGAGACTAAACCTGTTTACTGCTCTTTACTAGAGATTGAGGCTTGGAATTTGCTGTAGAGAAGAGACATTGTTCTTGTTGATTTCAGAGTATAGTACCAATTATAAGCCAAATGAAGTAGTTGGGCTGCCTTGCTGGCTCAGTCCATAGATTATGTGACTCTTGATCACAGGGTCATGAGTTCAAGCCCCATGTTGGGCCTAGAGCCTACTTTAAAAAAAAAAAAAAAAAGTCTATCTTGAGTATTTATGGCCCAATGTAAGAATGGATACCAAAGTAAAAGTTGTTAGTGAAAATGGATGGTATTCATAGGGAATTCATAATGGAAAGGGGTTCAATACTTAATTCGTTCTGTGATTTTTGTAGGGTTGGCAAAAGTAAGTTGGAGTTGACTTTCTGGAAGAAACTGATCTGAAAGAAAAAGAAAAGTAAGATGACTGGGAGGGATTTAGGAGGAATTCACGGACAGCATTTGTAAAAGGAGAAGGAAGTTCTAAAAGAAAAAAAATGCCCTACAACAGGTAAAGGAGTAGGAATGGATAACTAATAGGTTATAGGCCTCTGCAGAAATACAAAAGGTTAGCAGACGTTTGTGATTTGGGGTTTTTTGTTTGTTTTTTAAGCAAATCTGGAAGCATGGATTCTTCCTGGGTGTTTACTCCCCATCACAAAAATAATCAGAATTGTCATTGTAAAGATTTAAAGCATTAATGTAGAAAGCAAAAGTTTCACATGCTTCCTCCGGTGTGTATCACAGACTTTTGCTCTTGTGGATGAATAGCTATGTATAAGGAAGTGGAAACCGTGTTACCATTTCACAGCTTGTCTCTTCTGTTTAACGTCTTCTTCACTGTTCCACATCATCCCCTGTGCATGTGTGGATTTTCTTTTGTTTTTGTTTCTGTTGTAGTTTCCGGAAGCTTGTACAAGGAAGTGGAACCTATTCACAGCAAATCCCTCCCCTTGTCCCGTTGTCATTGTGCCCGTTTGGGTGAAGTCACGATGTAACAGGTCGTTGTCTGTGGAGTTTGCCTAGAAACGGCTTTTGTCCCTTTACTTCTTTGCTAGAGAGACCATATCTACTATTTGGTCAAAACTTCTCTGTAAGGTGTTAAAAGAATACCACAAGGAGAGATCACGAAGCCCCTCCTATAAATTTAGTTCTTTCTCCTAGAGCAAGTGAATTATAAACTAGAAAAAGCTCAGAGTGCGGCCGGCCCCCACGGCAGAGGGTGTTTGGTAAATAAATCACACCAGGCAGTAGGACTCGTAGCAGCCCTCGTTCTCCTCCAGTCTTCAATTCTGAAGCAATCTGAATATGTCTCACTTGTTCCAGAGTTCGCTGCTTCTTTCCATTTTTCTTTCTGATGAGATGATTGCTCCTGCCAGTAGCTAGACTTAGAGCCTGAGAAATTTGTCTCTTGGATCTACAATCTCAGCTACTCTGAAAGAAAACACTGGGCGGGGAATGGGGGTGGAGACATTTCAAGCCAGGCCTGTACGAGGCAGCTCATCCTGGCTCTGCACTTAGCCGCTGCCTTTGCTTCCTTGTGGTGCTGCAAACAGAAACTGTCAAAACAGGCAGCGTGCTGGTGGGGTCTGCAGCCATTCCCTGGGACCTAGCAACTAGCCGGGATTGTATCCCACAGAGGAGTCTCCCGTGGGCTCCATTCCCACAGCCCCACGGTCTGAGTAGCCGTCAGGTGACAGTCAGGCAAGGATCTATTCCTCCCCCTTCCTCCAGTGACCCATGGAGTAAGAAATTACCCTTTCCCAAGGTGTTTTATTAAAGATGCTGCTATTCCACGTGACTGTCCAGTTTTGTGGGCAGGAAGTAAAGGTGCTGGCACAGAACCTGAAAACTGAGTTTAGGAGGAAGTAGAAGCCCTCAACAGCAAGGTTTGATGATTATAGGGGTCCTGTCCTATGAACAGACAGCCCTTTTGGATGGCACGTGTCATTTCTCCCATACCCCCAGAAAGTGGAGAAACAGGAGCAGAGTGGGAAAAGTACTTGGAGAAATTCTGGAATGATTTCTATCTCAGCAGCCTTAATATCTGAGTCTCTGAACTCTTCCCTGCAGAGACTTGCTTTTATAACAGTCTGTTTTTGTTGGTTATTGCATCTTTTAAAAATAAGAAACATGCACGATCTCAGCAAATAGTCAGGCTATTACCAATAGCAGACATTTATTTATCGCTTACAAAGTACCAGGCACAGTTGTAAGTGCTTCGCATATATTCTTTCAGTCCTTATCCTGTGAGTGGTTACTGTTATCCCCATTTTACAGATAACTGAGCCCCAGTGGTTAGGGAATTTGCCTGGTGTCACACAACTAGGAGTGATGTGGCTCTAATTATTAGAACCTCCTGTTGTTACTCAATGCCATCAATCTGGCCATCACAAATTAAATGGTGGGAGTCTCTTTCAGCCCTGGGTCCTTCCTACCACTTAGGAGCCTACAGCGTTCTTTGTAGTTTCCTAAAATGGTGGAGAAATAAAACACACTGCCTTACCCTGTCAACTGTGAGAGTTGCCACTCATGAGTGTGCTTTTCTGCTCTTTATCATAACATCAACCCTCTCAACAGTCTGACTCCAGCAGGACCTGTAGTCCTCCTTTCTCCCTGTCCCTCATCCCCTCATGCTCTGACTTTCTTAAATAACTTGCATTCCAAGGTCAGTCATTGTCAACACTACCTCATGTAACATACTGTCCATTCCCTTCCCCTCTTTTGCTTTGCCACACTTGCTCGGCTAAACCACAACTCTGGTTAAATCCAAGTCACTGCCTACTCTGTGGGTGTACTCCTGGGCTGGAGGAAACACCGAGCATGTTCTCTGACCTCACTCTTAATTCATGATCACTCACCTCAAGCAGGCCTTTAATGCTGCCAGGGAATCCTGCTGTATTTCCGGAGTGCATCATTCTCCCACTGTCCTAGAGGACTAGTCTATACCTTCCCGTCTCTTCTCAAAACTCCTTTCTCAGCCTTTGCTGATGACCTTACTTCTTATTTCAAGGAAACATGCTATTGACACTCACCACCACATCTATCCACCTATTTGCATCTCTGCTGTTTTCCCCTTTCCTCTAACTGGTACGTCTGAGCTGTCCGTGCCCCTGGGAAGGGCCAGGGCGTCCACTTGTGCACTAGATTCCATTCCTACTTGCTGAGTCAGGAGCATAGCTCTAGCCTTCCTCCTCTCTCTCTCCTAAATGTTGCTTCTCTCGAGTGCATGTTCTATCAGCCCACAACTGCTCATGTTTCTTCCATCTTGAAAACAGTAACACATTCTCTTAGTGCTCTACTTCTCCAGATACTACCCCATGTCTCTACTTCCTTTTATAGCAAATTCCTTAAGAATTCTCTTCTCTTGATTTTCTGAGTTTTCTCCTTCCAGTCTCTTCGAACCCACTCCAATCAGGTATTTGCCCACACTACCAAAGCGACACTCCTCTTATCAAGGTCACTGAGGACCTTTGTGTTGCTAAATCCAGTAATTGCTTCTCACTTTTCAATTTGGGAAAGCCAGCTGCGTTTGGTCTCCTTGAAACACTTTCTTCGCTTGCTTGCAGGATACCACCTTGCCCTAGTTTTCTTCCCACCTCTCACTGCTCTTATCTCCTTTGCGCTCATCCCTCTGCCTCTCATGTTGGAAGGCAATGGAGGCTTAGTCCTTGTCCTCCTTCTCATTCTTCTGTATATCGCAACCTTGGTGAAGTCGAGGCTCGTGGTTTTAAGTACCACGTGTAGGCCCATGTCTCCAAAATTTACTCTCCTGCTCAATGGCTCCCTTGGCCTTTTTTTACTTAACTGCTTATTGAGATATAATTCACATGCCATACAGTTCACCGATTTAAAATATACAGTTCAGTGATTTGTTAGTGTATTAAGAGGATTGTGCAACCATCACCACAATCAATTTTAGAACATTTTCATTACCCCAAAAAGAAACCCTGTAACCATTATAACTCTTGTTTCCTTCAGTCTACTCCAGCCCAGGCAACTGCTAATCTACTTTCTACCTATTTGTCTCTTCTAGGCATTTCATAGAAGTGGAATCATACAAAATGTGCCTTTTTCCCTCTGATTTCTTTCCTTAGCGAATGTTTGCAGGGTTCCTCCATATTAAAGCATGTGTCAGTACTCCATTCCTTTTTATGGCTGAATAGTATTCCATTGTCCGGGTGTATCCCGTTTTGTCTATCTGGTCATCAGTTGACGGACATTTGGGTTGTTTCCACTTTTTGCCCATTAAGAACAACACTGCTGTGGACATTCATGTACAAATTTTTGTGTGAACATGTGTTTTCATTTCACCTGAACATATACCTGGAATTGCTGAGTCATATGGTAACTATGTTTGATATGTTTTAGAAACTCCAGGCTATTTTTCAAAGAAACTGCAGCATTTCACATTTCCACCCTCAGTGTATGAGGGTTTTGATTCCTCCACATCCTCACCAGTACTGGTTATTGTTTGTCTTTGGTAATAGCCATCCTAGTGGTTGTGAAGTGGTATCTCATTGTGGTTCTAATTTGCATCTCCCTAAGGATGTGGGTCATCTTTTCACGTGTTTGCCCTTCATAGATCTTCTTTGGAGAAATATCAGTTCAAGTCCTTTGCCAATGTTCTAATTGGATTGTATTTTTGTTGTTGAATCAGATACATGATTTGTAACATTCTGTTGTCTTTTCATTTTTTTGATATTGCTTTGAGGCACGGAAGTTTTTAATTTTGATGAAGGCCGACTGATTTATTTTTTCTTTCGTTACTTGTGCTGCTGGTGGCATATTTAAGAAATTTAAGAAATTATTGCCTAATTCAAGGTCACAAAGATTTACTGCTGTGTTTACTTATAAGAATTTTATAGTCTTAGCTGTTATGCTTAGGTGTTTGATCTGTTTTGCATTAATTCTAGTATTATAATGTGAGGTAAGTGTCCAGCTTTATTCATTTGCACGGGCACCATTTGGGCACCATTTATTGCAAACACTGTTATTTCTCAATTGAATGGTCTTGGCACCCTTATTGAAAATCAGTTGACCCATGGATATTTGGGGTTATTTCTGTACTGTATTCTGTTCCATTGGTCTGTATGTTTATCCTTATGCCAGTATTACTTCTGGATTATTGTAGCTTTGCAGTACATTTTAAAATCAGGAAATATGAGCCCTCCAACTTTGTTTTGGCTGTTTGATGTTGCTTGCAATTTCATTTGAATTTTAGGGTCATCTTACCCATTTTTGTGAAAAAGGCAGTTGGGATTGTGATAGGGATTGCACTCAATCTCTAGATCAATCAAATTGCCGTTACCAATATTAGGTCCTCCAGTGCACGAAGATGGGATGTCTTTCCATTCATTTAGATCTTCCTTTCTTTCAGCCATGTTTTGTAGTTTTCAATGTACAAGTCTTGCTCTTCCTTTCAAAGTTTATTTCCCCCCCTAGTTTTTCCAGCACCAAATGTTGAAAAGATTACCCTTTTCCTTACTGAATTACCATGGAACCTTTATAGAAACTCTATTGGCCATGTATATGGGGGTCTGCATCTGGACTTAATTCAGTTCTGCTCTATATGTCTGTCCTTATGCCAGTAGCACACTCGTGATTACTGTGGTATAAAAGTAAGTCTTAAAATCAAGTATTGTAAATCCTCTACCTTATTCTTTGTAATTGTTTAGGGTATTCTCAATCCTTTGAATTTCCATATACATTTTATTTTATTTTTTTAAAGATTTTACTTATTTATTTGAGAGAGAGAGCACACGTGCAAGCACAAGCAGGGGGAGTGGCAGGCAGAGGGAGAGAGAGAAGCAGACTCCCCGCTGAGCAGGGAGCCCGATGCGGGGCTCTGTCCTAGGACCCTGGGATCATGACCTGAACCAAAGGCAGACGCTTAACCGACTGAGCCTTTAGAATGAGCTTATAAATTTCTAGAAAAAAAGCATGCAGGAATTTTGATTTGGATTGAATGAAATTTATGAATAAATTTGAGGAGAATTAACATTTTAATATTACAAATTCCAGTCTATAAAAGCCGTATATTTCTACATTTATTTAAGTGATCTCAGTAATGTTTCGTAGTGTTAGAATAAAGGTCCTGCATACATTTTTAAACATTATCTTTAAATATTTCATGTTTGTTTAAAAACTTTTTTTAATTATTTGTGATTCCACATAACATAAAATTTGCCATCTTAACCACTTTTAAGTTACAGTTCAATGGTGGTAAGTACAGAATATTTATATTGTTGTGTGACCTCTAGAGTCTCCAGAACTTTTTCATCTGGTAAAACTGAAACTTTCTACCCATTAATTAAACAACTCTCCCTTCTCCCTCACCCGGCCCTTGGCAACTATTATTCTACTTTCTGTTTCTATGAGTTTGACTACTCTTACTTTACTACCTCATACAAGTAAAATCATAGGGTATTTGTCTTTTTGCAACTGGCTTACTTCACTTAACATAATATCCTCACGGTTCATCCATTTTGTAGCAAGTGCCAGATTGTTTTTCCTTTAGAAGGCTGCTTAATATCCCATAGCATGTATGTATCACATTTTGTTTACCCATCCATGCATTGGTGGACATTTGGGTTCTTTCCATCTTTTGGCTACTGTGAGTTATGCTTCTGGGAACATGAGTGTGCAAACATCTCTTCAAGGCCTTCTTTCAGTTCTTTTGTATATATACCCAGAAGTGGTATAGCTGGATCATATGGTCATTCTGTTTTTAATTTTTTTGAAGAACTGCTATCCTGTTGTCCACAGTGGCTGCACCAGTTCACATTCCTGCCAGCAGGGCACTAGGGTTCCCTTTTCTCCACATCCCCACCAGCATTTGTCATCTCTTGTCTTTTGGACAGTAGACATCCTAACAAGTATGAGAGGATGTCTCATTAAGGTTTTGATTTGTATTTCCCTAATGATTAGTGATGTTGAGCATCTTTTCATGTGCTTGTTGGTTATTTGTACATCTTCTTTGGAGAAGTGTCTATTCAAGTCCTTTGTCTATTTTTAAATTGGGTTACTTTTAAATTGTTTTTTTGTTGAGTTATAGAAATTTTTTATGTGTCCTGGTTATTAACCCCTTATCAGGAGGTGCCTGGGTGGCTTAGCCGGTGAAGGGTCGGCCTTTGGCTCAGGTGATGATCCCAGGGTCCTGGGATTAAGTTCCTCATCAGGCTCCCTTCTCAGTGGGGAGCCTGCTTCTCCCTGTCCCTGCACTGCTCCCCTGCTTGTGCTTTCTCTCTCTGTCTCTCTCTCTCTCTCTCATTCACTTTCTCTCTCAAATAAATAAATAAAATCTAAAGAAAAAAAAACCTTATCAGATATATGCCTTGCAAATATTTATTTCCATTCTCTGTTTTGCTTTTTCACTCTGTTATAGTCTTTGATGCACAGAAGTTTTTAATCTTCATGTGGTCCAACTTAATCTGTTTTTACTTTTGTTGCCTATGCTTTTGGTATCTTATCTGCTGATGGTATTTTTTTATTTTTTTTAAAGATTTTATTTATTTATTTGACAGAGATAGAGACAGCCAGCGAGAGAGGGAACACAAGCAGGGGGAGTGGGAGAGGAAGAAGCAGGCTCATAGCGGAGGAGCCTGATGTGGGGCTCGATCCCATAACGCTGGGATCACGCCCTGAGCCGAAGGCAGATGCCTAACTGCTGTGCCACCCAGGCGCCCCTGATGGTATTTTTTAAAAACTTTATTTTCCTATAGTTCGTTGTTAGTCTATATAAATAAATACAATTGATTTTTGTATATTGATCTCGTATCCTATGACCTTGCTAAATTAACTTACTGGTTTTAGCAGCTTTTGTGTAGTCCATAGAACTCTCTACACACATAATTACGTTATCCGTGAATCAAGACAGCTTTACTTCTTTTCAAATCTGTATGCTTTACTTAATTGCACTGGCTCGGATCTCCAATACAGTGTTGATTACAAGTAGTGATACAGATACCCTTGGCTTGCTCCCAGTCTTAGGGGGAAGTGTTCAGTTTTCCGTTATTAAGTGTGATACTAGCTGTATGTGTTTCATAAAGTTTCCTTCTATTTCTAGTTTGCTGAGGGTCGTTATCAATGGCGTTGGATTTTGTCAAATGCTTGTTATGTATCTATTGAGATAATCATAGAATTTTTCTTCTTTATCTGTTAATATTGATGAAAAACTATTTCAGTTCAAATTTATTTCAATTTGTTAAAATTTTAAGGATTTCTGCTTTTATATTTATACATATTTTTTCCATGCACTGTTTTTGTCTTGTTTTGGTATCAGTAATGTTGGCCTCATACAACAAGTTGGGAAGCGCTTCTTTTCTATTTTCTGGAACATGTTCTAGAGTATTTTTCTTTCTTAAACGTTTGCTAGAGTTGACCAGTAAAGCCTTGTGAGCCTGGAGTTTCTTAGTAGGTATGGAGCTACTCAGGTTATTTATTTCTTATCAAGTAAGCTTTAGTAATTTGTCTTTTTAATGTAATTTGTCCATTTCGTCTAAGTTATTGAATTTAGCAATAATTTATTATTATCATTGTGCTTATTATTATTAGCAAAAAGTTGTTTGCTGGTTTTTTGTTTTGTTTTGTTTTTTCATTTTAACAACCATAAGGATATTTAGGGATGACTCATCTTTTACTCCCGACATTAGTAATTTGTGTCTTCTCTTTTTTCTGATTAGTCTGGCTAGAGATTTATCAATTTTATTAATTGTTTCAGTGAACCAGGTTTTGGTTTCATTGATTCGATTACTCTATTGTTTTTCTGTCTTCCATTTTGTTGATTTCTGCTTTTGATTTCATCTTTCTTTCAGTTTAATTTGCTCTTCTTATTTTAGCTCCTAAAGATTGAAGTTTAGATCATTGATTTTAAACCTTTCTTCTTTTCTAGTACAAGCATATAAAGCTGTAAATTTCCCTGTAAACACTGTTTATTTAGCTTTTTTGTATTATGTCGTCCATAAATTTTGATACACTGTGTTTTCATTTTCATTCATTTCAATGTATATTCTAATTTTTTTCTGGTTTTTTTTCTATGACTCATAGAATAAGACATAGAAGTGTCTTATTTAATTGCAGATATTTGAGGGTTTTCCAGGTATCTTTAGTTTAATTCTGTTGTGATTAGAAAACATACTTTGTGACTTGAATTCTCTTAAGTTTATTAAGTTTTTATTTTAATTCCAGTGTTGTTAACATACAGTGTTACGTTAGTTTCAGGTGTACAACACAGCGATTTAACAATTCTATACATTACTCAGTGCTTGTCACAGTAAGTGAACTCTTAGTCTCCATCCCCTATTTCCCCCATGCCCCACCACCTCCCCTTTGGTGACCATCGGTCTGTTTTCTAGAGTTAAGAGTCTGTTTCTTAGTGTGTCTCTCTTTTTTCCCCTTTGCTTGTTTTGTTTCTTAAATTCCACATATGAGTGAAATCATGTGATATTTGTCTTTCTCTGACTTATTTTGCTTAGCATTATACCCTCTAACTGAATCCATGTCATTGCAAATGAATCCTCTTAAATTTTTCGAGATTTGTTTTGTGGCTCAGAATGTGTTCCAGTTTGGTGATGTTCCCCATGAATTTGAGAAGAAAGTGCTTTCTGTTGCTTTGGGGTGGATTTTCTATGAATGTCAGGTCAATTTGGTTGATAGTGTTTTTCAAGTCTTCTGGAATTATACTAATTTTCTTTTTTTTTTTAAAGATTTATTTCTTTTTATTTGAGAGAGTGTGTGTGCTTGCATGCAAGCCGGAGGAGGGGCAGAGGGAGAGGGAGAGAGAGATTCTCAAGGAGACTCCACACTGAGCGGAGAATCCTGTTTTGTGGCTCACCGTGGGGCTTCATCACAGGACGCTGGGATCCTGACCTGAGCCAAACGAAACCAAGTGTCTGCCGCCTAACCCACTGAGCCACCCAGGCACCCCCTCCTGATTTTCTGTCTACTTGTTTTATCAGTCACAGAGGAAAGTGTTAAAAGCTTCAGCAATAATTGTAGCCAGTCCAGCTTTCTTTTGATTAGTGTTTGCATGATTATCTTTTTCAACTTTTTCCTTTTAACCTATCTGTATCTTCCTACTTAAAGTGGATTTCTTAGAGGAAGCATATAATTTTGTGTTACTTTTGTTTATCCAGACTGTCTTTGCCTTTTAACTGTAATATTTGCATTTAATGCAGTTATCAGTATGATTGGCTTTATGTTGACCGTCAACTTGCTTATTTGTTTTCTTTCTCTCTGCTCTTTCTTTTTTTTCATCTTTTCCTGACTTCATTTGGACTAAGAGAATTTTTTATTATTCCATTTTATGTCTACTCTGGGCTTATTAGCTTTTTACCTCTTTGACTTGTTTTATTAGTGGTTGCTTCGGTTTTACAAAATACATCTTTAACTTATCACAGTGTACTTTCGATTAGTGTTTCATCACTTCACGTACAGGGTGAGAACTTTGCAGCAGTGTTCCGTTTATTTGCCTGCCCCAGAAAATCTCTAAGTCCTTTACCAGTGCCACAAGTTCAGCCCCTGTACCTGAGAGGAGAGTGAATGAGTAGGCCCTAAGTGACGAAATTCAGATTTCACATTTCATTTACCAGACATAAGATATTGAGCAAATCATGTAAAGTTGAGACCTGAAAAACAAATGTAGTTTCATTTTTTTTTAGGGGTGGAGGGTTCTGTGATTCCATTGGATAAAAGAGTGAGGGAAAGTTTGGTATAATAGAGACACGTGAAGCCTAGGCTGTGATTAGCAGGTGGCTGCCCTTATCAGTTTAATGCCAGTTAAAGATGGAGATTCTGCTTACTACTTTATGTAAGAATCAGGAAGGGTTCCATTGAGAATCATCAGTGTCCTAAATCCTACCAGAGCTAAGCTTCTCCACCTGCCAGCATCCTTCTGAATGCTAAGACTGTTGGCCCTGTTTCAACCAAGCCTTCCTCTCTCTCAAGCAGTAGACTGAAGGACTTGTTACATCCCAATGCTGAAGTTCACGAGCCAGCTCTCAGTTGTGAGTGGAGATCATTAAGACTTGCATAGCTGCTTTGGGCTTAGAGCTCATCTCTCCAGTTCTCCTTTTAAGGATCCATCTCTAGATGAGCACTGCTTGTTCTCTGGCAGCTAAGTTATCTGCTCTCTCATCCAAAGAACTTTGGACAACCTGTCCAGAAATGTAGAAGCAGCTTCATTCATTTTCTTTCTCAGATGTTGACATTTTAAACACTTAAAAGAGATAGTAATATCTGTATGGTACTTGGAGGAGTAAAGTTTGTCCAGCGTACCTGGATGGTATATATTTACATATACAGACATATGTTTAATTCCCATGGGCACTATTAACTGAGTCATATGTGATTTAGTTTCTTTATTGTATCTGCTTAGAGTACATTCAAGAAAATCCCAGGGCTATGCAACACTTTATAGGTTCAGTTGCATTGATTTGGGAGAGATGAGAGAAGGGAAACATGAACTTGACATTTCTTGTTCAGGGCCAGGCCTCCCATCTTACAGATGGGAAATGACAGAGCCAGAATTCAAATCTGCTTGACTCCAGCATCATTTTTTGCAGCCCTTGTCATGGGTGGCATTAAAAAAAATATTTTTTTATTATGTTAGTCACCATTAGTTTTTGATGTAGTGTTCCATGACATGGGTGGCATTTTAAATGTGGTTACATTTGAACTTCTTCCTATTTAAAATTGACACAAGGTTCTGGTATGTAGAGGGGAGGGCAGAATGGATGATATTGTTGAAATCCACATCTTCAGGGTCTCGCCTTCCTCCTGTTTCAGCAGGAACCACATTAATAGGTTGGTGTGTAATGGTGGAGCCGTATTTCATTTGGCCTTTAGAAAGGATATAAAATATTCGTGTAACTTGCTTTTTTAATATAAAATTTGGAAAGCAATAAAACCTTTTGCTGGCAGACATGGAAAACTTCTGTGATAAGGAAGCAGATCAGGTCTGGCTTGTGAATATTAATATTCTCCCCCCTCCCCCAGCTAGATTCAGGCTCCTCCTACCCCTGAGGTATAGAGATCAAGTCCATACCTGTTGACTACAGTCTGCATATCATGTACCTAAAAGAATGTTCGAGAGCAGGCTTGAAACCTCTTTTTGTTGTTTGTGGTTAGGTAACAAAACCAACTCCCAAACTTAAGGCTTAAGACCACAGCCATTTTGTATTTGCTCATGATTCTGTGACTCAGGAATTCAGGCAGGGTTCAGCCAGGCAGTTCTTCTCTGCGTGCCACAGAAGGGGCCTCTCTTGAGGTTGTAGGAGGCGAGAGAGCGACCAGAGGTGGAACATCTAAGATGGTTTCTCTCACACGACATGTCTGGCACCTCAGTAGGCATGGCTAGGAGGCAAGGACCTTTCCTCCCCTTGGCTGACTGGGATTTTGTTACATGGCGGCTGGGTTCCAAGAGTGAGCATTCCAAGCAGTGAAGGCAGAGATGCAGTTCGCTCAGGATCCGGCCTCAGAAATCGCCTCCTCCCCCTTGTGTGGGCCCAAACAAGAATCTGGGCTAGCCCTGTGATAAGGAGGGGGTGGAGAGGGGCCTTTGTGGAGGAGCCTGCGGGCTGGACAGTATTGTCTTGACTATCTTTAAAAGGAGCACAATCTACCTTTAGGAGCACAGTCTAGGAGACAGCCCTCTCCCTGGAGTGCTTGAGCCCCACCCCAGGCCAGTTCCGGCAGAATCTGATGAACAGTGAGGTGCTATTAGGGAAGTCCTGTGTGTGTACTCCTCTAAGCACGTTTTATATTGAGGTCCTCATTCTGGCTCTTTCTGGCTCATGCAACATGGCATTGCAGTGTGCGAGACTACTCCCACTCCTTTGAGCCATACTGATAAGAGAAATTGAAAATAATTTAAGTGCTGTTACATTTTTTTCTAGGACACAGTCCTACTTCTATAAAAATTTCCCCCGTCTGTTCCCGCATACACTGATGTTGAGTACTATTGTTTTTATAATAGTTGGAAAGTATGGTGAATTGCTGGTAAGAACGATATCTTCTGTGTCTGTGACTTCTGTGATAGTACAGCATTAGACTCCAGTAGGTATGTAGGAAATTGTAGGATTGAACCATTGGCACCGCCACTGCTCAGTGTTATTAGTGCCTGGCAGAATTGTGCTCTTATAGATCAAACAATTACACATCCCCGTTAAGAATTCAGAAAAACATGTGATCTTGCACTTGCACAGATTTAAAATTAGATTCAACTTGAAAAGTGACCTAAACATTTTTAAAGGAGAAAACATTATTTTAAAATGTGGAAGCATATTTAGAATACCTTGAATAAATATAATTTACTTCTGTGCAAATGACTTCATTTAGAAAGGCCTAAGGCAGAACCCTCTGACTTTGAACCATTTAAAATATAGAATGTCTTTGGGGCTCCTGGGTGGCTCAGTCGCTTGGGCCTCTGACTCTTTATTTCAGTTCAGGTCATGATTTCAGGGTCATGAGTTCAGGCCCCACATCAAGCTCTGTGTCGTGCTCCGTGCTGGGCGTAAAGCCTGCTTGGGATTCTCTCTCCCCCTTTGCCGTATTCCCCCACCTCGCCCACGTGTTCTCTCTCTCTCTCTCAAATAAATAAACACACACACAGACACACACACACACGTAAATACATAAAATGTAGGACATTTTCTTTGTCACTTTCAACACAGGAACACACTGATTTTATTCTTGAAACTGCTTATTAATGGTCTGTAAGAGTGTTGTAGCTCATGAAGTACTAAACCATGAGATTGAGTAATCATAAGATTCTATCCTGTAAGAGGTATAGATTCCCAGGTCTGATGTAATCTCTGGGGGGACTTTGGAAGCTGTGTTTTTTTCCTCTGTGTTCCTGGAGCTTTTTAGAAATGCAAATTAATGAGCCCTACCCCAGACCTATCTGGGGTGGAGGGATATCTGAGGCATCTGTGTTTCTAAGTGATTCTTACATGTGCTAAAGTTGGAGAACCACTCTTACAGAGGAATCCATTTCTCTGTCCTCTGCCTGAAAGTTCCATTTCTACTAGAAAGTATCCCAAAAGATTTTCCCAGTCTAGGAACCTGCAGTTAGGGACCCTCCAGATAATACAGGTGGTTGGTTGGTGGTGGTTTTTTAAATTGAGTTGTAGTTCACGTACCATAAAATTCATCTCTTGTAACTGTACAATTCAGTGATTTTTTAAGGAAACATACAGAGTTGTATAACTATCACCAAAATCCAATTTTGTAACACTTCCATCTCCCCCAAAAGTTCCATTATATCTGCTTGTGGTCAGTCCCTGCTCCCACCTCCAGTCCCAAACAACCACTTATTCTGCTGTCTCTAGATTTATGTTTTCTGGAGATTTCTTTTTTTTTTTTTAAAGATTTTATTTATTTATTTGACAGAGATAGAGACAGCCAGTGAGAGAGGGAACACAAGCAGGGGGAGTGAGAGAGGAAGAAGCAGGCTTATAGCAGAGGAGCCTGATGTGGGGCTCGATCCCATAATGCCGGGATCACGCCCTGAGCCGAAGGCAGGCGCTTAACCGCTGTGCCACCCAGGCGCCCCTGGAGATTTCTTATAAAGAAATAATATGTAGTCTTTTGCATTAGGCTTCCTTCACCATGTTCATCCACGTTGAACATGTTGTTCCTTTTTATTGCTAACTGGTATTCTGTTGTATGAATTTACCACCTTTTGTCTCTCCATTCACCAGGCCATAAGACATATGGATTGTTTTTAGTTTGAGGTGGTTATGAATGATGCTGCTGTGAACGTTCACATACAGGTTTTTTGTGTGGTCATGTATTTCCATCTGGCAGGCCTACGTTTAACCTTTTAAGAAACCGACAAACATTTTCAAAGGGGCTGTACATTTCAGCAGTGCGTGAGGGTTCCAATTTTGTCACATCCTCCCTACACCTGGTACTGTCAGTCTTATGAATTATAGGCAATCTAGCAGGTATGTAGTGGTATCCATTTGTGGTTTTAACTTTTGTATTTCCCTAATAAGTGGTGACATTGAGCTTCTTTTCATGTGTTCATTAGCAATTCATATATCTACTTTGGTGACATGCCTTCAAATCTTTGCCTGATTGTTTTTTCTTGGGCTGTTTGTTGCTTTATTATTGAGTTGTAAGAGTTCCTTATGTATTCTGGATTCAAGTCTTTTATCAGGTACGTGACTTGCAAATATTCTCTCCCAATCTGTGGCTTGTTTTTTCAATTTCTTATATGGTTGTCTTTTGAAGAGCAAACATTTTTAATTTTGATTAAGTTCAGTTTTATCAATGTTTTTCTCTTCTTGCTCATGCTTTTAGTATCATATATTAAAAAAATCTATGCCTTGTCCAAGGTCACATAGATTTTCTCCTATGTTTTTATCTAGAAGTTTTATAATTTTAGCCCTTACATACGTTCGTGTTCCATTTTGAGTTAATTTTGGGGTATGGTGTGAGGTAAGGGTGTAAGTTCTTTTCTCTCTTTTTCTTTTTCTTTTCTTTTTTTTTTTTTTAACATCAGTACAAGCAGTTGTTTTGACACCATTTGTTGGAAAGACCATCCTTTCCCCACTGAATTCCCTTGGCAAAACCAACTGGCCATAAATGTAAAGGATTATTTCTGGACTTGGTTCTGTTCCATTGACTTATATGTCTGTCACTATCTTGGTTACTTACAGTTTTACAGTAAGTTTTGAAATCTGGTAGTATATGTTTTCCAACTTTGTTATCTTTCAGAATTGTTTCGGCCATACCTGGTCGTTTGTATTTCCATCTGAATTTCAGCTTGTCAATTTCTACAAAATAGTTATTCCTTTTTAAACCTTGATATTTTTCATTCAGGAGTCCGAGACTTCTCAGAGAGTAGCTGAAGCTGACTCACTGCTCTTTAAGAGGTTATAATAAACGGTTCCTGGGAGACACTTGCTGTCATGGCACTTCTCCAGGCTAGGCATGTTACATTTAACAGCTAGTGAGAACACAGGCCAAGGCCAACTACAGAGCAGCAGTGATGGGGGGGGGGGGTTCCCTTCCCTTCTCCTCGAAGTCTCACCAATAGTTGGCACTCCATAAATACGTAATAGGAGTGAGAGAGCATCTGCAGTAAAAACAAAACAAACAAACAAAACCAAGTTGAGGATGAAGCATTTATCTCCTCTCTTCTGTTTGAGCCTTCCTTATTTGAAAGCCATCTTGATACCAGTAAGTTTTGAAGCAGCCTGGCCAAGCATGGCTCCCTCTCCATTGAGTTACAGGCAGTATCTTGGCTGATGGCTTTTATCAGATTTTTTTCACCTGTTCTTGCCTAAGCCTGTAACACATTATCACTCAAACCAGACATGCTTTTATCTTTTCAGACGCTTGCAAGAGGAAGCTCTGGTGCTTTCCTTCCTCACTTAGAGGAACATTTTATCTTCTTCTTGCAAAGGTCGGCTGTTCATCTTTTAACATTTTAAATGGGCATTTCTTTTGAACAGGCTGCCTTCCAAAAATTGTGTAGTTCTTCCTTCTACTTCACCAGGCCTTTTGTGCCAGATTCACTGAAACCCAACTAATACTTATTGAGTGTTTGATATATTCAGGCTATCATTTTAGGACCTAATAGATATGGAGAAATGGATAAAACCTTGTTCTTGCCCTCATGGAGCTTACAGTCTGGTCAAAGAGACAGTGTGTAGCGTGGGTATGCAGATAGCTGTAGACGGCAGCAATATCAGAGGTTGGGAAGATCTCAGATTTCCCAAGGAACCTCCTGTGGACTAGGAGCTACCCTTGCTTCATATTTTAAAACTGTGATCTTGACTTTCAGAATTTAATTTTTGGAAATCTCTTGTGGTGGTTTAGCCTTGCTGACTATAGAACAGATAGAGTGCTTGACTTCCAGACCTCCTTGTCCTGCTGACTAACTTTGCTATCTCTGATTTTACAAGGCTCTAGGATATACTTTTAATTATTATTTGATGGGCATTCTGTTTTCCCTTGGAAAAAGGTCTGTATACTTAACAAATGAACCATGAGTGAAATGCTTATAAAGGGAGTAACGTAATATTTTAAGCAACTCATCTGTTATTTAATATATATTAAAAGTGGGATTCTTTTCCCTAACATTGCTTAATACTTCCACCAGGAAAAGGAGGTGGCAGAGGATTTGAAATAGTAATGCTGTAAGCCGCCACCCCTGTCCCGTTCTCTACGGTAGGAAACCCTGTTCAGCAGAATCTCCTGGCAGGTGTCCTGGTTGGATCTGTGGGCGGTGCTTGTCTGGTGGTGTCATGGATCCGGTTTAGGGACCTGTTCTTTGAGCACTTGGTGTGAGAGTTTGTTTGTTTTTAATCTAACCCACACCCATGCAAACCACGTTCCCCATGCCAGTACCAAAATAACTCTGGCCAGGACTCAAGAAAAACCTGGTAAGTGACCTAAAATTAAATTCATGAATTCTTCCTGCCCTTTGCATTACATTTTTTGTTGTTGTTTTTGTTGTTAGGTGTTCTTGACTTTTTTGCCCCTCGGAAAAGTCTGGGGAGTAGAAGTTTGAGTCATTATCTTCAGCGGAGAGAAGGGATGGATGACCAGGGAAGGAAGGGTACTGCTAACAAGCATAGGTGCGGTCAGTGCAAATTTTACGGGATCTAAGATTTTCTTTTTAACCTAGCAATAAAGAGTCCATGACATTATCAGTCACTGGTTTTGCCCAAGAGAGAACGCCATTATTGTCTTGACTCTGAACGTGAACCATGTTGCACTGGGTGTCTGTAAGCCTGCCTTGCTCTTTTACCCTCAGCTGATGAGCCCACTGAGTACTCCCAGGTGTAGAGTGTGGTGTATTTACCCCTGACACCTTCCAGATTATAGGAGATCAGACAAGCCTTTAAAAGGGCTTGGTTTTTACTCTGACTTAAAAATAAGTGTCTTGGATATTAAAACACTTTTCTTTGCTCGCTTTACCTTCCTGCTGGGGTAGTGAGTTATAGGCATGAGTTTATTGTCTTCTGAAATGGCATGCAGTGTTGTGGGACTTTTTAAAACATCATGAGCCCCTAGAATTCAATGTTTGCATTTATCTAGATCTCAGACTTTTTTATTTTTACCAAAAAAATTAAACATTTCAAGTATATAGGAGAATATAGAAAGTAATGTGGCAAACATCTATGTGCCTGTCACCAAGATGAAGTGTTTATATTATTTTTTTATCATTCCTGTGAATTTATCTGTACTTGTACCACTTATATGAATCCCCATGATTTTGTGTGTGTCAAAAATGAATAGACTAATGTATCTTTGTAACTTGCTTTTTTGTTGTTTTTAATTCAGAGTTATGTTTTTGTGATATATCCATACAGATCCAGCCCATTTATCTTAACTACTGTGTAGTGTATGTGGATAAGTATATTTCAACTTATTTATCTGTATGCACAGTGAGGTGCAGTTAACTAATGCACCTAATTTTCTAATTGTTTTCTAATTGTTAGTGGTATATAGGGAGGGGTGCCATTGATTTTTTTGTGTGTGTGGATTTCTGTCTACCAGCTTTCCTGAACTTATATTAGTTCCGGCCGTTGGTCCTGGCAGATCCTCCTGCCTTTCCTGATACATACTGGTGTTTCTAACTTTCCAGTCCTTGTATCTCTCCTCTCTTTTTCTTAGTGTGTTAGTTCGCTAGGGCTGCCATAACAAGGTACCACAGACTGAGTGACTTAAACGACAGAAATGTATTTACTCACAGTTCTAGAGGCTGGGAGCCCAGGATCATAATGTCCACAGGGTTGATATCTTCTGAACCTCGCTCTATGGCTTGTAGAAGGCCCTCTTCCCGCGTCATCACACAGTCGTCTTCTGTGTGCGTGCTAATTGCCACTTCTTCATTAGGATATAGTCATAGTGGGTTAGGTCCTGCTGTAGTGACCTCGTTTAACCTTAATTATTTCTTTAACAGCCCTGTGTCCAAATACAGTCACATTCTGGGTTACTGGGGATAAAGACTTCAAGGTAGGAATTTTGAGGGGACAGAGTTCAGCCCATAACACTGTGCTGGCTCAGCCACCTGATACACCACCGAAATTAAGCAGTGATGGTGGATGTCCTTGACGCGGTCACGACTACAGAGGGATTTTAAAGAAATGTTCTTAAAAGTTTCAGGACTGAAAGGGATTGTCGCTGTGAGTTTGTAGATACCTTTCACTACGTTAAAGAAATTCCTTTCTGTATCTTGTTTGCTCTCAGGAATGGATGTTGGAGACTTTCCAACCCCATGAGGGCTCCCTTCGCAAGTTAGAGTCAGAAAGTAGAAATCCCTGGCCTTCCTTACGGCAGGGTTTGGAGGCATGACCTGGGATCCATCCAAAGGCTAATTTGGAAAGAGCAGCTTGAGGCGGTGGAGGCAGCACGCTGACAGCGTCCAGTTCTAGCAGATAAATGGCACAGCGGGGGGTGGACATGAAGGTGGCAGTTTCCTCAAGTGCCTGCCTCCGGGGTGGAAGGCTCCTCATCAGTCCAGTTCCATGGTGTGGTGTTTGGCTTTGTCACTAGAAGCTTAGCTTCCAGTTCCTCGTACTCTGCTACCATCCTTCCTCCTGCTCACCGCGGTCATTTTCCGCTGATTGCTGTGAGGAATCTGTTACGGCCCAGTCGTCCTCCCTCCCACTCCCTGTGAGTTTGGTCTCTGGTCCTGTCCTAGGTTTTTGAGTTGGACACTCTAACTTAGGATTTCCCATTAGTTTATTTTCTAGTATGTGCCTTTTTCACATTTTTATTGAGATATAATTTACACACAATTCACCCTTTCAAGGTGCACTGTTCAGTGGTTGTTAGTATATTCAGAGTTGCATAACCATCACCAGCATCAATTTTAGAACATTCTCATTACCCTAAAAAGAAACTCCACGCTCTCTAGACATCTCCCATTTCCCTCCAAGTCTCCTGGTGCTGGGCAGTGTACTTCCTGTTTGTATAGATTTGCCTCTTAAGTATATACATTTTAAATCGCCCTTAGGTTCTGCTTTGCTGTGTCCCACAAACTATTTTTAATGATAGAGGAATTATTTTTATCCCCTTTTATTGTTTCTTTCTAAAGATCACTTTGATATTAACTTAAGAGGCCTTATGCTTGGTAACTTAATATTCGAGATTCATGGCTAATGAATGTAGAATGAAAATATTACTCTTAGATCTTTTGGTGAACATCTTCCGGTGAAGCAATTACAGTTTCTTAGATGATCCAATACAAATGCGTACTATTATCCACTCTAAGTAGTATGAAATCTAGATTCCCTGAAATAAGTGAACTAATTCTTCCTCTAGTGTACTCCTGGGGACTTTCGTATTTCTCTAAGTTACTTGGATTGGAATCCTGATATATCATTAAGTGCTTCCAGTGTTTTCATCCTTCTTTTTTAACCCCTACCCTCATTACCACATTTAATTGCCTTGATACAAACACAGGTTTTTCTGTTTATGGTTGTACAAGATATGTTTTTTCTTTTCTTCGTCTTCTTGCTTTGAAAAATTTCAATCCTATAGAAAACTTGATGAAATAGGACAATAAACACCTATATCCCCCTCACCTAGATTCGGCCATTTAACATTTTGCCATAATTGAAGTTCTCTTCCCTCTCTGTCTCTCTTTTTTTTCTGTACCATTTAAAAGTAAGTCATAGACACCATGACATTTACTCCTAAATATGAGCTATTAATATATCTAATATTAACGTCCTTACCCAAGTTTCCGTTTGTCCCCAAAAGATCCTTTATCTCATCTACCTTTTCTTTTCTCCTTCCCTCCTTACTTCCCTTGCGTCCTTCCTGCCATAGTATCTTACACTTTGGAATTCTGAATCCTTCTTTATGTCTTTAATTTTCAAATATACTTATTTTACAAGGCCTCTCAGACTGGACTATTCTCAGATTCCTGCCCACGGTGGATTGTCCCCCTCCTGTGTTTTGTAATTTTTAACATTAAGCTCTTTGTAAGCAGGATACAGGAGGTGCAGGCCCGTGGTCACAGGTCTCAGGAGAGACTTTTCTGTCCTCTCTATGTGGATAGACAAGTCTTTCTCTCCAGTCTCACTGTCTCTTCGGCTCTCTCTCAGTTTCTGGTACTTGGGGATTTCCAGTCCTTTTCTTGTGTTCTCCAGTTGTATAAGGTACTTACAGAGGTAGGCTTTCTGGTTATGTAGGCCGTCATATTACCGTAACTGGAAGTTCCCCTGACTTTCATTTTCAGAATTGAGAGTTGGCACTTCAAAGAATTTTTAAGGCTCAGGTTTACTCTTCTGCAGACTTCCAGCAAGTGTCCAAAGTGGTTGTCTTTCTCCCCATCTAACAAGTCCAGGAATCTTAGCTCCCAAATTATTAACCCCGATTACAAAGATCTTGCAAATTCTTCTTATTTTTTAAATGACTGGAGGGGGAGGTTGGAGAAGGAATGGGGTACAGGAACATGGTAGGGAGGGTAGTGAAGTTGTCCATCTGTGGAGTTGTCCAAGCCACAAGTGTCTTGTTTTGCTTTATCTTTCAGTTCTTAAGGGTGTCAGTACATCAGCATTTGAATGTGTCAGAACAGTTTGCTTTTCAGCGTGATCAAGCCCCAGCAAAGTTACTACATTTTGTAAGATGAAAAGAATCTTGGTTCACTCCCCTGCTGAGGTTGTAGTTTGAAGGATTTATGACTTTTTAACGTTTTCTTTTTTTAGACAGGATCTTATTTTCAACAACAGATGGAAACAGCTGTGTCTAAAGCATGTTCCCTCCTGCGTCTCGTGAAATTTACCAGCAAATGATGGTTTGAGAGTTCTCAAAGTTGCGAGAACCCCATTTTGACAAACCCAGGCATGGGTAAGGTGGGTGTGAAACACTCAGTTTAAAAAAAAAAAAAACTTCTCTATAATTTTCAGTTTGTAAATTTGCAGCAACCCCCATGTAACTATAGAAAAGATCTGTGTTTGGTTTTTTTTTTTCTCCTTGCGGCCCTCTTGACCTAAATTATCTATCGATCTCCTAATATTTCATGTAATGCCAAGATTCCTATCCCAAGGAGGAAGGGAGGACGTCTTTAGGCACAAAGGGCTCAGAAATATTAATTAACATTTTCGGTAACTGATTAACTGTCCTTTAGTTTTAGAATTAGAAGATAAAGGTTTCTGTGATTAAGAAACCTCTTTGGACTTTGGTTTTCCTTCTTTACAGTAAGAGTTAGACAACATCAGTAGTTCTTAACGAGGGAAATGTTTCAGAATTGTCTGAAGAACTTCTGTGTAACTTTCTACTTTGAAATAATTCTAGATTCTCAGGAAGTTGTTAAAATAATACAGAGTGGTCACTTGTAGCTTTATGCAGTTTTCCCCAGTGGTACATCTTCCATAACTTATGGTATAAGATCAAAATGAGGAAATGGACGTTGGTGCCCTGTGTATGATCCCCAGACCTCATTCAGATGTCACATTGGATATGCACCCATTTGTGTGTTGTGTAGTTTATGCAGCTTTACCACGTGTGTGGGTTGGAGTGTCCACCCCCACAGTCAAGAGACAGAGTGCTTCATGGCTGCAGAGACCCCTAGTGCTTTCCTTCCTAGTCACACCCCTCCCCTTCCCCCCATCCCTAACCCCTGGCTGCTGCAGATCTGTTTCCATCTCTGCTGTATAAATGGAATCAAATGTGTGGAACCTTCAGGATTAGCTTTTTTCACTTAGTGTAGTTCCCTCTCTTTGTGGTTGTGCATATCAATAGCTTGTTCCTTTTTGTTTGGGGTTAAGTGTATTCCATGGTATGGACTGACCGTGGTCTATTTAAGCCAGCTGAGGAACTTGATAAAATACTCGTCCAGTGGTACAGCCATTCCACCGCTTCCAGCACCGCCCCCCTGAAATAGATCTTCTACTACACTTGTTTTGTCATCACGTGCCTACTCATCTATCCACTCTTCTGTCCATCCATCAGTCTGATGGTTTTGACGCATTTCAGAGTTAATTTCAGACATTCATATACTTCCCTTAAATATTTTAACATGCATACCATTAACTGGTATTCAATACTTGTTTATAGTTTCTCCTGATGTAAAATTTACAGCCAATGAAATGCACACATTCTGAGTAAATGTTCGTTGAGTTTTGTCAAGTGCATATACAAGCACAGCTCAAACTGCTATCAAGATAGAAAAATTACATCATCCTACCAACCTCAGACCATGGGTCAGTAGACTTACAGACCAAACATGAGTTATTTGTAAAAGGGCTCTAATTTTGATAAGACTGATTCCAACGCATCCCATCTAAAGAACCCCTGGTGACTTGGTAGACCTCCTTCAGGCCAGAAGACTGGCTTAAAGTGAGGGTAGGTCTTCTGATCTCAGGGGTGAGTGACATCCTTACTCCGGCAAAGCTGCCTCCATCCTCGAGCAAACAGGTCTGCCAGAGACAGTAAAATGAGAGAATTATGCAACAGACACCCATGTGACCACCACCTAAACTCTACAACCAACATTTCCCTATGTTTGCTTTATCACAAATATTTCATCCGTGCGGTCCTTCACCAACCCATCTTATTGTTTTGATGCATTTCACCAAATCTCTGCATGATCTCTGATTCTGCCCCTTTGCAGCGCGAGCTTAGAGAATTAAAACAGAGCTGGTAAGCCATGTGAAAATGAGGAGGACCAGAGCCTGCAGATGTGAGAAGCATTTTCACTTGCTGCCATTGGGGCTATAGACGTGTGTATTCCCGAGGCTAGCTAGACACCCTGTGACTTGGCTCCATACGGCGTGTGTACTGGAAGCGAAGGAGGAACCTCCCAAGGAAATGGACTCTTTCTTAAAGTCCTGGCTAGGGAGGCCGACTGCCTTCCTGAAGCCCTATTTATAGCTCCCAGAGGAAATCTAGGGGATTTTATCTCACTTCCCACCCTACCTTATAAAATTAGTTCAGGTGGGTGGTTAGAATCCTAATGTTAAACACCAATTATCTAAATATACATGTAAGGTGGGAACAGAGGGTCAGAAAAGACTTACATTCTCCAGCTTGAGGACTCCAGCCAGCAAGATGAAAACTGCAGCGCCCAGTGTCTGTAGCTGTCAAAGGCTACTTGTGAGCCCAGAGGTTTTCTTCTCTTTGCATCGTAATTCCTGTCCTGGGTGTGCCTCATGCTGCACAACACCATTCCCATATTAAATAAGCGAATTTGACTCATCTAAATAGTTTTCCTCATAAGCTCAGATTATATCTTTGCCGTCTGTGCTTTGGTATGGCACGTCACATTGTCAAGAAAACCTAGACTTCAGGAAAGAACCCGTAGGGTATTTCTGGTCAGTCTGGGGCTCCTGGGCTCCCTATTCAGGCCACCTTTGCTATAGGGGCCATTGGCTTGTTTGGCTTATCCTGGTGGCTCACATTCTTCTGTTATATTCCCTTTCATGGTCAGCGTCTTCCCAAGCTCAGGTCAAAACTTTGCTTCTCGTTGAATGAACTATGTGTCTCTTCCTTCAGCTTATAGATTTGCTTCCATTTTAAATTATTCCTTCCCTCCTTGTTGACAGTTCACCTTGTTGACAGTTCACTTTGTACTCCGCCCTCTCCGCAGCAAGGCCCCCTTAGTTTCCTCTGGTTTTGTGGTTCCTGTGGAAATGGCAGAAGCCCACGTGGAAAATAATCCGCCTGCTGTGTGTGTTTGAACAGCATGACATCTTTATGTACGCTTTTTGTGTTCCAGAGCCCCTAGCTATTCTGCCTACCTTGCTGACCTCTTACAGTCAGAGGACAAGCTCGGCTTAGACTAGTGGTCTCAGATCCTGGGCAGAATTCCGCATCAGGCCAGGGTGAGAGGGAAGAGTGGGGAGGGGTCCCAGGGTGGGGACAGCCATGGAGGAGATCCCTGAGGGCTTCTTAGGCCACACGCTGGGTTTGCAGTTTTGACTCTAGTCTCTGAGTCAGGCATGTCTAATTAAGGGTCTAGAATCATTGCTTTTTATTCTAAGAAGCAATTTAATAACTTAACGGTCAGTAATATTAGTACTCTGTGCTTCTGACCACCTCCTCTATCTAAGTGCTTTGATGGCATTACTGTATCGCTCCGTGAGTTCTCTCCTGATACCAGTTCCACCGGGGGATTGGCCTTACCTGTTCATGTGGAACATCACCTCTCCTGGAGTGTGAGACCTGCTCCCTGGTGATGGTGCCTTGGCTTTCACTGGCCCCATCAGTTGGACGATCTCAGCCTCTCCTTGTCTCTCACACCTGGCCTTTCATACTGGTCAGGTCCAAACAAGAGGATCTGACTCTCTTCCTGATGTGTTCTCCTGTGTAGCTGTCTTGTTTTAGAGCAGTAATTAAAGGAGCAGGGTGTCTGGATGAACCTGTTCCTGTGATCTTATCAGCTTCCCAGAGCAAATGCAGAAAGAAGGCCTTTGTAACAGGCAGAGAGGGATGACTTTCCTCTCTCAACAAGCAGGGCCAGGCATCATCCTGTGCTGCATTGATGCAGGAGAGAATTGAGAAGTGTGGGAACATCGTTTGGACTTTACCTCTTGCTCCCATGTTATTGTTTTCTAAAGGAACTCTTTCTCTGGTTTAAATAAAGCAGCAGCAGCACTAGCTAACTGGAATTGAGAACCACTCCTCCTCTGTTCATATTCACTTGCTTTTCCAGTCCCCCACCTATGATTTAGAATTTCACTCTTCTTGTGCAGATCCAGGGTCCTGATTTAAGGTCCTGGTGTCTCTTGTTGGGAAGAACTTGGTCCCCAGCACTTTCTGTGCTACTGGCCCAGGAATGTTCTATCCTCAGACACTGGGGTCTTCTTGGAAAGGGTGAGGGCTTGAAGATGGGCACCACTTGTCCCTCTGGGAGAGAGGTCTTTTCCTCTGCCCACAAAGCCAAAGATTCTGTGGACACGCCAACTACCCTCTTGAGCAAGAAACCCCTTCTTGCCAGTCTTGCAAGAACCTCGGTTCTGCTGGAAACACATATGCAATGCCGATTGACCTCTTCAAGTGAGCTTGGAGACCAAAGACTGATTTTACAGAAGGAAAAGCAACATAAACACGCAGTCTTATGGGGGATAATTACTGCCTTTCCGACTGAAATGAGCTTTCCCTGGGAAGGTCAGCCTCGTCTCTAACTGAATGTGTCTTTGAAGGACCAAGAGGGTGTCTCTTGTACCATAAGCTCTGAAGAAAACAAGTAATGTTCCTGCTCCGGTATTTCCTCAATAGAGACATTAGCTAGTGCACGACCCAGAGCTGTCCCTGAGCCGCTCAGAATTTAGATCCATTCCTTTGCTGAGCCGGCAGGTTATATTTATATGTGATCGGGACTGTTTGCTAGTAGAGAAAATTCTGAGGACCGCAATCATTTTAGCTGTTAAAGCTGATGATTATTTCTATAGGTTCCCTTCCCTATTATCACTTTAGAAGCCTTTTTTTCTTTTTTTTATGTCTGTTTGAAATATAAGGATCCATAAGATGAATTGGAATCTTCCTCTTCAGAGGTCAGGGCTTGAGCAAGTTGTCTGAAAGGATCCTTTCTCTCCACAGATCTCAGTGGCCATTTTAATTCACATTCCCATCAGGCAGCTCTGGCCAGAGACCCCATAAAATAAGGTATTGGGCTGAGAAGTCCATCTTTTTTTCAGTGACAGTCATGCTCCTAAGTTCCAGTGGTCATGGCCAGAACGGGTTTGAGAGTCAGGTAGATACAGTTCTATCTGATGCTGGTGTTTACCTTTCTTGGTTAAATAGTAATTTCAACACTGGCATTCTAAGAATGGTCACTGTGTACTTGTACAAAGACTTGAAGATCTGAAGTTCACATGTCATGTGCAGGAGAACAAACCGCCATGGACTTAACTCATGGAAGAGACTTTTAATACCACCAGGTTCAGCCACCCACTGTGGGAATCCCCTTGAGAAGCAACTAGAAAACTCAACAGTTCTCTGCCTCTGGCCATTTTATTGCCAGAAAGGTAAGGCCCAGGGGCACCTGGGTGGCTCAGTCAGTTAAGTGTCTGCCTTTGGCTCAGGTCATGATCTCAGGGTCCTGGGATCGAGCCCCACATCAGGTTCCCTCAGTGGGGAGTCTGTTTATCTCTTTGCCTGCCGCTCCCCCTGCTTGTGCTCTCCCTCTCTCTCTCTCAAATAAATAAAATCTTGAAAGAAAGAAAGAAAGAAAGAAAGAAAGAAAGAAAGAAAGAAAGAAAGGGAAAGGCCAAGAAGATTGCAATGTATGGACATCCTTCGTTTCTTAGTTAACCAAAGTGAAAATGAGTCAGAGTGTTACCTGGCTTACTGCTTTGAGAATCAGTTGATGTCCTTCCATTTGTTCAGAGGTAAAATTTCCCAGCAGGCATGTTTTTAGAATGATACTCCAGTGAGTGTGTGAAGTGTTTAATCTTTGAAGGGCAGGCTGCAAGACCCTGACTCTGTGTCAACTTGTCAGTTTTCTCAGGAGAACTTTCCTCCCCCGATGCCTTCAGTCCCGTGGCATCTTCCTGTTCACTTTCTCAGATTGCTGGAATTCAAGATTTAGGATTTTTATTCGGACCGCATTTCTCCTTACAGAGTCATGCTGTTGTATTTTCTTTCAGATTTGTTCAAAATCTCCTGGGGTTTTCCCTTATTCAGAATCTGATGGCTACAGGGGTTCTTTGAAAACCTCCGCCCTGCCAACCTCCTCTTCCATTTCACTGCTCCTTTGACTCCTGTGTAACTCAAATGCTTGTTTTATGCTTATTCATGCCAAGCAGATTTCTGATTGGAACAAATTTACTGAGGTTATTCCAGTACAAACATAGATGGCGACAGAGTTTTGTTTTCTTACTTGCTCAGCAGGAATC